>NC_043749.1:3052701-3652701 GCF_902148845.1 Salarias fasciatus | reverse complement strand
CTTATTTATTGTCTTTAACCACAGATAATCGCTACCAAATGCAGGATTCCACAAGGCTGAATCTGTTCTTTAATAAATAAGAGGTGTTTTTTTCCAGTCAGCACGTTGGTGAACTGTTAATATGGGGTCGAATTTACTGTTTTTATTGTTGCTTTAAGCTAGGGGTGTCAAACATATGGCCTGTGGGCTAAAACCGGCCTGCATGAGGAACCAATATGGCTCAGAAACACCAAGTAAAAGGTCAAAATTTCAAAGAAAGAATTAATTTGTTTTGAACAAATCTGAACCGCTGAGATATCAGAGATGCTGCCATGAACACCGGCTAACTCACAACAGCAAACTAGTATTAGCTTCAACCACGAGTGTGTAAAATCATGCACAATGTTACAGCCGTAGAAAATGTTTTTGGAACATTTCACTGTGTTCTGCATCAGAAGGTATCGTTAAACCCTGAACTAAAATGTGCTTGATACAACTTATTGAAACATTGACAGTTGTCTGTGAATAAAGCTACATAATATTACAAGCAGCTACATCCTATTTTCTTCTCTTTGTGCGCTGAGTGTTTAGTCCACATGAAGGCAAACTGGTAACTGCTGATACTGTTTCCCAGAGTCGGTGAATTTGAGAATACAGCTTCTCTGTCTTTACAGTAAAAAAGATAAAATGCTGAAAAGCTGCCACAGTGGTGGATCACAGGGTAGTGTTCATGCTACAGAGGATACTTCTTGATAATTTTCCACATGCTCATGTAATTTGTGGGTTTTACAGTTCAGCGTGAACCTTTATTCAGGAACTGAATAATTCTCTCAACTTCATTTAACTTCTGAATCAATCCCAGCTGAAACAAAGGGGTTTAAAAAAAAAACTCCCAAATATTTGATGGATCTGAAAAATGCATTTTGGTAAAAGAGGACACTTTCGGCGTATTAAGTCCTACGAAATCTATGTGTTCCAGATTCCTTTAAACCGGCGCGGCTGCTCGGTGGGAGACTGATAACCCACTGGCTCTGAAACCAGCAGAGACACGTGCGCTGTGCTCGGGACAACTGCCACGCCGGCTGGAAGACAGCGCCCAAAGTGTCTCCAACATGCTGATTTATTTTAATAAAAAAAAAAAAAAAATCCCCTCCTGCCTCACAACAGTCTTTAGCAGATCAAAGAGCCCGGGCATTTATATGTTGGAGATAGTCTCACATTAATTATCAAAAACCTTGAATTAAAAAATAAAAACGTGTCCGTCCGGTAGTTACCAATTAAAAACACAATCCTGGCAGAGAGCAGATGACATTTCTAATGATACCTGTTGAAAATTACCGACATGTACATTTCATTAACAGGTTAAAGAAATTTGCATTCAGCAGGGAGGAAAATAAATATAGTGTTGAGTGTGCAGATAAGAGCTCGGTAATTAGTAGTAGGCATTGCAGTGGTGGAAGACATTTGAAGAATAAACCTGGAATAGTTTGCTTCTTTCTCTGTTGCCCTACAGATATTTTACATTATTCAATCCAAAATACCATCTTTCTGATTCTAACTTTTCTTTTGCATGTTAATGTTTAATAAGAGCCCTCGGCTATCTATGGGCACAATTATTAGATATCCGCAGAGAGAAATTGAAAAATTAATCATACTCTCAATTTTGTACTTCTCTGATCCATTGGAAATGGCTCTAAGAGCTTCTCCCCTGTCACCGGCTCCATCTAAACACAATCAGGCCGCTGCCAGAGATGGCTGCTGCTTGGGCTACAAAGACAATTGCATCAATACAGTAATTAACTGGTTATTTATGTGTTGGCACTTGTCCTGATGCGCCACAACACCGATAAGCATGTTGCAAGTGGTGATGATTACAGAAACATTTCTTCTTGGCCGGCTACATTAATAGCGAGGGTGCGTTTAATTAACAAAAAAAATATGACGGAACAAAGCGCGGTGGATATGCATCACACGTTACCGTGCGTCAGATATCTCTCTCTGTTGGCCACGAGCGCAACGCCGCTCGATGACACATTAACCACCAACACAGCCTGAGTGACTGCTCGGGAGTTTTTCTTTCTTTTCCCGGTCCAAATTGCCAGGTGTCGTGCGCAATTATATGTCCATACAAGTCAATTATCGCAGCGTGGCTCCTGTGCTGCTCAGCCTCTGTCGAGACTGCATGCAGCCCGTGATAATATCAGAAAATATGCAGATGTAAGTTCAGACTGGTTCTGCACACGAGTGTTATTTAAGTTGTCTCTGAAGCTAGTCAGGTGAAAGGTGAAAAAATCTTCTATCCAGACTTAAGTACAGGAGTTTAATGTTTAGTGTTTACACTGAAGGCACTGCTCTCTTTCAGGTTGTTTGTTTGGAGTAATAAACATGATGTTGTGAACAGTGCCACTCAACTTGCTGAGAGCATTTTAGGCCAACTAACAGTTTGGCATCAGGAAGTAAGAAGCTCGTCTGACAGCTCAGGCGTTCCAGTCACACTTCATTTTAGTGGGTCGTTGATTTTAACCATATTCTGATTAAATGGATGCAACTGCAAATGACTGGGCAAACGGACCCCAAAAGGTAATAAAAGTTTTCCACTTTCACTTGAAAGCGCTGTCGATTAAACGTGGCCTGAGACGGTGCATGTAGACACTCAGGCCAGACGGGATACCGACCCGGAGGGCCGGCATGTTTTCACACCTGAATCTGATGACTGTATCATAATGAAGCTCTGCAGAAAACCTGACAGCGAGCCAATCGTGACTATCAGGTGTGTTGAAGTGAGGGAATATTGAAACCGTGCAGGAATGCGGCCCTCGAGGAAAAGTGGCAGATTTAACCGCTCAGGCTAAATGAGCCTGCGGTATTAAGAGGTTCAGTGTTTTCTTGGGCCAAATTGTAAAAATGTGATTGACCAACTGTTTTCAGGAGTGAATCGAGTAACAGTATGAAATCATGCAGGGATCGTCATGTTTAGTTTCTTTTCTCTCTCTCTCCCTCCCGCTTCATTTCTCACGGGCTACGAAGATAAATCATCTGTGTTTCCATTGATGGATCTTCTGCCTCTCAGTACACCCCTGCTGGACTCCCCCGGTTTACCCGGCTACGTCTCAGCCCAGACTCGCCCCCACCCTCCTCCTCCATCCCACCCACAGACCTCCGAGGAGAGGCCGCCGTCCTCCTCAAACAAGACTTCCTTTAACGTCTGCCCAGAAGCAGCGCCGCTTGTCTTTTGTCCACTCACTGTCTCCTAAGGCATGTCATCCAGCTCTAATCAAGCAGAAAATGGTCATAAATATTTCTTTCTGCTAGATTTCACATTCGCATTTCACGCAGGGACATGATATTTTCTCCCCCCACCCCGTTCCTCCGGGGAGTACCTAATGCAAAAAACAGTTACTTACATTCAAGGCTCATGTTCCTTCAGTCAAATGCAGAATATATTTCCCCGTTTGTGGGGAAAAAAACAAGGGAAAAAGGGCGCTGGGGGGGCCGGAGAAGAGGAGAAAAGTGGAGGGGGAAGACATAAAGGACTGTCTTATTTTCTGTGCCATTTACTGGCTAGTACTTCCACAGCCATCCCATTACATCATGTCAAAGACTGTAAACAAGCAAATAACAACAGAGTATCAGAGAGCGCGGCGAGGGAGCGGCGCACTCTGTCCTGGAGGTCTCTCAGTCAGCGGCCGGGGAGGGAAAAACATTTGTTTTTATTGTCCATTTAAATAATATATATAAATATATATCGATATCTTTTTTTTGTGCGGAGAGAAGGGCTGCGTGAGGATTTATGTGAACCATTGTCTGTGGCCAGGCTAAGTATTTATGGCACACGTCATTCACAGGACGCCGAGGTGCCATCACTGTTATTTATGAGCAGACAGCCCATCATGGCATATCATTCTCTAAATGGTATACAGCTATTCACCAGTGAATACCGACCTGTGCCATTTTTCTCTCAAATAGAGGCCATGTCAGCGCCGAGCGCGCGGCGGAGCTGTTATTAATCACTGATACATGCTTTGATGGGTGACGACATGTCAAACAATCAAATTTACTCCAACACACCTACACGTGGCGTGGCTGTCCGTGCATATTTACTTCAATGAAGGCTCATTTGATCATCAGAATTGGCAGTTTATCATATTCCGCCGCAGCGGGCAGAAAAACAACTTCTTTTAGGTGTATGGGGAAAAACGGAGGGCGCACACGGCGAGCCTGGTGCCGTGAAACAACAGTTACACACTGTTACTTAAGACTGTGTGGTTTCCCAGCAACATATTCTCAGAGCGACATATGTGTTAGCTTACGAGCTGTAATTCCTTTAAAGCGAAAAAGATCCATCAATGTTCACGGTGTGCATTACATATATGGATTATTTTCAGGCCAGAAAGGCTGAACAATCTGGTTAAAACACTTCATTTTCATATTCTAGGCCTGCAAGAAAATGATGTATGAAGCACTTGAATTGGAAAAAGGATATATTAATGCTGAAACATGAACTGGGTCAACAGCCTAAAATTGCTAATGAATTAAAGGTACAGGAAGCAATGTTTTCTACTCACAAAACTCAGATATGTCTGTGATTTAGGGCTGCACAATATAATAAAATATGTCTTGGTATTGCAATATCAACACGGACTGTATAAATATTGTAAAAAGACTGATGAAATTGTGATAAATTCCAATTTTTCAAGAACTCTGCATTCATTCTCAGCAAACAAAATATGACTGAATTATTTTAAATGTATGAAGGAACAAATCATTTGGAGACCTCTGGGCAGTGGGTCACAAACACATAAATCATTAAAAAAAAAAAAAAAAAAAAAACAAACTTCCACCTGTGAAATGCTGCAGATGAAAACTGAAAATATTCATGCTGTGGAAAAAGCAAAAAAACAAAACAAGGTCTGTTACAGTTGGTGGAGTTTGACAATATCGGCATCATTTCCCTAAGTTCTTGTATTTATTGCAATACTTTACGTCTTATCGTGCTGCCCTGCATTGAAGCTAATTGACCACCATCATTCTCCCCTGTCTTGTAATACCGCTTTGTGCCACAAGGTGGGATCATGCAATAATGTCCTGTATGCATCTACAATCTACACAAGAAGATAAATGACATGAATAAAAAACGTACACAAATCAAGAGAGCAAACAAGCAAACAAGAAACTGCTTAAAGCCAAATCTCTGCAAAAAAAGCAGTAATTCATCAGAGGGACAATATATAATATTTTCTCTTAGAAAAATCATCGTAGAATAAGAAAAAGACAATTTCCGTAATGAAACTAAACACTGACCCCCAGTTTATCTGGTCCTGTAATGTAACTTAGTACCACAAGGTGGTGCAGTGAGCTGATGATTAGCTCATCATCTCTCAAACACAAAAGGAAGACGTTGGCACAGGCTAAGAGAAAAATAACAATTACATCTGTTTATATTTTACACAGACACAATATAGCCTAAAACACGGATAAAGGACTGAAGGCGTAGGTTTCCAGATCAGCCTCTTTGTCCTGAGAGCCAGTGAAAAGATATGAATCATATCTTCTGTGGCTTTGGAGGAAGCTTTCCAAAGTCGGACAAATTAATCCAGATCATGTCATCACACCAGAGACTTGAAGCCAAAAGATCTTGGCCAGCTGAAAGCAACAAATCTCAAAGCTTCGTTTCATTTAGATGCAGGCAGCAGATTATAGTTTCGGTCGGGTTATTTTCCTCCGTTCGCTGTGATCGTTTTTGTGCTTGCTCAGCTTTACCGCTAATTCTCCTTGACATAATTTTACAGCGGTACATTCATATCGGTGAAGGAGAGAGAAACCCTCCAGGAGCAGGTTATAAACAAACCTCCCTGCCCTCCTTTCTTGTAAAGCCGCGTTACCCTTGTCCCTTCCGATCAGCCGGCTCGCTTGTTTAGACCCCGTCTTAAACATGGAGTCCTTATAAAGCTCAGTTGTCTGAGGGCGCCTTTGGGAGCAATATCTGCAGTCTGTGTGCTAACAAACGGCAGCAGGTGGCATTTTGCTACCACACAATCACCTAGCTCCCCTCAGAGTCCCCCCCCCCCACCAGTGTCACCTGACCGGCGCTCCCAGGCTCGGGACTGATGCCTGTTACCAACACTGTGCCAAGAGTTTATGAATAAGATATACGAGCCAGCCTCACTACAGGCTTTTCACATTAGCCCGGCTCTCTATGCATACGTGTACACAAGCGTGCACGTGACAATGCACAGGCATCCACGTCAACATCTTCTCCTGTGCAGCCCCCCCCCCCCCCCCCCGTTCATGTGCAGACCCAAAAGATGCCTTAATCTGCAACACGGATTAGGACTTATTGAAACAAATAAGTGTTTTAAAAAAGAGACGGACCGGTTTCAATTTCAATAGCTCATTTAACCCTTATCGGCCCAAATCCTCGGGGTCCATTCTATGTTAATTGGATCTACATTGCACTAGCATTGGGGGGTGTTAACAAGCACAGCCTATGAATATTAATTACCCTGAAGTTTTCTGCACAGGAAAGACTTCACTGATACATATTAATTCTATGAAGTTTTTAAAGTAGTGCTCTCATTAAAAATGAATAGGCACTGCGCTTGAATGTTTTCCCAAGAGGAATTGTGCATCCTTAAGTCTATCCCTAATAAATTGGGTCAGATTGGCTACTCTTAAAGAATAGCTTCCCCTTAAAACGGCATCATCATTATTATTATTAAGCTAAACGTAAACATAGCGGAGCGGCTTTTGTTTAAACTGTGTTTTGACAATGGCCATTAAAGCTCGTCATGTCTGAGCGTGTTCTCCGCCGACCGCAGCCTCCCGAGGCCCTGTTAAAACCGTTACTTATTTACAACACTAAACACACAAGTTGTTCAGCTAAACAGTGCAAAATTACTCCGCATGCCGGCGTGCGTGCCTGTGCGAGGCTGTGTATGTGTGTGTGTGTGTGTGTGTGTGTGCATCTTGATGCGCAGCGTTCGGAGGCAGTTGTTGGCACTACTTTAAATAAAACATAGAGGATGCATTAGTCCTCTGGCTAAGCGAGGCCACTCTCTCTCCGTTTCTCTCTCGGAGCCATCGAATAGTGAACCGATGCCGACGTGTTTCCCCGTCTGAAGCCGCCTGAAGCCAGCTGCCGCAGACACCTGCTCCGAGTTTGCCCACTTCAGCACAAACACGCAGAGCGTGGCCATCAAAGGCCATCCGGGCGCCGCACAATGAGAGCCACTTCACTCTTCCTAATGATACCAGCATGCGCGCTCGCGTCCTTCACATGGGAGGTATGTGAACACACACACAGGTTTCCCGTTGACACACGCACGGTGGATTTCACCTGAAACCCCCGGCGCACCCACACTCACTTCATTCACATTTCTGAGTCTCACAATATGATCTTAGGAGGTATCATATTGACATTCATCTGTTTGGTGGTGAGTTAGTGTAGCCTGGAGTCGGCTCTCTGTCTCACTTCAATCATGTGTCTGCACTGTTCCCTCTACCAGCATCATCATCATCATCATCATCATCACCGTCGTTATCCTCTGACAGGACTGAAGGCGGATTAGACGCTACAGCGAGTCGTCATACACTACCAGCGTGCTAAACCTTTTTTTTTTTTTTTTTATAATCTTTTTTGGTTTTGTTTTGTGAGTCAAAGATACGACGAAAAAAGCCCTGAAAGAATTTAGATGCACTTAAATAAATGCAATCATTCCTTTTACCATTTAAACTGATACTTGCACAAAGCAGGAATATTTCACCTTCCTATTGTGGTATGTTTTCTTTTTTATTAAATGACTTTTAAAATAGAAAAATAATCAACATGTCATTTAAATTTGACAATCAGTTGTCAAAATTCCAAGTATTTATTCTCATATGTTTGAAATCAAGTTCAGCAAAAGATAAAACACAAACAAGACTCGTTGGATGCTTTGGGTGAATGTTGAGGCACGGTGCATTTTATCAGATATGGTGTCAGTACGGAAAAACAACGTTTGTGTTATTGTCAGGAATGTGAAATAGGAGTTCATCACTGTTCATTTCAAAGAGAGAGAGAGAAAAAAAAAAACTAAATATGGTCACCTGGCAGAAAAGTTTTAAAGATTCATACCGTCAGGTTGCAGTTTAGTGAGGGGAGAGGACGGACATAAGCACTCAAATTCTACATAAAGCTGACGGACCAACAGGAGATGTCCACATAACTGACACACACTACCGGTATTTTCACATTGAAAAAAAAAAGTTACCTTTACCTACAGAACTTGCTTTTAGATGGATTTTCATCTCTAAAATAAAGGTGGGGGTAAAAAAAAAAAGTCACATCCAATACATTTGCAGTTTACTGTAACTTATGCTGTGTTTTAAAGCGTCGTCTTTCACAATGATTTCTTCTCAAAATACACAGAAAGGGAAGACGTGCTGAGAAAAGCGTTGGATGGTTTGTGTTTGTGTTGGATGTTTTGAGGTCGATTGTGAAATGAATTAGCACATCGGACCTTTTTGCACTTATTGCACCATATGAATGCCGTTGTGTTTTAAAAAAATTTGATTACAGTAAAAGTAATGAATATTTCACTCTAACCCCTCGAGATGTCAAATCCTACGCATGGGACTGCAGAAATCTGCTATTGTCTCCATCGGTGTATTATTGTTGAGCACGTCTTGGAGCTGAGCTGAGATGTGAGATGAGCGACTGTGTCATTTCTGATTAGTGCAGCGTCAAACACCTCCCCCCCCCCCAGCACGAGCCCCTTCCCGCCGCCCACATGAGCGCGGTGTGTAAACAGGATGTCGACCCGAGCAACAGTCAACTATTTTAAAGTATGGGCTCGGGCACACAGGCAACCTGCGCTTCATCTCCTCTCAGTCGGAGAGCGGCGGCTGGAGGTAGACTCAACAAAACGGATGAGTTCATGGGCCGGCTGTGCTGGAAGGCGTCCATAAGACAAAAGGGAGGCGCTGGGTGGTTTACCTCCTCAACAAAAGCCGGGTGACTACAAGAATTTGAAAAGTTGCACCTAGACTAAACAGATTACAAAAGAAAAAAAAAAATGCATGTAACTGTGTTTAAAGAGAAAATATGATTGGAGTGCGAGCCGCAGTAAAAACAATTTTCAATGACAGAGGCTGTGTTTTTTTCCCCTTAGTAATTATTTCCCCTCTTTTTTCTCTCCAACATAAGCATCGCATCACTGTTCAATTTTCACCTCCATCTGTGTGATTATTAATCAGATCACACATCAATTGCCAGAACCAGCAAAGAAATTCAGCCTGTAATAAAACTGTCATGTGCTGTGGTATAAAGACAGATGTTGCCAGTTGTGTGATAACATAATTAAACTGTTCTGTGAGGGATTCCATAAAATTATTCAAATTGGACGAGCACTATCATTTTACCAATAAGCAATTTAGGGCAATATGCAGTGTCATAACACTGATGTTATCCTCTCTTGCCAGATTTTCCAATAAGTCGGCGCCTCTGCTCGGCCTCCTGTGACAATATGAAGAGGAGACACCTGAGAGGAGCCGAGGAGGCTCTTCTCAGAACCGCACACGAGAGCTTCGGCACAACTTTCCCTCCGACTGGGATAATGCACGGCAGCTACTGGACAAAAAACCACCGGGAGCGGAGATGCCGCTATCTCCGGTTTGAAATATTCAGACTGTATATATATATGGATCTGTGGCGGAGCGAATACGGAGATACGGGCAGGAATTCAATTCAGAAGCGCGGCGATAAGGCCGCGTTCTTCTTGTGTAACAGTGTTTTTTATCCAGGCGTAGCGCTGTCTCCCTCTCTCGCCCTCAGCTCTGCTGCAGCGCACACGCGATTAGCAGAGATCTGAGGCAGAGAGAGCTCCCCCCGCCCCCCCGACCCGTTAACTCTCTCGGTCCCACCATTAGCCCGTAATGCAGCGAGCCCAGCAGGTCCTGCACTCCAGGGCCTCCTCTCCTGTGTGCTCGCTCGGCTTTGGACAGCATCCGACGCATTTCTCTGCATCTCAGCCTCCAGAGGAAACAATCAGGGTGGGTTTTAACAGATTTTGGATGGTGGCGTAGTGGTTAGCACCGTCTCCTCATGGTGGTTCGAATCCCGGCTTCAGTTTTCTGTGTCTGGATACGACATTACATGACCCTGAGTTAATTCTTAAGGGACCAAATTGGAAAAATGGTTTATATTATATTGTAACACTGTCAACAGTCAACCCTTGGTATGTTACTACTGAGCCCTCTAACATGGCAATAAAAGTCTGATAACTTGGAGTAATCAGATTACTGTAATCAGATTTGAAGTGTTTACATGCACTTCAGAAATAAACTAATTGAAAAACCCTGATATACATGTTTCAGTCCACTATCAGATTGTTTCAGGCACTTTTACATCAGAAGGAAATGCTATTTCCAGAACTTTCCTGCTTTCTGCTCAACATGGCGGAGCTCACAGTTAAATTTACCTGAAATTAACATAAAATTTGCCTCCTCTTCATTTCTGACTTCATCCTCCACTTCGATTGTGACTACCTCCCTCCTGCTTTCTGTGTGCAGATCAGTTTATGACATCTGACTATCTGAGGTGTGTTAATCTGATTCTGCAGAATCAGACAACTGCTGCTATCTGATAGACTGTATCACATTCAGCTGTTTACTTGAAAAATCTCCAGAAATCAGATAATGTTGGATTTTCAGCGTGCATGTGAAAGGGCTCAGTGAATCCAGTCATGACGAGGCTGAAGACATCCGGGCAAAGCCACGGAGAAGCATGAGGCGCGGTAAAACGTGGATCTGTGTCAAATCCGTCCTGGTGGAGGGCAGAAAACTGTGTCAATGTCCAAATATTTGCGGAGCCGACTGTATATACGTGAGGGGTGTGAGGGGTTTATGGTGCGGCTCTTCTGCTTCCTGCAGACGTTCCTCTCGGCCTCCTCCTCCAGCACCTCCATCGGGGACGTTGTCAAGGCTTGCATTATGCATGCGGGAAGCCGGTGCCCGCTCAGCTCTTTGTGCGGCCACTGTCCTGCGTGTCGCTCTCTCTCCTCTCTGCGCACGCGACACGGCCGACACCTCAGCCATGCACACACAAAAAACACACACGCAGTTTACTGGTCTTATCTTTCAGTGTGTAGCTGGAAGGATGCAATAAAGGAAAAGCAATTATTCATTCCTGATTTTTTTTTCTTTCCATTTGCATGTACAGTATCGTTGGAAGTGGAGGGGCTCTGCTAAAAGACAGGATATTAACATTTAACGCTCTGCAGTGGACTCAAGTGAACCAGATTTCGAAGCAGAGAAAGGACTTGCAGTGTTTAACACGGGAGAGTCAAACTCATTTCGGTTCAGACAGAAACGAGCCTGGAGCGGCAAAGAAGCCAACATGATACCAAGAATACCAACTCTTTACTCTAAGGCCTGGTTTACATGAGATCTTCAGGAGAAAATGCATTCTGGGTGTCCATTCACATGACAACGTCGCTCAGAGCCACTGACAACACAACTTTTTGAAAACGCTCCGACGCCATTGCTAATGTTAATAAGATCATTTTTGATAAACGGGGCCTTAGTTACTGTGCAGATAAGTATGAATACATTCTGATCGTCATCAGATTTAATGATCTCTTCTGGAGAAAACCTAAATTTGCGCATGACGATGTTTGATATCGGAGTCTTCCTCCCTCATTTTGCATCAATGTGCAATCAAGGATCAATAATTAAATAATGGCAGGATATGTCTACGCTGTCATCTCCAGCCGTCGCAGCGTCTTCCTCCAGACCGGTTTGGACCCTGCCACAGACCGGTTTTATGATGATTGACACCCTCTGGTTTCCCAGGTGCTCTGCAGAGCGCCTGTCATGCTGCATGTTTATCTGACAGCTGCAGCTGCACGGCTCTATTTCCTGTTGCAAAATCATTTTTAAATCACAAAACAGGTTGTTGCAAAACACTTTCATACTATTGTGTTTAGTCGTATTTTATGTGCTACAGTATCTTCACTTCCTCATGCGGATGTTCCGTTAAAACCGCAACTTCTGCAACAAAATCACAATAACAACACAAACAAACAGCCGGGTTGTGTCTCGAGGGGGCAGACACATGTGTCAGGAACACAGACAACGGTGCTTGTTCCAAAAAAAAAAAAAAAAAAGAAAGAAAGAAAGAAAAAAAGACATGCACTCATGTGTTAAACACAAACCAAACAAACTGCAACGGAGTGCACAACAAACACACTCAAAACTCTCGGCATTACAACACAACAGATTGAAGTTCCTTAAACACTCAATTCCGCTGAATTTCAACAGAAAAGAAAAGAAACAGACAAGCACCCCCTCTCACCCCCTTCACCCCCACCCCCACCCGTGGCTCTTAACAAACAGTATTTGACTTACTAATAGAGATGCTTAAATCAAGCTTATGGTCCACTTCCCCCAAATCTGACTAGTCGACAAGATGAATTCCCCTGTCAGGATCAAGATGATCAAACAGATTACAATTATTTCATCCCCCATCTTTATTAATGAGGACTGTCTTTCATAGTTATGTTGCCTAATAAGAATAAATGATATGCCAGCGCCAGGTTTGTTGTTGCGGCTCACTCTGGGGACTCTCAGACACTTGAGCGTGTTTTTTAGATTGATTTCAGCATCACCTTAAGGAGTAATAGCTCCGGAACAAAGACGGGACCCTCGGCGTGTCAGCCAGAGACGTATTAGCGCCGGCCACAAATAAAACTTCAAAGAAAAGACGGAGAAATGCCACAAAAGTAAAAAGTTATCAAGTAATTGAGCGAAGATCGTAATGCCCTGGGGACAATTAACATGGTTCATGGTGCATGAGTGAAAATCCCGGGTTAGTCTAATGGGAGGATAAAAAGACTTGCCTGCCTGTGCGCCTCCCCAGTAACACTACCGCGGTAAGTAGCCTATCAGAAGCCACTGTCAGGAGAGTCATGAGAGTGAGACATCTCGTCCTCCGTCCCCGTCCATGCGTCATTTATCACACACACAACAATTAGCGCGCCTCCCCTCGGTTTCGAGTCGGGCCGCAGAAATTAACCGCCGGGTTTGTTGAGAAGGCAGAAGCCAGGCGGCTCTTGTTATTGACCACAGCAGAAGGCGGAGGGCAGGAAATGTGACTGGAGTATATTGAGCTGGGATTGAGAGAGTGACTGGTCCCCCCCCCCACCCCACCTCCTTTAAATGCCAGGGCAGATGCTGGAGAGCGGCAGTTCTTTCTGGATGACTTGAAAACAGGGACCATGCTTGGACGCCCGGCTCTATTCTACTGGGGAGGCTTTATTTCCATCCTTTCCTTGTGTCAAGTGCACATCCATGACATTTTTCCTCTTTCTCCCTCTCTCTCTCTCTCTCTCTCCCCCCCCTCTGCCTCTCCCCTGCCTCAAATTTATCAAAGTTGCAGCCCCGTTGTCTTTGCAGAGCGAATCAGAATGTGCCGCTGGCGAAGAATGAAGCAAAAGTCAACAGGAATTAAGTTTCAGTGCAACTGTTTACTCAACTGTGGCCTGCAGTTATTGAAATTTTATCCATGGTTTTGTGTGACTACTGCAGTAATGAATTCAGCATGGCTGTGATTTTCTCACTGACGACATGCTCGTTCCGGCCTGGAAAAGAAGGCTGGGTGGGAGGGGAGGGGGGGGTCTGGGACGGGGGGGGGGGGGTCTGGAGAAGCGTGGATGAAGAGCAATCTGTAGAAGGCTGAAGGCTTCCAGCTTAAGAACAGGATGCATATTGATCCTGAATTTCCACTTAGCGATCAGCCAACACTTTTCTGATAAATTACAATCAAGTCAGTTCGCATGTCGCTCTGCCGCCGGCCACTAGTCGGTGCTACAGAGCCGTCAAACTGCACTCCTCCTGTTCACGACAGTGCTCCAGTATATTAGCTTCAGAATTGTGGTAAATTGAGGAGATGACGTCTCACTGAACCACAACAATTTAGCAATACTTTCATGTAGAAAGCAGCACGTCGGCTGGATTAACCTGTACGACGAGACGGCTGCTGAAAACTCATCCTGACAATGACATGCTTCCACTTAACATTGTGTAAAGGAATTAAAAACACTTCCTTCGTTGAAAGAAATAAAAACACCGTGCTGTTTTGACTGTTGTTGTTATGGTGCCTGGAACCCCCTATAGTTTTCATATTACAAAGTTCAGGCAAAATCAGTCCTAAAACAAGATGCAAAATATTAGGGAAACATGCAATATCCATCACAGTGATTATAGGATTTGCAATAAGTAAATAAAAAAGTAACCTTTTTTGTATTCTTCTAAATATCAGGTGTTTATATGAGCAATAGCGAGCTTGGTGGTTGTTATTTAGCAACACCTACTTTTCAAAGTTTCACCACCACTTGGTCACTTGATGAGACTTCATATAACACCTATGGAGGTGGTTATTTTAGGGAGGTAAATGGTTTATTCTACAAGCTACATTGAAAGACTCAATACACCACCTAGTGGTGCACTTTTGTATTACCAGGCTGAAGTTAGATAATGAACTGATGTTTGGATGTAAACCACAAAATTGGCATTTTATGAAAACATGAAGTCTGTTTAATTCAGCTGAAACAAAAAAAGAGGGGCGTATTTATACTTTAAATGAGAATTGAGAATGAATTTAGCACAATTACTTTGTAATGTCTTTAATTTAAATTGTGTTGTCAGACTCAGATTAAATTTCCCCATTTAATCCAAAGATTTAAGCTTTAAGAGGAGAAAGCTGAGTGAGAACAGACTTCTTCTACATTTACCTGCCTATTCTCTCTGAGCGGGTTCGCTTCTTCTCATCATATCCGACAGCAGATTTATGTCTCTCTGTCCAAACAGGACATCATCATAACGCCACGAGGACCGAGCGGTGACTGATAACACCGAGCGGTGTCTCAGCCCCATATGCACCCCCCCTTCCCCGCTGTAGCACTGTTTTCCTCCCCGTAAAAAATGCTGATGGATGTGCTGTGACAACAGACAACGGCAACAGGGCCTGTGCATCATCACCAAACAGCTCCTGACAACAACCCCGGCCGCCGCTGTCGGATGGAGCCAGATAGCAGAAGACACACTGATCTTTTCAATGTTGTTTCCTTAAACGCGCTGTCGTGTGCCACACATAACGCTGACACCGACAGAAAGAGCTTGTCTGTTTGCCTCAAGTCTGGGACGGTGAAAATGTTTTCGGCTTCGCCGCCGCGCGGTCTCCGCTCCTCATTGGCTCTCGCGGGCGGAGCGTGGCATTAGCGCGAGGTGTGTTTACAGCGAGCCGGCAGGGGGTGGAGGGGTGGGGGTGGGGGGGGGGCACCGTCACCGGATTGGACGCCGTCGTTTCTTAACTGTCTACAGAATCCCGCGGCACCTACACACTTCAAATATGTCCGAACATCGCGATGAATATTTCACCGAAATGCAGATGCTACGATAAACACGTTGGCAATCAAACACAAGCGCACGGAGAGAGCACTTCTGCGTCTTTAAATATTCAAAAAGGGCCTCAATATACATAAATAATAATAATAATGTGTTTATGTACTGGATGTACTTTGAGGAGAAATTAAATATTAAGTGGCACTCTAAGAGGCGGGCTGGGCCTGCTGATGACATGGCTAAATAACGTTAAGACAGGTGTTGGGTGGTAGGGGGTGGAGGGGCGGGGGGGGGGGGGGGGGGGGGGGGGGGGGGGGGTCCTACCTGGTGCTGCTGGAGATGCAGGAGGTCCGCTGCGGTCACCTCCAGCGACGGCGTGGCACTCTTGGGCCGTCCCTCGCGGCCGGGCGCGCCCTCGGCGGCGGCTCCCCCGTTTGGCTGATTGGCTGGTCCATTGCTCGTCGCCTCCGTCCCAGATTCTTGCATCATGACTTAAAAACCTGAGCGAGGAGGGAAACGGGGACAGAGACGGAGAGAAGCAGCTGTTAAAACACACACAGCAATGAGGTCGCGTTTCAACTGTGGGCCAAACTATAAACATCTGTCATGTCCTTCCCACACAATTTCACTTTTATTGCAGGTTTCCCTGTCGGTTTGTGCTTCCCTGGGTCTTGTTTGTTTGCTTGTAGCATATGCAATGAGGCAAACACACACACGTGCACACACATACACACTCACGTGCACGCGCTCGCAGCCTGCTTCTAAACAGTAATGAACTGCTCCTTTGTTTTGCCCTTTTCCTCTGCGGATCCTCTGCAGATGACAAGTCAGTAGAAAAGTTGAGCAGGACTCAAGTTTTGTTTGTGTTCTCCAGCGTGAGGTGCGGTGGAGAGTTTCGGGAAGGGGGGGGGGGGGGTCCTGCGTCCATCTGAGAGGAACCCAACCTGAGTCGAGCAAGAGCAGAGGAGCCCAAGAAAACACTGGACCTCCAAAACAAAACACTTTCTATGGAAATGGATATATTTACTTGCATGGCTCCCAGAAGAACCGCGGCAGAATGGCTTTTTAATGGGAAACAGGGCGACTGCGTGAGGCCTGCCAAAGGATCTCCATGAGAAACATCCAATCTGAGGCCGCGCACAAACAGTCAAATCCTTGAGGGGTGCTCAATTAACACCAAAATAAAGACCTGAATTTAAATAAACCCTTTCACAGTTGGGGAAAAGAATGTTTTTCATGACTTTATCTCAGTTGGGAAGAAAGGGGCGAACATGCTAGCTGGAGCTTGCTCTGTGTACAAACACAACAGTAATAATCAGTGTGAATACACAGCTATTTGCTAACACGTTACGTCCTCTGTTCTGTTTTTGGATACACAAAAGCCAGACAGGCATGCCGTCCCCCCCCCACCCCCCGCCTCCCTGGGGATAAGTGCCAGTGACACTGGCGCATATCTGCGCCTGTACTCAAATCAGCCCAGTGATTTACAGCTATTGTGCGGCGGTCACAGGCCTCGCCGGCATCAACGCGCCCGGCCTCGCCGATACCGGGGGGGCAGTTAATGAAGCTGACCAAGTCGGGCAGAAGCGAATTAACTTGGCTGATTAATTATTTATATGAAGCAGAATAAATGCCTTTAAAACGCTGTGCCTCATCATGAAAGAATGTGGGAAATGGGAACTAAATGCAGATTTATGGTGTCGCGTTGAAGGGCGCCGTAAGAGGGAATGGGGAGTTTACGCGCGCTCAGGTACACAGGCGGGGCGGCGGCGTCTCTGGAGATCCGATCTAAACACGACGCAGACACCGTGGGGACACACACTCACGCTGACAGATAGGAAATTGAGGTTGACAACTTGTCACACAAGAATATTTACAGAGCATAAGGTGAGATAATAATCTAGACATGGGAGTATTGGTAAAATAATAAACAGCGCTATAAGCGGCGGCGCTGTTTTTCGGGCTCTGAATGTTCGGTAGCAGTCGGAGGAGCTAAAACAGGCCCCGGAACAAGAACGAGACGGAGAGTTTACGTCTCCTCTGCTGAAGAAGCCCTGCTCCCAACAAAGCAGAACGGAGTGAGTCATCTGACACTGCGGCCTGTGCCGGTTCAGCTGTGTGTCACGACGCCCCCGCACTCAGGGGCCTGTCTGAGCAGCCCGGGCCGGGCCGGCAGGCCCCCGTCCTCTGGACCGAGGCTCCAGCCGCCCCCCCCCCCCCTCCTCCCCTCCCTGTCCCTCTCTCCCTCCAGACAGATGTTGACCCGGCTCACCCCTCCAGTCTGGCACGGCCCTCCCCTCCATAATGGGATTTTCTAAACAAGGAGTGAGCAAGAGGAGCAGTGTGGGACGGGACGCGGCCCCGGCTCGCCCCGGCTCCCCCGCCTCCCTCCAACACACCAATTAGAAACACACATTTTCAGGCGGAATTAAATGCCATTTGAAATAAACCATGTGCTGACGTTATTCGCCCCCACTTATTTTTCACATAAAAGACTTTTTTTTTTTCCACATGCAGGAAAAAAATTAACTCCTCCTTACTATTTTTTTTTTCTTCTTCTTCTTCTGGAGCTCCAAAAGAAGTAGTGGCTATTATACATGCACTGTCATTTCATGCAAAAATTTTCATAATTGTAACGGAAAGGCGTAAATTTCCAAACGCATGGCGTCTCCAAAAGTAATCAGGAGAATGAGCCGCGGGGTTATTTTAATGTATGCAAAACTAGTGACCCACAATAAAGGAGGGAGAGAGAGGCCACAATGAATGCAAAGTAATGCTCGCGCGCTTGGAACCGGCACTGATGAGGGGATGGCTAAAATTAACACCCAATTAATTTTCGAATTGACAAACAAATGAAACCCATAAATCTACTTTCTCATTAATTTCACCACAGAATAATTCAAAGCTGCAATATCATGAGTGGGGAAGAAAAAAAAAATTGGAAGAGGGGGGGAAAAAAGAAGAAAAGAAAATGGAAAATGGGCATTATCCATCATAAATATCAAGCAGATAGGAAAGAGCCTTATTAGAGAGTTGTGCTGATAACAGTGTTAATCTGGGGAGTCGCTGAGGCGAGCGCTGAGGGGACGCCGCCGTCAGCTGGGAGGCCTGGCCAGCTCCGGCCACGTGACTTCCCCCCGTCCGCTCCTTTATCTATGGACACATTTTCACTTGGCCTCAGAAAACTCCCGGTTTTTCCCACGTATGCTGCGATTTCAGCAGCGATCACGAGTCAAGTGTCCCGCTAAAAAAAAAAAAAAAAACAGGGAGGAGGTGTAGTTAGAGGGGTTAAGAACATTAGTGTTCGTGCTCTGAATACAAACATTTCAACATGAAACAACACACCAAAGGAGACACAAGGAACGAAGGAAAGAAAGAAAGAAAGAAAGAAAAAAACCTTGTTATTATTAATGGAGCATGTCTGGGTTCTTTTTTTTTTTTAACTGAAAAAAGGAGTAAAAAATAATGGAAATTCCAGGAGATCAAAACAAGGCAACAACAGCAGTTTGTCCAAAAAAGAACTGGCTGTGCTGTTGATTATTAGATGTCTGTCTGCTCTGAGGAGGGAGGGGGGAGGAGGGCGGCGGGGAGGGGGCGTGCTTGCAAAACAAAACAAGTGTTTGGCACAAACACTGGATGAGAAGAGAGAGAGAAAAAAAAGGTCAGAGTTTCTGTTTGTTTACTCTTTGTTTTGTTTTTCCCTGCATCAAATATGGGCAGTACAGTACAAACGAGAGTCACATGTGTCTCCCACCTGACCGGCCAGGTTGAAGGTTAAGAACAGCCGGCGGCCAGAGCTCATCAGCCCTGCCTCTCCTCCTCCTCCTCCTCCTCCTCCTCCTCTTCCTCCTCCCTCTCAGGAAATCTAACGCCTGTCCCCCTGTCATGCTTGCCTGGAATTCAACAGCTCAAACAAGTCAGCAGTGGATTCAAGGTAGGGTCGGGCCCCGCGCAGCTGTGCTCCGACCCCCTTCTCCGCGCTCTGTTTTTCTTTGAATGCTCGCGACGGTAAAAAGCCTCGGCCGGCCACCTGCTTGGATCCGCCGGAGTTCTCACACGCCCCGTCCCCCCCCTTGTTTACACAAGCGCACAACAAAAGCACAACATTTCTAGGGCGGGAGAGATAAAGACGCATAAAAGTGGGGGGGAGGAGGGAGACAATAGGGAGAGGTTGCACTTTAGGGCCTGTTTAGGTTCGGCTTGGTTGCTCGACTAGACAACACATCGCGGTGTAGCAGAGGTGCGGCAAACAACACTTGTCAAGGATTTTCCAAGTGTTTTGGCTTCTGATGCCAGGGAAGAGTCGAAAGACAAACACAATCCACATGCTAAATAATCCATTATCGCAGCCCTCATCGCTGACAACAAACTATTTGTCTCTCTTTGGAGAAGCTCCATCGGGCGAAGCTCCTGCGAGCTTCGCCAACTGCGATCCCCGGCAACGCGTTGCCTCCCAACCAGAACCGCCTCGGCCTCACCAGACCGATCCTGGAGCCGAGAGGAGCTAAAAACCCGGACGCGACACTCCGCCGGAGGAGGCTCGGCGGTCAGACCAAACAAGCGCGTAATCTCGTCAGCCACTCCAACCGAGTCGCAGATAAGCCGGGCGGTATCTCCAGACGACTGTGACGATACCGGAGCGACGCACGCCCCGACCGCCCTTTGCAAGCAGTACCCCCCGATCCGGAAACACTGATCCGGAGTGTTTTCCCAGTTCGTCTCAGACCTTGTGCGGGTTAAGAGCGAACCTGCTAACACGGCAAACAAAGCAGGCTGTTTGTTCAAGAAGTGATTGCTGCCATGACTACAGTAAACAGGGGGAGCAGGGGTTTGTGTTTATGGACAAACACGTCTCCTTGCAGGAGCCATTTAATATTAACCAGGTGGAATGATCAGCCCATTTCCTAGGTGACACTCGGGGCAGGCCGAGTGTAAACAAGTCCTGAGAGGAGGGGCAAGACGGAAGACGAGGAGGAGGAGGAGGGTGAAGCTTGAGAGAACCAAGGTCGATGCAAATGCAGCCTGGAGTAGAATAAACAGCCGGGCAAAAATCAAGATAAACAAAACCAAAAAAAAAGCCATTCTTCAGACATTTGACGGCGCAATAAAGCTGGCGTGTTGCAGCTGCCGGGGGAAGAGACAGAGACAGGGAGATGGAAGAGACCCAAGACGTCCACGCTGGTGCTGTTCGGCGGTCTCCTGGTGAAAAGCATCACCTGTCGGGGGCCGAGCAGCGGAGAGCTCTTTCCTTCCAGGAGGCGCCAACAAACAGCACAGCGAGGAACTTGTAAAAACATGTTAAACATTTACCTCTCTCAATTATTCAGTAACTGGGTTGGTGGAAATAACAAAGGGTGTTGGAGGGCTCCGGGAGCTGGCATTCACAACATCAGGGTACGGAGCGGGAGAGAGAAAATCAACAGACGAGAACCTGACCAGGAAAAGGACCTTACCTGTCAGAAATCACAGCGTCCGGATCAGATTACTTGACTTATTTGTAGCTTTGATAGGAAGATTATGAGCTACTCTGTCAGTCAGATCACAAATATAATTGTGCGAAAATAAGTGATTAGAAAAAGACAAGGCGGAGTGCGTATTGTGGGGATTTCCGGGCTGAGCGACACCTTCACCACCGATTTTTCATGAACACAACAAGCTGCCATCTGCTGCTCCCGACTCCACAATCCATTGTGTTCCTTCTCTGATAGAATTCCCTAAATCTGTTACCGCCCGCCTTCTTATGACAAGAAAGGCATAAAATATGAGCAAAACACATATTTATAACACGTCGGGATGACGGCAATGGGAATCTCAAGCATGAAATCCAGATCCGAACCCATTACTGCATCGGGAGCAGAGGAGAGGGGCTTAACATGTGAGCGGCGGCGACAATGATGATTCATGTGACTCTCAATGTATTACCACGCCAGCAGCTCGGATAAATTAACACTGAGAAGGTTGGTGGAAGGCAGACTCCAGTGGTGAATCTGAGTAGATCCATAATTTCAGAAAATACACAAAGCGGTTTGTCTCCTTTGCATGGCGCCGTGCGAGAAACACCTCGGAGTCGCGGCCTGCTGCGCACAGACAATGACGGAATGTGCCAAAGTAAGGCAGGCCACGGTATTTTTAGTACAAGCAGGGCCCGATGGAGACTAAGTAAATAGAGGAGTCTAATGAGTTTAAATCTGGTTGTGCATGAATGGAATAGTAATTCTGGGATGTGGAGCCTCTTTTAGGAGTGGTTCGCCACACATTCTCACAGCGATTCTCCTTCATTTGACTTTGATAATCTCGCTCACATGTGGCTCATGCCCATTAACACTGCAGCGAGAGGACAGACACCAGGAGACGAGGGGCCCCCTCTCGCTTTCTCTACTCTTTTCTTTTTTTCCTTCTTTTTCTTCTTCTTGTTCCCTGACCAAAGGCTGGATGCACGGGAGAAAAGCAAGGCAAAGCGTTGCTTTCCCCTCCAGCTCGTCTTACCAATTAGACCTGTCAAACAACGCGGACCCAAAGAAAAACACAACTCCAATCCGTCTGCATCCTGTGGGAGCCGCAAAAGCACTTATTGTTTTAACATTACTTAAAGTGTGTCATATATTTTTAATCATTTTTTACCGCAATCCACGTAAGGCTTGCTCCCCAGCGAACTTGCGAGGGGAGGAAATGTGTCAGACGCATCTTCCTGGGAAAACCGAGGTTAGCCTTAACGAACTTGTCTAATTAATATTATGTGCCTGCGCAAAGAAGAGGACAATATTATTAGAATCGGTGCCTTTCGGGGGCGGGATGTCAATTCAGCGGAGTGCACGCCTCCTTTGTGAGCTGACAACATGTAGCCTAATGGGTTATTTTTGGGGGGAAGGGGGGTAAAAATCTTTGCAGATCTGTTAAATCATCAACACAGACCTGCGGTAAACCACATCTCCAAACACAGAGCGAGCCACTAATTCCTGTGGACCGAGTCGTCAATGTGGTAGATTCATTTATTATGTTTCCTCTCTGAGTGCCATGAATGATAACCAGGGGGCACCGTCAGGTTCGGTCGCTGTTTAACCCTTTCCACACATCCAGCGCGTGTCTTCACTTCCTTTGAATGGAGTTACTAACAAAGCGGCCAAGTTAAGCTATTGAATTTTCAGACACAATCATTAACCTTGACACACAAATGACGGCGTTCTTACGCCGTGACAATTCTATTTCGACACTCCGCGGCTTCTTAAAGAGGACCCGCTATCACCCAGACAGTCGCTTTTATAGACTTTCATTTCACAAAACTCCAGCTTCATTCTATACTGGCCCTTCATGCAGCCCCAGGAAGGCTCTTTCGGCCTGTCACGCTGCGCCATTTGGCTGTATTTTGACATCTGGATCATCACCATGAAGTGAAGTTGCAGTTTGATCAGTCTGCAGTGAGCTCAAGTATTTTTCTCAAGATCATTGCATTTCCATGACTTCAGATCTTCCATTCAACGGCCCCCATTACACCACTTCAAAAGCATGAATTTGGAATATGGAGGAATCCAGCATGAATGAAGGAAGAACATGAAAACTCCACACAGACAGAGCGCTAATCACATCACTAGAACTAAACCCAGATGTAGACATTACATACAATAACACAGACAATGACATTTATGCATTAATAATATATGCAGCAAAATAATGTGTCCAATCACAGGTGTCAAACATATGGTCTGCAGACCAAAATTGCCTCCAATCTGAGCTTCCGTGCCATAAAGCAATTTCTAACAATTTTTTTCAGAGTCATGTTGTCAGGGTAAGATTGTAAAAATACCCAAAATGCAACAGATATGCATGTTATTTTTTTCCTTTTTTAATTATTTTTTGGAGGGACATTTCACAGTATTTTATTCCAGAAGGTTTCATTACAGCTGGCTTAGAGTTGTCTGTAGTGATTGTTTGGCTTTCTGTATCCTCTGTCACAACAGAGAAAAACTCAGTTTAAACTTCAAGGTTGCACTACTTTGCCAGTCTGGTCCACTCACAACGAAACCGGGCTGTATGTGGCTCCTGAACTGAAATGAGTTGGACACCCCTGATTTCAATGAACAATGCAGGATTAGTTTTTGCTTTGTCCACTATTGGCCTTCAGCAGGGGGCCATGCACTCACTTCTTTGGATCGCCAGACGGTACAGATAAATTTTAACAATTTTTTTAAACTTAGTTTCTGACGCAACAGTTAAAGAGCAGGCTTCTCTCAGTATTCGGTGGTTCAGATGCTCCATTGTTGAAAGCCGAACAGAGGCCTGAGTGATAAGTCAGCCGAGTCGTCGCACTGAGACTTAAAACTCTTCGGAGCATCTCCTGCCCCGACTTGACTCCCAAGGAGAAATAAACAGATTTCAACTCCACTCAACTCAAGCACTTTAAAAAAACAACTACAGCTGAGCCAAAGTGCTGCACATAAACAGACATAAAAACATAAAGCGCGAGATAAACTTCAATAAACACTGTAAAAAAGACAACAAGAAAACCAATAAAAACTGGAGCAGGGTTAAAAGCCAAGGACTAAAAATGGGCTTTTTGAGATGTTTGTGAACTTTGAGCTTTCACAACAGTTTTTTTTTTTTTAACTTTGTCACATTTAAAATTTCCTCCAAGTTGCTTGTAATTTAACACCAGCCTCACTGCCTTGCCAGTTATTGATATGAATGCATTGAGCAGATGTTTTGTTTGTTTTGGCTGATATTGGCCTGAAAGTGTGACGGATTCAGAAAACGTATCCCTGGTGAAAGACGATCACATAAACAATGGTGTATAAGCAGCTGTTAACATCGTACTGAATATGTGACGCAAACAGCATTTCCATTTTGAACTCGCTCGATCAGGGTATCTATAAAACAGGAGTGATTTGCTTTGAAAGGTTTGATGTTATGTCACATGGGAGTGGTCCTTCCTGCTGACCCCGCCCACTCGCCGTGCCGAGGGTCACTCGAGCCCAAAGCAGCAGGTTATTCTGAAAGCATCCTCCACAGAGGACAGAGGGGGTTAAGGGAAGAAAGGAGCGGTTTGTTCCATTAAGCAGTTAAACCGAAGACAAAGGGCGAAGGGCTAAATACCAAAAGACCTCCGGTGAACGTGCGCCTTTTAATGGAATCAGGTTTTAACAAGTCTTTTTGGTTAAATACAGCCCGTGTCAGGACGACGCGTCCCTCTCGTAAAGCAGCACAATGACAATGTACAGTGGCACTAATACAAGGACATAGTTCATCATGACATTTTCTGCAATTCCCAACTGATTAGGGTCATTATGTTGGAGGTCTGATTTATGTTGTCATTTCCTCTCACCGATCCTGCATCAATGAATCTTAATGAATTGGTAAATAAGGGTGAAGATTACACTGTGTGACACCGCAACATTTCTCACCCTCAGCGGCCGAGATTTATGTAGCCAATTAGAGACTAACAGAGAAAATTGGCTGGCAGAAAAATAATATTCTTTATGGTGCAAAATGGAGGAGCATACTCAGTGAAGGGCGATTGTATTGTCGGCGCTAAAGTCCATAAAGCAGCCAACACCTGACCCACCTTCAGAACACAGACAGGAGCCGGCGGGGACGGGGGCCGCGAGGGGGCCGGCCAGCCAGAGTCCTTAACATTCACCGTGGCCAGTCTGGCGTGTTTGATCAGCATAAATACGCCGCTGTATGACAAACATGTTTACCTTCTCACGGCAAACATCAGACAATCGGACACCACGAGGTGCTGCTTCTCTAATGAAGACACAGGAGCTTTTATCAAGGCGGTCCGTGTCCCTAAGCCGGGGGAAAGGAAAGGAAAAAAAAAAAAAAAAAATGCTTCTTTGAGCCTCACATCAAAAAAAGAGGCCAAATTATTTGTGCTAAACATACAATAAGGTGATATTTTTCAATTAGTTTTTTTTATACATGGGAAAAAAAAAAAAAAAAAAAAAAAAAAAAAAAAAGCTGATCCGAATGCCCTTCATCTTGATTTCAAAGTAGGAAAATCAAAACTCAATCAGCTCTTTGAAGACATGTGTGATCAACATGCAGAGGAAGACGTACACAATCTGATTAGGGGCTCTTTAAGTCGTCCCGGGTACATCATTATTACGGCCGTGATAGTTTTTATTTCTCCAGAGCAGATTAGGAAATGCCGAGGATGATTACGGCGAGGGACAAAAACCCTGTTTGTGTATCACTACAAAGCATTGCAGAAAGCCAGGCCTGCTTATTAATACCAACTTCTTAAAAGGGCACTTAGAGTTATAATGAGAGCCTTTATGCATTACATATTGTGACTAGATTTAGTGTGAGGAAGCGGTTCTCCACATCAAACAAGCTGGCTTGCTATTAGGCACCGGGGCTGAGGGATGCTGTGTGAAAAGGACTGGAAAATTAAAGCTGAAGCAACGCAGGAAAGGGCTTAATTTACTGGCATGTACAGTATGCAAATGAGATTACTCTCAGCTTAACTGCATCATTTATGTCCATAATAACAGCATCATCATTACAGGGCTCAAATTAAATTACACTGTAATTAGCATATCAAAGTGATTGGTTAAAGTTTTAAACAAATACCCAATTTTGTTAATGAACATCTGTAATCACCGTGTCGACTCTCAGTGAAAACATCCAAAACAAATATGTGTTTTGGAGAAGGGGAGGAATATCCCTCCAAAACGACACGTCTGTCTCTCTGAGTGTGTGCGTGCGTGTGTGTGTGTTGTTGGTAAGACAGGGGGTGTTTTACCTGAAGAGCTCCACACACTCAGGATATATTTCCCAAACTCCAGGAGATCAAAGATCCAATTTCCCACACTTGCCACTTCCAGGAGCTCATCAATAAAATACTAATCACTTCACGGCTGATTCGGAGAACGGGAGCCGCAGCCCACGGCTTAGGGAGACGTCCGTATCACAAAAAAACACCTCTGCCTGGATTGAGCGCGCACGCCCGTGCACGGGCCGCCGAGTATAAATTTGCAGGCGTTTTTTTTTTTTTATCCAATCGCCGTCCTGCCATTTCCCCCCCGCTGATAAACAAGGTGAGTCTTAACATCTCGCACCGCGGCTCAGACGCAGAGCACCTCCTCAGACCTCTGACAGGAATCACACGCACCTCCATCCACGTGCATATTCATGAAAACACAGCTGTGTACGGAGATGAGAGGGAAATAACTGCCTTCCACCGTGAACACACACCGCGGCTGTGAACTTCACAGGGTTTCTACTCACGTATGCATTTTCAGACATTTTTTAACAATAATTATGACCATTAATTTACTACTTTTAAAAATAGATCTCAATGTGCAGTAAAAACCTGAGGGTCAGGGGGATGGATTTTCATTTTAAGAAGGAATCTTATTAAAAAGAAATGAGTAAAACTATCAATCATGTTTTCTAAACACACATTTTTTAGCTAGTGTTTTATAAATACTGGAAATAGTAGTGAAGTTTTAATGCAAAACCAGAATAGCAGCTGGCAAACACGTACAAGAAGCTGAAAACTTCTCAGGCCTTGTTTACGCGGCAAAGTTTTCCAATGAAAAACTCATTTTTTCATAGTAAATAGTTCTTCTACACATGTTTGAGTCTGTTTTCTTCCAGAGCCTCATGACTCCATATTATCCTGGACTTGACAGTTTTTTAGTTGAGAGTCTTTTGAAACAGCGATCCAGCTTCCTCGGCTGTCCATACGAATGTCAGTGGTTAGTGTATTGTTCTCTGTGCGCGTTTATTTGGTTTCACGACCAAAACAATGACGGCGCCAATTCATAGCCTAGCAACTAAATCGTTTTGGGCTGATTTTGCGTCATAACTTTCAAAACATTGACACGTAAATGAAAAAACTCTCATAAAATTAAAATGTACAATGATGCGTTTTCATATGAAATGTTATGTAAACTGTGCCTAAAATACATCAAAAAGCATCAAACAAGACACAAATCCTTGTCTTTTTAATTAATAGCAATCGATTATTGTTATTTGCACTTGTGAAATGTTATTCCAAAATTGAAAAACTGCCATATGTGGTGTAAACGGGGGCCCGAACAGCATGAGGGAGTTGATGCTCTTGGAACAGCTGTGAACAATAACGTCATATAAATAAATGAAACAGTCAGTAGTTTGACAATGAACCAAGAATTAGTCGACGGTTTGAGGAGAAACATACTGAAAACACGTCTGAGGACATACTGGGTGATTAGTGTTCAGCAAGGGTAAACTGGACTGAACGCTAAAAGCAGAGTTGAATAGTTCTTTAAAATATTTGTTTTGTTTTTTTCTCAGAAAAGTTGCTCTTGAGAAGAAATTTTTAGTGCTCGATGTTTGGTTTTCCTCACCCCTTCATCGCCTGTTTTTCCCATAATGCATCGAGAAAAAAAGATGGGGGGGGGCTCAGCAGGCAGCGGTGTACATTATCAGAGATGCACTCGTCAAATTTTAAAGAAGTGGCATCTTATTTTATTCATTAAGAAATCCATTAAAAGGCCTTATTCCTTGCAAGTATGTAAAAGATGTGCCTTTCAAGGTAGAGCTGGGGCAAATCCACTCCATCAGCTAATGACGGCACTCATTACACAGAGAGAAGCTGGCTAATGAAGGCGCGGTGGCCGCCCGATCCCCTCGCCCGGCATAAAGCCCTATGAAATGCTAATATCTCACTTCTAATTAAAGGATACTAAGTCCAAATGCACCTTCACGGCCAGTAGCTGGCAACATAAATTTTATTTTTCAACACTACACTACACCCAGAGATGTGCCTGAGCAACATTCCATTAATTCACATTTAATACCCCCACTAGTCCTGCGTTTTGCCCGGCTATCTGCTCTCCCCGCTCTCCCCTATAAGCTTTATATAGTGAATAAGCACATCATTACGCTTTCTAAGAGCATGGTTTTTTTTTTTTTTTACTGCTTTTTGTTGGTGTGCATGTTGCTTTAAAGTGCTCCCAGAAATAAACACATACGCACACAACGCGGCCTTTATGCATGTGTCACAAGGGAAAGGTCAGAGGAAAAAAAAGAAAAAACACAAAGAGAGAAAGAGAGAGGGGGAAAAAAAAGAGAGGAAAATATCCCAGTATCGCCCCTGCTGCACCTGTATACATTTACAATGTTTACACATCTTGGGATGTAAATATGTTTACAGAGGAAACCTGCTGCCTTTCTCAGAAACTGACCTTGAAGCCGGTAAACAACCCGCTCACAAAGTTCATTACCGTCAAAGAGGGTACACTCTTTCACCTCCCATAGAGGGAAGAACGGAAAAAAAGAAAAAAGAAAAGGAGAAACAAAAGGTCAGTGCCATTAGCTTATCAACAAAATATAACTGCAATGTAGCGGAAATTATTGTGGAGGCCTGAACTAATACTGATGGAAGCTGTGCAGAGAGGTGAACTGGACAATAGTAAAACTGAAAGCATTACGGTTTTCTTTATGCAACGCCATTTCTAACTAGAAGTGTCAGAAATAAAAGATACAGTACAGAGTATAATTATTAGTTCACTAAGGCATGAAAGAACTCAGAACTCAGCTCTTTTAAATACCCGTACAGGCACATACATATATTGTAAATATCACAACATACACATTACAACCAACTGGCTAAACTGCAGTGAATTATGATTCCATTTGGGCTGCACTGTATGTTGTAAATTTATCTGTTTTTGTCATATCAATGCCGAAAATATGGATGCGGTAAAGGACTGACCGAACTGTGTTAAATTGTGTTTCAATGCTCTGAAAATTTAGACTGACAGATGTTTAACTGAGCAAATAACTGGCAAGTGTGCAGATCGTGGTATGAAAAGAAAGAAACAGAAAAAGAGCACCGTTTACTAGCAGAAAAGTATTGACTTGTATTGCAAATAGAACGTAGCCCTGCTTTCTATGCACTTTACATTAACTTCTTTCCTTTCTGCCCTAGAACTATGAATGACGTTCTTTTTTGCACAGCTATGGCTTGTCTGTCCAATACGAGGCTGGTGTTCCTCACCATTTACAATAATTATGACACAAACTACATCAAGTCACATCAAAAAATATAATTCTTTACAACCAGATGGCTTGACTGCTTTTTTTGACAGTGTAGTTTCATTTTTGTATGAACAGCTCAACAGTAATATAGTACAGCTTGATTATTATAGTAATATTTCCATAACAGTATGTCTGTGAACACATTAGTAACAAGGGTCCAGTAGGTTGTAATAACGATTCCCCTTTTTTTCCCTTTTCTCCAGTGTTTGACTGCATATTTAGTGGTCCAACCACAAGGATTGCTTTGGGAAATTATTTTCTCTTTATTGTCTGCCAACAGTGAAATTACAATTATTGCTGCTCCGTGTACCCAATAAAGGGGGCTGGTGAATGTTTACGTCCTGTTTCTCTTCAGTGTTGAGGCCCGACATCTGCAGACAGTCTGTTTCAAACAGTCAGAGAACAAAATCATTCCTTTTTTCTTTTTTTAAGACTCTCACTCTCATTCTCTGACACTGACAAGGTTAAAATCACCAGGCAACAAACAGAGCAAACACCAAGGGCGGGTATCGCCCTACTGGATTTTAACTTCATGTTGGATTCAGAGTGTTTTCACAACTGTCAAAACTTCTCCATGTATTTAAAGAGCAGGGTTAGTTTAGTATGAAGGTATATCTTCATTTTAGGCCTTGTCAGATTTAAGGAGCACAGCTTGGCTTGAGTTAACTCGCCAGACCTGCAACATATGGAAGAAATCAATCAAAAATCAATCAAAACACCATCAGTGAGAAAATCGTCGGCACATGAGGTTTGGGCTCAACGCTGCTTTGAAATTCTTTACAAAAAAGAACTTTCCTTTTAAAAAAAAAGAACATTTTATGTTGCTCTGATGTGTTTTTAAAAGGCTGAAATAGGGGTTGCTTTATATTTAGTGCATCATTTGCCAGCGAAGAGCAGTAAAACGTCTGACTTTAAAGGTCAGTGTTAAGAACATATCACATGACGTCTGTTTGATCCCGGCCCAAGTATTTTCCCAAGGATTGTATGGCTCTGTACTGTGTAAATCACGCCGTCTGACCTTCTACATTCCTCATGCGCTGTCCTCCCATTCATCCACAGGCACAGATAATACTGGGCAAATATCATAAACGTGAGGATTTTAGGATTGAGGTGAGGCTGCCATCATCCTCCGCCAACTGGGGGTAAAAAAAAAAAAAAAAAAAAAAAAAAAAGAAGCCCATGCATCTGAAAGAGCTGTGTTTCCAGCTGCTGCCAGGCTAACCTGTGCTGCGGTTGCTTGACTCTAATACCTAATAGCACATACGCTGACAGTCCGTGGAGAATACCCCCAGATGACTGGCAGAGGGAGAAACGCCCAGTTTATGGACTCTGGTGGCGTTTTGTTCCTCAGTGTTGGTGGAAATGTCTAAAAACTGACAGTCCAGTAAACTTTAAGACCGTAGGATGAACCGTCAGGACGAAGACGCGTTCGGGTCGGGGCGTGACCCACGGCTGAACTGGCCTCGGCCCCGGGCAGGGGGTGGGTGGGGGGGGGGTGGGGGAACACCAAACAGATCAGCCCCCGCTCCGCTGATAAATAACTTAACACAGCAAACAGAGGCCCATCAGTCAAGCCGCGCATAGCTAACACCAGCACGGGGACAGAGATCGATGGGGAGATACGGACAAATAAAGAAAGACAGAAGGAAGACAAGAAGAGAAGGGACGGGGGGGGGGGGGGGGGGGGGGGGGGGGGGGGGGGCACGTCGAGGGGGCATCCAACACAAGGGAACAGATAAATATCACACGGGAGCCTGAGCCAAGCTGCGTGGAAGGCCAAGTACTGTACGGCTGTGAAAGGCGGCCCGTTTTGCCGAGCTGTGACATTTGTTTCTTATTGTCTAAGTGGCAGCTGAAAGCCCCCCCCCCCCCAGACCCCCCTCCCTCCCCGCCAGAGGCCCCTCGCCTCGGCCCCGGCCCCTGCTTTTGACAGGGAGGTAACCATATTAGGACGTGTATGGTAAAGTAAACAATAACATAGTTGCAATGAGATGGAAATTTTTCAGCTAATGGTGTTTGTCATTCCTGTTTTCAGTGCACCGAGCAGAGCCGTGTGTTTTTTCTGCTCGGCCACAGAGACTTTGTTTATGAAAACAACGCAGGAGCCAAGGCTAAAACCAGAGCGGGAGAAGAAGAAAAAAATGCGGGGGGAGAAAAACTGTAAATAAATATGACTTTAAAAAAAAAATGCCTCCACCTTTTTCATTTGATTACATAAATAAACCCACATTTGGGCAGAAATAGCCTTTGAGTTTTTCAGGCCATGTCCACATTATGGCAGCTCGGTCTGTGAAAACACATTTTTCTCTCTGCTGCGGACTTATTTCAACCACTCCACTCTTTCAACTCTGCACCAATCTCATCTCGTAAAATCTTTGTGTGACAGCAAGTTAAAAAACCGGCCAACACTGTGTGACAAGAGCTGGCAGCGCAACACGTCTTTCAGTGCTGAGCTACAGTAAAACACACTGCAACGCTGCAATAGCAGCGTATTAGAATGTTTATTAAAATCATGTTCAACAAACTCCACCACTTTCTCTAAACACCTTATATTACCCTGTTTAAGATATTAGAACAAGAGAAACTAGTATGTACAATTAAAAAACAAAATATTTTTTTGTCCACAAGGTGGCAGTAATGAATCCAATCATCAGTTAATTCTTCCACAGTGGAAACCAGGAAACAGGAAAGTCACAATTCAACGTAACAGATATGAACAGTCAACAATAGGGATAGACGAGGTAAAAAAAAAAAAAAAAAAAAAATCCTCTGCATTTTGCAGAAGAATTTGAAAAACAATGTAAATTTCAACTAAACCTTAAAAAATGACGTCGTTTTCACACTGGACCACTAGTAGGTGCTGTTTTGTGATGAAACCATACATATAGAACAATATGCTATGATTTTAAATCTAACTGCCGTGCCAACAACACAACAACAGAAGGAAAAGAGAAATGAACTACAAGAGTGTGACTCATTTCATATTCTGCAGATGCTTATCAGTCTGTAAATTATTTACCAAAATGAGGAAAGAAACAATCCTATGTGAAACAGATGGTCTGAAGATGCTTTTATGGTTCTCTATAACAATGACATACATTGTCCACCCTTGGACCCAATAAATTAATTTTTACCAACATGAGAACACATCTGAACATGAAGCCCACAGTTCCGTTTTACACAAGCACATGCTCGAGTGACACATTCCTGCTTCGCACTTTATTCCAAGAGAAACATATAGATCTATTCATGTGGAATTTGTTATAGTTTAGAAAAAACAAGGAGTATTTGCCAGATATACGGTAAATGTTTTTGATGCTACAATCTGCAGATTAAAGCAGAATTTTGTCCGACTGTCATCAAATTTGCAATCACTTTGCTTCTATTACACCAGTTATCTAGAAATATATCGTTATCGTCCCTCTTCAAGGAGACACCAAGTAAATAAGTCTTACATAGTTGCTGTTTTTCTCATCAAGTATAATTATTGTAAACTCTGACATTCCCATTCCTACCGCTGACCAAGAGCAACCCGTGTTGACAGGACTGACCTTTGACAACGCAGTGTGGGAAACTATCACGGAGATATCAGCAGCGTTCCACTGGTCACTTGTGTTCCAGGCTGCTTCAGTTTCAGGATAATCTGTTCCGCCGAAGACGAGATGGAAATGGAGCTGCAGGCACAATCGTGCCGTTTGAATAAACAGTGTGAACTTGCAGCTCAGTGAGTCGCAATAATTCCTCAGTACTGACTGAAAACATGTAAAACACAGAGAGGAAGAGGAAAATGGCCTGTTAGCAGGAGCAAAACCTGCTAATGCCACATCAGTGGGAGGGATCGTTTGGACTGTCTGACGCTGGTTTTGGATGGACGTTCTCAGGCAGAAAACTATGACGTTGTGACTTTTTTAATGAAGGATTGGTTGATTTATATCTGTTAGAACTTTTGCTTGGAAAATATTCTTTAACAACTTTGCTGTTTATCAAAACGTTAACATGTAACTACAAGTAACTACACACAACCTGCCCTTATGAAGAAAATTCACATTTTAACAATACTCCATTTCAATTTAGGACTCAGCAATACACTTAAAGCTTTATCTTGTGATATCCTCTGAAGCATTGATGACACTGACAAAAAATGACTATAGTTTGCAGATAAAGTTAAACTGTGGAAGATTCTACTGGTTAGTTAGTTCATGTGACTGTGGGACTTTATTAAAGTTCACTAAGGTGTTTCACTACAGTCATACACACACGAGCATCTTCCCTGGTGTTTGCAGGGTAAAGATCTTCCCACGGAGTCTTTTTAGGGGAGTATAAATGAATAAAACTGCATCTTTGTGGTCTATTTAACACAGGCACTGTGACGGGGATCCAAACTGCAGTTTAGCGCAGACTTCATAGAAAGAGGCGCTTTTAGATTCAAATGAAGGACAAGCTGAATCGGCAATCTGGAGTTAGGCATTGTTGTTGATCTAAGAGTTTAGAAAAACTGTTGACTGCTTCGTCACATTGCAGAAATGTTGCGGTTTTGATGATCGGGCAGAGACGAGGGCGTTTCGAAAACGCTGCATTCGGGAAGCCAGTTTCAGAAAGTGCTGTTATCGTGAACGCCGTAGTTTCACGAGCGAATCGCAACAAAAAGTTTTGCTTTCACTTGAGAACGTTTTCTGACTTCACAGAGAATTTTGCTGTTTCTCTACAACTCAGTTAGTCAGCCAGAGATAAGCATCGGTTTCAGCTTCAGCAAAACCGAGAGTTTCATATCGGCGAGCTTCACGTCAGAAAATATTCTGCTTCAGCGGCGAATTTAGTTTTCATTCAGTGTTTGAATCATTCCAGCATTGAACAGACAAAAAGGTAAATGTGTGGAAACACTTTGCTGGTAAACCACCATGTGAATCAGAGCAGGGCGACGAGCCCGGGTTGAATGAATTATTAGAGATGTGTTGTTGTCGTGGCCGAAGAATGTGGAGAAACTCAGCCGTTGTGGTGTTTTATGTGTCGCTGGTCTCTGGCTATCTTCCTTATCTTTCCCAGGGTAAGAAAAGGCACAACCTCATGTTTGTACACAAGTGTGGCAAACAAAGGCAACAAAGGCTGTGATATCTTCCAGCCCGCCGTTTGATGGACTGCTGCTGACTCACTGGTCAGCTATTCAAAAAAAAAGAAAGATAGAAAGAAGACCTTAAACCCCGGCAGGAAAACTGTGAAGAGGCAAAGTATTTCCAAAGGTTGAAAGCTCACAGCGGGTTCACACGCATTTCCAGAGCCGTACGATCTATACAGATGCATCTATGACATAAAGTAAAACCAGACGCTCAACTCCCCCACTTCTGTCCTCTTCTCATGTTGACTTTTTTTTTTTTTTTTTTTTAACCCACCTTTCTTCTGCTCTCACTGGCTCGCAGCCTCGCTCCTAATCTCACACCAAAAAATGCGAGCTGTTTATTTGCGTGGAGCTGAAGCCGTTCCATTAAGCAGCCCCCACCAGGTGCTTTATCCCTAAAAGGGATTTGTTTTCTTAAATAAACGGAGAAAGCAGAAGAACTGCCAGAGTGATATTTACCATGACACCAAGTGAGTGCAACAAAGTCCAAACTGTCCAAATAAGAAGGCTGGTGGGAAGTTTTATTTATTTATTTATCTATATTTTGATTCTCTCACTGCATAAACACCTTCAGCAGTTGCATGTTTATGAGTTAGAATAATGCTTCTTCACACAGTTTGCGTCCTTACTAAAGGCTGCCGTATCTGGAATGAATATGCATTTGGGGGATGAGCAATGTAAGTTATACTAATGAAAAAAATGTAAATTATGAATTTCAAATAGCTTGTTGACAACCCCAGTTTTTGTTATCTTCCTTCTTTTTTCCGTTTATTAAACAGAAGTCAGAAAGGTGGTGGTGCTGAAGACCCCAACGTGCTGGAAACCGGTTGCCAGGTTGGCCCGACGGTCAGCTGGTTTTGGCTCCAACAGCCAGCCTGCAGCAGCACGTTCGACTGATCCGGTTAAGTTTAGACCCAGACTGATTGGACATGTGGGTTCCTGCAATTTCAAGCCTTGTTCTGCAAAAAACCGAGCTGCAGAGTGATTGGGAGTGAGTCTTGTACCATCTCCAAACTGAAGGCCAACTTCGAAAAAACAAGGGACGCTCGAGACGGGCCGCAAATTTGGCTTCCTGAGACGACCGATCCCTCGTCCTGTCGGCACCGAGGAACGCTGACAGACTATAGATCTGGGTTGAAGGGCTTTTGGGCAATAATGTTGACAGGTTTCCACCCTGTCAGTCGACAGAATACACACAGCCAACCCTCACAATGATGTTTGGTTATCGAATAAAGGATCAAATGCCAAAATGTTGTGTTCTCTCAAGACTTTAATCATCGACCAACCACACTGAAAAAAAGACCAGTAAACAAGAGTCAGTGGCAGAATGAGCTGCCTGGCACTGGCCGAGACGATCTGGCCCCTTTTCAGACGTGAAAGCCACACACTCCACTCAGCCACTCATTCAACAAATGCATTTTCCTGACAAATCCAGCAACATTCCAAGGGAATAGGAAGGATTTTCAACTGGAGGAGACTGATTGCAAAGAAGCACTGCTCACAAGAAAGAGTAGCAACAAGTAGTGCTTCACTGCATGGATGTTGAGTTTGATTCCAAGCAGCCCAGGTGGACTGACTACCTGTTGATGCTACTCAGATTTTTGTAATTATTAGCTGGAATCAGCTCGAGCACCCTGCACCATGAATCAGATGTCTTACTTTTTATGAGTAGCTTAAATATGAAGCAGGTAATAATTAATAAAGTCACTGGCTACAAAAATGGCAAAGAATCATTAAAATGTTCAACATACAAAGTATTCACTTAATTAAATACATATTTAGCAAAAACACCCATCAAAAAATGTAAAAATTCTTATTTCCACACCAGTTTTGGCAGCATCTAACGGCAAAATGAACAGGTTTTGTAACAATAAATGCAAAGAAATGTAGTTATAACAGATAAATGATCCACCAGAGACATATTTCCTGTTTACATTTGTTAAGCTGGATATTCCAGCAGCTCCAGTTGGGTGCAGACACACTTCTGACAGATGCTTCCCCAGGCTACTGAATAAAACCCTCTGTGTAGAAGACAACAAATCAATCCCATTTATTAGTTCTATTTCATCTTCTTCTGAAGCTGAGACACAAGGCCAAAGCTGGGGGAAAAAACACAGCTTTGGCACTCTTTCTCTCACTTTTGTGATTTTCTTTTCATCTCAGCTGTAAAGACAACTCGCCTGGAGATGGAATTTGCTTACTTTTGTCGCCTCAGTCAATCTGGCGCGAAGCCTCTGTCGCGTTAGCCGTCTGCACCTGGTAGCCGGCTGACATTATCAGAGCGGCTGTGTTCGCAGTATGTGTGTGTGTGTGTGTGCGTGTGTGTGCATCCGTCAATATGTTTCGGACCAAAAGAAGCCGGGATGGAAAAATAGATTGAAACCTGTCAAATGCCTTCCTTCTCTTTCCCCAAAGAGAGATTCTAAGTAGCTTTAAGATCACACCACGTGCGATAAGATTACCGCTGCAATTCCACGACCTCGAGACTAAAAGGGGATCCGGAGATGGAAGAGATGCAGAGCAGCACCGTCTCATTGTGCAACGCGATGCATTCGGCACGAGGCGTGCATCACACTGTGCAAACTGTTCAGTCAGACAATGGGCGGCGTGCCAGAGCGCGCCGATAGCGGCCGACGCAGCGCCGCGAGCGGAGCATCAGATAACGGGGAGAGCCGGCGGCGGCGGCCAGGTGAGGATGTTTCAGGAGCCTCTGACACGTCCTGCGATCTCAATCGACAGGAAGAGGCTGGAGCGGGCCGCCGGATACGCCGCGCCGCTCCGCTTCGGCCTCCGTCGCCGCCGCCGCGTCTTCGATAATTTTTCACTTTCACGCTGCCGTGCATCTATTGGGCCTGTCACTGTTTTTAACTACAGCAGATAAGCTCGCAGAGAGTAGATTACGGCACTTACGGTGCATGAAAAACACGGCAACAAAACTGCCACTGACAGGAGCGTTTAACTTTCCTGCTAGAAATCTCCCCCATGTGGCACTTTGGCTACGGCGAGTTGTTTATTATGTTCCGAGCTCGGCATAAGCGATTAAAGGAGCTCTTAAGAATCAAAGTGTTATAAATGCATGGAAACACAGCCGGCTGTAAATGCCACAGAATTAGAAGCTTACCAAGCCTAATACTAATACATGGCAATTTTCAGCTTGATGCTGATATAAAGAAATTACTTTTTTAAAGTAAGCAATAAATGCAGCCGGGGGGAGAGATTGCGGAGGCCCTATTTTCATCCCGGCATAAATCTGAATGCGACCTTTCTGTGGGTCCCACTCCTCAATCCACTTGTTTATTCTGAACACTCTCCCCAGAAAAAGTAGATTAAACAAAGCAACTCCAGCCGCGGCAAACGAGGAATTTACAAGACGCCGCGTGTTTGCGCCATGTCTTCCTCGCTCTTCCTTACGTGGATTCATGAAATTCAAATGAGGCTCGACATGAGATGATAGCTTTTCTGAAGGAGGAACGCATCCTGGGTATCTCAGGACTCTCACCAGTTTTTTTTTTGTTTTTTTTTTAAGGGGGGGTGAAGCTGGTTATCATCAGGTCTGAATAAACTGGCAAAGAGCCAGATCTGAGTCAACACTTCCACTACTGTGAGGTTGCTTTTATAGTTTCTATATTTTAATTCTCATATAATCCATTCTGAAAGAATAGATGGTCCACACGTGGGAAAAAAAAAATATTTTTCTTATTTATTTAAATACACACACACACACACACACACAGCCTGGTTGACTCTATTGCGCCTTAAAAGAGCTTTAAACACCAAGACATATTAATCCCATAAGCTGCCACGGGGATTTCTGCCTCAGTGATGCAATCAAACTCACATTGGAAGCTTGTGTCAATAATTAAGCTGATTTTGCCACATTAACATTAATTACGCCACCATTTGGAAGATTTCCGGGCTGATCGTGCATCTGGAGCGCGCCGGCCGAGGGGCCCGGCTGGAGTGGACCGGAGTATGTGGAGAATGCACTCCAGATAAACTGCAGAGCGACGTGGAGCCACTCTTTCCATTTTCTCCAAGGCTCTGTTCTGCAGCGAGCGGGGAGGGGCGAGCGCCTGAATAAAAAGGGCCAGTACAGACTGTTTAACATATTGTGGTGATGAGGGCCTCCTCTTACCAGTGTGAGAAATTTAACTCGAAATGAAAACGACACTCGTGGTTTTTTTCCTCTCTCTTTCTCTCTAAATCCACGGAGGAGCAGCAGAAGAGCAGTGTCTATCAGGAATTTCTTTTAGCTGATAATCACACACTGTCTGCAGCATGGAAATCTCCACTGGAATGAACAACAAAGCTAAATGTTGCATGTTTGCCAACCATCGTGCAGCTCTACTACCCAACCACAATCTCTTGATTTATCCTGATTTAACTCTCCAAATACGGGATCATTTTGACTTTCTGTTAATAAAACTGACTGGGCGTGAACGTCAAACCACAAAATATAAAAATATATGTTTGATGACATTCTTTTTCTCACTTTCTGTCTCTCCTTGAAGGCATCTCACACACACACTAACATATTACACACCCACATGCTTTGTTACTGCATGAGCGTCGACAAATCTTCCAAGATCAACAAGCGTGAATGCGCACACAATTCTCAACACCCATGTTCAATTGATTGTGCCGCGATATTAGCCTCACACTCCACCTTCTATTCTCCGTTTATAATTACTCCAACCTCAGCGCTATATTACACATGCTCCATCATGTTGGCTTCTTGTGTAATCAGCCTGCTTTAGTCAGTCTACCCAACTGTCATATTGTAACAACAATCAGCAACTGGAAGACTCTGCAGCAAAAATCTGCAGGGCTGTGCGATTTCCTCACAGTGGAGTCTTTACCATGACTCACTGGGAGCCAGAATGTGTGTGTTGCATCTTGAAGCACCACTGAACTGAAGTGACTGTATAAAGGCTCACATCTGCAGACAGACAGAAACAGGAAAACTCATCAAAAGAACCAAAAGTGGTGGAGAACAGATCGGAGTCCATGTTTTGCACCTACTTACAGCAAAAGACACAACACATGTGTTGGGGTTTATTACGATAGATTGCAACACTGCAAGCAAAAGGAGGTGATATCGTAACTTCTGACCCTCAACTACAAAATCACTGTCTCTGCAGGCTGTGGTTAGCATTGTTGTAATTTATCTTCACTGTCTTTTTTAATTCCATCCACCTTAAACATTCAGAATTACCAGATCTGGAGCAATTCAAAGAAAATCCAAGTGTTTCTCTCCTTGGGCCGCCAGGGGGCAGCATCGTAACGCATGTGCAGCTTTTTCTTCAAGAGAAGAAGTCACAGAGGCAGGAAGTGAAAGCAAGCGGTGCTCACAGGATTCACACACTGAGGCCGCGTTGATGCAGCATTTGTAGTAGAAACGCATCGCTGTTGTGTTTTCGTTAAATGAAAAGTTTTTGTTTACATGATGTTTTGAATAGAATTTACACAGAAACTGCAGAAACGATGAAAACGATTTTGTTAGCATGTTGGGACAGTTTCCTCCACGTTTACACAAAATTCCCTACCTCTTTTGAAAAGCTCCACATGTTGAACCATTATCAAAAAGTTTTCAGTGGCTCCCAGGAACGCTGTCATGCAAACTGACCTCAAAACACAACGGAAGTTTAGCGTTTTCACTTGTAACAGAGGCTTCAAGCTAACAAGAAACTCAAGGCTGAATTGAGAAAAAGACTTACAATTATAATTGTAATAACATGTTTAAAATCCAAACAATAACGTAACCATCATAGCAAGTGATCCGATTCTTACTAATTACGTTACTAATTACAGTTTAATCTGCGTTTTAGGTTAAATCCCACCAAAAAAGTGGGATTTGAGATTTCAGATCAAGATCCTGAACACACTGCTACATGGGCGTCTTCCGGATGTCCTGGACGTCTAATATCACTTTGTTGTGGCACAAGCAAATAAGACTGAGAGCTATTAGTAAAACTACCTGGATATTACTTGAATGAAATGTGTATTTATTCAAGAGTAAAATTATGTGTTGTTGGTACAAGAGTTTAATTAAATAGACATCGGGAAGGATAACCGACTTTCTGAAGGATATACAGCAGTTTATCTCACAGATAAACTGGATATTACTTATTCCTCTTTGTTCCTAAACAAAATATTTATATTAAATATGTTATTTATGGTGTGCACTGACAGCTGCACACAATGAAAGTGCGTCTGAAACGTAATGCACCGAGCGTTCCACGCATCTGCCAGCAAGTCACAACACGCCGGTGTTGTGAGACAGGGCAGAAATGATAAACTATAGACAAAAGCTAATAAAAGGATGAGATGACGTGAGGTTGGAGCTGCAGAAGACACTAAGCAGACACACTCCTGGTCTGAATCCCCGAGTGTTAAGTCCACACGTACACACACCAAACACACACAACTTCCCCCAAACTCTGACTGAATCCCGACGTTTTCCAGCTCCGGGGACGAAGACTCGAGCAGCAAACATGAGATTATCAACATGATGGCTGAGATGCCCTCCCTTCCTGTTTGGTAAACAGACTAAAGCCCGACAATTTCTCCAAACGGAGCGGCCGTGCACGTTTCCTCGCCACCTACAGCTTCTTACACTGTGCAAACTCAATGACTTGTATACCCTTTGCTACTCACCGGGCCGGGCTGCAGCTGCGGCGTCTCAGCGCACTGCCTGCACCGAGCAGCTGTCGATCCGCATGCCCATCCCTCTCCCCGACACACACACACACACTCACTCACACAAATACGGTACACAAACAACCACAAGTAACACTGGATTCGGGTTAATTATTAAGCCAATTCAATAGGGCATTTGCACACAAGCAGGGGAGCGCGGCCTGGTGAATGATTGTGTGTTTACCTTCTGCTAGGACTTGCTTATTTCAAGCAATCTTCAGTTCCAGCGGTGGTGAAACGGCCTCCTCACCCTGCAGACACACAACAGGGGGAAATGTACATATTTGTCAATTGATAACAGAAAAACCTGAATTCACAGGTGCAAAGTGAGCGCCTCTCGTCGAGCGGCCCACCCAGTGTCCCCCGATTACAATGGATGTCGCGCTCCAACAACATCACGTGCTGCCGGAAATCATCGGAAGAGACTGCGTTCTGTTGCTTGCTCTGGGAAAGTCACCTCAGAGCGGGGCCAGGAGCCACCTCCGTCTTCCTACACCACCCACCTGTTAACTGCACCCACTGATGATAACGAGCCCAACAATGTGGCCGTCTCCAGGCGAGCCGCTTTGTTTGCAAGACAAAAACTTTTCATATTAGCGATTGTGAATGCCCATCGTGGCACCCCCTGCTGGCTAACAGCAGCGGCTCAGCGGGCCCCCCCCACCACCCAGCCTCAAATCCCTCGGGTGGCCCTGATCTGCATGCACGGCAAACTGAGCACTCAACCCAGGCAGAGGGAGATCGGAGGGGGGAAAACAGAGGTAGAGAAAGAAACAAAATCTTATTTTTATGGTAAACTGAGAAGTGACTGTGGGACAATATCTCAGGTGAATTTGAATAAAAGCATTAAAGCATATCCAAAGAGGAATGGAGGGGGGAAAAAAAAAAAAAAAAAGACAGAAAGAGCTTCCACTCTCTCTCTGTCGCCGTTCTTTCTCGCCGGTTTACATTTGGCAGTCAAAACTGCGGCTTGGCGTTTGTGCGAGTGTATCTAAAGCGGCATAAGCATAGATAAAAACAGGCGGCCCGCTCGGTTTCAGCATTAATTATGAGCTAAATGGCCTCGCTGAAAAGGCGAGTCAACGCGCAGCTCGCGCTGAACTCCGGCGATGGGTTGAACAATCATCGAAAAATGGACCATTCCCACACAACTCCCCCCTATTATTGTGATTCATTACACTTCAATTAACATATCATCAATGGAATCGTAAATCAATGGCGAGTGCTGACAAATGACAGATATTTTCAGTTTCAAACTACTAAACATCATTAATTCCCATCACCTGAAAGAGCCCCGGGAGCTAAATGAGTTTACCCAATGCATAACATCCATTTAGATAAATGTTCCATCATTTTAATGATGGAAAATTTGTATTGGGAGGTGGTAGGAAAAAAAAAAAAAAAGCAACAACGGGATCCTGATAGCAGCTGTACGCCTTTTTCTCCTGGTAATATAATGCCCGTCTTGTAATACCTAAACAGATAATTGTCTCCATTTAGAACAGCACAAGGCTGTAATATTGCCGTTTGGAACAGTGGGGGTGCCCGGATCGTGGGGTGAGGATAAACAAGCGCACGCTGCTTCGCCCGGTTGGGAAAACCGAGCCCATCACACACTCCCACATTGAGATTTTAGGGGAACAGAACAACTCCTGGTTGAGATAATTACCCACCTAGGTGGGTTATGTGCCTGCGCAGCGAGAGGCCTGAACCAAGAATATGAATCAGAGTGCAACAATTTCTAAAGACAAAGAAAAAACTCAGCAGCATTTTGCAAGGTTTCCCTGTAAAGTCGGAAGAGGATGTTTGAGATTTGCTGTGTTCGAGCGGAAAATTAGGCAACTTTTGTCAGAGAAATAGTTTGGAGTAGTTACGAGTTGCCATTCTGTGTGGAGTTTGCATGTTCTCTCAAGTGGGTTTTCTTTGAGTCTACTCTCAGTGCAAAAACAGGAACTGTAACAGAGGTGGAAGAGGAGGAACTGCTTTCTGCTGCTAAACCCTGACGACTTAGTTCAACTAGTACTCCTCCACTGATCCATAAGTTTCTAAGAACTCCCACAGGTCATCTTGGATCTTCTCAGAAAATTGCGTTCCCCCCCCCCCCCCCCCCGTTTACATAGCATTGTCAAAATGTTCCCCATTTGCAGCTGTTTTCAAAATATTTGCGTTTCCAGTGGCTCCGACCCCCAAAAGATTACAAATGTTCTGTGTTCTCACTTGAAAACATGTAAACGGCGCCTCTGCGTTTGCTCTGTGACCGGTCACCTGTCCATGGCGAGCCCTGCCTTCCTCCAGAGTCAGCTGGGATCACCTCCACCCACTTGTGACCCTCAGTTGGAGGAGGGTTCGATAGAAGATGAACGGGTGAAAGGAATGTTTCGAGGCTCTCGTGTAGATAACATTACCATTAGTCTAATACCTTCAGAGGGACGCATGATCCAAATAAATGCTTCTATTCTCTATGCAAATACCGCTGCCTTCATTGTGATTGTGGGAAAAAAAAAACCAACATACAAACAGGCTATTTTCAGAGGAAATGGACAATCAGAAGGGTTTTTTGCTATGGAAATGAACACGCAGTGGTTCCATCTGAGCGCGAACAAAGACTCATTTTATTCTGTCCACAGACCTGTGAAGTGGACTTCCCTATCCGCGGGGAGGGGAGGGGGGGTCGCGGCTTTTACAATGCGCTCTCTTCGTCCCAGGTATGTTATCGCTGCCTTTGGCTTTGTTGTAAGATTGCGTGTTCAAAATATGTATTAATACCCCCTCCACTGAAACGCACCCAATCCCAACAAAAGGCCGGCATTCAGCGTGGACAGCTCTTCAGCCCCTCTAATGGACAGGCTCTCCTCTCTCTTCACGCCGCGCAGACAAAAAGATGAGGGCCCATGAATATTTACCACTAAGTAAAGTTATTCCATTAATTACTCCGAGCGCGCTTAATACTGTATCTGTGGCTACTTCTGTGGCGGCTCGTTAATGAACCTTCACACATCATTACCATATTAATTAATGCTCAACTCAATGGCTGTCAATAGGAGGCTGCCAGAGTTGTCTCCCTGGTTCTTTTGCAGCCCATCCTGGATGTTTGGACCACTTAGTATCAGTACCTGAATAAATCCACGCCATCTATTTATCATGCCAAAGACCGAACGGCGTGTGTGTGTGTGTGTGTGTGGACGAGAAAAATGTGGAATGAAAAAGCTATGTTACCGGTTCAACACTCCTCTCGGGGCTGGTGACTGTGCATTAGGAGCATTGTGTAAATAAAAAGAGGGCGTAGGAGAGTTTTAGCCGTGTGGAGTCGGCGATATCAATATACAGGGTGGCTGCTGTTTGTTTTTAGGGTGTGTGCAGGAGATTTTCCAAGTCACTGTCTGAAACACAGGAAAATCTAAAAGCATGACTCACTTCTCAACAAACGCAGCTGCTTACTGTGTGATCCGATCTGCCGAAAGGGCTGACTGCACACTTATTCTCTCCCCTGCTCGCCTCTCCGCTCCTCCTCTGGGCTTTTATTAAGACGGACTGATTAAATGAAAAACATGGCAAAGTCTCGTCAAGACTAAAAAGTCAGTATTAGAAAAAAAAAAAGGAGAAAAAACAAGCATTGTTGTTGTTTTTTTTTGGGGGGGTGATATTCTTTCTGATGTGATTGGCAGGATCCTGGCGTTAGATTTTAACACCCACACAGGCTGTAAACAACGGCTCTTTCTGACACGCAAACAGACTCGAAACCCACCAATTAAACCCAACTTCAATCCAGCCAGCCCTTATTCTCCATGCTTTTTTTTTCCCCTTCTTCATTCCTTGTTTTTTTTTTTTTTTTTTTTTGGAAGCTTAAAAGGCAGCAGTGCAGTCTGGTGAATGTCAGGCCTGTCTGATCCCCCAGATTCTCCGGACCTGCCCTCACGTTTTGCTGAGCTAAGAACAAAGTACACCCAGAGCTTTGCTGTCTTAACACCAAGGAAGTGGATATTTCTTCACCGCTAAACTAAAACAAACAAGGCCGTGCATCTCTTTACACTATTCAAATGAGCTCATTCACGCAATATGGTCAAGACGCCGAATGCGGGCAGCTCTTCAGGACTGATCGGTGAGAGGAGCTTTGAATGGTTCCCCCGGCTGAGGAGTCACAGCTTCGCCCGATCGGCATCTGCATTTTACAGCCGGAGTGTCAAACCCGCTTTTGGTTAAAGGGACCGCATCCAGCCGTTTGATCTCAGTCGGACTGGACCAGTGAAATGATCACATGTAAACAACAACTCTAATTTTTATTTTTTTTCCCCCCCTCTCTATTGTTGTGCAAAGTACAAACTGAACAGACAGTAACCATAATCAACATTCCCAGACATGATATAAATGTCCCAAAGACACGAACGACTGGAGCCACGACTGCAGCAAACAACAGCACTGAGAAAATAAATAGGACGACAGTGATAAATGAAGATGAACAGTTCAATAAACAAGTAGTGATGGGTAAATAAATAATCACAAAGCGGAAAAGAAAAATAATGACAAACCCATGGGCCGGGTCAAAGGTCAATTTGATACTAACAGTGCTTTCAAAGATGTAGCTAGCTTAGAGCAGATGGCTCTCAGTCTTCTGTTATGTCGACCTTTCTTGCTTACTGCCCCCCGGTGGCCAATAAAGGAAAACATCGGCGACTTTTGCGATGGACCCGCCGGCAGGTCAGATTTTCCCCGGCAAAGCTGCATGTTTGACTCGCCAGGTTTAAACAAAGTGTCACGTTTTATGCACATGAAATCAGATCGTCAAAGTCAAAAAGTTCAGGCCGGATCTCGCACGTAGAGCGCAGCACGGGCGCACAAAGGGGCTAACAAACATTACGCAATCCTATTTTTATAACCGGCCCCGTTTTTCCACCCTGTCAAGTAGGAGGACTGTCGGTTCTACCCAGCCGGATCAGGTTTCCACTCCTGCCCGGGTCCCCGCTACGCTCCCGACCGCAGATCCTGAGCGCTATTAATATCAATAAGCTGCAGATTCCATTTCCCCGGACAAAGACAAAGGGAGAAGGAGATGCGATGATGAGTGAGGGGAGGAACTAATACCCTCACGCAGCACCGCGGGGTTCACACTCGCCCTCACCTCCAACCCCGCTGCACTCCCAGGAAACACTTCACACATGAACTCACACACACACACACGCACACCCCCCGATGGTTGTAGCACACATTCACATCAGTAAATAAATTCAGATGTTTGGATATTTATTGACAGTTTGTGAGTTTTAAACCTGAATAACACAGAGCACACGGCTCCACTATTAAAGCTGAATGAGTGTGTACATCAGGTGTGTGTGTCTGTGTGTGTTTGTGTGTGTACATAAATACATACCTACATCGAGATGTGGGTAACAAACACTTTGCCAAGCTGAAGCACACTTCTAAATGAACAAGCTCCAATACCTATGCACCCATCTTTACCAGTAATTGAGGTACTGATTACTTTTTTTTAATGATAAATGTATTCTATTTTTGCTTATTTTGTCTATGCAGCCATGTTATAATACAGATTTTCTTGTAAAACTAAGAAAAAAGTATAAAAAGATCCTAGCAAATGTATGACACTAATATTACAAACAATCCATACTACATCCCACACATACAAAATACTATTGCTTTGATTCTCGTCTAATTTTTCAGGACTGTCTTTCAAAAGGACTTCACTGAAGTCTCAAAAACTGTTGTTTCATTCAAGTGTCATCATATCACAATAACAAAAAACAGAAAACTCACTGAGGCAAGATGTCACTTAAAATACAGCACAGGCAAATAATAAGAAACCAATCAGAAACCTTGCATAGAACTGGGCAGTGTGCAAACGTCTGAGGGCTTTTATTTTGAAATGAGGGCTTTCATTAGTGAAACAGGTACAGTAAGTTGGCTCAGGTATTTGGAATTTATTAAAGTTTTCAAAGCACTTTTCAGATGTGGATTTTGGTTCAAGTGCAAACGCATCATTCTTGTATTTTTGGCTCAAATAAGTTTTGTGGGTTTTTTTTTTTTCTCCTTTCTTTTTTTTTTGTTCGTCGTGAGCTTTTCTGAAAACGGCAGTAGTTTTGATGTTGGGCCATGAGTGGGTGCTGTTGGTTGTTTTTGAAATGAAACATTCATGTGCAGCAGCAGAATTTACAATAAGTTGTGTTTCCTGTAAACGAGACCTGACAGTCAGGATTACAGATGTGAACTGAGAATTTTCTTTCCAGAAATATTGTAAAAAAAAAAAAAACCCCACCAATTTAACCACATTCCAGACCACTTCTATATCTGAGAAAAGCCACGTCTCCTGACATGATGCATCCAACCTGTGCTGCTAACAGTCGTGATTGATTAACATCACACCCTAAGCTCCTCACACTGTGCTGGGAAAGATGCTAAAGTCACTAAAACCAGATTATAAATCTAAAATATTCAAAATAATCTAAGTTTACATTTCAAGAAGCAGGAAGTAGCTGATTGCTTTGCCATGAATTGATGAGAAATTCCTGAAACAGTCATTTGAGCATGTTTTATCTTTACAGTGCAGTTTGTTTACCGGACGCGTTGCTTTATTACACTATAGCCAGGTTTAGTGAATGCGCCCTGCACACGCTGCCATAAACTACACTCAGAACGAAACCTGCTGCTGTCTCCACCCTGCGCCCTGTCAGTCACTCCCAGAGCCCGCCCACCGGCGCACCGATCCAGCACCGTCCCGTAAAAGGCGAGAAGGGGAGGAGGAGGAGGGGGGAGAGGAGAAGAAGAAGAAGAAGAAGAGCGAACATGTGTAAGGATAAAGAAATCCTCGCTGACTTACCGGTGAACAGCCAGAGTGAGTTTCATCGTGCTGGTGAAAGTGTGTGTTGATGCAGATTCCCTCCAAGTGCTGAGTGTTTGATATCCACTTCTGAAGGAGAGGAGAAAGCTGGCAGCGAAAGTAGCAGGTATGGAGTAGCTGAAGTAGTGTGTGGTAGTTAAGTGCGTTCACGTCTGTGTGTGTGTGAGCGAGAGAGGGAGAGAGAGAGAGAGAGAGAGACAGGGCGAGAGAGGGAGAGAGAGAGAGAGCGAGCGGTGGAGTCCAGGCTGCTGTGTTGAGAGGGACTAGAGGTATGCGGTCAAAACAAAACAAAAGCCGGTGCCTTGCTCCAGATTAAATATGCAGGAAGAGGCCCCCTTTTGCATAAACACAAACACTCAGCAAATGAAGAACTGGCACAGAGCAGACGCCTGCTGAGAGCCCTACCTGTCCCTGCCTCTTTTAATTAGACGAGAGCAGGCAGAACAAATGAACATCAACACGGTCACACAAGGCAGGACAAAAGGAAGGAAGAAGGAGGGGAGTGTACAAAAAAAAAACACTTCCTCAAATCCTAAAGAAGAGTTCTTAATGAGAAGAGCAGGACAAAAAGACGCTTCTCCATCATCGCTTTTCCCCTGATCATCTTTTGTTTTTTTAACATAATCTGCATTTAAACTGACAGTGTGAAGATTTTTAACATCAAGCTGCTTAATTACAACCTCACATGCTAATTAAAACTTAAAACATCCAATTTAATTAAGGAAGTAGGTCAATTTTTGGCTTGGGCTTCCTTTAAATGGTGTTTTCCCATTAAAAACTGTCCACCTTATGATCATTTCATACATCCTTACTCTTCACAGCACACATCCTGGAGGAGAAGGAGGGATTTTATTTTAAACTGAATCAGCATTTATCATCCAGGTGCGGGTCAGTTTGGGTTCATCAGGTTTGGAAACTGACAGTCTCGTTCCTAAATAGTCACTTTGCACCAAAAGTGAGTCTGAAGCAGATCACAGGCCCCAGAATGCAAAGACACGAGCACATTAAGGAGTTGGAATGACACTCAGGCCCAAAAACACAAACATTTAACATGAAAACGGAAAACTTTTGGTATGTTTCGAAAACGGTTCCCAATGTAGAACTTGTTGAAAATGCTTTGACTCAGTGTCAGTGGATGAAAACACAGCTTTTATAAAATGTTGCTCCTGTGCACAACAGCCGCAATCATGGCGGCCCAAAAAAAAATCTACGGATAGGTTTGTTTTCCTTTTTCACTTTGACAATTCCAACGCCACCAAGAGTTTTGGTGTTAACCCCTAAATTACACCCGACACACACTCTGAGACATTTACAGCCGCTCTGCACAATCCTCGTGTTTCCACTTGTAGCGCTTCATTTTCGACACCTCCCATAAAAAAAAGGCTCCCTGCTTCACTCTGCAAATAAAACACGCCAAAACCACTTTTGATGGACGCTGCGTGAATGTGCAGGAAGAAGATCAACCCAGACAAGATGCTCCAGCATGACGAGTAAACTGACTTCATCAAAAAAAATAAAAAAAAGAATACTGCAGGTTTAAAACAAACAAATTCAAGAATATATGCTAGAGAGTAGGAGGGCAGAGGCCAAAGGCAAAAAAAACTCAAAAATTAAGTTAAATCAACAAATGAACATTAAAATACAATGATTGGACCTCTGCCTCGCTGTCGATCATCTTTCTGGTCAAACAATCTCCTCAAATCCCACTTTGTTCTACCTTTTCCGACAGCAATGCCAGAAATGTGTGTGTGTGTGTGTGTGTGTGTGTGTTTGCTGGGAATAAAACTCCTTAAACAGCCTGTCAGAGTTTTTGTTCTTTTTTAAGAAAACTGAGCAGAAAATCTAAAGAGAGGACGCAGAGTGACCCGAAGACGTAATTTTCACATGTAACCCCGCGAGATGGATGGAGAGGAGGAGGAGGAGGAGGTGAAGAAGAGAGAGAGGCTGAGGGGGGCGAGTGAGTCAGACCCAGAGGATAAGATAGGGAGGGAAAAGGGAGTGCAGCTATGAGACCTCTGGAAAATAAACAGGGTGTAGGGTTTCAAAGGCGAGGGGGACACAAGCATTCCATTGTTCAGGCCAATTATCAGTGGAAAATAATAACAACAGATGGATCCAGAGCGGCCGACTAGTGCCGGAGCACCCCGGCGCTGCGGAGCAGATGATGAAATGTGAGAGGGAGATGGGGGGGGGGCGCCAAGGAGCTGCCCTACAGTCAAACACACACATACACACAATAAACACACACTATTTCCCACTCCAGATGTGAACTTCTACAAGGACAGATTGAAAAGTGCTCTCTGGACTCCGGACTCGGTCAACACCCCCACGTGTTCCAGAGGTCCAGAGTCACCTGACGCTCTCCAGTCCTCCTATGTTCCACTACACGGGGTCATCTGACGGCAAAACACATGCACTCAAAAGGTACAGCATGTACGGATTAAGTTATGCCACTGAGATGGGAGGACTGGAATAACATCCAGTTTGTCTTCAACAGTTATGAAAAGTTTCATTTACTGGCAGCCATGACACTCTGGAGGCCGCCATGGTTGTTGTTATCCTTCTACTGGTGAAAGTGCAGAAAGACGATTTCCTACGGCCGTGGCGCTCGTGCGCGATAGCAGCAAGTGATTCATTCATTCAGTTCTGCTGTAGTATTCAAATGGTTCTGTCAGTGGCTTTAAACTGATCCCTCGTGGGGAATCCAGTTATCAGCAGTCTGAGCGACTTCACATCGCGTCTCTTGAGAGAAACCGATTGATCAGCAAATGATTAGACAGAGCACCTGAGATAAAGCAGCAGCATACAGTCGGCAGCAGAACGCTCCTTGAAGGCAAGCTAACGTCGGCTCACGCTAACGAATGCCTCCGGGAACAGGACAGAGAGAGACAGCAGCTCTACGACTCTTTCCATCGTCTACAAAAGGAACAAGCAACAAGCGCACGGAAACAATCGTCTCTGTGTTGACGTTTATGAGCACAAGAGATTTTTCTGGAGGATCAGACCAAACTGACTATATGTAAGGAATGTCAAAACAAGCATCACGAAGAGGTTAAAGTATAAACTTATACATAAGCCAGGCACTGTTTCATGAGAAACTGTGCATTACATTTTCATCTGAGCAAAGTCCCAATCCCCATTTACACAGATGTGGCAGAAATGCTGAAAATAATGTAGTTAGCATGTCAGGCCATGGGTGGCGCTGCTGGCTGTTTTTGACATTCATATGGACATATAAACAAGTTGGAATGTCTCAACTCTAAAACTACCGAGTCCAGGAGAAAGTGGGAGTCATGACACTATTGAGGCGAACACTGATCATGTATTAACTACGGCCGAGGTGCTGTTCCAGTATATTTTGATTCATTATCTCTATATTCATTAGAAATTGCAGGACCAACTAAATAAAATGAGTTTGACCCAAAATCTAGACTTTATGGGATTACAAAATGAAGTTATTTAACACAATATTTGCATTTTAAATTAGCTTTTTTTTATTTTATTTTTGATGTTCTAAATTAGAAATCAACCCTCTCCCCCCTATATTCAAATGAGCAGACCTCTCTGATGAGCTGTTGCGGAGATGTTTTTCAGACGGATACATGCAGCGGTTGAGCCGAGGCAGACCTCACCGACTCTGACGCCGTTCACAGATCCCTCATATCAGCCTGACAGGCAGCAGAGGAAGGAGGGTGGAGGGTGGAGGGTGGAGGGTGGAGGGGCGGAGGGGCGGAGGGGCGGCAGCGGCAACCTTAAAACAAAACCAATTCTCTGTGTGCCCTGTCAGGGGTGGGAGATGTCTGCAGATAGCAGCACAAAAGATCTGCCCTTCCTTTTCACAAGAAAAGAGAAGTTTTCGTTTCATTAACTCCAGACTAAAGCGTAATTATCTCCCTATAGACCTTAATCACCAACAGAAGGATACTAGAACAAAAAGCAGCTTCTTCTTTGGTCATTAAAGTTTTTTTTTCCTCTCTCTCTCTCTCTCTTTTTTTTTAATGTTGTTGTTCTTTTTTTTTCTGGGCACTTTAAGATGAGTCCATCAAACAAAGCAACAGATTAATGGGAGCTGGAGAAGAGCCGGGTTCTTTTTTTAGTGTTTCTCACAGAGGACTCAGATTCAAAACTTATGTTCTGTTGAGCCGTCTTTAGGTTTTTCTGTCAAACGGGACGTTTGACCTTCCGGCCAGGAGTCACCACAGTTCATGTGGTTTTGTAGATCAATGCAGAAATTTAATCTTTATGAAAAAGAAAAGGCTCCAACATGTTGTTCATCATCACCATTTGACTTCAGCTTCATGACTTTTAATGCACGTAATCTGTTGATTAATCAAACATTTGATATATTTCACAGTAATAGTGTGAATTACATTTTTTTTTCTTCCAAATTAAGCTGTTAATCCATTAACCTGGAGGCACAGATCTAGTTTAGCCATGGCTAACAGTAAAAGTGACGACTATTCTAAATGATAACGGTTAATTAAAAATCAAAAATCAAATATTTCTAATAAGAGACTAAAGGGTATCACACTGGCACCACTGCATAATATGAAAGCTCTTGCATCAAGATGATATCGTCGAACTGGGCAGTGGTGGCCGTGAGGTTAGAGAAGCAGACCAGGGATTGGGAGTTTGCAAGTTTGAATCCCACAGCTTACATGTAACCACTGAATGACCCTGAGCATGACCCCTGACCCCCAGCTGCACTCTGGAGTCCTGTATTGTCTTCCTCATCCAACTGAGTAAGATTGGTCAATGTGGGACAAAAGGGATTTCCTCAAGGGGATTAATAAACTACGATTAGTTATTTCAGTTAGCCGTGACACTGCCGTATACAGAGGTCAATATATTTTGTTCCCTGTCATTTAGAGCTTTTTTTTTTTTTTTAAGCAATACGATTAAACGGTTTACGGTTGCATCACAATATATTGATAATCTGATAACGATATAATATACAATCAATGTGTGTATATGTACACACTTTTAAAATTGCATATCAGTGGTTCACTGTATTAAAAAGGGCAAATTTCAGTTTTTTAACTTCTATTTCAAAGCCTCGCTCCCTTGTTTTTGTAGCCCGTCTTCTTTTTCTCTTATTTTTATTCTACTTTTGGAGATATCGTTGGTCAATATTCTCGTTTTGTATATGTGTCTGTACACCGTAGGAGGGCAAGCAAGACGAAATTCCGATTCCACTGTGTTTTGTACAAACAGCAGAGCTCCCAATAAAGCTCATCGACTGAGAGGCTGCAACAGATGTTTCCAAGCTTTCCCTGATTGATTTGATAATAAGACGACAAAATGTGAAAATAATGCTGAACACTGAAACCGTTTCATTGTCGGGAATTAATTCACAAAGAGGAACAACAATGATAAAGAAAACCAAACTCTCATACAATCTTAACTCTGCAGGTAATCTGAGGGAAAAAACCTGCTCATTTATTCTGAACTTATCTTATTTTCACTTACCAACTCTTTATCTAATGCACAGAAAAAAAATTTGTAAATTTATTGACTTACTTGATTAGCTTTTTTGCGGTCGACCAAGTATTTGTCAATTTTATACATATCAAACTGGATATTTTATTGTACTGACTTTCTGTTAGATACTTGTTCAAAAAGAAATTGAACATAAAAATATTTTCCACAAAATGCTTTAACTATCAAAAAACCCAAAAGAAAACAAAGCATACCAGTTGTTTTTGTAATTTTGTCTATGATGCCTCATGTTTTAGGATGAAAGTTTACTTGATTACTTGTAGAAAAAGACTGTCCACGAGTATATTTTTACAAAAAAAAAACTCTATTCATTCGCATTTGATCCGTCAGTTCAGAAATCAAACAAAGACGAAAAAGGTACAATTTTCAAGGCTCACTACACCATCTGGTGGTGAGAAGCCGTATTGCAGTACTCAAGCAACTGCTTAGTTACACAGCGCAATGCGTGCAGGAACAAATTTTACAATTTGCTTGAGTACTTTTTTTTTTTTAAATGAGTTTCAAAAGCGTCTTTACTCATACGGACCAAATCCATATAAGGAAAAACAAACTGATTTCTCTCTGAGACCGTGGCTACAGGGTGTGACTGAAAACATCAGAATTAAAATTAGAGTGAAGACCAAAGCACCACTTTGGACTTGTATATAGTCTAAATGACTCACATGGCTTGGAGGTGCTTGTGATATTACACCCCAAAAATGACAAATCCCTGGAGGACGGGGTGAAAGGATTTTCTACAGGAGGAAGGGGAAAAAACACACACACTCACGCGCAGAATGGAAAACTTCTAGATTTAATTAGCTTATGAGAAATAATTGCCATTAGCAAATCCTGTCAAATGGGGTTGAGGCATTTTGCTGGGAAAAAAGTCATATTTTTGGACGATAGGGAGACAAAGGGTTTTCAAACAGGAACTGGCGGGCCATCAGCCGTTTAGTGCACTGACACTGGGGTCGACTTAATTAGACTATTGTCATTTTAATCAGGACGGCTCGGCGGCCATCACTTCCTGAAAGAGCCAACGGACTTTAAACAGCTGAGGGACTTTTTTTTTTTTTTTTCTCAATGTGTGTGTAGATTTGAACATGTACTGTATATGTGTGAGTGAATGTGTGCGCGCACGTGTGTGTGAGTGTGTGTTGGGCCCGAGGTGTCATCCAGCTATGGGTTATGGAGTCTGGCTTGGTTCTCTCACATGCTTAGAACATTAATGAGCTGGAGACACACGGAGGAAACAAAGGAGCCCGGAGGATCACCAGGGGAAACTACTCGCCTCGGCTCCGCTCATGTCTCAGTTCATTTGAAAAATAATTTAAATATCAAATATTTGAAATAATTTGCTTCTCCCTGGCTATCAGATTTTGAATGGGGGGGACTCTTTCATGTCTTGGTTATTATGGTCTTCACCGGCATTAGCATTTAAAACATAATTAATGTAACCATATTTTCGAGGTGCTTACCATTATGTTACAAGAATGGTTTATTTTTTGTCTGATTTCCATATTTTACAAATACAATGGGGCCCGACTGTAATAACAAACCAAAGACTGGCAAATGATATATCAAATCTTTGCTGAATATCATTAATCTAAAGAGAGTTTTAATCAAAACTGACAAAAGAGATTTAACCTGCTCCAGGCTCACATGATGAAATTCGCTCTGCTCCGTGCCAGTTCCTGTGATAAAAGATAAATATTAAGGCGAGTAAAAGGTAAAGCCACCGCGGCGCAGTGGGAGGGGCTAAAAGGAGCCGCCCACCAATGGGGAGAGGCGGAAAAGAGGGCCAGCTCGGTATGATCAACGCGACGTCTCTCTAACGTCTCCCCTGGCCGCAGCTCCGGTCGCGGGTGGACAAGGTGACAGAGGTAACCCGGTGACAAACGCCGGTGAACTGCCCCCCCCCCCCCCCCCCCCTCCGCCTGTGACACCGCCGTCAGCCCCGGGGCAGGACTGGCCAATGACACCAGCCCGGCGTCTCCCTGCACGAGTGGACCGCTGCAATTTTTCATATTGGCCCAGCCTTCGGGGGAAAGATCGAAAAAAAAAAAAAAAAAAAAAAAAAATTAATAAAATGGACCGGAGCACATCTGACTTCACGCCAACACTGTGTCTGTTTATGGTGAAATTAAGGCTCGTGTTAAGTTCATCGTTTTCAACATCGATCATTAATTTTTCACGAGGAGTTAATATTAATCTGATCAGAAATTATCTGCCTTCAATAATTCAATACGGCCGTTAATAATTCAACAAAAAGAATGTTCTGCCACGGTTCAGATGGAGGGATAAACTGCAGAAACTCAATATCTCAAGTGTGAGAGAAAGAAAGAATATCACGAGAGAGCACAAACAGCTAAATACGGCAAACTGTGGAGAGCTGGGTGTCAAACTGAAAACTATCCAACATTTCATGCAGGACTCACAACAAGTTTTGACCTCGTCCTTTTATTAATTCTCAATTCAAATCCAAAGAAAGTAATCACTGTGTTTATAACCAAAAGAGAAATGTAGCTTCTTCCCTATAAAGCTAAGAATTTATAGAGTACTGGTTGATCACAGAGGAAAAAAAATCAACCAATCAAAAGCCGGGAGACTGGTTCACAGGTACAGTTTAGAAAAAGATAAATATCCAATGTCAACACAGGTTTTGACCTGGTGAATCCTTGTTTTTCTTCACAAATCCAAACGATTTACCTCAACTGTTCCCAGCGCAGCTTCTTAACCTGGAAAGCCAACAAATTTCACGCTAAAAAAACACGATGGCTGCCTTGTTGTTGTAACTTAATCTGGTTTATTAATCCAGATTTAAACCCTCCGGTTCCTGTGTTCACTTTGTAGTCTCACAGATAAAGACGACATGCAGATTGCCCAAATTCCTCCCTGAGAGATTTCCAGGGATTAGATGGTGAAATGTCTTCATTTGACAGGGAAGCCAGTCTCTGGCTCGCTGGTCAGCCCCCCCCCCCCGTCCTCCCCTCTTTCACTGACACACACCTCCGGCTTATTTAAAACCACATTTGGGCTGCATATTGTCCTCGTATGAGGTCTCAATCTAATTATCCTCCTAAAAAAAGACAAAAAAAAGTGTCATTTTTCAGACTTAATTCAAAAATGACATCCTCTATTGGGTTACTGAACACCTGCATGTGAGTACATTCCGATGGCCATTTCCTTTTGCCATTTTCCTCATTTTTTCCTCCCCTATGTCCTAAACTATGCCTGATTGAAAATCTAACCAATTTCAGAGTGCAGTTTGATGACAAATGGACGGAGATATTTCATGTAGATGTATCGTGGAGGCTGATAAACTATTAATCACACCGCCGGACAATGACACCGGCTAAATTTAAACCACAAAAAGAAGAAGGAAAGAAAGAAAAAAAAAAAAGCTGTCAAGTAGAAAACCTCCCTCCGTTCCTGAAACGTTCATTACAGGCGGCCGTTATTGGCACGGCATATGGAATTAAAAAGTCACAGATTCAGAGCTAATTACGGCGCGCGTGGACGGCGGCTGCAGGTGTCAGGGTTTGAGCCGGCCATCCTTCACCGTGTTTAACCCTGTCACCGAGCTTTCTCCTGGCCTGCTGTCCACCCCCCGTTTGACCTACAGAGTCTCTGCCGAGGCGAGGAAGAGCAGAGGGACGGCCTCTTCCTCCGTGCAACATGCGTGTTCGGTGTATTTAGAGGGATTCCTGATGACATTGAGTGTCCTGATTCTTCTGTATTCCCAGGATGCTCCAGAAGCCATTTCCACATGAACTGGTGCAGCCGTCACATCGAGACGCTGCCTCCCAGTACAACAGTGGCATTTTCTAGTATTCAAGCTACTGATTGCAAGTTAATGTATTAAAATCCGAGTATTCAGAGCTTTTTAGACAACTATATATATATATAAATTAAGGAAATGTGACAATGTGTCAGCATTACATCTGCCCAGCTTCTTCTTTTGTCTTTCTGTTAATGCTGGCCAAAAACCCAAAAAACAAGTTTCTGTCTTGAGTTTTCTCCAGAGAGTTCAGCAACAGCAGCATTTGTGGAAAGTTGCATTTTCCCTCATTTACACAGAGTGTTTTCGAAAAGTTCCACTTAATGGGATGTTGTTTGTCTTGAGTCCGTTTTCGTGTAAACGGACACCCAAAACACGACAAAAGTTTTCGGTTTGCGCTTGTATTCCAGTAAGTATGCTTCTAATAACTACAACATTCTGACTGTTTATCATGTAAAAAAATCTAAAAAAATATAACAGAAATATTTGTTTGATCCACTTTTATAACACAAGCTTCCAAATACCGTCGAAAACACACAAGAATATTGGCGGACAAAACTTAAAGTTACCTTGAAAACAATTGCAATTCTACAGCCATATAGTCAAAGATAAATCCAGCTAATCTTACAGTAAGAGGGTTAAAAATAAACAGTTTGAACAGCAGCACTTTAAACTCACTAATCAGATGATCTATCACTTGAACGTAAGTGGGGATTCAGGTGAGCAGAGGAAGTTGCGTTGCCACAAACTTAACTGCAGTCAAATGAAGCGGCGCAAATTACTTTTAAAGTGTGAAACTTGACCAAACATCAGAACTTATCAGACGTCGTTTTCCTACGGCGGGCAGACAAAGGCTTTGTTTGTGAGCTTCACATCCTCTCTTGTGTTTTTCCGTCACTATCTCATCACACTACTCTTCCGCGTCTCAACCCCGGCTCACGGCAGCAAAACAGAGTTGTATGCAAATGCTAAAAGCCATAATGCGCGGCATTGTTTGGCGTTAACATTTGAATATTTAAATGGCGTGTTTCAGATCCAGATATTCCCGTTTTGATTTCCATATCCGCTGAACGCCGACAGTTAACTTTGCCCACGTGGCCGCTCGAATACTTTAATACTTTTCCTCTGCATGATTGGCGTAATTTTTTATGATTGAGTCCTTTCTGTATATGTGCTTGTTAACAATGCAAGTTACCTATGTTTATTAAACGGCTGCTGCATGCGGCCTGTGGCGGGGCCGTCGAGCTGGGCGCAGGAATCACCCACGTACACGCCACTTAACCAAATTGGCAAAGCTGATAAGCCGTATTTACATAGCGGTGTTGCTGTGCGTGATCACTATCGGTGAAAACTTCCCCCCTACGCTTTAATGGAAAGTTGGGACAGAACTTAGTGTGGGTTACAGCTGCCCTCGGGAAAATAGCTCAATTACGGCGGTGGATATAAACACTGGAGCGGCTGTCGGAGTGGTAAACAGATGTGGGGTGACGGTCTGGAGTACGCGTTCAGTCAAGCAGCTTTTGCCGCACCTTCATTCATTCACTTGTTCTGATGACGGACGCCTGCTTCTCCCTGTGGGTCGGCGCCGAGTCGCACCGTTTGCCTACGGCGCAGCGGCGAGGGGCAGATTAAGGTACCGATCACATTATTAACACGTTACCAAACGCAGGCTACATTTTCACCGCTGCTGTCAAACACGACGATCAACTTCCACAAAGAGAAAACATCTCCATTCAGGGGAAAAAAGGATCATTTCTGGTGAAACTGGCTCTCTCATTTCTACCTTTCCAAGCCACCTGTGTCAGTTTTACATCATTTGCTAGATAACAATCGGTTTACATGAAAGGGGACACGATGAGTCCAGAGATGAAGCTGAAATCAGGTTCAGACAAAGACGATTTCTGCCGATGATCAGGTTTTGACTTCACTCACTACTTTGATGGACAAACCAATGGATGTGGCCCAAACGGCCGAAAATGCTGAAAACGATGCTGTTGGCATGTTGGACCACTAGTGGGCGCTGTTGCTTATTGTCGTGATGTAAACGGACCCTCACACACTTGAAAATGTGTAACTTCTCTACATTTGGCAGAGATCTGTACCTTGACATGGTGGAATCACGGTGTGTATGAAGCATTTAACACAAGGTCACAACACTTATTGCTGTTGCCAAACCACAACAACCACCTTTCACTCAGTCAACGACCTGAGCCCAGTAGATGTGACTTCAGTCCTGTTCGTTGAGTGAGATCTAACAAATACTCACTTCCAGCTTCCCTACCAGCGCGTATCTGTTTCAGACTGAAGCCTTCCATTTCAAATTAAAAGCGGTTTACCATTTTATGCGAGGTCTGATTTTTCACCGCGTCTGTCAAACAATCAGCCCACGATGTGAACAACATGAGTCCATTAGAGCGAAGATCGGGTTTTGACATCAATCCTCCCTCAGCTCCACCTTCCGCAGCAGCCGGTGTCGCTTTCAGATTAAAAGCCCTCATTTCAAATTTATTTCGCATTTTTTTACAAGGTGGTTTTACTGATACAGCAGCTGTTCACATTTCTCGAGTTCAGACGATGTGACTTAAGAGCCAGCCGCTCTGCGGGCGGTCGACTTTGGGAAAACATTAGAAATTGACTCACTCGCTCAAGCCTTCTCCTTGAGAATGACTATTCCTCAGATTGGAACGTCTTTTCCACCATGTTTTCAAGTGAAAACAGAAAACTTTGATGATGTTTTGGGTGTCTGTTTCCACAACAATGGCGCTTCGATGAAAATGCACCTTTTTGAAAAGGATCCCCAAAGCACAATACTCTGAGTCCATCGCCATAATTGAAGACGAAACACTATTTTTGCGAAAATGGGGAAAAGCAAAACATGAAAACACCACTTCTGTGCATAATGAATTAATACATTTTATTTGTAACATACCTTTCATTTAGGTTTTAAATGCTCCATCAGAATCAGTAGATGGTCAATAACAACATCCAGTCCAAATTCTCCTGGGATTTGTAAAGTTATGTTAAATTATAGTCACAAAGAACGACAATCCAACTTGGTAGTCTGTCGTTACAAATGTCCGTGTACTCCCGTTGTTAATGTTCATATTGTACCGTCCTCTGTGTGCATATGTGTGTAATTTCATTAAAAAACAAATAAACAACCAGAAGCGCCAACTGGTGGCCTGGCAGAGTGGCTACAGTATTTTCAGGGTTTCTGCCATTTCTGTGGAAACGGACATTGTGCCGTGTTCACGCAAAGCATTTCTGAAAAAAAACAAATATTTTTAATATAAAACGTCACGTAAACGGAGTCTAAATGTCCTTGAATTCAATCAATAAAAAATATGTTTAATTCTACATTTTAAGCCGTTGTTGGATCAGTTTGCATCGAGCAGACACCACAGAAAAGTGTCTTGAGTCTCCTTCCTTGCGATCAGGCGTCTGCCGTCCTTCCAAACAGACACGATGTAAGAGCATTCAGAATGATGTCATATGCTGTTATTTTGTCCTCGCTCAACGTGAGCTTGTGCTCGTGCAGCGTATTGAAAAGGACATCCCCTTGGGCTGTTGTCTCATTGGGAGCCTACCTGTCACGGGGCTGATGTGACGCTCTTTGAATGCAGTGTGTACATGTGATCAGAGCGGCGGCGGCGGCGGCGGCGGCGAGCACCCCAGATGACAAACTGACTGCGAGCGTCAAAGCGGCCCTACAAACAGGCCTGTCCTCTCGCAGACAGGAAGCTGGGAGCGGCAGAGGCGCTCGCCTTGTCTGATCTGCCAGCAGCGTTCGCCGCCGCCGCCGCCCCCTCGCCCCCCCAACCCCCGTCACCGCGACCGTGTCTGATGGCGTGCGCGACTCTGCGCTGGACGGCTGTTTTGATTTCAGCCTGTGTGACACATCTGTTGCTTGTCACGCTGCCTTGTGCCTCGTCTGCGAGCCGAGCGCGACCGGGGGCAAATGTGACCGCGGTCGCGCCGCTCGTGTTTACAAACAGGGCCGGCGTGGTGCGCGTCGTGTTGGGGGTCAGGGGGCCCCTGGAGGTGCCGGGTGCACCTGTGCAGCTGGTGCCACGAGCCATCAATCCCCACAGCTCGCCGCAAACGCGCAGGCCGGAGAAGGTGAGTGCTCCGTATTAAAAGATGCATTATCCGCTAATAAAGCGGAAACCAAACCCCCAGTGAAAGTCGCCAGTAATTGCAGCATTCATTGTGTGTAATGTAAAAGGTAGAAAGTATAGATCTCGGTCACTTTAGCTTTCTTCAAGAATTCTCATTGCTGTACACTACCTGCTAAAAATCAATTATTTCCCGGCCGCGTCTAATTGAGAAAATTTGCTTCAGCTGTAAATCAAATCTGCGTGGAGGGAGCATTCCTCACAATGTGCTCTTTATGGGCTTTTAAACTACTCTGCAGGAGCGTTTCACAAAACCACCAAAATCAAGACCGCGCTACGCAACACTTCCACAGCCGGCTTTAATACATGAGCGATGACCATGGCTAATTGGATCCATTCAATCCATCCATCTATGAAGTACACATGCTATATCAGCGAAAATCAAATGACACCGTCTCCCTCCGTGTAGAGCCAGACCAGCACTAAAAGAACCAGAGAGGTGTTTATTAATGGGATGTTCCAGTAGCTTAAAACGGGTACATTCAGGATTGCTCCAGTCCAAAGTCCTTGTCTCTCCAATTAGTATTCAGAAGTGCTTTGTAATTACAAGTTTAGGAATCATTTGCATGCACAGTGCTGGTGTAATCATAAATCTGTGAGATGTTTTTTCTTAATCCTAACTATTACTTGTGTTTCTTTTTTTTTTTTTTTTTAGCTAATCAGATAGCAAAAATGGTTTAATTCAGAACCGCACTAAAAAACATAACTGCAACAGGAGTTTGCGAGCGGACAATATGCATGAGTATCAAACCTCAGCCTGTTATGTAAATGCGATCCCTCTTAAGAGGGTGGGGAAAAAAAATCTGAGATGGCTCATTTACATTGTCAAATGACACGACACTCACACTTTCCATTTACAACCGGGCTGCGTCTGCAAGGCACGCGTTAACCTGGGAGCCCACCGAAAAGCGTGCGCGCGAGCGAGCGAGCGAGCGAGCGCACGCCGCGGCTGAGGCGAAACCCCGAACGATCGGCTGTGATCGAACACCGTGACCGCCGTGTGGAGCGGCCTCGCCGTCAGACCACGACACGACGCGTAGCGGTGAGGCGGGGGGGGGGGAGCACGCCGCTGCCGTGGCGGCGCTCTAATATATTCAAAGAGGGATCATTTACTTAAGGCTTGCATCCAAGGATCAGTCTGGCCTTCATTAGCCTCAATCTGACACGGATGTGAACAACATGTTGGCTTGCCACATGAGCACTGCCCCTCCTTCCAAACACACACACACACACACACACACTCTCCTTCCCATCTCTGAGACCTGCACGGCAAATTCCTCTGGAAATATCACAGGTTGTTAGCATTCCAGAGAGAATTTTACATGGGTGTACACTCAGGCCTTAATTAGAGACTCTATTTGATCATTCAGCAGCTGGGCTTTATTAAAAATACGGGTTCACATCGCCTTACAGTCACCCCCGGCTCAGTGTGAAGGAGCTCGCAGAGGCAGAGGAGTCTGTGAAAGGAGAAAATAAATATTCATCACTGGATATGTCGGGTCCCCGTGTGGGGAATCTGCACCTGACGGGGCCTTATTTACCCCTGGCTTTAAACAACATCAAATACCCCTCATCCCGCCCGTGTCAAGATTTTGGAGGATTTTTAATTAGAAATCCTGATTACTAACGGTTTAAATGTGCAACAATTGACCATTTTTAAAGGCTTTTTATAACAAATATGCAAAAATGCCATTCATTTAAATAATGCCGTACAGATAGTACCGACGGAGAAATCTTTTCCTCAGCGCTTCTCAAAGCCTCCACCTAAATGTCAGCAGAAAACTGGAGCTACGTCGACCTGAAAAGAGCCAGAGAGATGTAAACTACATCTGACCAAGGTCGACAGGGACTATAAAACAAACACCGGGTTTAAGGTGAAGTCTTCTCTGCGTGAAGGTTAGCCATGTTTTGTGTTTACACTACACTGCAGGCTTTGAAATTGTTTTGCGGTGTGGAGTCTGCCCAGGGTCATTGTTTGTTTTTGACGTGTTTATACACCACACAAGGAGTAATGACTTCTCGGATAGTCTGGGGATGCCGACATGATCCGCCACACTATCTGCAATTTTCTTTACTTTTCAGGTTCACCGTTGGAGCGCCCGACGGTCGGCGCCGACGGGGGCACCGTCCGCCGCGTTGTGCGGCTCTCAGAGTGACGGAGGTGCGCGTCTGAAATGAGGAAATCGGTCGCCATGCAAAAGCCTTTCTTATCGTCTTGCAGCATGCAAACTGACAATTTCCATATAATGCCCTTCATTGTCCGAAGAGTGGCTGCGCGGCAAGTGTTTGGACCACTTACTTTGATCTGTGGCTCCACGAGACGTCACCACTGGAGGCTCCTGGATGGACCAGCGAGCAGCTGATGGGATCGGGGGGGGGGGGGGGGGGGGGGGGGGGGACAGTGGAAATTATTTCAAACATGAAGACATACTTTCCCACACAATAGTGGCGTCACGTCTTGTTATATTGAGGTGGATTCGTGTGTGTGTGTGTGTGTGTGTGTGTGTGTGTAGTCATCAGCTGTGACCATAACGGAGACACCCCAATCTGACCATAACCTAAAGAATCTCTACTCGGTGGAGAACAATGGAAATTAAACAGTGGATTCCGTCATAAAACCACAGGGGAAAAAAGGTCAGTCAGACTAAACAAGGATAATCTGCACTCAGGTTTTAGTGCTCACACATACACACACAGTCTCACACACACACTATTCCAGTTTATCGTGTCTTCCAGAGATATTGCATGACAACACTTTCAAGTGAAAATGTAAAACTTTTGTAGCGTTTTGTTCGTCTGTTTACACGACAACTGTGATCGGAGACACTGAAAACGCTGCGACTGGGTCGCCATGTTTTCTGAAACGCTGCTATTGGACGTGCACGCCATGGCCGTAGTGAATGATTCTTCTACACATACAAACACCAAACCAATCGGTTTTTCGTGATGACAACGGGAGCGACTTTCTTTTCGTAGAAACTTTACACAACATTCTCCCTTTCTGCACCATCATTTATTGTTTTACTGACTGCATAGCAGTCTTTGATTTACTCCACACAAATACTTGTGAGTGTTTTACAGAGCTGCCGTTCTGCCGACCAATCAATGGAAGGCGTTTTCCGACATGCAGCATTTACAAGTTGTCGCATATATTAAGTTCTTGGACGAAAAATCTCGGTTTGGCTACTTTTTCAAAAAAAAAAAAGAAAAAAAAAACCCACATGTGAAACAAACCACAGCGCACATTTTTTCATGTTACAGGACCCTTTTCTTCCAGCTGAAAGTTGTGTGTGTTCATGGCAGTTGGTGCCTGTGCCTGGTGTGGTTGCTTTCATGCCAGACTCGCACCACAGCCAGACCACCACTTCAGAGCAGCTGCTGGCACACACCAGAGTGCTTGTTCACACCCACCACTCGGTCCCAATATTTTAATTACCTTACATAAAATATTTAGCAAGCAGAAACGAAAAAGCTGCTGGATGAGTAAGACGACATGAAAACATTTGCGTGCAGATTAAGATGAGCAGCATTTGAACATACAGAAGGTGGGAACCTGTTCGTCCAGGGCTGTGTGTGTTCCAGAGCCACATGCAGCCCAACGTCATCTTCAGAGGCCGGACCAGTAAAATTGTGCCAAAATAACCTTTCATGTTAAACTTTAAGGTTTTTTTCAGTTTTGTGCAGAGCATACATGATTACAAAGTAACGATATCTAACAAAAACCACGATAATCTCAACATCAAGCTAAATTTAATGACAGCTTTTGCTATAAAATACAGTGAAGGATCTTGCATTATGCATGTTTTTACAAACTCACCCTGACAGCACGGCTTTCAGGCTAGTTTGATAGCAACCAATTTTCATGACAGAATGGTCGATACCTCGGCTCAGGTCTCAGTGGTCTGTTGTGTCTGCTGCTCTTAAGAAACTTTGATGTGTAAAACATTCAAGTAAACACAGATTGTCATTGTTGAGGAGTTTATCTCTGACATAATGAAATTTATAGCCTATAATCCTGACCTTAACCTGGCACAAAATCACATGTTAACCCTTACAAATGTTGATTTTCGCCTCTTCACATCATTTTAAATATCGTGTACTCACAGGAGCTATGATCAATTCATGCGATTCTATATTAACTTACACCTGTTTTTATCAGATTTGCTTAAACGATAACTATTACTCACCGAAGCCTTAAATGAACTTCGACCTAAAAGATGTCATTACATTAAGATTTGAATATTTCTTTCCCCATGAAACCAGATGAGTTCCCTCAGAATTCATCATGTTCCCACAATGGAGGTAAAACAGACTGGCACACAAACACATGCGCAACTCTCCGTTAAGTATGAGCGCCAGGGACACAAAGCAGGTCACTTTCAAATTAATATTCATTATGGCAGAATTAAATAGGTGTCCCAGAGCCCGCCGCCTCCTTTCACATAGCTGTGGATACATATTTAGCATCTAAAACAGGAACTCCCTTGATTAAACAAATAATGACACGAACCAAAAAAAAAAACTGTAACTGAGACCAAATTAATTTGCTCTAATTGCATTTAAACACTGCTCCTCCCTAACCCCAGATCGAGTATTTTTTTTAATTACTGCCTTCTGAAGTCTGAATCCCGCCAGTGTTGATGGGGAAAATAAAAATAGGCTGTATTTTACGGCCTGCGCTGGATGTTTGTGTTGAGGAGAAGTGACTGGAGCTTCTCTGAAATAGCTTGTTCATGCCCGGTCGCAGCGCCGCTCTGTCATTGGGCCCCGCTGCCCCCGTCGCCTCAGCGCCGGGAAGAAACGGCAAAATGTGTTTCCTGAAAGGGAGGAGAGGTGGGGGAAAAAAATAAAAAGCCCATCCTGCCCCGAGAATCACCGCCGCCCCGCCTGAAGCCCGCCGCCGCCGGCCTTTCTGCAGAGACAGCAGAAGTTCCCCGAGAGGGGAGCGTCTGCCAACTCAAACAGGGCTCGCCGGGCCCTCGGCGGGCCGCCCGGCCGCCCATGTGGGCCCGCGCCGGGCTTCCTGAGGGCTCGCTGCAGCTGGAGCGCTTTGAATAAAGGTAACGCCAATGTCACAGCTACTGTAAACTTGCTCGCTCGCTCCTGTCAGCAGGACGTTCCCAATCAAAGCAGAAACAACCCCACCTAAAACACAACGCATTGTTTTTTTTTTGTTTTTTTTTTTCTTCCCTTTTCCACCGGCCCCAAGTCCAAACTTCCCACGACTTTACAAAGAGAGCGGCGAGGCGAGAGGGCAGCCGCCGCTCCCTGATCCAGCCAAACAAAATGCCAGGAGACCGAGGAGTGACATTCAGCTCTGGGGGGTTTAAAAACACGAGCAATTTGAAAATGATTAGAGTCTTATTTTCCTGTTGAGCGCCTGACACACGAGAGGAAACCAGAACAATCAAGTCAACTCACTTTTCTTTTCTTTTTTTTTTCCTGCTGAATTTAGAAACACTAATTAGTTTTGCTCTCGTAAAGCCAACCTGAAAACGACCAATTAGAAAGTGAAAATGAGGAAACAAGAGCTTGTCGTTCGACTCGGTTCGGTCCCCGGTGCAAAACCTCGCCGGGATGACTTTCACGCAAAGCGACGTGGCGCCCGCCGATCTGGATGTCTCGTACGCGCTCCCTGCTTGGATAGAGGGGAGCTATTACAGATGTGTGTGTGGCCACATCAAGGCCGGGCCGGGCCGGGCAGATGAGAGGAGGCGGCCCGTCAGGCTGACCACGGCAGCAGCTGCTGCTGCTGGACCGCACCGCACCGCACCGCCGCCCCCTCGCAGGTGCCGCACGGCCGCGGTGCCGCGGCCATCCAGGGTTTTCCTCAGAACGAGTTCACGCATTACCGGAAAAGTCGGTGTAAAAACTTGTGAAGATTATCTGCTGGAATTTCACGGCGGCTCCCCCGAGCGGACAGCGGCCGGCGGTTCATCACTGTCGGGGCGAAGACGGATGGGCTGTCAGTGCCGACCCCCCACCCCCACCCACCCCGAACCTTACCCACCATCCAGCTCCTGGATGGGGAAGTGGCTAAAAAAGGCCTCAGCCTTTTTATTTTTTCCCTTTTTGTTTAACGGGGGGAGCAATTCTCAGATGCCAGCTCGCTGCCAACGTCCTTGCAGCCAATGGCAGAAAGGCCAGTAAGTTCACATTAACTGCAGAGTGTAACTGCACTGAACATCTGCTCATGAATGAGAGCGCTGCCCACTAACTCAGCCGGTCGAAGCCCGCTGATGAAAAATTCAACGCTCTCCTCGCTGGCACGCTTGTTTTGCACTATTCTCCTGAGCCCCCCCCCCCCAGAATTATATTAAGAGAATTTCAGCGCGGCCTGGTGTATCTGAGAGAACAGCTGGCGCTGAAAAGGGATCTGCCGCTCGCCGAGAGCTCGGGGACTTCACACGGGATCTGCCTTCTCCTGCAACATTTGTCCTTGAAGAGGGGAAAAAAAAAAAAAAAATAACAAGAGCGGGTTGATGTTGAGCATCCAGGTAATAATAAGGAAGAAGCAGAGGCTACATTTAGCTGATTACACGACGTGAATCGATACGGACAGGAAAGACAGAGGGCCGGTGGTGACAATAAGTAGCCCTTCCGCCGCCCCCCCTCCCTCTCCTTTGCTTAGCTCATTAGACGTTAACTAGGTAGAATCTGCCCCAAAACCCACAATATGGACTGAGGCTAATCACAAACAGAGGTACGGCTGTTCACGGGGGGGGTCAACCACATCAAAGACTCTGGAAAGTCTGAAGGCAGGCCCGTATCCTGACCTTCAATTGCAGCAATTATGCGCCTCATAGTTTTCTGACGTCACCGCAGAGACGAGAGGGGAGAAAGACGACCACGGCGCGGCGGCGAGAACCGAGCGGAGGGCATCAGTGACTGAAGGTGACACAGGCTTTCCTCTGACGGTGATGAAACAGCTTTAAGGAAGTGGCGACTGCTCGCAAACACTAAGAATAAAAGATTACCAAACGCAGGAATTTCACTTCTGTCTTTTTGGAAATACGGTTTGACAGATTTCTAGATGTCAGCAGTGAGTGAGTCAAGCGCCGCTCATTTAATCCTCCTCTCTGTTTCATAGTTCGGCGAAACTGAGGTTTCCGTCTAAAATTAGGAAGGGTTTTCACAACCCCTCAAGAGCAAATGCTAAACTTTCATTGAGTTTTGAGAGTGAATGAAAGTTTTTAGAAGAGCTCTCAAAGTGGAACTTTTCCAAAACGGCCCGGATCCATCGTGTAAATGGGAGAAAACGCAACTTTCTGGAAATAATCGGGCAGCATCTGCTTGTACACGGCAGAAACGCAGCAGAAACGCTCTTTGTGTGGTCTCTAAAAACAAAACCAACAGCACTTAACGAGAAAACGATGCACTTTCACTCGAAAAACTGCCGCGTGAACAAGGTCTGAAGCAGCTTTCACGCAGCAAAATGTGTCTGAACTCTGTGTGAAGACAGGAGTCGAGGTTTTTCACGGATATCGTGGTAAAATAATGAAAAAAAGAATCTGGAAATATGATCTCGCCGTCGAAAAGCCAGAGGATGTCTGGAGAGAAGCTCATTTAGCCGCTGACAAATGACGGCACTTTGTCTTCCTGACAAGATCCCTCCTCCATCAAATGTCCGACTTCACATGGAAATAGGAAATCACACATTATCACACTGACAAACAATTACAAACCCGTGTCATTAGCGGCAACCCCGGGCCTGGAGCCATTAGCGAAAGCACAATGTTGCACGCCGCGCTCGCCATTGGCAGGAACGCAGGACGTAGATGAAAAGCCGCTGATGAATCAATCACGGCACAAACAACCTGATGCTCGCGAGTTTGGAAGATCTGAGCGGCGCGGGCGAGCGAGCGAGCGAGCGGGGGAAGGAGGGGGGGGGGGGCTAAATAAATCACAAAATAATCTCAGGCAATCAAAAGTTGTGAATAGAGATTTATGTGCTGGCTTTATATTAAAAGTCAACACTTTAAAAGGAGCTTTTCTTAATCAGATACGGGGCATTAGTATCTATTTTAATACGTCTCACCGTGTCAGGCGGCAAATGAAAACGCTAGAACGGGTAAATATGACTGCTTACTTCAAACACAAACATTGTTGACACCTAATGTAATTTCAGCGGGACACTGGACTGAAGGCACACCGGGGGTAATATAATGCTCTTAATGAGAATCCCTTCCAGCTTCAGACCTTGGCGAGATAGCCGTAATAATGCATGGCTCCTCTTTTTTAATAAAATAATTGTTACAGTTATTAAAGATGAATCTCATCACAGTCGAGATGACAAAATAATTCATTACCAAAACCCGGGCTTTAAATAGCTGCAAATTATGAAGCACCAACCCCCCCCCCCCAACCCTGACGCCACCCTACCCCCACCCAGAGAAAATACACTTCCAGATAAATGGGCTCCTGCTTTCATATAAATATTGGATCCATGCTGCCCTTGAAAGGAGAGGAACACTGCAAACGTCCATAAATAAAGTTGGCAAAAGCACAATAAATTGAAAGTTCCTTGACTATAATGCAGTCATTTCTAACAGTTTCTAACAGTTTTCCAGTTGAACTGTGATTGGCCCAAACATTACAGTGAAGCCAAACACTCAACAGTCAAACGCAAACAGCCAAGTTCCCACATGAAACTGCGATACAAACTCAAACTACCTGAAAACTGTCATATTAAACACACCACACTTATTGACATGGTGTATAAAGTAATGTTTTTGAGTAATAAATTCAAATATTTAAATCAATTTTCATTGTAATACAGTTTTATGTTCTCGTTAAATGAATCTTCATGCTGTATATGAATATTTGTTCTGACATTTTTTTCTGTTATAACATTTTTATCAGTATATAACACAAATCAAAATATATAGTAATGAGGTTAAAGACTAAATTATATTGTTAACAAAAAGGATAAAGTTTAATCGAATCGATTTCATGTTTAATATCTTCGCTAATATCAAGTTATAAATTATTTGGTTGTTCTATTTTCATCTTAAGTTATGTTATCCTCATATCATCCAGCTGGTTTGATCAGAATTACTAAATAAGTCAGAATGGGACCAAAAGCTTTGTGTTTTACATGTGCAGATCAATTCATGCACATATTTAAATCCTGCGGACACATCAATGGTGTTTGAAATAAAGCGCGGTAATAAAAGTGCAGATATCACATCGGTAGGTGAACAGAAGGTTCAAAAATAATTTCCATACCGAACGCAGGAGGGGAAACGGGTGAAATTGTGCATTTTTCCAAACCAATATTGAATTTACATTTAGTGAGCCAGAAAACAAGAACTTTTTAAAACTTTATTCATGGTCTTTTATATATCAGCAAACTAGATATTGTAAGATTATTTGTATTTCATCCATATATGGAAAGTTATGTCTCTAAAAATTTTAAAATAATTCAGAACTAAAATGTGTTAAATAGTTTATTAGTGGCTTCAACTAAATGATGGGATGAATTAAATTCACTTGTTTTCTTACTCTGGAATTAGACCAAAATATAAGCAGGGAATAGATAAAACTGTTAATATCTTTGATGCTTTTTGATATAACGTTATATTAATACGTCGCTGGTGTATCATTCTTCCCTTCAAACACTCAAAAATGTGTTTTTCTTCTGTGTTATGACAATATTCCATCTAATATTTGATTCTAACATGAACAAGTTCAGAGAGTAAAAAACCTGAATGAAATCTACTCTTACATCCAGTAGTTTAATTTTTTACATTTTTATTTTAGGAATGAGAGGATGAAAAAGGAAAAGATTTTTCTCGTAAGAGTTTAAGAGACTGTTTTGCCAATTTTATAGACTTGTAAACACGTCTGCATTATGTCATTGAACTAGTCATCGCTGTGGCTCCAGTGTGACACCATGATGTGAAGAAAAACATTGAAACTCCTCTGAACACTGGGCGAGCTGCTCCCATGGTTGATGTGGCACATTGAAGGTGCTGCAGGTCAGAGGTCAGAGCTGCTAACAGAGGCTTCATGTGATAACACACTGAGCGCCAGCTCCACGATCACATAAAACTGGACATTTTATGGCTATAAAAAAAAAAATGTTTCTTTAGAGGAGTTTGAGAACATAAGAAAGGGGTTTTTTTTTGTTTGTTTGTTTGTTTTCCCCAGTTTCTTTCTACATGACTGTGCTGTTTTATCAGTTGAGGGGACATATACAGTTCAATCTCAACTTGAGTGGGCCAAGCCGGTGAAATAATGCCATAATAACCTTTAATTTGAAAATTTGAAGCTTTTGTCTGCTGTGGCACAGAGTGTACATGATGAAAATGTCTATATAATTAAACAATTACTAAAGAAAAAGACTACAATCTTGAGATAAAGCAAATGTCAATGTTACCTCCTAGTAAAAAGTACAGAGAAATGTTCCAGAAACTTCTCCTATAGCTGTTGAATTATGCATGTTTTTACAAAATTATTGAAAAAAAAAAAAAAAAAAGCCACCTATATTGTCTTTGAAATTCTTGCAATTTGCCTGCTGATTTGTCGAGCCGGATGGGAGCGTTTCGCAGGCCAGTTTTGGCCCACGGGCCTTATGTTTGACACCCCTGTGTTGTCCGCTGCTCTGTTGTTTTGACTGCCCTCAATACCAGCTGATAAATTCCCAGCACCGTGTCGGTTAACAAACAAATTGTTTTTAAAGACACATATAGCCCTCTGCTAGCACTACACCGCCGACCTGCTGCTGCCCGTATTCCCGTCGGCCTCGTTCTGGACGGCGCCTCCATGTGTGAAACGCCGAGAGCGTTGGAACACAACCTCCACCGCCGGTGCCTCTCCTCCCTCCCTCCCCCTCCTCTCTCACCCCCTTCCTGTTCACAGCTCTCCTCCAGCTTTATTTATGTATTCAAAAGAGATAATTTACAGTGATGGCATGGAAACTTCCCAGCATGCCTTTTAACCTGTCGTTTTTCACTCTCTCCGCAGCAGGATGTCCAGAGGAAATGCTTTATTAAGATCCTGCCGACATGAAGAGCCGCTGTGACTTACTGGTGCATTACTGTCTAAAAGGCAAAGTTATTTAGACCAATAAAAGGCTAATATATTGTTGGAGTGGAATTACACAGAAGTTATCTCTGCCTTAATAACATCACCGCAACCCCTGATGTTGTTTAGATCAATAAAGCCCATTAAAGTACAGACCTCGAGCGCAGATAAGGCTGCACTGCCACGGCGAAATACTGCGCGCCGGCCTCTGACAGAGCAGAGGTCTTTCTCCGACGCACAAAAAAGTGGGAAAAATGTGGTGGAGAAGAAGGGAAAAAAAAACACTCCAAACTTAATACCATAAAACCCTTCAATTGAATGAAGGTCATTGTCTGCCTGCTGGAGCCTCCTGGTCTCCTGATAAACAAGGAGGAAGATGCTAATGGATCTGAAATGCTGGTCAGATGAGGTGAAGGGAGGGAGGCGGATGTCAAAGAGAAGGGGGAGCGGCGCCCCGTTTACACCACGACGGAGCTCGGAGCCACTGAAAACGCCATTTTTCTGAAACGCTGCTCTAGTAGCCCAACATGCAAACTGCATCGCTTTCAGCGTTTCTGCTGAAAATGCAAAAAAAGATGCGTTCTCAAACCTTGAGTGTGATGACTTCAAGCCACCCGTCACGAGAAAAGAAGAGGTGTGAATGAACATGCAAACTACGTCCCGGCGTTTCTCCTCATCCTCATTCCTCAGAGCGTCCACAAGGTGATGCACTAAATCATCCCAGACCCTGCCGCCAGGACCGCTGGCTCCAGGCTCCGCCCCCTCCCGGTGATGACAGCTCACACATCTCAGGAGCGTGTGTGTGTCTGCGTGTGTGTGTGTGTGTGTGTGTGTGTGTGTGTGTGTGTGTGTGTGTGTGTAGGTTTCACGTGCACTTTTCACTGCAGCACAGAGAGACACCACAGGAAACCACAGGAAGCGGAGTTATGATGCTATCTCTATAAACACACGAAATGACAAACACTCCTTTTTTTTTTTTTTTTTTTTTAAGTACATCTTGTCCCCTATGGTTCCTATGCTGTCAATACAAGTTTACACAAACACACACACACCCACACACACACACAAAGGGTGGGGGAGCTGCAGAGAAGATGTAAACATGCATAGAAAAGAAAGAAAAAAGAAAGAGAGAGGCCTTATGAAGTTTTTCCGCTGCTTTTCGCACTCCTCTCACCGCAGTGTGTCTTAGCAGACCACTCTTCATGTATTCTCTTCACTTTTTGGAGACTCTCCCACAAATGTTTCCATTATCTTCCTTTTATATTGTGCTGTAGGCGCACAACAAAAAAAAAAAGAAAAAAAAAGGGAAGATAGCAACCTGCTTCGCAAAGAAAGTTTCTTAACAAATGAGCAATCTCTACTCGGCTCATGCTCACAGTAAAATTACAATGACTTATTGGCAGAAAACAATAAAAACTATAAACATAGGAAAGCCTATAATCTGAGCTTTCTGTAACTGTGTGAAAATCTGTCACTGCACTTCATCTTTAGGAGAGAAATTCTGGCCTAAAAGAAGTAAGAAGGCAACAACTATTGATCATTTTTCAAAACAGGGTCTATTTTAAGTAATAAAGACAAATTAAAGGGCGCAGGGGTGTCAAACACAGTTCAGCTCAGGAGCGACAGACAGGCCACTTTCACCCTGAGTGGGACGAACCAGTACAATATTTCCATAATAACCTTTAAATTCAGATCTGAAAGTTCATCTTTGCTGTGGAAAAGAGAATTCTTGACGAAAGTGTGTATAGTTTCACAAAAATAAAAAAATTCCTGAAAATAACTACAAACAATTACAGAAAGGCGATGATTCTCTGTTTAAGTTGTTTTATCGGCTAATTCAGCTGTTTGTGAAGTATTTCCCAAATGCTGTATATATTATGAAGCATCAACATGCAAAACATATATGTCAGAAAATCACTGACTGAACTGTGATTAATTAAAGAAAATTGTGAAAAATTCCCAAAACCTAATGACAGCGAAGATTAAGGGCAAGAGAAAGAGCACTGTTAAAACAGAGGCATTGAAGTCCTTGATTTCAATTTTCGTATTTCCAGCAAATCATATCATGATTGTAACAGTCTTGTATCATCTATAATTACATATTCTAACGAATATAAACGATTACTGATGAGCTCAGGCATTTTTTTTTTGTGAATTTAGTGTGATAAGATTTTTTTTTGTAGCATTTTGAATTTGCAAAACCTAAAAGCACACCTTGCACAATTTAGTCACATGATAGTGAGTTATACACGACAGCATTTTGAAAACGAAGTCTGTTTACATGGAAATGATAGAAACGATGACAACGGTGCACACACACGGCGCGTTCACGGAAAATCCTACAGACGGACGACAAAGTGGCGCCGCTATTACAGGTGAAATCTAAACTATAAAACTACCCATGTGTTGTAATCTCACACAAGACTCGCTGTATCACGCTACAAATAAGTAATAAAAGGGTATTTTGGAGATTGCTGAAAGGTCCGTGACGGCGAACACAGGACGGCGCATCCATCACAGCAGTGACTGTGAATAATAAGTTCAAGTAGCACAGCGTGATATTACCCCACAGTAAATACACTGCAAGCAAAAAAAAAAAAATGGAAGAAAGATGAGGGAGAGAAAGGACATACAAGAGAGAGCAAATCTTCCAGCAGCAAGCCAAAGCATAAATAAAGTGTGGCACATCTTTTACCTTCTTCAATTATCTGCCTTTTGACATGCAAGCTGAGCGCAGTGTAATTAACATCTCAGGAGATAATGGGGTCGCTACTCACTGATCAATCTCCCACATATATTATCTGCCTTTTACCAATCCCACCGCCTGTTATTCCAGGAAGGAAATATTCTGCAGCAGGTTTTTTTCCCCCCGTTTTGGGTGGGGGCATTTAATAAAACTCTGGTAATAGGCCTAATGACTCATCCAATTGAGCTCATCTTCCAAAACATCAATTAGGCTAAGACCCGACTCACACGGGGGCATTGTCTATCACGGTAAATAGCAAATCTTTTCCGATTCATGCCAGAGGTAACCGCGCTGTCGTCGTCAATTACGGACGGCATCACAAACAAAGGAAAAATAGAAGGAAAACATGGAGATGCTCTGCGACCGCGCCCTCGGTGAATTCAGCACAAACCGCTGGAATGACTGGATGATGTCCGGACCAGATACTGAAAATAAATAAACAAACACAGGACCATGCCAACCAAAAAATTAGATTTCTCCAAAAATCTCACAGACTAACTAAACTACAAAGCGGTAACAATAATTGGTCTAATTGGAAAATGTTATGATGTTGGACTGAAATAAACATCTGGTCAATCTTTAAAAAAAAGCCCCTGCAAAACCCAATCAAACCTGCATTAAAATGCAGGCTGAACCATAATTTTGGTGAGTTTAATGCAGCTGATACCAACAAATCCAGCAGTTTCAGTCTTGGAAAAGTGAAATTTTCATGCCATGATACTGTATCTGGAATCGGAAACGTAAACATTTTCAAGTCTCTTTAACAGGCATTTCTGTCAGCAGCTCCAAGTTGACACATGTACATACAAAAAAAAGAGACCAATATTCAAATGCACATTTCTTTTTTAATACTTTATCTCCTCTACCATATCTACTGCATCTATCACATCAACTATTTGAAGTATATTCAAAAAAATCTTGAATAAATGCAAGATCTACTGTGCCAGCAGCATGGTTTTTTTAAAAAAAAAGTGTAAACTGGTTGTGTTGCATTACTTGTCTCTCATCTCCCTTCAAACCAACAATCTCTCGTCGTCACAGCTTTTCTGAAGTGACGTAAACCCCCCCCCCCCCCCCCCCCCCCCCCCCCGCGCTTGCTGCACAGCGGCTCTCCCTCAGGCTATTTGCCAGATGCCTTTGAACAAACCTCAAATCAGCCCTGAGATTTACAGTCGGCGTGTTTGTGCGTCCGTCCGGCCCTCCCCCGTGCGCCGTTCCTACTGGGCCTGTTCGCAGGAGCTGGCAGATTTAGTGAGGATTCGTCCCCCGACGGAAGTGACTGACTGGCGAACTGACAGAGTGGGCGGAGCTTTGAGAGGGCACAGATCAGCACGAGGTACAGACGGAGCAGAGGCCACACTTGATGCCCAATTTTCATCTTGAATGAGCCGGACCGCTAAAATAGTAGCATAAGAACCTTTAAACCTACGCTAAGGAACTTTTCAACCTTAATAAAACATTTTAATATCTTTTGTGATGATACTTCGACTTACAACTAGTTGAATGACCCCTCTGTCACGGCCTGAGGGCGTCAGTATTGCTTTCACTTGGACTGAGCAGCTGTGAGGAGGGTGGTAGGAACCCTGCACACTAAAAAACTCCAAATGTGCGGACTGCTTTACGGCATGCGTCACATCTTGATATAACATTGTTTAGCCAACATTAGATTCATTTAGATTCATTACCTCGTTGCTATCCATCCCTCACACAGCCACTGGAAACAAATGAAGGCGAGTTCAGTCCGACAGCATTCACTACCGCTTTTGTCCACTGGCGCCGCCAAAATCAACAAAAACTGAAAGTTCCTTAGGGTGCTTTCACACCTACAGCATTTGGTCCGCTTGAAGCGGACTAGCGTCCCCAACTCCTGCAGGTTCGGTTCGTACGCGCTGGTGTGAAAGCGGACCAGTTAGTTTTGGTCCGGGACAAAGAACCGCACCGAGACCTCCTCGAGGAGGTGGTCTCGGTGCGGTCTCGGCGCGGTCCGCTGCTGATGTGAACGTTGACCAGCCTCGGTCCTGTCCGCTCTGTTGTGGAGAAGGCTTTTTGGTCGGCGGAGGCTTCCGTAGCAAGCCGCGCGGCGCATCACGTCACACATGCTGGCCAATCAGGGTTCACTTCTGCCACCCAAAACACACTATTATGTGAACAGTGCCACCAAGGGGCAGGAGGGTCATAGTGGATAGTTCATCTGCAAAAACAAGTGGTGTGAATGCGAACCAAACTAGTTGACAGCTGCAACATTTATGAATAATTTATGTCCGAACCGAACCACTCTAGCGGACTAGTAGGTGTGAAAGCACCCTCAGTGTTGCTTTAAAATGTAAACTTTTCTTTATTGTGGCGCAGACTATACACAAAAATACTGTATTGTGTCCGCTACTCTTAAATTTCATTAAAAAAAAATTTTTTTTCTTTTAATTTTTTAAGTACTTGTTCAGTGGGCCATATTGTAGCTTCTTGCGGGTCGATTGTGGCCCGCGGGCCTTATATTTCACAACCTTGCTTTGCACTCTGAGCTTGTAGAATGGGTAAAAACTGCACCTCTGTATCGACTATAGCTGGTTTGAGACTGCCTCACGCACAGATTCATACATCAGACCTGAAGTTGTGTTAATGCATCGATTTCACAGGAAGTTAAAAAAAAAAAATAAAAATGGAGAGATTGCTTTAAAGATCAACTCAAAGTTAACCCAACTCTCTACAGCTCCCAAACTCTTCTCCATCAAACCACACAGATAGACGCTTCCAAAGTGAAAGCCTCTGTCTGAAATATGAGCTAAAGAAAAAAGTAAAACAATTGCTGCAGAGGGGCGTTATTAAGGCAGAGCTGTCCGGACACGCGGGGGCTGTTTTACAGTTTCGGCTTTACCAGATGTGCGTTTTATGTGGCAGGTTCTCCAGAGTTTAGATGCCGCTGTCCACACAGACGGGCCGTGAGGCAGGTCGTAAAAGTAAAAAAAAAAAAAAAGAAAAAGGGGGAAAAAAGCCTGCCTTTGAAACTGAGTGGATTAATGGCGACGTGACAGCCATCGCGCACAGATCACAGCGACTCACCTTCCCGGGACGATCGCATGTGAGCGTTTGGCAACGCACCACATGAAAGGTGGCTGACGGCGGCGCTTGATTGACTGAGAAAGTTCGGTTTTAATTTCATTAGCGGAGACTGTGGGTATTTCCTCTTGGGTGGGTTGATTTAATCTTGCACACACTCCAAGCTTCAAAATGAGCCCTTTACTGTAATGTAGCCGAGCTGCCGGGCGATGACAATGGTAATTGTGCTCCAACCACGGTGTACAGTGTAATTACTGGAATTTACAAACCCCCCACCGCTCTAAAAAAAAAAAACCTCCTGTTTTACAAGGTAGGATTCCTGGAAGGGTACCTACACCTTGACTTTATAGACTTACCTCTTCTTGGACATTTTCCATTTTCTCAACACATCCTGATTCTGAAATGACTAATGAAGCTCCCAAAAAAAAAAAAAAAAAAGACTGTCTTTAACCTTTGTGGGAACACCACTCATACATCGAGATTACATACCCTAAAAAAAGCTCAGAAAACTTTGTGTCTGAATTTGAAACACTACAAAAATATAAAAAAAAAAAACTTTCCTCTGTGTGAAAGTCCAGAGAACCAACCCTCCTTTCACCTCATGATCCTCATGCCCCAAATGCACATTTTCATGCTCCTCTTAGCAAACATCCTACATAAGATAAGGGAGATCTCAAGATAAGATCTTTATTGTTCTTTAAATTACACACCGCCGGTGCACACAAGAGTGACATTCCTTTGCAAATTTTTCAGACCGCAACAGTGAAGGCTTTAAAAGTGTCTGAAAACAAAACCATAAAAGTATAAAAAACAACCAGTAAACAGTGATAAAGTGATAAAAGGTGCCTGGATGCATGATAATGCCGCTCCGGTCTCCATATATCATCTCTACGGCCTGCAGTCACTCTCTGATCTGCGTGCAACAAGCAATAGTAGTGAAATAAAATAGTGGTCATGTTTACCCTCTGAACAATCAGTTCAACAACGTGCAGAGTCTTTATGGCAGGGTTGGCAAATATAAGGCTGGTGAGCCAAAACCGGCCCTCAGAAGGTCAAACCCGGTCCAGGAAACAGCCAAGCAAATGGTCAACAAGCAAAAAATAAAGAATGTGAATACATTTCTTAGAGGATGTCATGCTTCTCTGGGTGAGTTTTCAAAAATACGTATAACTGATCAGCTGCAAGAGAAGTTTTGACAACATTTCACTGTATTTTCACACCACAAGGTTTCATTAAAATTAGCTTCATGTTGAAGTCACAGTCCAAAGTTCATATTTAGAGGTTCTCATGGCTGTAATTTAGCAGTGTGGTCCTCTCAGGATGAGACCGGACAGTTTGTGGCCCCTGGACCGAAATGTGTTTGACACGGCTGATTAATGGCAACATTCACAGCTTCAACAATCAACCCCTGTGATCATTTTCACAGTTAGCACAATCAACCTTTTACTGCGAGAGACCCTATTTGTGGAGTTATTAACTGAACAATGACCATGTTTCCACCTTGTACCGATGACCTACATTGGATTTAAAAAAGAAAAATCAGCATCCTGATCATTTTTATTAGTTTTTGCACCATGTTTTTCCACTGTTTACTGTTTGCACTGTGTACCAATGTGATTGTTTTTGCACCTACATGCTTCTTTTCCTAAAGGGCTGCTTTGGACGCTTGGATTACGTAAAACCTAATGACAATCTTTGCCACACAATGCAGCCTCAGAGCGTCCCACTCCTTCCTCGCCGGTGACCTGTGTTGACTTTGGTACCACCTCCTGGGCCAGGCAGGAAGGCTCGCTGAGTGAGCTCTGTGCGGGCTGCACCCAGACCCGGCCTCGTGCACAATGCAGACGGGCTGGACCTGCAGCAGGGCGGCCCGGCTCGGCTCGGCTCGGCCCGGCTCCTCCTCTCCAGTAACCCACTTCCCACTCCTCATCAGACCTGGGAATTGTAGTGCGAGGGTGGAGATAGGAGGAGGAGGAGTGTGTGTGTGTGTGTGTGTGTGTGTGTGTGTCTAGTGGAGAAAAGGAGGAGGGGGGAGAGCAGGGGAGGGGGGCACATCCTGCGTGAAACCGCATCCTGAACAAGCATCGCTGCATCTCACTGTAAATAAATACTCTCTCCTCCGCGCAGCTTCCGTCAACTGTCACCGCCTTGGCTCCCAATCACCTTCAAGTCCAAACAGGAAAGTGCAGGGAGGCGAGGGAGATGGCAGATATGAGCTTTAATTTGCTTCTCGCTGCACTTTGGCCCAGGCGAACACTACTTCCTATTCTCCTGCTCTGACCAGCTGCCCCGGCTTCGTTCCAGACCCTGAGTCCTTCCTGTCACCTTTCATTACTGCATTATCCAGGAGGAGGCTCCCTGTGTAGCTGGGAAATCACCATTTGGTGGTAGACCCTCCCGCCCCCCCCATCCTCCCCTCCCCGCCTCATTTATGTTGCATTGTGCGAGACATTCAAAGCCACGCGCGGCGTCCTCAGAGGAGCGCCGCCGCCTTGTTACCTGCTAATCCCCCGAGCATTACAACAGGAGATGCAGCTGAACAACAGAGCATGACGAAGGCAACAACTGAGACACGACAAGGACTCGCTCCGTAAATTGCTCCGTGTCGCCGGTCTCTCATCGCACTGCTTCAGAGTGTAAACATCTATTATTTGATTAGGTATTAAAAGCCTGCGGGAGAACGGTATAATAAAATGTTTGTGAATGGGGGCGGCTGCCCCGCAGCAGGTCCCATTTCAACTTTTCTCTCTTCCGAGAGTGAGAGCGTCCAGGCCTGCAATCCTCCCCGCATTGTTTTATTACACTTGAATGAGCTGAGCTGAAAATTGCATGCAGCTGCCGACTGCGGCGCTTCAGCGCCGCGGCCCGAGCCTCGCCGCGCCGCGCTCTGCCCACCAGGCCCGAGGAATCATTCAGTAACTGATCTGTCAGAAGACGAGTGCAACACACGGCTACCGGCTTCATGGGGGCGTGTTGTTGGGAAGAATTAAATGCTCATTCAAAACAAGTTAAATCTTGCTGCAGCAGACTGAAGAGACCCGATGCAGCGTGGAAACCCGAGCTGTAAACAGGATGTACTGGGACTTATTTCATTAGCTGCTTTGTTGGCTGTTTTTTTTTTTTTCTTCCCTTTTTTTTAGTTTTATGTGACAATGTTTTGTTGTAATTGACTTTTTAATGGCAGTATGGGGAAGATAAATGTCTTTATTATGAAGAGTATTTGTGTTTACAAGGTGTCAATCAGGAGGATTGGGCTGATAGGCCTGAAAATCAACCGTTTCGGTTATTCCAATGCATAAAAAAATTTCAACAATTAATTATTTCATAAGAAAGACACCAAAACCTAAGTGGGAGTTTTTTTCTGTTTGGTTTTATATTTAGGTGACAACTCATTTGAAGTGCGGATAACCCACACTTTAAAGTGATGCCTCTCAAGTAGACGCATGTGAAACTGCAGCAGTTTTGGCAAATAGTGTCAGAAAAACATGAGAAAGACTCTCAGACTGCCGCCGGCACTCGGCTCAGGCTGTGTGAGAAACAAATCTATCAAGAGAAATTTACAAAAAAGTTAAATCTCACATAAATAGCTTAGTCCTTCCATTATAACAATTTAAATAGTATTTTTTGGGCAATAACTGACAATGGTGTTGAACTGTATAATAATAAGATGACATAGTAATGTGTTTCATGTTGCATTTTACCCTATAAAGTGATATTTTAAAACATTTCACATGATTTAATTCAGTAAAATAGTAAATGAACACATCAGACTGTTTCATCTTAGCGTAATTTGAAACTTCTGAAGCGTTGCATGTGTTACATTATGCTAGTTTTTAGAGTTAACATGTAAATACATTAACTTTGAATGCATTTTAACGTACACTTTGTGCATTTGTCATTGGCAATCAACAAAAAAATTAATATTTGCTTAATTTAAAAACATTATACACAACATATAAAAAAAAATTATGTTTAGGCTAATAGTGATTGGGATGATTATAATAGTATGATATATATTAAAGTGTGGCAGATATCTCAGTGAAATACCCTCTGCTGAAAGAGCAGCGCTGCTTTTAGAGTGATGACAATCTACGGTTTCAGGATGCTCTGTCAGTCCGCCTCAATCAAAACTGATGATCTGAGCAGGAAGATATAGGAAGGAGCGCGGAGATAATCAATCTGACGGCTAAGCATGCTGTACACAACTTAATCCGAGCCGTTTCTCAAAGACACAGAGGGCGGGAGAGGAACGATCACCGTTTCCCAACCAGGCCTGCAGTGAAGACGGGAACGTCGTACAGATTCATTTATGGGAAAAGCTCAGCAGGGGGGAAAACTAGAACAGAGATGCTCTGATTGCGATGGAGGACACTATTAACACAAAGAGCCTCTGGCTCCTCGCCACGCCGGCGGCGTTACGCCGCGGCCGCAGCGTCACGGACACGTTGTGGCGTCTTGATCAGACGGTCACAGGCGCCTTCCTCTTCGCCTTGCTGACCAGACACACTGCTTTACAGGGAACATCTCACTGAGCACGTCCCAACCTGCCTATGGCACGTGTGTGCGTGTGTGTGCGCGTGTGTGTGTGTGTGTGTGTGTGTGGGAGGGAGTGCAAGCGCCTGTGAGTTTGGGTGTGTTTGTGTTTTATCCTCAGGACCCCCGATTGTTGTTCATTTCCTGTGCACAGGCAAAATAAGCACATAAAGGCCAAAATGTGCTCTTCCCCGGCCTTCACCCACATCACAGCACTTTTCCGCACAAGTGGCTAACCAGAGATAATTATACAATTAAAACAATTTTCCGCATCTATCTGTCAGACTGATCTAATTCACCATTCGAATGACACTAATGGAGGGAGCCTCTTTTCCCCTCCTTCCCCGAGCGAAGCCGCTTTCTCTTTATCGCAAAACACACCAAAGCCATCTGCGGCCGAGCAAAACAACAGAGAGCCGAGAGGGATGGCCGCCTGTTTATTTGCTCCGCCGTGGTGACGAGTAAAGTTAAGAGTCAGGACTCTCGCTGCGGCGAGGAAACGGGGGAGGCTCGCTCGGCTGTTGCTTCAAATTAACCCTTGGCTGGAGGAAGAAGAGGAGACGGAGTGACCCTGATATTTTCAGAGACAACACTCCCTTCAACATTCTGACATTAATAATTCATCACGACAAAATACATTAGAGAGGCACAATACAAGAAAAATCATACTTCTTTTTTTTTAAAGGAGCCCTGCGACATCCAGCAGCGGGACGTAAAGAATAAACTAATCTTTCACTGTTTAAATGAAGCATGAAACAATTCCTCCAATTCAGCGTTTGTGCCGAATATTGTGTCCGGTGGTTTTTCTGTGTGGACGCAGGCGGCGAGCGACGAGGGAGGATCTCTCCAAAGCCTGACCGGGATATCCTGCGCCTCCGTCCCACCCGGAGCGGACCGGGGCTGCAGAGGGGAGCCGCTCCTCCCCGGGCTCGGTCGGGGGAAATGCCTCCGTCCTCTGCCGGCTCCGCTGAGGCACGGCGGCGGCACAGAGCTTTATGTTTATGAGCCGCCCTGATGGGACACACATATCCATTAGATATGAGTCCGCTTGTGGAGGGGGGGGGGGGGGGGAATCTGGTATTAGCCCACAAGCAAGTGCCCCATCAGCAAGGAGGGAAAAGCTGCCTTTTATGGCAACAGATCACAGACTCAAGCCATTGGCCACAAAGCCCACAAATGAGGCGTTAAGTGTAGTGGCAGAGATATGACCCTCCTCTCAGCCGTGCACGAATCTGCCCTCCGATTCTCTTCTCTTGCTCCGCTAGCTTAAAGAAAACACATCTAGAGATGCTCAGCCGTCCCACAATCACAAAATAACAACTGTCACCTGCAGCAGAATTCATTAAAACGGCGGCGGCGCTGCCGTGTAATGCAATTTTGATAATTGAATATTAATTCTTGTACAATATTTGGAGAGATTCCTAATGGACGCTTTCTGTAATTAATTGCCAGTTTGAGACGAGGCTAGTGCTGCAAAGTAAAAAAAAAAAAAAAAAAAAAAAATACAACCTGACATGGAGATTGGGAAACAGAGAGCAGCAGCGCGGGGGCCTGCTGGGACGGTTTCATCATCGCGCCTGACCCCCCCTGCTGCTGGGAATGGCAGGAGATGTGGAGGGGAGGGGGGAGGGGGGGAGGGCAGCGGGGAGGAGATAGACTCCTCTTCACAGTCAGAGATTTAATTGCACGCAGATTCCATTACCTCTGCACAAATGTCACATTCTCTTCTGATCAGGGGGCACGGCAGCCACTGGCGAGCAGCCAGACGATGGCGCAGAAAGTGCTCGGCCAATCAGAGCCGGCGGGGCAGGCAGAGGTGAGCGGGGGGACAGCGAGGCAGCCTACTGTACGCCAAAGATATTAAAAAACAAAGGAGAGTCACCAACACAAAGGAGCTGATGGTGCAACAACCGGGCAGAGGGCGATCTGATATATGGAGAGATGCTGAGAAATGGATCAGATTTTAAGTGGGCAATTAATATGGTGACATACGATTAATCAGAAAACACTCCTTTCACCTTCACACCCAAAACACTCCAGCACGCGCCGGGAGGGAGGAAGAGCTTTGAAAAACTGCGGCCCGCAAACAGCATTTACAGGGGAAAACGTCGAGTCACCAGATCGGATAATGAGACATTTTTCAGCTCTATGAAAATGTGGCAATATTTCTACGGTATTGGCACAATCAGAGGAAGAGTGAGGCAGAGAGGATCAAGCCTTAGAGTGACCAAAATGTTGAAAGAGAAGTAAGAAAACTGTTGAAAAATATGGTGTTATTAGGTTGTTGTTTTTTTTTTGTTCACACAATAGAAAGTGACTGAAAAGAAAAGACCTTGACTTCTAAAGCAGCATCAAGTGTTTGAGGTAAACTTCAACAGAAAGTTTTCTCAAACACCTTGAAGCACAGACCTTCTGTAAATTCAAGCCGGCCGCAGATCTTCACTTTCTTCATGTAATCCCCAAACAGACGATGTGATGCTGAATTTACTGTGACTTCCAGGAATCCTCATTTGGAATTACCCGTTTAAAATAGGACTCGGACGCTAATGGCCGGGACTATCGTGTTCTGCTGCACAGCGAATGTGGATCCAATCTGATATTTACTTGTTCATGGTGGGATCAGTTACTTCTTTCAGAGATGTCTGAAACCTTCAAACACAACTGCACATTACAAAAGTTACTGTTGACTAAATGCTATCCATTCATTCAAATAAATAAAAAAAAAAAAAGAATTCTCCTGAATGTTAAGTCTGATTGCAGAGAGAGAAGAGCGAAGCTGTGACCGACCAAAGCGCAGCAGAACAACTTATTCCTACTGACTGCTGAGTAAAAAATGCATTGTATAGAAACGTATTTTATAACACTAACCACAATCTTTTTCTATAGCCTCCTGCAGTGACGCTGCAGAAATGACCTGAAGTACAGTTTGCTTGTCTTATGGCCGTATCATTAATTTCCAGTACGTCTTTTTAGATATTTCATTGTATTCTGCACCAGAAGGTTTCATCGAAAATGACATTTTGTTGAGATTTTAGTCATTTTCCATAGTAATTGTTTGGCTTTGTCAAAATATAGACATTTTCATGACATATGTTCTGCACCATTGCAACAACAAAAAACTTTAAAGATTAATTTTAAAGGTTATTATGGCACTATTTTATCGGTCTAGCCAACTCAATATCAAACTGGATGCAGAGTATTAAATGAAATGCTAACAAATGGGAAAACCCATTGTGAAACTCCAACAACACGTCATTTTAATCTGAAAATAGTCAAATAAAAAGCAAACGAATATTGTTACAAACTAAAACAATAAAGCTGAAATATTCTATTTACAAGCGGTTTCTCGGTTGCTACATTCTTCTTGTTTATCCTCTGGATGTGCTGCAAGCACGTTAAATATAAACAGGGATATTAGAAAGCATAATATGTATAATTAAATGTACTTTTCTAAAATCACCTAGAAGCACAGATGCGCGTTTTTTGTGCAACAGGAACACCTTCAGACCGTCCACATTTTAAAGTAAATATTGAGAATCAACAGCTAATTTCCTATTGATTTTGTGCACAGCTCAGCCTGTGCTGCTCGATTCAACAACTTGTCTAATAAATTTGCCATCTTTATTTTTGGAAAAACAAAAACACGCTTTGCAATCCGTCAATATTAGCGTTTTGTTATGCAACACAAAAACAAGATTAAATTAAGTGGAAGTGAGTATCAATTAGGCTGATTAGCCTCCTCGATCGCTGCAGGAGCCTCAGCTCTTAGTAAACACTCAACTTCTTGTTTGTGGAATTGGCTGAAAGCAAATTGAGTTGATCTTTATGTTAATTATCTTTGGAGCTGAAATGCCATTTTTCAGAGTCAGTAAAGTAACTTCTGCTGTGTGAACCATCGGCAGTGAGCAGATGCTTGACCCCTTGTCAGCGGCCTCCAGTTGAATATAACAGAGTCATATCATCGTTTTAAGAGTTTCCTTTTAAAAGGTCTGAATTTGGAGCTGCGGGGTTAAAGGTGGTGAAGTAGCCCTGATAGCCAGAGCCGATTCTCCAACTGGGAAAACGGCCACTGACAAGAGCACACCCGGACCTTTTTTTAAACTGTTGGCAAGAAAAAAACTGAACAATGTGGGCAGCGATTCAGAGGCCTGGAACCGTCCTGGAGCTTAATTCATTTAAAATAACTGCAATATTGGTGAGTAAAAAAAAAAAAAAAAAAAAAAAAACCGCAGTGAGATCTTTTTCCTGACTCTCAGCAGCGCTATCAGGGTGTTTATCATTCACGTGCACGCTCCGCGGGCCAAAACGCAAACCAGTAAAAAAAAACTGATGAAAAGCTCACAATGCATCTGTGGGGATCGGCTTCGGGCTAATTATGGACTTCATACAAATAGTCAAATCTCGCAGTGTTTTGGAGGCACTTCACAGGCAAACGGCCCGTCTGCACATCACTGCATGCAGCGAGAGCAGGGCGGGTGGGAGGATTGCCACATACCCCGATCACTGGTGCACGGCCGACGGGCACGCCATTCCTCCAATGAGAACTGGGCTGGCGGTCTGGAGGGCAGGCCTGCGGGGGTTTTGCAGAGGACACAAACAGAGAGAGACAGAGAGAGAAGGGAGGGAGGAAGGAAGGGGAAAGATTCGATTACAAACAGGAAGCAAAAAAAGGTGGGGAAAGCCCCTGCCCTGATCCACAGAGCCCACACGTACAGAAATGACATCAGAAACGGCAGAAGCGAACGTGATCGCAAAATAATTTGAAGAGTCGTGACGCACTGATTCCTCCTGGCCTCACCTGGCCTACATGCATATCAAGTTATCTCTCGACGAGCCCAACGATCGGCTGTGACGGATGCACCAACGACTGCCACAGTACCTGCTTTCTTTCTGTGGTTCACTTCGCACCTTAAAACAGTAAACATGTCACATTGTTTCCCTTTATTAGCATGTGAGAGCACCTGCGGCGACCGCAGAAACATGAGACATTCACGCCGCCGATCAAAACACTTTGAACGCCCACAGGTTTCCAGTTTTTTTCTAAAAACGTTGAGATTTTATGAGTAACTGAAAAGCACATTAAAGACCTGAAATTTTTACCATTTTCAGATCAAATCTGAATCATCGGTGCATCTCTTTTTACTGCAGATCAACCAACAGGAAGCTCATTTTACTACAAGGTTGACTGGATTTATTTTGATTTTACGGCTGAGGAATTGTCACAACTGTGAGAAATGTTGACAAATCGTCCAAGATGACTTCAACTTTCAATATCTATCTGGTCTTAAATCTTCAAAGAAGCTCAAGTTACAAATGTGAAAGATGCTTGCGGATCTTTTCTGTAAATGGATCATGCGGAGGAAGTTTTTCTTGGGAGTGCTGAGATACATTAACAAGGTTAAAACGCTGCCTGAGGTTCGCTTTGAAGGCAAAGGTTTCTTTGACTGCTGCTGAACATTTGAACGTCGTCACTCATCACATATTCAAGATGTCAAATTAAGGCTCTGTTTGCACGGCAACATTTTGAAAACAATGTCCATTTAAGCGAAAAGTGAGCTGGTTAAGTCAGACAACCAAAATACGCCGAAATGTTTACATTTTCACTTGAAAACATTGTCGTGTAAACCAGTTTTTTTTAATGATTCAGAAACGAACAAAAGTTGGTGACCGACAGACTCTGCACTGGTTTACACCTCAGTTTTCTACTTGTCCCCCTCCCAAAACAAATGATGCAACTCTAGCAGTGTTACAAAACATCTGAAACAAGTTGGACGTGTTGTTTATTTAAAAACCTGTTGTTGCGCTCCAAACCATTCATCTGGGGCCCGATAAACAAGGGGAAGGATGCTAATGACTTCCATATACAATTCAGATCATGCAAATGAGGCGGCAGAATGGATGGCTTCTGGTTTGGTGGCTGTCGCCGGAGCGCGCGCGGCTCGTTGGCCCTGTGATGTACGCCTGTTCGACTCTCGCTGCTCGGATGTGGCTCCGTCTCAAAGGCGAACTAGAAGGCTTCGCTTTAATTGGCTCGCCCTGTGGGAAATCGTGTCAAAAAAAAAACGGGTCTATAACTTAGTTTTTTAGCAGGCGGTGGCAGAGCTTTGTGACCAGACACAACAAACCGCTGGCCCCTCCGACGTCCCAGCTCCTCATAATTCACCCCTCTGGATTCCGGCTAACCCCATTAGCGCGGCCGCTGTTTCCACAGGCCGTCCGCATTCCTGGGTCTGCCGTCGGCCCCAGATAAGACCCTTCTGATTACTCGGTTGCATGCCTGTCATTACTCCCAAAAATATGTTGATCCCAACAGGCAGCCCCCTCTTCAACCCCACCAGTGGATTTATGGCTGCTCTATTGTATCTCCACGGCCCTCAAAAGAAGCACTTGCTCTTAAAGGTCCTCTCAGTGTGGGATCAACAACAGAGGGCACTCTGTGACTTCAGCCACGCTGACCGCAGTGTCCGCCACACACAACACTCCAGCCTCAGTCCCGCTCAAAGCCAAGACTCCAAACAGAGAGGATTTATGTGTGACATACAAAAGGAGCAGGAGCTTCCGAGTGGCGTTGACACTTTTTTTTTTTTTTTGGTTGTTGCTTTAACCACTTGACGTGCCGACATGAGGCTGAAGCCGTCGCTCAGACAGAGGAGAAACCGAGCTCTGTGGCCTTTGGCATGCCTGCTGCTCAACACTCTCCTCCTCTGGAAACATGTGGTTGCAATCCTCCCTTTTCACTCGCATTACAACCCGTGTCAGTCTCAGAAGAAACTCCGCGTCCAGCCACTTTGCAGCACGCGTGTTAATTGCGGCTCATTTGTGCGTTTCCAAGCAAACCCAGCAGGTATTTGAAGTTGTCCAGCCTCGTTGAGGAGAAAAAGCTGGGTAGGAAATGAGCACTCGCGCTCTGCCAAATGGTGTTCTGGGGTTTTTTTGGCAGACAAAACAATATAGGTCAACTACTGAACATCTGATAACATTCGAATACACAAAATACAACGCAATGGCTGAGTAGTGATAATCAGGCTGCCTCAAGTTGACCGAAGAAAAAGTTTCAAATACTTTGGCAAACTTTAGCGGCTGCGAACTGGTCCAATAAGATTTTCAATAAACATGTTGAACACAGTTTTACATTAGAATAACTGTTGATTGAGTCCCTGAATTTGTTGCAGTCAAGAAAAACTGTTGTGTGAAGAAACGGTGTGTTCCTGGCCATTAATTTCTTTGTACAAACACTTTAAGACTTGCTGACCATCCAATGAAAGGAAAACTGTCAGAAAACCATGACAATTCAGCAGAGTGTACTCAGATTCATTATTTTCTGTTAAATTCTAGGTTTTGTGCAACAAAGCGAAGAGGAGGCAGATCTTGCGGGGTCAGCCTCATGATGATCTCCGCTATCTTCTCAGACTTAGGAAGGATCACGGAGTCTGTCCCAGTAAATGTCAACTTGGCTGCTAGCGGCTAACACCACTAGCAGCAGCAGATCATTCAGTGGAGGCTTCAGATTAACCTGACGATGCCCTACGTGCTGCCTCGTTCCCATCTCCTGGACGTTCAACTCTCCACAGTGCTGTGTTAACGACGCTGTCGTCTTTTATGAGTTCCACATGACATCCAGAGATAGAAAACCTCACTGCACTACTGCAACTATGTTGTGTTATCACAGTGATGCGCCACAAATACTAAGAAAAGAGTCAACTAACTTCTTTAAATGAGAGACTGAGAGACGCTGAGGGTCCGGATGCCTCCTCTAAAACATGACATGGAGCTGACTTTGCACGCCGCTTGGCCCGATCGCAGGGCTTGGCTCCGGCACCGAGCGCGACTACAGTTGGGGACACTTGCGCTGCTATCGGATCAATGGCTTGACCCGTTAAGTCACAGCACTCCCAGTTCCACATCTAATCAGAGGCGATCTCTGGGAACACCCCTCGCTGACCCATGCTGCTGGGGACAATTACAAGAGAGTGGTCTTTCAGGACCGACGCCCACTTGACCCGGTAGCGTAAAGACGCAGAGGAGATCCACATGATTTAAACTCCTCCCTAAGACGTGCTGACAAGGTTACAGGGTCAGCGCAGACATTAACAGGTCAGTGTGTGGCCCACTTGGGAACAATTACTCCCAGTCACAGCTAAGTGGACACTTGATTGAACACGACGGAGGCAGGACACACTTCCCACAGATAACAATCCCCAGAGCCATTTAGGATAAAAAGCCCTTGTGATACAGCCTTTATGGGCAAAATTCATCTTCCTTTTCCCTTTTAAAAGAATGTGAGAGTGTGATAGAGAGCCATTCTCTGGAAGAGATGAGTCCCTCAAAGCATTACCATTTTCGAGCAATACTAATAGCTGCTTATGACACAGAAACAATTACAAGGTGACTGGGAGAAAAAGCCAAACAATGGGACGGGCTGTTAGGATTTCATCTTTCATTCACGGGAAAAACACAGATCTCAGCAGTGGAATCGTCTCGCCTTGCAAAAACTGGACTCAGATTTAAAGTGCTTAACATTATGAGTTACATTTAGCTAAGAATATCACATGTTCAATTAACTCTGCGGGCGCTGAGGCTTTTCTTTTCTCTCTCTCTCTCTCTCTCTCTCTCTCTCTTTTACGGAGTTCAACCTTTAACCTACTGACAGTTTGACCCCCCTCTCCCACCACAGTGACTGAAAACTTTGCCACAAACATCTGGCGTCTCACGCGGCAGAAAACAACACTCCCCACCACCGCCGAGCCGCTTCATGTCACAACTCAGCAACAAATAGTTAGCGCGTTTCATCATCGTGCGTGGGTTCGATTCGCCGCGTCCCGGACAGATGTTAGAGGGTCGCTACCGCAGATAGAATAAGAGTTAGCTTGTGAAATGGTCACTCCTGTCCTATAGTCTCTTTGTAAAACAAATAAGGGCTTATCGATTCGCCAGCACATTTCACACCGCATTTGCATAAGCCGTGCGTTGTTTGTGGTATTGTTTCTTTTTGTTTTTTTTTTTGTTTTTTTGAAGGGCTTTGTTTATTTATTTCTCGGCGCTGGAAAAATCAGTTCCACATTGTCCCTCGATCTGCAGCGGCGGCTGGCGCTGCTGCAGCTGTGGGCTGTTAGTGGCTGTAGATGACACAGTTCATCACTACTCCAGAAAGAGAGAGAAGGAGGAAAAGCCCTGGGAGGACGGGTACAGCTGCACAGCGAGAGGAGAGGAGAGGAGAGGAGGAGGTAAGCAAGTCCTGCTTCCAACGTACCGCTCAACACCTGCCATCCTCTCTCCTTTCTAAGGCCCCGTTTAGACGACATCGTTTCATGTAAGAACGCATCGCTTTCACATTTTCATTTCAGAAAGTTTTAAGTTTACAAAGCAACATTTTGAAAACGGCGTCCGTTTACATGGAAACAGTAGAAATGCTGAAAACGTTGACTTGAGCACGTAGGAACCTCTGGAGGCAAACGTTAATGTCCAGAACGTGCATGTGTAGTTTAGCGGGTGTTTCAGAAAAGTTCCATTTTGCTCAGTTTATATGACGACGCGGTCAGAGCGTTATCCTGCAAAGTTTTTGCGATTTTCACTTGAAAACGTGTCCAAAGTCTTCAACTTCAGAAAAAAAATTCCTTCCCTTTTGATGCCACCCTCCTCATTAACGTGTCTCCTCCGAGAAACAACCTTCGCAAAGAATCCGGCGCCTCGGCGCTGACGCCGCATTAACCCACATGCATGGCTTGCAGAGCAACAGGCTCAGCAGCTGACCCGCTGGCTGTCATGGCAGGCCTTTATTCCCCAGCACCGTTTTGTAACCAAGTGGGCATCATGCGAGTGCCATCTGGGTACCACTTATTTAAAGCTGGCAGAAGTCCCCGTGGCAGCCAGCCTGGGCGAACGAGGAGATGGGAATAAATTGCATCATTTACTTAACATGCATTTACCGTTGTGCCCGTTAAAAGCCCATGACTAAATAATTTGTTTTTTTTCCGGTGCCAGCCTCCGTCGCCATTGGCCAAAACAGTGCGTCGCAGCGCGCCACAGACAGAACTGCCATCACAGGGCCGATAAAGGAGGCGTCGAGATGTTCGCCGCATGAAATCGCGTTTACCACAAAGTAATATTAACAGCCCCGAATCCATTTACACCACAGAAGTCTCCCCGTGCGTGATGCGCCGCACACAACCCATAAACAGACAATAAACACATTGTAATTATAATGCCAACTCTTTAATTACGTGTGTCATTTGGGGATGGTCGAGCTCACTAATTGTCAGAGTGATGTGAAAGGACTGAGGGAGGCTAGGAGGAGAGATCAAGCCTCCGGGCCCGACGAGAACCATATTCCCCACTCTCCGAGCGTGTTAGAAGGCAGAAAATTCAATTGGCATGCTTCCAGAGAGGAGCAGTCCAAACAGCCTTAATCAGCAGGGACAAACTCCATGCAAATCATTTACATTAGCACAAGTGGAGAGAGGCAGAAAAATATCTGAGGTTTCACTCTCACAACATGAAAGCAAAGAAACTGCTTCGCCTGCTGTAACCTCGCTGCCACGTGTCTCTATAAGGGAGAGGAAAACAAAGACCGAGGTGCAAAAAGCTGAAGAAGCAACAACAGGAAAAACACGATTTACCCGCAAATGGAAAGGAACCGAGATTTTAGCTCGTTTTCATCATCTTTTTCATTGTGAAACTGCCGAATATAGCACAGATGTTTTATTGGAGATCTGCTATCAAACCATTTGGGACAGAAGCCAGGAACGCAAAATAGCTAAAGGCCTCTCCAGCATGGCACCATATCTCCAAAACGCCATAAAAAGCCGATTAGGCCATTCATTAATGAAACAATAACGGTTATTTAAAAGCAATCTCATGCAACGTTCACATCCATCTATCCTCCTAATCTTCGAATGCAACATCACCCAGTCGTTCGCTCACACCTTGGTTACTTTATACCAGAGGTGTCAAACATAAGGTCTGTGGGCCAAAACTGGCCCACAAGAGGCTCCAATCCGGCCCAACAAACCACCAAGCAAAATTTTCAAAGACAAAACAGAGTTTTTTTTTTCAACAAATTTAATTAAATCTGGCTTTAAACCTGTTTTTTCATGTAATGGCAAACAGACTGAAGACGCCCTTCACCCACAATTACATTAGTCATTGCAAAATGCAGCTCAACCGGACTCACAAAGCAAAAACACAGTGCGAACAGTGCAGCTTTGGTCAGGCAAAGCACAGAAGCTTATTTTGTTGCAGAAACCATAACCGTTTATGTAATCTAGAATGATGCTGCAGAAACGGCCTCAAGTACAACTTGGTGATTATCAGGACACGTTCGACATTGACATTGCATTAAATTTCTGTCGTAATTGTTTGGTTTTTATGAAAAAAGAGACATTTTCGTCACATAAACTCTGCACCACAACAAAGAAAAAGGTCATTCCTGCACTATGACACCGGTTCGAGCTGCTCCAGATGACATTGGGATAAATGTGACCCCTGAGCTGAGGTGTGTGTGACACTCCTGCTTTACAGTCACCAGTGAACCTAACAAAAAATTTTTGGGCTGTTGAAGTCTTTAATTACCTCTATAGTGCATTTTTTTTTTTTTATTTCATATTACACAATAGAAGAAATAATGGTTTGTGTAACGAAAGTTTCTGTACAGTGTGGGTGTCACACACTGACCTGCTCCTCTGAGATTAAATCCCACAGCTCTGAACAGAAGTCTGGTACCAAACGTATGCACAAAAGTCCCACATTACAAATACACTACTGGTAATACTGGGGATATACTACAGTTCTCATTGTGTACAAGTTCATCAATATTGTCAATATAGTTAAACTGATGCCCAATCAGTCTGTAAAAACTAAATAGCTTCTTTGTTTTGACTCACTCTCCTAACTGGAAGCTTGCATTGAGATAATGAAAGGATAGATTTTCTCCAAAGACACAGAAATATCATTTTTCTAATTATATCAACAAGCTCGACAGCCGTTAAGAAATGAGTTCACATTTTGCTGCTCGCTGGAATCCAATCCCATGCAGCTTTTTTATCTCCAGTTTGATCACGGCAGGACATATTTTTTTACCATCAGCTGAAAAAAAAAAAAAAATTAGAGGAAATATTTTTATTTTGATGTTCAAGCCCTTCAATTTGCATCCAAACTGATAAAACTCGTGGATGGTGGAATTTAGCAAGAAAATGAAGAAGCTTTTTAATGTACATCCAGTATAGTGATAAATGGAGGCTGAGCAGCACCGTGCAGGAGCTGAAGGTCTGCTGCAGCTGCTTGTTTTGGGCAACTTTGGGGAAAATGTGAGCAAAGTTTAGTCTGCATCAGAGGATGAAGAAATGCAAACAAACTGATGCAAGATTGGTTCCCTTGTAGAAAAGCTTAGTAGAGCTGCATTATATATACAACATCAACATGCACAATAGACAATAATGTCTCCACCCACTGCAGTTTAACTATGGGGCCAATAAGAAGACGCACTAAAGCCATAGATGGCGATGAACACAGATTTCAGACTCACAAAGAAAAGAAAAATTTCAGAGTTATGACAAAAACAACAACGGCAGAGTTGGAAAACTTCTTGAAAGTGGGTCCAAGAAGAGAAAGAGCACTGTTATTCACAGAGAGCTCGGTTTGTGTCTATTTAACAACATATTTACGAACACTGCTATCCTCAAAATCATGTGCAGGCATGTCTCTGTGTCCCAACAGAGAAAAACATTGAATTTTAAACTCAAAGTTTATTACAGCAATTTTTTTCTGATCTAGGCCACTCAAGATGAAAGTATTCTGTACATGTAGCCCTGGACTAAACATGTTTGACACCTCTGGCAAAGTGCAAGTTTGAGTGAAACCATGCAGCCCTTTTCAAACACAGTGTAAAACCTGATTACTCAAAAACAAAACCAAAAAAAAAAAAGAAAGGCACACAAAGACATTGATTATCACTCATTTGGAGTCATTTCAGTTGTGATTTAGGCCCTCATCTGCATAAGAACCTACAATTGTGCTGTATTTTTAGAAGCGATGAGGACCCAGCCATGTATCAACATGTGTGCGCAGTCATCCCGCTCATTCTCACACACCTAATAAGAAAAAAATCTTCAGTCAGCAGCATGTCTGTTTACGTAAGAACTTGTTTTCTGTAGTCTGATGCATGAGCGGGATTACCGCAGCCTATTTGTGGATCGGAGTCCAAACAAGAGGCGGGTTACCTTGAATATCCTGTATTATCATCACACACAGCGTATGTCAGCGAGCGCGGCGGACAAAGATCACAGTGTGAATTACTCAAACCGCTGTAAGTACAGTGCGCCCTGAAAACACTTTGAGAGGCGGCATCTCTCGGCATGAATCACCCGCCCGGCAAATGTCAGTTAGGCAGTGAGAAACTGTCTCCGCCATTGTTTACATATTGACTGGCAGTTGTGTGGTTGACCCCGGCGGCAGCAACACGCCGGCCGCCAATAGCATGATCTCAGCCGGTGGAAAAAGAGCCGTCACAGTGAATCCAAGAGGAGGGTGTGGCGCCGCAATCAATGAAGGTGGAGGGACTCAAACGCAAAACACAAAACAAATCTATTATTGGTCGCGCGGCATGAAATCATACATTAGCTCAGCTCGCGGCGGCGCAGTCGATGCGGCGACAGTTCCTCCCCGCTCAGAAGCGGTCTCACCTCTTGCTGTTTCCATCCCCGTGTGCATGCATGTGTGTGTGTGTGTGTGTGTGTGTGTGTGTGTGTGTGTGCGAGGTTGAACCGAACACTTCACTCTGCCCTGGAAGGTCTTTCACACTATTGATGAAAGAGATCAGAGCCACTGAGTGAGAGAGAAAGAGCGCATGAAGGATACAGAATTTCCCTCTACAATCCATCTCATATTCTAATGCAGCCATTATGCTCTAAAAAGAGACCGCTCATCTATTCATTTTATGGGGCATTTGCAAAAAAGATGACACTGCAAGAGGGCTGGTCGGAGTGATTAAAATTCTTTGAATTAGCCCTTCAATCACGGCATACAATTGCACATAAAGTACACAGAAATGCACTCAGAAGCGCGGGCCGGCTCCGCTCCGCTCGCTGCGGCAGGATATGAAAAGATTGATTTACTCATTTCTCACTAGGAGTTGTTTTCGGCGTGAGGAATTGATCGGTCAACACATTAAAAGCTTGTACATCAACGCGCTCCATACACACAACATGAAAAGGCTTTTAGAAAAATATCCAATAAACTGGGTACAGCTGATTGCTTAAACCGGGCCGTATTTGCGGCGTTTACAGCAGGTGCAGTAAATTTCCAGGTTGGGGCTGTGAACAGTAAATAGTAAATGTTTGACAGTGGCGAGCTGAACTCTGGGATGTGATGTGCATCAGACAGGAAAATGTACACCTGCATTCAAATGAGTTGATTATCAGTATCAGAGGAGGTGTAACGTAAAGGGTTCCCCTCATCTGACCCGATCCACACAGTTTATTCAATAATGTTTTCAAGTTTAGTTAAGTTTTGGGTGTCCATTCACATGAAAACAAGGTGTAAAGGTGAAACTTTTTGAAAAAAAACCTGAAAAACCCAACTTTCCGAAAACGTTTGTGCTCCGTTCCCGTGTAGACGGCAGAAATAATCCATTTTTTGTGGTTTCATCACAAAAACAGCCAACAGCACCAGCCTGGCATGCTAACTACATCGTTTTCAGCGTTTCCGTGTAAACGCGAAATGTTTCTGAAACGATAAACTGTAAATGGAGCCTGAGAAAAATGTATTCCAGCATTGGAAAATGAGCAGAGTTAGAACCTGAACATGAGTAAACACCCAGAAGTTTGCAACTCTGCTAAAGTTCAGACAGACTCGCATCTTCGACACGTCTTCTTCACATCACTACTCATATCCATAATTAGACTTTTTCTCATGATTTTCCCCTCCTCTCTCTGGCCTGGAACAAAATAAGCACCCGTAAAGTTTCACTTCTTGTTTAGTATCTTTCATTCTCGCTGCTGCTCGTCCCCGTTCCCCCCCCCCCCCGCCCCCCCCCTCTCCTCTTTATGTCTGGCTTTCATTTAGCACCAATTCTGAAATGTCTTGCAAGCCACAACAACACTCATCGAGAGCGTTTCCATCGCTAATAGACAGGGCGTGTTGGCCCATTCATGAGAAAGCAGGGCAGTGTCGGGAGTCGAGCTAAGTCAGCATTACTCATTCAAATCAACGGCGGATTCTGCTTTACAGTTGAGGTCTCCATTAGCTCCGTGTACAAAAGCCAAGCGGCAGAATCCACGAGGTCGGTCCTGTTCTGCCACATCCCTTCTCTGCCAGTGACAGGTCACATTTTACACCGGAGCCGGGCGCCTGTTGCCGCTGCCTGCAGGTGAAACACACCCGTCTCGGGGGAGGAACGCCGCCTTCATTACGTCAGGACACAATGTGACTGCTGCACCGAAAAGCACGTTTCTACTGTACAAAGAAAATTAGCTCACGTAATTATATTTCTGTCTGGTACAGTAGCAAATAATGCGAGGGTGTTTTCTCACACTCTGTAAATTAACATTAAGTATTTCACCTCGCATACGATAGTACAGGCTGCTCTTTTCTCAGCATTATTATAAATTATCAGTACTACCACTATTTTTCAGTTTTAAAATGTTCACAATTGAAACTGCACGCTCTAAAGTTAGCTGCACTGTGCCAGGAGCTGCGATACACTGCTGGTAAAAACTTGCAATTCAGAGCTTTTTCCGTCTATAATGAGGACTAGACTGACAGTTTTAGTCTGAGGTTATATTTTCTATTTTTACAAGACTGCTGATAGAAACCTGACGGAACACGACAGAGCAGAGCCACACGTCAGGCTGCAGCACAGTTTATATCACAGTGGAGATGCTGCGATCATCAATATTACAATTTATGGCGACTATACTAAACCTTTTGGCCAAATTAAGAGAGCTGTGCCTGCTTCTTCACTGGACGTCAACAGAGAAGTACTGAAGTGTATACCGCCCAGATCAATCAACAAACTAAATGCTTCCACATTCGTATTGATTTGTTCTTGAATTCTTAATATATGACAATGAACAGAACAACCTCCAGTTTTAAACGTCCATTTAGTCCATCCATTGATGAGATTTTAAACTCATCTGGTTGCTCACGTACATCTGATGTACACTGTATGCTTTGAATTTTTATTTACTCCTGTGTGATATGGGATCAATACAAACACTGGGTTTGTTTTGTTGTATTTTTTTCCCCCCTATCACGTTTCTCCACCAGAAGCAGTTTGTTGACTTTTAATCATTTCTCCTTGATTTGTCTGATTCTGCACTGTGGCCACCAGGTATGAAATAATTAGCGCTCTCAGTCAAAGTTTTTAATTAGTTTGCAGCACAATTTTTGTGAATTTTGGTTCACATTTAAAATTCTCTCCAATGCCTTTAAATGCAAAAAGATACATAATAGTCTGTATTTTATAATATTTATATTAGAAATGACCGTGCAGATGTAATCTGAAGACATTACTGAGAGAACGCAGACATTTATGAATTAAAGAAATAAGTTGGGTCAGATTTCTGAGTCATACTAAAAATATCAGAGAAAATAGAGACTTTTTTCTTTATTTGTTACAACAATGAAAGAAATTTAAATTTATGGCTTGTTTTGGCACTATTTCCCTGGGCGGAAGATTCCAGATGAAATCGGACTGTTTGGGGCCCCTGAACTAAAAGTTCACGATAACCAATCATAACAAGATTTCAACATCACTGTACTTCCAGTAATGACGGGTCGGAGCTGAAACGCAGCCCCTGAAGCTTCGCCCACCCCTCAGTAAAAGTCTGCGGTGAGGGGCGACGTGTTTTCCACTCGTGTTATGAGGCGCCGATTCTCCAGATTTCTGCTCCTGATTATTCAGGCCTCCCACTCGCTGCAAGCTGAGATCTTTCTGCAGGATCGCTGCCGCCGCCGCCGCTGCCGCTGCTGTCACTTCCCGTCTCAAAGGGACTTCACACACATCTGCAGCTTGTGATGCCGAGCCACTCTGTGAAAGTCACACGTGTGTTGCACCTGACAGGGATCTTTGTGCGGAGCTCACCTTCGCACTCGCTCGATAAACACGAAGACTGCGAGAACGCGGCGCCTCGCAGTCGGGATGAATCATTTGAAAATCGCGCTCAGGCTGCAGAAGCTGCAATGTCAGACTTTCTGTTTGGCGTCTCAACTCGCGTGTGATAAATTAAAGATCAATCCAAAGCGACAGCAGCATGAAAACTCTCTTTGATTAAAAAAGAAACTGCATGAAAGGGTTAAAATAATTACCTCAAACACGCCGGATCCATTTATGAAAACTCAAAAGTCAGGAGAATAAAAGCTGATTTCATGCTATGATACCGACAGGAAAAATCTGTTGTGTTATTTGTAAGCAAATAGGAGCTCTGAAGCTCATTAAAAATTATCACCCGCTGCAAAACAAAGTTAGAGATATCAACAAAACCAAATGAGAGTGCTTCTTTAATCACAAAAACAACAAAGTGTTTATCTGGTCGGCACATGCAGCGAACGGTTAGCCGCCCTATCTGCCGCCGCAACATAATTCCATCCCGGGCTAATCTATTGACCAAAACGATAAACAAAAGGAAGAAAATAACTCCTGTGAAAATAACCATCACCAACTTAGTGGTTTGGGACTGGAGCCCCACCCTGTTTACAACACCGAGAAGAAAAACAAACTCCCTCAAAGGAGCGCGGGCAAATGCAAGTCACACACTCCCGACCAGCGCAGGCAAACAACAACAACAAGACCTACTGGGAGAACGGCTATCAAACAACAGCAGCCCGCACACAAACAAGGTGTGTGTCTCAGAGACTCTACTACACACACACACACACACACACACACACGGAGTGAGAGAAAGCTGGTGTGAAAGTGGAATTGAGTAGCAAACAAAGTCTAATACCAGCCGCTCCAACACCCCAGTCTCAGGTCAACTGAATCATCCAAGATACCGTCACCACCTTCCACGAATAGCTCACACACACACACACGTACACACACACACATATCAGGATGACTTCACGCTGCAGTTGGAGAACGCGCTCTCTCAATATCCAGGGGACTCTGAATGAAGAAGTAATGAATCTCAGTTAACAAGGCCATTATCTGAAAAGAAACTACATCACCATCAAGAGGAGCGGAGCGGGAGGAGGACGGGGGGGGGGAGAGGAGGTGGAGGCGGCGGCGGCGGCGGTGGAGGGATCCAAACCCATAAGGCCCTTACATCCACTAGCCTTTTATTGTTGCTATTAACTGCTAAGGTTTGCCGTTAACAATCGCAGAAAAGGGGAAGAGATGAAAGGGCGGCTGTGTTTGATCTGCGGCTGTACATCACGACGGTAAACAATGAGACTGTACGAGCGACGCGCGGCCCAATTAGCCATCGCCGCTCTCAGCTGTCGAGTGTTTAAACAGCCTGCTACCGGGATGATAGCAACCTGCACACTTTCATCTGCGCTCCAGACTCATCAGCATGCTAGCACCTTTGCTTAAGCGCCGCACTGCATCATGGGTAATTACTGCTTCCCAATTACCTCCCAGCTGGTAAATATATATCAAATAAACAAGCAACAACCCGTCAATTAGGAGCAACCTTTCATAATGGGGGGCTGGGAGCCATGTTTTATGTACGGAAGCGGCGGGAGAAGGAAGGCAGCGTTCCACTTCAAAGCCAACTTGTTGTGTTTGGATGTTTTAACACGCCGGTTAACAGTTACAAGTTTGTCCAATGATTAAATCACACGCGTTTTATTTTTTTCCCAGCCGACCGGCGCGCGCTTGTAATTCGAGGTGTTTTAATTGCCGTGAGCAGAACGCAGGGGAAGAGGCATGCTGCAGCGAGGAATCACTTGAAAAAATGTAAAAAAAAATAAAAACGTACACAATAATAAAAACTTGAAACGTGGCCTTTTCTTTGCAGTGGGAGCGAAGGGAGGGGGGACAGCAACATTGTTGAATTAAAAAAAAAAGGCGAAAGAGAACAGCTGCAGCGAGAGTCTGTCAACAAAATTTGCATGGGCGCTCTCTCCTCATCTCCATTACTCTCTCCTGTCTGAGCTCGAGCCCGCCGAGCTGCCGGCTCAGATCTGAGTGCTCTGATGGCTTATCACAGAGCGAGCAGCAGGCTAAGCCGGAGTGATGCGCCCAAAAGACATGATCAAAGCGCACCAACTTTCCACCCAGCAATGATGATGGAAGAGCGGGCCCTGCCATGTTATGTTTCTTATTAGGGCTGGGACTGCCAGCTGAAACACACAGCCAAGGAGTCAAGGATGAGGCCCTCAAAAAAAAAAAAAAAAAAAAAAAAAAAGAGAGAAAGAAAGAAAAAAAAAAAGCCTCCTGAAACCTTATTCTGCACATGGTTGCATACCACACTTACCAAGGGATAAGTAATAGTCTGTGACATTTTCACATTAGCTAAATGTCACTTTTCGCTCCTCTCAATCCCACGCCGATGTGGCAGAGTGATGATCTAATCTACTGGCAGGCGGTGACAGATTTGATTTCCACCAGCTAAACTAAGCTAAGCTAAGCTAAGCTAAGCTAAGCTAAGCTCAGCTAAGCTAAGCTAAGCTAAGCTTCTCTGCTGTTTATGGCTTGAACCTGTGAAACAGCAGGAGAAGCCAGAGCAGCCTGGTGGCAACACGAGAGACAAGGAAACTTCATGAACAGACCAAGAGGAAAAAACACCCCATAGTGCTTCCAACACGGACCTGGAAACCTGCTCAACCTTTAACCCCACCAAGGAACCATCCACACAACGCTTCAAGAGAAAGCGCATCGTTTGAGTTTTGCAACGACTCGTTTCCACTGTTCCAACTCGGCAGTCGTTTTCCAAAACTTGACTTTTCAGAGGCTCAGATTAACGCTGTCACATAAAGAGGAACCCAACAACAAACGTTGTCTGCATTTTACTGAAATGGTTGTTGGTATGAACAGAGCCTCAGAGACTTTGGGGTCAGGAAAGCCAAGATGTTGACCTGACTCTCTTCAACAGCTCAACATAACGGATGCTCAGCCACGGATTGTGCCCAAATCTGAAATAAAATGTAAACACAGGGACGAGGGAGCTTCCTCTGATTTCTTGGACCAGGAAAAAATATTCCCAAAGCAAAGACCACCATCAAATAGATATTAAAATAACATTTTTAGGCCGTCGATGGCAAAGTTAACCAATATCTTCTATTATGTAAGACTGTGCAGGTGGTATTAACTAGTTTACGTCATTAATTTGATATAACTCAAGTAACTTCTGCAGAAATATATGTGTTTTCTCACCCAGTAAATCATCAGCATAGAGTGAATCAGCCAAAACATGGTCACTTCCTGAAATGATTCACTTTGTGGGTCTAAACTGGGCACATCACACTTCCTGCAACAATTAAAGCTCAGTTTTAACCTAAAATCCATTTCTCTGAACTGGGAGGAAACCACAGTAAAGAAAAAAAAAAATTATAAATATTTTCATAATCCATGCACGCACAGGTAGAACATGCAAACTGAACCTGGAATCAAACATCTGGATAGATCAAGTTCCAACATCTGTTTTGCACATGAATTTGTGCTTCGACAGCAACATGATTTTTTTTTTCCCCTTTACTTTTCACACTCAAATTATCACAATTCTGCACTTTCACAAACCGACCACAGTCACCGACATCGGCCTGAAAGTCGCAGACTTTGTCAACAGAAAAGAGAAAGCACTTACGTTTCTGACGTAACCAAACTTTCTCTGGTGGCTTGAGCGTGTTCTCAGAGCGGCTCGGCTTCACTTCCTCCCCATGTCGCTCTGGAATGACAAACACAGCGCCGCGTCTCGCATCGTGCTCTTTTAACTGGGACTTTTCAGCACCTGCTGGCCTAATACGTGGAAACACAAACTTAAAACTAACAAAATTAACATCATGCACCAAGCTGAATCACGGACACACACACACACACACACACACGCTTGCAGACGCAGGACAGCTGATAGAAACAGGTGCTGAGCTTTCGCCTGGCAGCTGAGCGCAGCTTGCAGCATATGTGTGTGAGCCCCTCACGGCTCGGCCAAAATGTGTGAAGCTTACCTGCATCTTCCCTCAAAACACACAAGTGTTGTGCTCTGACACACACACACACACACACGCACTTTAAAAGTGAGAAAAAGGGAAAAGAAGAAAATCTCTTCTAAACCATTTCAGCCAAGTTCTGATAAATATTCACTGATTTTGAGTTTATAATGACAGATGTTTTCAAGAAGTCAGAGAAAATTCAAATTGTCAAACCACTAATCAATTCAATACACATCCAGACTGGACTTGTCCTTGTTTGGAAGAAGGAAGAATAAGAAGAAGAAGATGAAGAAGAGCGGCGTCAAACATACGGCCCACCAGACGGCCTGGGTCCTGCCTGCTGAAGACATTTTCCTGAGAGAAGTGAGTGTGGTTCCTGATGTGTCCACTGGGGCTGAAGATCGACCGCAGGATTCTGACACCTTCAGCAGCAAACGGCCTTTTTGGCGATTTGACACCAAAACAACCAAATTATCAGGACTGAAGAAAAAAAGCTAAAGAAATATGGCCTTCATGTTTCATGGCTATAATTTTGCAGTATTTTATTTATGTCTGGGCTTGTGTAGGGGATTTCAGCAATATTTCCTTTATTCCCTTCATGGATTTCACTCACTTGGTAGATTTTTAACTATTTTGGCAATTTTGTTCTTTTTGGACTGATTTCACCACTCATATTTTATTGCAGGGATGTTTTCTGTAGTTTTCACTATTTTATCCATTTTTTTGCAATAGTAAGGTTTTTTTGGCTCTCTTGCCTTCTTAAGCCGTTTTTAGTCAGTTTAGACGATTATTGAAAAATGAGCGTTGTATGAACATGAAACAAAAATGAAAGCAAAATGTTTATTTACTGTATAGAGAATGTTGTGAAGACTTGATGGAGCTGAAGAGCAGCATATGGCTCCAGGGTCGCAGGTCGCCGACCCCTGAACCGACACACTACTTCGTAAAGTTGAGCAGGAATACAGCAGTGGACGCTACGTAGCTACGGCTGATTCGCCACCGGAGGCTGGAGAGACCGTTCAGGAAAAGAAAGAAACAGTCTGTCGCTGTGGCACGGAACATTTCAACTAATTTAACATAGTTATTTTAAAGTGTGATTCATTTTTTTAGCAATAAAACCAGAACAAATATTTTATTTTACATTATTTCAGTTGGTTGTGATGCAGGTTTGACCCAGATGAGGTAACATTGGTCATTATGCGTCTCCTGAACTTACTTCTTTCTTTTTTTAATACGTAGAGCAAAAATGTAAAATTTGAAATGTTATGAAGTCATTATGTTTCAAGCTAAAACTTAGTAAGAAATGATAACATTTCATGAATTTTAGGGACAGTATGTGAACAAATTTCATGATTTTATATCATACTTTGTTAAAGCTTCATGGTAAATTTAAAAACACTGTGAAACTTCGTCTATATGTTGTGATCCATTTATAACATAAAAAATCATCATAAACCATTTATAGCATCATAAATTATCTCAATATTACCTAAAATGCCTTTAAAATTTAATATTTGAATATTTTCCCTAATATGAAATAATTTACAACACATAATGAAGTTTAAAAAGTTCAAGGGAAAATTGTATGCTTCCATGCTTCACATTAAATTATGCTTCTTGACTTTTTCACACCTTGAATTTGAATTAAACATTTTGACCAACAACTAATACACTATAATGTAGTATGAACATGCAGTGTGTGATATATTACATTTCCTGATACATTGTGAAAGAAATATGTTGTGTTTTTAAATGTGGCAGCATGAGAACTCCATGTTATGTTTTCTTTAAACAAACAACTGAAAACATTTTTTAACAAAATTGTCATGAGAATTTCACCCAAAAAGACAGACAAGAAATATTCATATCACCTCTGCTCCAACACTACCAGCATAGAGAACATTAATTATCAAATAACTACTGAAACTAATTCACGCAACTCAATTAATAACCAAAAGTCAACTAAAAATGTAGCTTTAGAATATTTTTTATTTTCACCTTCAACATAAATCTGACATAACTGGCAGAAAGACATCTGCCATGTTTGTGAGAGGCAGGCTGCTGCGGTCAGGCTGCTGTGTACCTGTGGAACAGGTGTGTTGGACGTCTAGCTGACAAACAGCACAGTTTCATGCCGCAGTGTTCCACCGGATCAACACAGTGAACTCATTTTAAAACTCAACCTCAGTGATTACAATTGCCACCTTGCTCTCTCTTGTTTACCTCCTTTCATTATTAAGGGCAGATGACAGCGGAAGGCAGTAATTAATGGCCGTCCTGAGCGTTTGGCCGTCTCCATGGAGACGGCGAGCTGCGAGGACTTCACCTGCAGCAGTGCGCTCTGGGACCGAAGGCCTGTGTGGCGTGGAGGAGCGTCTGCCCCGGCGCTCGGCGGGGGCCGGGACACACTAACCTTTTACCCTGGAAATATTGTCCTGCTCTCCCTTTTGTTATCGCCGCCATTCATGTAACACGGCGCTAATGAGCGCGCCACGCTCGCGCTCCTATCGCCCCTCTTTGTTGCGGAGTGAATCGAAACCCACGAATTCGTCTGCAAGGAAAATTCCCGTCACTTGAAGGCGTCTCGCATCCGAGACTAAATAAATCTGGGCGAAACAATGCGGCTGGACGGCGCTGGCACCTTATTCCCACACTGGACCCAAAATAACTCTCCTTATCGTTCAGCTGCAAGCGAGGGTGCAGCAGTCGGTCTGCAGCCCGGCGCAGGGGCATTTCGGTGTGTGCTCACAAATACTGAGGCGGCAGATGAAAGAGAGGGGACGGGAGTCCTCACGCTCGATGCATGAGAGACGGGTTACTTTCTTAGCGGCTGAACCTCCACAGAGAGGAGCCTGAAGAGGCCCAACTGCAAACAAGGGCTTTCCAAATAATGCGAAATCGCACGCCGCCGCGTTAAGCGTCCGCCGTCATTACGGTGCATGCAGCTGGTCTTCCTCGAATCCCCCCCACCCCCCCCACCCTCCGCCTCCTGCCAACTCAATTTATTCAGCGGCAGGATAAGTACAGTGGCTCCTGTATGTGGACGGCGTCACAAACTGGAGGTGATCGCCGCGCTCCGGCAGCGCCGGCGGCAGCAGCAGGCCGGGGGGAGAGAAAAAAAAAAACAAAGTTGCAAAGAAAAGTTCATCCTGAGGTTTAAAACCTGGGTCAGCATTCGCGAAGGTCCATTTCTGCCTAAGTGAGCACACAAACCCCGGTGCCTGTTCAAATAGTCTGCAGCTCTCTCTCAGGCAGCTCATGACAACAGCCCAGCAGCAGCACTGTTTGATCTCCAATGTTTTCCTTAATCTGGGTTGTCAAGGTTCGCTTGTTGGAGGCTGTTTACTTTACTTCTCCTACAGAAAAAAAAAAGTGTTTTTTCCCCCCTCAGACAATGACTAATCCAAAGACCAAGAAGGAGGGAGCTCTGCCAGCATTAGCTGTTAAAGCTGCAGCTTCTCTTTTGTAAATGCTCACATGGCTGCAGACGTACTGTACGACGGATCCGGAGCAACGTCCAGGTTTGAAATGGAGTCGTTTCTAAAATTATACCAACATTTTCTGGTAGAAAAATTAAAAACATGTCAACTTGGATGCAGTATGTCTGACGTCTGAATCTCACATTAAATAAAACATAAAAGCAGCAGTCTGATCATGTGTCTTCTTCATCCTGTTCATGTTTCATGCCTCCACAGTTTGGTGAACAGACCAAATATTTAAATGCATTAACAACCTAGTATTAATAAAAACATTTTTTTAGGTTTAATACTCATTTTTGAGTAGTTTTTAGTAGTTTTTAAGTTATCACACCACTAAATGATCAGTTTTACATAAAGCATAAAAACACACCAGCTAATTCTTCTATCCAGCCCAAAACTGCCACAGAGAGCAGTCAGCTCGGGCAGAAAAATGTTAAATATGATCATTTCTGGGAATTTGAGTCAGCACAGGAAAAGCGATCTTGATATTAGGGTGAAATAATTAGACTTAAAGTATCTTTTAACTGCTCTCAGGTAGGAAACCCTCAGATTCTGACAGTCTGAGAGTGTTATTCCTGTGAAGAGCACATCCAGAGAGCAGGTCTGAGAGAAAACAACAGTAACGGCCGACAATCACTGAGAATGCTTCCAACGAAACCTCTTTTTTTCTCACGTGTGAAAGTTTAGTCATCAACAATTTGAGCCAATTCGGGTTCAGGGAAACGTGCAGCTGAAGCTGCAATCGTCAAGCAATCGCAGTTTCACCAAATGAAAAAAGAAACGGGTGATAATCGCACTTTAACTCTTTTTTGGGCTGAGGTTTGAAATCTGCTTCTCCTCCTGTTGCTGTGAAGCTAACAGAGCAAAGCTAATTAAACTCAGACACATTTAGCTTGTGTGGGATTCCTAAAATTGTTGAGAATTATAAAAAAAAAAATAACATTAAAAATACTTTGTTTTGTCCCTCTGATGTGTTCCATCTGTAACTGAAGAAACATTTAAGCTTTTCAAATGACAGGACGTCAGCAGTTATTGATATGTCACATGCAGAGAAAGGAAAGTAAATCCTTTCACAGATCTTCCAAGCACTGGATGACCTCCTCTGAAGGCCTTTATGAGATTTCACGAAAATTTCAAGAGACTAAATTTACTTTCGCTTTGCGTAAAACACTACGGTACTTCTTCACAGCGCTGCTACACCCAGGAGGAGCAGAGGGTGGAGCAGCACAGCGTCGAACCTGCACACAAAACGTTAAACTGCAATCCGTGCGAGAATTGAGATTAAATTATCACAATAACTTTCTGTTAAACATGGATTTACTTTTCCATTAAGAGCTGTTGTTGCTCACCACTGCTAAATCTATTCCCTGATAAACTGGTCCGTCCTTCATGCCTGCAGACAAACTCACCGGTTCCATCTCATTTGCAAAATTCCTCCACAGCGACAGTCCCTTTTCAATATTCACAATAAATATCACAGTCTAGGTTCCAGAAGATTCATCCGTTCGGTCAGGGCAAAAGCTTCGTTAAACTTTGCTAAAGTTTTCTGTTTCAAATAACTGGATTCATCTGAAACAGACCTTCAAACTGTCCACATTTAATCCACAAACAGCCAATAATGAGCGATCACGGCAGCTGCTTTCAGCTTTAATCAGTTTTTCTAATATAAATCACTGTAAACACTGTACATACCACTCCTCAAATGAAACGGTAAGAGAAAATATTTCTATCATTGTTTTGATTGTTTCATGTTCAAAAATCAGAGGTAACAAAGATGGTCAAAAAATGATTCTTTCAGGAAAAATAAAGTTGAGGAATTTCTGAGAATCATCTCCAGATTTACTGTTTTTGTTCTATAACTGATTTTTTTTTTTTAAATTTCCATTGAGGATAAACATATTGTGAGTATATATGAGTGAAATTATAAAGCACCTTTGAGTAAAGCATCATTTAAAATTAGATGAAAAATATGTTTCACTTTAGTTTTTTTTTTTTTTTATCATAAAAGTGATATTTTCCTGACTTCAAAATCCATCAAAGCAAGAATAAAAATCTTGATTTCATCTGCAACAGAACAGGTAATTTTTTTTCTTTTTCCAGGTACTTGCTAATTTTCCCCACTTTTCATTTTGTTTTATTATTTGTAAGCACAATGAAACAACCATTCAACAAAAGTTAGGAAAACTGAGGAAGTTAGGTTTTCTCAATTTTAAGTCACAGTCGGGTCTCTCTTCTGCGTTTCCGTTTTCTGTGTATAAATCAGCCCTTTGTCACAGTTTCTGTGTGTTTTCTACTGGTGTGTGAGTTCCTCCAGAATCACCAGAGTTTTTATAATTCGGTGTGTCTGTCTTGAGCCAGTCCTGCCTGCTGCCCAGTAAATCTGTACCAGGTATCTGTCCTTTCCAAGTGTCCCACACATTAAACCATGCAGGTTTGAGGAATTTCATCACCAAATAAGTTTAGGAATTTTTTTTTCTGTGTAGATTTTTTTTTCTTGTTATACACGGAGGGAAAATGACTGAGGCTCAGGAAAAAAAATTATAAACCTAAGAACATCAATAACTTGATGGACATCCAGAAGACAGGACAGGACAGAGGGGGACACGTCTCATGTTCCCCTCTCTGGGATGGAAAAGATCCTTCCTCTACCCACCATGCAACACTAAGTAAACTGGAGGTGGATGCTGAGAGAAGTTTAGCTTGTGCTGTGCAGGATTTCTAAAGATGTTGAGAATTATGGAAATTAACACTTCTGCTTCACTTCAGTCACTTTGGCACCAAAATCTGAAGTTAGAGCAGACATTGGCCTGGCACAGATAAAAAAAAAAATCTGATTAAGGCTTTAAAAAAAAAATCTGCAAATAACAGCACACCAGTACTTATTAATACATCACAAATAAAGGAGCTTATAGCCTGTCACAGTTAAATTTACTTTTACATTGTTATTTGTTTGCTCTTTTTTTCCTGGTATTAGAATAAAGGTTAAACATGTTTGGTTGTTTTTTTTTTTTTAATCATTATTTTAGTGTGGAATTGAAGTTTTGCACGAAGAGAAAATTAACTTAAAATGAAGGAATAAAGGAATCTAGACCCATCAATAACCTGATGTACATCCATATGAATGAAACTGGAAGGGGGGGGGGCAGCTCTCCTGTCCTCTCCCCTCTCTGGGAGCAGCACGTGGGGTGGAAACGCTCCTTCCTCCCCTCCGGCTGGAAATCACAGCTCTGAAAACTTGTCCACATCTCACCGTGTGGAGCCACAAACTTCTCCAGCACAAGTCGCGCGTGCAAGAAACACTTTGCTTTAAATTCTAGCACAGCTGTCCTCCTCCTAAAAGCCCCCCCCCCCCCCCCTCCTTCTCCTCAACTTTAACTTGGACAACTTTCCTCCACAAGTGGAGCTAGCATCAGTTAGCATCGCGGCTAATTGCCTCGACACAGGTGTCTGGTTTCTGTGTTTCGCTGTTTGCAGAGAAAAAGAAATGTTGCGAAGACAACAAACTCCCCTGCGCGTGAGCGTGTGGGTGTGCGCGCGCGTGTATGCATATATACACATTTCTCAAACATGTGCAGCAGCAGCAGGTATGTAAAGACAGGGGAGGGGGGGGGGGGGGAAAGCGGCGCAGCCAGGGGGGAAAATAGTGAAAACTTACCGAGAAATTAACGCGATAATCGGCTAACAGGCGGAGGCGGAGGGCACCGACACGAACAACAAATCACACTGTAAACACTAACAATATTACTCCGCCCGGAGGAGGAGGAGGAGGAGGAGGTGCGGGAGGAAGAGCAGGAGGAGGAGGAGGACAGGGGACTAACTAACTAACTTAGGAGGAAAGAAAGAAGCTCGTCTTACCGAGGGCGTCGAGACGAGGCACAAAACGGAGAGTTCCACGCGCGCCGCCTGCCAGTCTGCGTCGCGTGGAGGGAGCGAGAGGAGGAGGAGGAGGAGGAGAGGAAGAGGAGGAGAGGCGGCAGCGGCAGGAGCACCGGCTCCTTCTGCTAATGAGGAGGAGGGAGGGAGACGCGCTGGGCTGGATGTTGATGTTGATGTTGTTGCTGTTGCTGTTGTTGTTGTTGTTGTTGTTGTTGTTGTTGTTTCGGTGGTCCGGGTCCGTGACGTCACATCCACCTGCTGGGTAAACGGGCGCGCGCTGCAGACCCTTCACAACTTCCAGAGGGTCCAGATTGTTGTTAAAATGTTTCAGAGACTCCCCTCTCTCTCTGCCTCCGTCCTCCTCCAGAGAGACTCTCCTATAAGCTGAATAATCACTCAATCAACTTCTCTGATTCCACATCAGAACTCCTCCAGAGCCTGACATGATCATCAAACACGTCTCAATCTCTGCCATCATGGAGGGCTTCGTTCTTTTTCTTTTTTTTTTCCACCTTTTTTTGTGTAGTTTTAATTTCAGGCTGCAGAAATCAGACTACATCTGTGATTTTTTTTTTCTCAAAATGCATTCAGACAGAGGAGTAGAAGCTCACTTCATCGCCGCAGCTTTAACAAAGATGAAAGAAATGTCTTAATTTCTATCTGATATTTTTCTATTTGCCCTTGATCAAGGTCCAAGTAACTCAGCAAAGCAGAGTAGATTTATCATGGCTGCATGTGAGGGGACTGCTGCTGGCCAGCCGCTGGCATCGGGCTGTTTCTTTAGTGAAGAGCGCCACCCTCTGGACATTCAGAGTCACTGACCTGTCAAAGGATGGCTGTTTTATGGTAACTTTTTAAAGCTCTCTAGAGGCTATGTGATTCACCTTTTCATTGTGAGTAAGCAGACTGGACAAGACTAAACATGAAGAGATCAGAGTCTGGAAAGGTCAGGTTGAGTCGACGCGCTTGGGGGAAGGATGAGGAGGATGAGGAAGACCTCAGGGAGCAGATGGCTGCTGCTGTAACACTATCTTAAATGGAGAATCTCCACCTTCTTCCCCAGCCTCCTCACAATCTGCCTGTCTGTCCTCCACTTTCTCTCTTTTATTCTTCACCTCAAAAACAACAGCAGATCAGACCTGAAAATATGAAGGTCTGTATGAGTGTTTGGCTTCACTCTAGTGTTTTTCCATTCATTAATCTTCTACTTAATTTTAATTGTTTTTTTTTTTCAATATCAAAGTGTCTTAGATATCCTGACATTATGATGCTAGTTTCTTCTTTCCTGTTCATATCTCAATGTTGAAATAAATTTCCAGAAATACATTTTGTCATTTTAAACAGTTCATTTCTAATGTATTTGGGTTTAGGTGCAAACAGATGAGTGACACATGAAGAAGAACTGCTCTGTGGTTGTTTTGTGTTCTCATTACGCACATGGTTCACATTATTTCACATCACTTTGCATCTCCTCATGCTTGGTTTGTGTGACGTTCACAGTCGCCCTTCTCGTGGTTTTGGGGGGATTTTTCTACCCAGCCCGTTTGGCATTGTGGGATTTTTTTTTTTTTTTTTTTTTTTTTTTTTTTGCATTTCATTGTGGTTTTGCTTCTCTGTTTTATCAAACTTTTTGTCTTTCAGGAGATATTTGCATCTCTTTATGATTATTTCATGTGTCATGTCAGTTGGGTTGAATACATTTGGTTGCGTGATGACTTTTTTAAACAAAATCAAAGCAACAAAGAATACATTCTTCTGATTTATTTTAACATTCACTTGTATTTTTCCAGAGTTTTACTGGAATTATCAGATAAAAGACATCACTGAGACCCAGATGAGAACACCCGACACACTGCAGGGAAAGTTTGCTGCCTCTAAAAAAAACTTTGATAATCACGTTTAAACCCGACTGTGAGGTTGAGCTGTTGAAATATGCTGAAATTGTGCAGCCTGAGAAGCAACAACAGCTGTAGAGAATCCCAGGAAGAAATAAGATCCCAGAATTCCCTTTTGTTCAAGTTATGGTTGTTTATCATAGGTGTTGTAAAAAAAAAAAAAAAAAAAAAAAACATCTTCAAATGAACATTGTCAGAATATAAAACAAATACAACTGGAGATATTGCTATTTTTATATGATTTTAATTTTTTTTTCTTTTTTTTTTTTTTGTGATTTGATCCAAATTGAGATCAAGTGTTGCTCCTGAGCTGGAGGAGTTGAACCATCCTGTGGTAGAAAGCTTTATTGCACCACCTTGTGGTACAAAGTAGTATTACAATCTGCATCTTTAAAATGAGCTCAATACTAACAAGAACTCTTCTTCTGTTCCCGTATGTTAGATTATATCAAAATGGTCTGAAAGTATCATTTATTGTAGTGTGGACACTCACGAGGGCGTGAAAAGTCTAGAAATCCAAGTCATTATTGTTAAACTCAAGTTTTACCTCAGTCTCTGAAGGTAGAGCTGATCTGTGCTGAGCTTTTTTCAGTCCTGAAAAAAAGAAAAACTATATTCCAGAAGCATGTTTGATAAGAATACGAAAGATAAGTTTATATTGTAGTGACTTCTTACTGTAATAATCAAAACTGCACACTTTTAAGCTTCTTCAAAGATCATTTTATGGTTTTGTGCAACATATTTATATTAAATTGGTCCTGCAATGACAGCTTTAGTTTGTTTTTGCAGCATCACTGCTACATCCATCCACTTTGAACAGGAACCTTTTACATTTGTAAGCCAACAGAGGGGACTAATAAAATAAAATACTCAGACATTTCATCTTTTTTTTCCTGTTTTAAATGCTTCTCTCATTGGCATAGAATTTCCAAATATAAAATGAGTCACAATAAAAGCTTAACAGTGAAAAGCTTAAGACTATAAGCACAAAAAATGAATTGTGCAGTAAATACATTATCTTTAATAATAATAATAATAATAATAATAATAATAATAATAATAATAATAATATAAAATTTTGTATGTCTCTTTTCATATAAGCTTCACAAATCGAAAAAAAATCATTTAAAAGACACACCAAATTAACATCAGAACAAAATTAAAAGACGAAAATTTTAAAAAGTAGACAAAAACAGGATTATAAAACAGACAAGATTAATATCCACACCAAAAACAATCACAATTTAAAACAGATTCCAAAATTAATTACATATAAACAATAAAAATAATTATAAGGGGAATGTAAATAAGACAAGATAATAGATTAAGAGTAAACCTACCTTTAATTGTTGTAAAAAATTTCCATTAAAATATATTAAGCTTTTTTTATGTTTGTTTGTTGATGTAAATCACCGTTTCCTGCCATGTTGCTGAGTTGCTCTTTGTAAATATCTCCTCTTGCATTCTCTCCCTACACTAAATACATTTTTTGCATCCTTAATGGGATTACTGTTTGTAATTCTATAAAGGCTGTAAATATGATTGTCCCCCGTGTGTAATGAGAATAAAAACTGCATTTCCAGTCTTGAAAGGGGAATCTAACCCTCCATCATGGCTTCCTCATTATTCCCTGGCTTGATCTGCATGTCAATACTGGATCCATGAGCAGGATTAATCTCCATGTTGTGTTGGTGTGGTGTGGGATTAAGGGCCCCGGCTTGATGGAAATTAATTGAGGATCACTATCAGTTACATAACGGCCTCTCCACACATGTACAGGGCTGCACACAACAAAGTAATTAGCTGTCTGTTAATGAGGTAATTAAGCAAATGAATAGCAGCCTCTTGGTTTGCAGTGGGGGGGTGGGGGGTGGGGGGGACTTCTCTCCTCACTGCTCCCGGTGGCAAAACTGGAGAAAAAGCAAGAAAAGACGAAGATCAAGGGCCTCTGTAACTTCAGTCCAGCTGTTGGGTGACTTGGTCCCAACTTTAAATGATCTCCTGCTTTATACAGATGCCGTTCCACTTTCCACACTATTAGGTTTTACATGAGGTTGAGTCTCATGGAACTTTAATAAGGAATCTTTTTTATCATTTAAATAACTTTACTATAATATTCCTGATTTTTTTTAACAAACTGTATAGTAAATTCTGGAGATGAGTCCAGATTCCTTCACCTGAGTTTCTTGTCTGTTCCACTCAGACCCCGTTTCCACGACAACTAATCAAGTGAAAACACATCTTAATTATGTTTGTCGTTCACACCGCAATGTTTTGAAAACGCTGTAGTTAACTGACCCGGCCATTAGTGGGCGCTGTTGCTTGTTTTTGTTGTGAAATAAATAGATGCAAGCTGAGAACGTTAACAGTGAAGAGTAAACTGACATTCCTAAGGACTGGAATTTTTTGGAATCTTGGAGTGTTTCTAAAAAGTAGTATTTTCAGTTTCACTGAGCTCCGACGTCGTGCAAACCGAAGAACAGAGCGTTTTCTCGTACATGAGGCCTCAGAGTCCAGTTTTTACTAAAACAAGTGTGCATTCATGACACATCGGTGCACTGAAGGTCAGTTTTTCTCTTTTATCACTTAATTAATCATATCAGTTTATGTTTTGACGTTATATGAGAATAACTCATAAATCAGTGAATGAAGTTATTAATATTGTTTTATACTTTAACTCAAAGGTAAAACCAACACGTTACTGCAAGTTGAACACTGGTCTATCTGCATTTTTACTTAATTAGAAGCATAAAACAACATTTCATCCGAACCCTTAAAGTCCTGAATTGTTTTTCCTGGTTTAATGGTGGGTTCTCTAATAACAGTACGGAGCTAATAAACAGGCTTTGTCTGGACTCTTCCCATCAGGGTCTTGAGTGTTCCCTCATTTGGAAACAATGCAGGTGATAAACCCGGAGAGGAATCCTCGTTAGGCGATTAAACCCAGAGCGAGCTTTGTGATGGTCATTAAAAACATATTTAGAACAAACTTTTTCACACTCTGCTTTTGTCTAATTAAAGAATGAGGAGTAATCAGGCTGTGTGAGGAGAACAGAAGCGTTTCCCTCCAATCAGGAAGCTCTCGTCGGAGGTCAGCTGCTCCGCTCCTCCCCGCTGATCATTAAAGCGTCTCTGATGAGCAGCCGCCTGGGTTCTTACTGTGTCTGCAGATGAAAATTAAGCTTGCAGAGGGAAAGGTGGCTGGAGCAATCAGTCGTCGCAGAGCGCCCCGCGACCTCTGGCAGCTCAGAGGTCGGAGGGTCACCCTCAGCTGGCTTCACATCTCCCTCCAGAAACTGTAGATATGTGATTTGTTTCCATCTGGTCTCACTAAAGAAAGGAAGAGGTGCGAATTTGTCTTGATTATATTTCAAAAAATCAGGTTTGGATTTGGTGGTTTTGCGGGCCGGATTGGATCCTATTGTGGGCCAATTTTGGTCCACAGACCTTATGTTTGGCACCCCTGACTTAATTTTACCAGCGCAAAAATAAACCGCAACCACGTGAAGAGCATTTTCAGCTTTCTTTTATTGCGACTGCAAAAGAAAGGCTTACAAAGTACATTGTCCCCTCGTAACTACGGTCCGGTCCAAAGTGGAGCTATAAAAAGCAGCGTGACGCAAAGATACCACAAGCTTTAAATTACTGGAGCCTGAGCTGCAGCGACAAAGAACGGCGTGTTAACAGGGTTAGAGGCAGCAGCTCAGCACAGACGTGGACAGGAGCACATTTTAGAAATATATTCTCAACTGAAATCCATGAACTGAATGGAAACATGTATGGAAGCAGGGTGATCTGACATCCTTTGAAGTGGATCTGTGTGCGTGTGTGTGCGTGTATCTGTGTGTGTGTGTGTGTGTGTGTGTTGTGGTTATAAAAGGACAACCTCTAAAGCAAAGTACTTGATTTATTGGCGAGAGCAACAAGTACAGACGAGCACTGCAGAACGCTGCCAGCGGAGCGCAGAAACAAGCTGTCCGTCTCCAGAACGACGCAGCAGCCCGGATCCCGGATCCCGGATCCCGGGACCGTGTTCGGGAGAGCGGCGTGTCTCATGAGGCACCTTCCAGGATGGGGTTTTTACAAAAATAAACTAAAAGCAGTGTGGGAATGGGCTCCGACTCGCTGCCTGAAGGACACTGTGAATATCGGCAGCCGCGTGCCACATTCCCACGTCGCCCTGACCTCCGGTCTGAGGCACACTTGATACAACTCCGACAAAAACCAGACGGGGACGTTCTCTCCTAAAGGGTTTCAGGTTCTGGGTGGCAGACGAGGTGCTTTGGCACAGAATTAAGCACTGAAGAGAACCTCAGGAGGTCCGAGGACACGGCTCAGTGTAAAGAGCAACACGACTTCAGGGCTGCTTCCAGGATCCTCGACCCGGAGCCAAACAAGGCTTCAGTCACTGAGTTACAAAAATAGATCGATTACTTCTCCTCGTTGAATGCAGAGTAAAATCCATGATGGGGCCGAGGACTGAGCCTTCGAGTCGAGGCCGCGAGTTCCGATTAAAAACGACACGGAGGCAGGAGGAGGAAAGTGCGTTACTAGCTAATGTCTCGAGCGTCCTCCCTCAAAGGCGTGATGGTCCATGTGAGCTGAAGAAGACGAGAAGAAACCTGTAAACAGGGCTGAAAAAGTAAAAATAGAAATATATAGAGAAAAATGTACTTACGTTTATAAAAAACAGCTTTAAAAGATATGTGCGGGAGCAGCTGGTAGATTTTTCCCAGGATATTTGCTTCGTTGGCGAGAGACGCGTCGCTGTTCCACACCTGTACGACGTCCTCTCGATCTCGGACGCTGACGCTGACCCCGACGACCTCGTCGTCTGAGGCAGGAGGAGGAGGAGGAGGAGGAGGAGGAGGAGGAGGAGGAGGAGGAGACAAACGGCAGACGCGTTACAGAGAGTTCAGATTTAACGAGCGGCGGAATCAGAGCTGCGACCTGTACCTGAAGCGCAGCAATCTGCAAACTGCTCGCCGATCGTGGCGAGTAGCAGCTCCTTCCAAACTGCGGACTGAAGACAGAAGGTTAGAAAAACTTCAGCTTCACTTTGGAACCTTCAGACCAGAGAGAGGAGTCAGGACCTACACTGTGTTCTTTCGGTATCTTCATCTTCCAGACGCCTCCTTTGGCGTTGCTCTCCTCTTCCCTGGTGGAGGAAAACAAACACACACTGCTATTTTAAGCTGATTTTTAACTAATGAAGTTTTACTACAGTTCTTCCGGTACTCTGCAATGAATGGTCTTATTTGTACCAAAACCTGTCATTTTGAGTATTCCCAGTGATAGCGCCGCACTCACCACAGCGGCCGTCGCTCCCCTCGCATTAGGTGGTAGCTACATCTCAACGGCAGGGCTGTGACTGGAGGGATGTTGTTATAAACGCTCCAGAACATCTGGAATACAAAACACAACAAAACAGCTTCAGCTTCAGCAGAATCTCAAACCTGATTCCATCCAAACGATGATAAATGCTGATCTACCGGGAAACCTGGTAGATCAACGGTGTCAAACGTAAGGCCTGAGGGCTAAAACCGGCCCGCGAGAGGCTCCAATCCCGGCCACAGCTTCTTCACAAGCGTGAAGCTCGGCTAAAATGGTTCAAGAGTTCAAGCTTGTATCTTCCTCTGAATTCCCAGTCGGACGCTTGGAGCCTGGGCCTCGCAGCCTGCAGGGTTTGTTTGCAGGGTCTGCTTGTTAACATGAGGGTGCAGGAAATCACAGGGAACCACCGGAGGTTGACTGAACAGATCGGAGCTGTTCTGAAGCATCACAGAGAGGCTTTTCCTCCAGCTGAGGGCTTCGTAGAGAAGACCGGTTCACTGCTTCTTTACACTTCCCGTTGATCTACCAGCAGCGTTACTCAGTAAAAACGTTACACGTCACTGACAATCACAGTAAAAGCTGCAGCATCAGAACAAGCTGATGAAACACACACTCTGCAGCCTCCTCTCTTCACCTACAGGAGTCGCAGCTGCTCGCTCCCGAGAACAAACCAAGACTCTTTCTTTAGCGCAGAAACGCTCTTGATCTCAGCGGGCGGTGGACGGACGGCAGATCTCACCTGAACCGTCTGCACGGTGTAGATCTTCTTCAGGTTGGACTCGCACTCTGCGGCCGTGGTGCCCGGTAACGACCTGCAAAACCAGAGAGCAGACGCTCTTCATTTTGAGGAGTTTTATGCAGAAAAATAAACTTTTATCATCGAATACAGCTACACAAGCTGAACAGAAACCGACCATCTCAGACGCTTTGGGGAAAATACAACAGGTTCTGTTACATTTATGTGTGAATGTGTCCTTTGAGGAAGAGAAAAATACTGAGAAACCTGTCATTTACGAGCAGGCACAACACGTGACGTCGCTATCAGATAGTTCTGTTGGTTATTAATGTTTCCTTTAATGTTATTTTCTATAAAACAAGCAATTCGAAGGCACACACTTAACAATTCTCCCAGTGAGCCCAATTCCAGAGGACACAGAGCCTGTGGTTAAAAAGATTTTCTGTGTCAAAACACCTGAAAAACAGACAAAAAGATCTTTTTCCCCTCAAATGATCCTGAAGAAAGCAACACCTGATCTCCTGTTCTGGGTTGAAGCAGAGGAAAAAAGCCACAACCTGGCCCTGACTCCGAGGACAGATCCAGTGTAGTATGGAATATCGAAGGCTCTCAAAGCTAAAATACTGTTCTCGCTTGAAAATATTCTCACGTAAACTGCATTTGCGTCTTTAGAAAGGTCATTAATAGAGTTGTTCAGAGTAATATGAAACAGATTTTTTAGGAAGAGAAACAGATGAATGTGATTTGAAAAGTGAACATGAAATTACATTTTTAATTTTCATCCTAAATCAGTAACTTTTCTAATGACTGAACACTTAAATATAAGTTTCTGTTTTAAATATCTGTCCCTAATTCACTTTGTTTATCAGCGCCTCAGGATCTGGTGTGCTTCGATGTGAGGGTTTAGCTTTGGGCCCCAGTCTGTTCGGTTTGCTTTCTGGGTTCTGCTGCAACAAGAGCATTGCTGGAAAAACTCTGTTCTTCAAACCACAGCGACTTTATTAGGAAAATGGAACAAATGTCTCAGCTTCGGCCCAAACGCTGCCGAGCAGGAAGCAGGCTCGGGGTCCAGGTTGTTGTTCAGATCGTGGCACACAGGAGAAAACACAGTGTGTGTGTTTGTGAGTCTCCTCCACGTTGCAGTGACACACAGTGTTACCTGCAGGGATACATTACACTGTTGTTGTGAATTAAACAGCGTAACTTGATACGTCTGGTTAGGAAAGCGAGAGTGAAACCAGTTTAAATGGCACTGTTGTGGTGAGAGAAGGTCACAGGTTCAAGTCCTGGTTTGGCTCAGTGTTTCTGATGTCTTCTTGAGTTTCTATGTCCTCCACTTTGATCCACTTCGATTCATTGGTGAACTGAAACTGCCCGTATTGTGTTGGCTCTGTGATGGACCAGCAACCTGTCCAGGGTGTATCCTGCCCTCAATCCTACACCCTGTTAGCGCAGACGCTTGCTGCATTTTGCTTGATTGACGATACCAGACCGGCTCATTTCAAAACTTCCTTCGAGAGAAATGAGTCCATTCTTTGTGCGGACGTATACAACTGTGTTTCTAATTCCCATGTGCACAGTGACCATTATCAAAACATCGCACATCTCACTTTTCTGAAATTAAATTGAAAAAATGATCCAGTTTCCAGCAGCTCCCTCTAGTGGTCCTCCATTAAAACTACATCGTTTTTAGTTTCTCTGATTTTATGTAAACAGACATAGTTTTCAAAATGTTTCTGCTTTAATGCAAAACTTATAACTTAAAAAAACAAAATCAATACGGTTTCATTTTAAATGTTACGTAAACGAGGCTCAACATTTAAAAAGTATTGTTTCAATAATGAACTCTGAAAAACAAGCTTGATTCTTTATAAATAGTGTTTCCAGATGTGTCAATAGATACTATTGATTTTCAGAGGCATGTCGTCTTAGTCTAGAGGTCTGAGTGTTGTATCTTTCTTCTTGTCATGTGAGCATTCCCAGCTCAACTGGGAACTTTCCGAGTTCCGAGCTGCATGAACGCACCGGGGAGAAGGGGGCACCTCTCCCGCTATCTGCCTCCTGCAGGCCTTCGGAAACCCTCCGGCCTCCATCCAGACCCCTGCCCCCCGTCTGCCCCGGCTCGTGGCGGGCTCCCGCCTCGAAGCGGGCCGGGGGTTCGGTACCTGTCCAGCCAGAAGGTCCAGGGGGAGTGCAGCGGCAGCGCCGAGTCGTCCTCTCGGTGTTTCTTTGTGATGTTCTCCAACTCTTCCTCGTCGATGTCGATGCTGTTCCCGGAGGACATGGCCGCTCCGCCCCGGTCCACCTGGAGCTCGGCGCGGCTCGCAGGAACCGCCATGTCGGCCCGGAGAGATAAACACCCGCTTTGGCTTTATCTCGGGTCCAGAAACACACTCAAACACACACAGAAACACACACACATACACGTACAGACAGGCTGAGACCGCCGCTCTGCCGCCCCCCGATGACGTCACTACGTCAGCACGCAGGACGACGTTCGAAGATCCAAACAGAGAAGAGCGCCCACTCTGTCATATTTCTCTGCGACACAATACACAATGCAAAATACAGTAGAATTAATGTATTTATCTCTGGGGAAATTCTTGCAATATAGCTCCTCGCAGAAAAAAGACACAGAAAACAGCTAAAATATTACTATGGCAGAAAAAAGTTAAACAATAATACACAGGGTTAAACTAAGCAGTGAGTGTTCAAAGCATAGAAATGTATTGTTGTGAAGTGTCAGTTGTTTGTGTTTAAAAAACAATAATGTGTTTTTATTATAAATTCTTATTCTTGTTTCCTGTTCTTGTTAATAATTCATACTATTGTAATATCTGTTCATCTTTAATATTCTTGGTTTTGAGCTGTGATAACTACCGTAGATTTATCCTCATGGGATGAATGAAGTTATCTTCATTCATTCATTTTTCTGGCTGCTTTGACCTTTTCAGGGTCGCGGGGCACTGGAGCCTATCCCAGTAGCTTTGGGCGAGAGCAGGTTACACCTTGGACAGTTAGCCAGTCTGTCACAGGGCCAACACAGAGAGACAAACAACCATGCACACACATTCACACCTAGCGTCAGTTTAGGGTTGCCAATTCACTTGACATCCAAGTTTTTGGATGAAGCTGGAATACCCAGAGGGAATTCACACACACACTCACAGGGAGAACATGCAAACTCAACACAGAAAGGCCTTGACCCTGGCTGGTATTTCAACCCAGGACCTTCTTGCTGTGAGGCAAGAGCGCTAATTGCTGCACTTTTCTTAAAGAATGACAGATAGAAGAGAGAAATTGTGTTGTGGGATGTTGTGGAGGACTCAGATAATATTAAATATTTTTAGCCATCATTCTCATCCAGCAGGGTCACTGGTTTCAGAGATGACAGCAGGATGATGGTGATTTTAAACACATTTAAAGCATCTTTCATCTTTCATCGTTGGTCTCGAAGTAAAAGTGATCACATGCCTGCATGCTGATTAAAATTAAACATACTGTATTTACATTTTAATTAAAAGACTGCCATAAAACTGTTAAATCCTTGTTGCTCTCCCATTGACTCAACAACATTTGTACATGTAGGTTACTGACACGCTGGTGAAATGATGCTCCAGAGTTAAAATGATTTATTGATATATGAGGAAATACTTTTATTGTTTTTAAATTCACTGGCTATGCCTCATTGAATCTCACTAGAAATGCAAACTCTGGTGGAAATTCATTAATATCAGTGTCTTCTTTAATTTCTGATTTTTTGGGGAAACTTTGATTAATTTTTTTGGTCTGTTCCAGGTCACAGGTTTTGCTTTGGAGGTGAGTTGATGATGCTCTGCAGCAGATCCCGTGTCTGGTCTCTGGGTATAAAAAAAATCCCACTGCTGCGTCAGTCATTGTTCTGTGAGACGCCACAAAGGACTGAAGCACTGTCGGTTCAATCCAGTGTCTGGGGCACGTTTTTACCCCCATACAAACTATTAATCTTTCCAACACATCATGTATGCTCATTATGGTAGAGTTTATGTTTTTGTTTTATGAAGATAGTCACAGGAGGATCATACGCATACACTGTGCAATACACTGCTGACCTACGGCTCCATTTACATGAAATGTTTCAAGTAAAATTGTGGTGTATAGTAGAAATTTGGTTTTTAATGTCTTAAAGGTGCATTAAGGAGTTTTACAACCTTAAAAATACTTATTTTCCACCATAAATATGTTACACATTTTTAATGATGTGTACAATGTGCCCTGACATATTCATTACAAGTACCTCTAACAGCGCTAAATGGGCTATTTTCACAGCTCCACTACTTCCTGAAATTAACTGTGCACATTCATTTCCTGTCTTGCATTATTGGCCAAAACGATTAATCCAGGTGTGTCTTGTTGCAGCAGTCTAAACCAGACACAACGATTAATCAGTATGGCCAATAATGCAAGGCAGGAAATGAATATGCACAGTTATTTTCAGGAAGTAGTGAAGCTGTGAAAATAGCTTATAGTCACTTGAAAGTTGCAGTGCCGGTCCGGCACCAGAATTTTTTTGGGGAGAATTTGAAAGGAATGACGTAATGCGCGCTCCGGCTTGTTAAGTTTCGTTTTGTCCACCATTACTCCGCCAGATGCTTAGTGAGCAAAAACTGAGCAGGAGCTTCCAGAAAGTAAGAAAAGACTGGCTTCTAGCACTGCCACAGCTCCACACAGACTCCACCAGGTAACAGAAACTTAAATCTTACTTGAGCGCTGCTAAAAGAGCGAGGAAGGAGTTCCCCTCTTCCGTGCACGCGAGCCACAGGCACGAGTTTTTCACTAAGCTGCATTACGCCCAAGGCCTGCAGGGGGCGCTGTTTCGCATAAAACGTGGAAACTCCTTAAGGCACCTTTAATGAATAATCTCTCCAATTGGTTAACTCAATATTGAATCAATGATAAGAATAACAGTAGTCCAGCCCATATGTATTTACTTCATGACAGTTGACCTCTCCGGCCTTTTCTAAGTGGAGTTTGCTCGTTCTCCCCCACAAACATTTTCCCCTCATGCCAGAAGAAGACTGAACAACTTAAAGCCACAATTTCATGGATTTAAAGACATGACTGACCCATGAGACTGATTCTAGATTCAGAACATTTTTGTATTGATTCCCTCAGCTCTCAGAAGAGAATCACATCACTCCAGGTCTGAGCCAGTGTGTCAGACTCACACACACTGCATGGAGTCGGTGTGTTATTGCAGAATGTGATGCAGTTCAAAGCCCTGTGGAGTGAAATGCTTTTAATATGGCAGCACGTTCTCCATTCACACTCAGCTCCTCTTCAAGTCAGCAGGTGGTGCTGTTTGAGGCAACAGTCTCCCATTACAGTCAGGGCTCTTTACTTTTCTTCTTTTTTTTTTTTTTCCAGGCTGAAAAAGTGCCTGAACTGCCTTCAAACCACACGTAAAACCCTCTGTCATTTCCACTGGATGAATGTATGCGGCGTGACCCACTTTCTCAGACGCTGTGTGTTTTAACCTGCAGCTGTGTGTGCTGACTACATGTGTGTTTGACCAGAAAGAGCATCCTCACAGCTGAAACACACACCTGTGCAGAGAAGTGACTCACTCTTATGAGGACCGACTCATTGATTCAGTCGAACAAAAGAACAATCTTTTTAATAGAGTGCTGCTGCGAATGTGTAATTGAAGTTATGGAGAAATGTCTCAGGCTTCGATCATCTAAAAAGAACAGCACGTACTTGAAAAACAAATTTAATTGTCCCCATGTAATTAGATAAACTATTATTGAAAAAGCAACCTGTCTACTTCAATAAGACGTAATGGGAATGTGTGATTGTTGTGTTTTTGCTGCTTTGTGTGAAAATGATTGGAGAACTTGATTATCTAATTAGGATAAAAGCTGAATCGAGTTGAATTAACTGAAATGGAAGTGAAAACTTTTGTAGTTCCTCAAAGCGGGGACTATTGTGAAGCCCACGACAAGGTTTGGAGTGAAAACTCATCCTTTTTGCGTTTTCATTTCAGAAAAGTTTCAAATTCGTTATGAAAAGGATGTAGTTTCCATGTATGGCCAGTAGTTGGTGCTGTTGGATGTTTTTGTAATCAAAACAACACAAACATGACTGCAGAGAACAATACACTACAATGCCTACGTAGTCACTACAGTACAGTACTAGTTTACCTTCACTAGTCTGTCACAATCAGTGTGTTGACATGCAACTTTTTATTCCTGTTTAAATCCTGTTAATTGCCGCCAAGATGATTTGTTTACTTCCGGGAGACGTAAATAACGCGTTCTGTTTGGACGGTCGCCCCCGTCCAATCAGAACGCTTCGCAGCCCCCAGGGCTAAAGAGGCTTTAAAGGAGACATATTATGCATTATTCATTTCGTGAAGAGTTTCTTATAGTAATATGTGCCGCCGTAGCCTCGTTATGACGTTCAAATTTGAAAACTGTCTGTTTCCTCCCTGCCTTGCTACACCACATTTTGTGAAAATGCCTGCTCAAACGGTTGACTTATAGTTTGGTCCACTTATCCTGAAATAAACGGATTAACTCCTCCCCCTGACTGTGCCCCCATCGTGTGCGTGTGTGTGTGTGTGTGTGTGTGTGTGTGTGTGTGTGTGTGTGTGTGTGTGTGTGTGTGTGTGTGTGTGTGTGTGAGAGAGAGAGAGAGAGAAAGAGAGAGAGTGGGTGTGGACAGGTGCGTTCAAGTGCATACCGGAAAGCAGGCTGACAAACAGCCTGTTCTGAGGTCGGCTCCTCAGAGCGACTTTTTAGACCGCTGAAACTCCGAACAAAGAATGAATTTGGGGCAAACAAACTTAAATACTATGTTTTTTGGGCTTCTGAGACCTATATGATGTGACTGAAAAATAACATAATATGTCCCCTTTAATCCTTCACTTTTCCCATGTGAACAGTAAGCTCATCAGTATAATTGTGAGTTGCTTGGTTCGGGAATAAACCAATTCTGAATAAAAAAAAACATCCATAAAAAATAAGTTGTCAGTTGTCATAAGTTGCAGAGCTGCTGTCTCACTCTGTCCTGAGTACTGATAGTGTTCTAAGAAACTGTTGTCCTCATTAAAGAGAAATCCTGTTACTATTTCACTCACCTCTTGTTCGCATCACCTCATTAATACTGAACTGTAATCTTGCTGAGATATATTCTCTCATTTATATAGCAGATGGACATGAAGCTGAATCTCAGAAATTTCAGAGAAATCATGTTTGACTTACTATTAAGTGACATTAAGTGCCTGCAGCCACAGCTGTAATCAATAAACATTCATTTGAAGTCAAAATCAATTTTTTCCAACAATACTACCTCTAATAACACAGCTCTGTGGATTAACTGGCCACATAGTGAAGCGGTTAGCACTCTTGTGTCACACTCAGAAAGTCTTGGATCAAGGGGCTTTCTGTGTGGAGTTTGCATATTCTCCCTGTGTATGTGTGGGTTTCAAACATATGGGCATGAATTGAGGGCCCAACAAGTTACTTTGTAAAAAAGCAGCTTAATCTTTCTTTTCTTTTGATAATAAAATAAAATCAAAGCCTTCTGTGTGAAATGAACCTTACTCTTCTTTTTAGTCCCATTAATCTCATCAAACACATTTTTCAGCTGGTTTCAATACCAGTGTTTCTAATGCTCTCGTGCCACATGGCTGTTGTCTCCTTTATTTGTGGTGGAAGAGCCAAATTCCAGATATTAACATTTGATTGATTTCTCGGGTAATGACGAAACCATTTTGAAAGTAGTATTGGAACACCAACCTGTATTAATGGGTTGATTTCAGGTTTGACATAAAACACATGACTGTTTATTAAAATGAGAGATTTGCATGAATGTAACTGTCATAATTCTTAAAAAGGTGCAAAAAGTTGACTCCTTGGTGGTGAACAATACATATTTTACATTTTTTGCATGTGGACATGTTGAAAAGTCATCTCTAAATTTGTTAATATTGAGCATTTCTTTGATAAATATGAATTATTAAATCAATTTGTTTAGTTGCTCTCATATAAGGAGGTACTCTCACAGCAGCTTCATAATAATGTGATGCACTGACATGAAAGAAAAACTGATGTATTTGCAGAACTGTTGACTTCTGCAGCTGTGATCCTATTGCATAACGGATTTGTTAAATGGGTGTTTTCCAGTCTGGAATACGGGAGTCGTGTGAATAACCTGCATGGGAGACATCGCGCGCGGCTAATGAGGCGGATCGGTGTCAGTCTGAGAGCATTTGCATTTTCCCGGTGCGCTTGGAGACAGTCAGACTTCCAATGGAAGAGAGCAGAGGAGCAGCAGCAGCAGCAGCAGAGGAGGATCCTGACTAATCCCATGCAGGCCTGCGAGCGGACGTGCGTCGCATCGGCGAGACGCTGCTGGAGAGATGCGCCGACAGATCCGCACTGACGCTCCCACCTCTGCACGCTCCCGACCTGCGCTCTCATTTTCTGGCTCTCATCTGTTTATTTTTCTCTAAACAGACAAGTTTGCATTCGGAAGCTTGTATTTTCCCTGTTTTTGCGGAGGCTGCGGGTGCGTAATTCTCGCGCCGCCTGCGTGTTTTGCTCCGCCATCGGAGGGAATTGAGATGTGTTTTCCGCGCCGCCTGTCCTCTGCTGAACGGATGCCTTCCCAAGCGGCGAATACACCCCGATCCGGCTCTTTAAATTCACCAGCGGAGGACGGGAGAACAGAATCTGACGCTGCCATCGGCGGACACTTGTGAGATGAGGGATAAGAAGAAAAAAAGGAAACACAAGTGATTTTTTTTTTTTTTTTTTAATTTAGGGTTTGTTTTGATGGGGATTACGGCGCATCGGAATGGATTTTATTCCCGTGTAGTGTGTTCTGCTTGGGTTTTTTCTTTCTTCTCTCCCTCTGTTTGAAAGGGGATCGCTGCTGATTTGAGGACACGTCGATGGATTGATGTGGGATCACGCGCCACCTCCTCCTCGGCTGCATCGATGGCAAACACAAGCGAGTTTGGGGAGAGCAGCGCGTCCCTACAGAACTACGCGTCCGCGGCCTCTGCGGTCAAGCTGGCCTCGCTGGGGCTGATCACGGGCGTCAGCCTGCTGGGCAACGCGTCGCTGTCGCTGCTGCTGCTGAAGGACGCGTCGCTGCACCGGGCGCCCTACTACTTCCTGCTGGACCTGTGCCTGGCCGACGCGCTGCGCGCCGCCCTCTGCTTCCCCTTCGTGATGGCGGCGATCGGCGGCGGCTCGGCGTGGCCGTACGGCGCGCTCAGCTGCAAGATCGTCGCCTTCATGTCGGTGCTCTTCTGCTTCCACGTCGCCTTCCTGCTCTTCTGCGTCAGCGTCACGCGCTACATGGCGATCGCCCACCACCGCTTCTACTCCAAGCGGATGAACCTGTGCACGTGCGTGGCGGTGATCTGCATGGTGTGGACCCTCTCCGTGGCCATGGCCTTCCCGCCGGTCTTCGACGTGGGCACCTACAAGTTCATCCGCGAGGAGGAGCAGTGCATCTTCGAGCACCGCTACGTGAAGGCGAACGACACGCTGGGCTTCATGCTGATGCTGGCGGTCATCGTGGGGACGACCCACGTGGTCTACGTCAAGATGCTGTGCTTCGTCTACGACCACCGCAAGATGAAGCCGGCGCAGCTGGTCCCGGCCATCAGCCAGAACTGGACCTTCCACGGGCCCGGCGCCACGGGCCAGGCCGCCGCCAACTGGATCGCGGGCTTCGGGCGCGGGCCGACGCCGCCCACGCTGGTGGGCATCCGGCAGGCCACGCACCCGGGCAACAGGCGGCTGCTGGTGCTGGACGAGTTCAAGATGGAGAAGCGCATCGGGAAGATGTTCTACATGATCACGCTGACCTTCCTGGTCATGTGGGCGCCCTACATCAGCGCGTGCTACCTGCGGATATTCGTGCGCGGCGTGCCGGTGCCGCAGCTCTACCTGACGGCCGCCGTGTGGATGAGCTTCGCGCAGGCCGGGGCCAACCCCATCATCAGCTTCCTCTTCAACAAGGAGCTGCGGATGAGGCTGCGGGCCTGCTTCCCCTGCTGCCTGGGCACGCAGACCCCCATGGAGCCCTACTGCGTGATCTGAAGACCGCCGGCCCCCCCGGGAAAAAACATACTGCCAAAGACACAAATACACAGAATGTACACAGAGGCTCTGGATGCTGTGGAGTTTTACTTTACTCATGTTTTTAATGAAGATGTAACAATATATTTTGCTTATCAGAAACTTAAAGCGTAAAGATGAAAAACGAGAAGATACTGTGATGCTTTACAGAGTGTGTTTTGAGGATGTTTACTTCACTAACTGGGCGTCAACATGTTTTATTTATGCATGCATGGAAGCAACGTTCACTCCAAATGTAGGACGTAACACATTTTAAAAGCGTTTTACGTCCTATCTCTGGAGACATTCTCCCCCTCTTTATGCCCCGATGATAATATGATCTCTTCTTTACTTTACATGAATGTCACTTAGTTGTAAGTATATTTTCTTGAACCGACACGCCGACCTGAGGTTGTTTTCCCACCACAAAGACTCGTGACAGAACCACTGCAGAGCTATTTTATACACCTCAACCCAAACCTGTCCTTTGGATAACTAAGATTATTTTTAACGACAGCCACGTCACACTTGTAAATACGTACTGTAAAGCTCCATTCCTCCCCTTCCTCTTGCTTTTTTAAAACCAGATATGTTGTATATTTCATAATCTCTTTGTGTTGAACAAGGTGTTGAACGTCACTCTAAAGGTTTTTCTCTCCACCGGTTGTGTTGAGAAGTGGGCTGATTCCCGTCCCCCACAGGAAACACACCACAGACAGTTCTTTTCTATAAATATGGACACTGGGACTCTGAAAATGTGACGTACTTGGTGCTTTCTGGAGGATATTTGCATTGTTTGTATTTCTTAGCAAAATAAATAAGAAATGGATGATAAGTTGTTTTGACTCTATCATCTATTTTTAAGATGTACTTTGAGTGACCAAAGGTTATTTCCTGAACAGAAAGAAATTTACCTCACCTTCAAAAAAAAACGAAGTGAAAGCAATGCAGTTAGCATGACTCACCAGTAGTGGGTGCTGTTGGTTGTTTTTGAAATGAAACATCTGGAGAACAATACGCTATAAACAGTAACAATGACAAGATCCGGTTTTCAGAGTATTTTCAAATAGTTGCACTTTGGAATCAGTTTTCAAATATCTGAGTTTTCAGTGGCTCTGAGGAGTGTTGTCGTGTAAACAGAGCTTCAGTTTTTAAGGGGATCTTTAAGACGCTATCCAAGATATTCACATATAACATTAAAATAAAATTCATTTTTAATCTTTTGTAGAGTAACAATATATCTAGTAGGGTTAATATTCCCTCAGTTTGATCTTGCAGGCTCACTGTGCAGAGCCGGGATGTTGTTCACGTGTTTGCTTGCGACCTCTCCAGATGTTTCATTATAAAAGTCTTTGTTCCGCCACGCAGCCACCTGTTCAGGCTGAACCTCGTGCTGAGAGGGGATGGCAGGTGTGAGCTGACATTGTCGTCCTGTGAGCAGCTCTTTCACACAGATAAGCGCCGGTGGAGGAAGTGTAAATTGGCCCATTTCGTCCTTCTGCTATGAGATGTAGATGATGAAGGCTTAAAGGGCCAACCCAGCAACTTAAAGCGTGGAGGTTCAGTAGAAAAGAAATCGAATTTAGTCACGATCCGCGCAGCAGAGGATGATTTATGTTAATTTTTCTGTGCCTAATATGGAGCAAATTTCCAAATTCAACTTTCATCATAATGCATTAAGCCCTCGGTGCTGCTTCCCTCCAGCCTCCACACCTTCCAGCTCAGAGATCAAGCCGAGGCACACTCACCTTATCTCAGCGCCTCTAATAACCACACGGCCGGGTTACATTAGGCAGCCCAAAATGTGCTTATGCTCGCTATATTTTAGGCTGATTCTGGTATTTCTAAACTCAATTTATTCAAATTTGACTATTTTTAGACAGATAAAAGAAGTCATTGGGACGAGGGGGGGTTTAATATCACACTGTTTGGATTTAATTCCAGGCTATGTGGAGAGAGTTTCTCAGCAGCCTTCTGATGTTCACATCAGGACACTTGAAGGAAATAGAACAACTCTTAAAGAAATCACAAAGAGAAGAGAGGAATGCCGTAGTGGGACAGTGAGGAGGGCCCAAACCTCTCATCAGATGTTTTGGATATTTCCCCATCCCTGCCTTTACAGTGTAATTGAAAAGAGTTAATAAATCACTAGTTTCAGAAAAGATGGACACTTTAAGGATATCTGAATCATCTTCCAATTGAAACGAGTTAAAATTATTTTATTACAGTCTATCTTCAGGTAAAAATGATCACATTGATTAAAATGACAAATATTTTCATTAAAAAACGGCTATATTTCTAATTACTGGTCCTTGTAATTTTCACAGTTATGGAGGGTTACAATCCTCAGTAGCAAAATATGCACAAAATGTAATAATAACAAAATACCTGCTCATAATTAGGCCTAAATAACATACCACTTAACCTGGACAAAATGTACAAAACAAATAGTTAAACAGACAACTAGAAAAATCAATTTTACAAGAAGTTATAGAAAACAAAAACAAATCAAGTGAATATTCATACAAACATCTCGTTGAAGACAGACGGTGGAAACGCTGCTGCTGTGCAACGCGGCGTATTAAATAGTTGTTCTGCTCATGCATGAGTAGATGGACAATAAGAACAATGTTTACTTTCAGAGTGTCGAGACTCCCAGACCAGACTCTCCTGGACCTGGTAGGTTTTGATTTATAGTGTAATTCTCTGCACAGCACCCACTAATGGCCCGGCATGCTAACTACACCATTTCCAGCTTTCTCATCATTTTGAGGATACTGCCGTGTGAGCATGAAACTTTTCTGGAACGAAAATGCAAAAACGATGCGGCGTCGTCCCATATTGTCGATGGTTGTTTATTAAAAACAGATGTTACGGCTCCTCAGTTCTTCTTCTCCTTTAAGCGGTAAACGCAGGCACACGTCTCCTCTGCGATTTTGACACCCAGCCTCTTGTTTACCGTGCGAGATGAAACGATTCTGTCAAGCTAATTATAGCTGCAGAGAGAGCATCTTCTCGGTGTCATATCACGCTGTCAGTGAGCAGCAACATCGCTACCAGGAATACATAATCAACCGCTCGGAGCTGCTGAAATTGCAGGTTTGATTATCTTTCCTCCAGAAGCCGGCGATGCGTGCTTCTTAACAAAGTCCTTGTTTCGGCAGGCAGTTTCTGAGGCACCTGCTTCCTAATCAAACTCAGTTCAACCCGAAAACCAGCTGCAGGCTATTGATTCACCAACTGCTGCCGCTGCTCTAACCGACAGACTCCTTGATTATACCAAACAACAGCTTTCAGAGACTCGGCAGCTCTCTGCGCTCAGGGTTTTATGGCTGCGTTTTGCAGAGGTCCCCTCCGTCACTGTGATCCGCTGTGCAGCACCGGGTTTCCCCACAGCGCTCCCAGCCCGCAGTGCATCCATAACCATTAGCATCACGACGTGCGCGCCCGCTCCTGACAGCTGGCTGCGCCTCTCAGCGTGCCGAGGTCTGGCAGCGTCGCTTCCCGGGCTCCTCGGCAGCTGCAGGAACAACGCCGTACCTCCACGAGCTCTCGGGAGACGCGAGCGCAGGTGGAGTATTTCTGGCTCGAAGTGAAGTTTCTGTGGCACACAGGCTCCGAGCGAGAGTCTTTTCGGCTGTTTTCAGCCGTATTACCCTCTGATCCAGAAGGTAGTACAACCCTACCCGTCCAACATGTAAATCCATCATAGAGAGACCTGGACTCCTGGCCTACCGCAGCGTCTCACAAGATCTGATCCGTATTTGTTTACTGTTTGACAAGTTAGCCAACAAGCTACTTTGAGGATGAGTATTATTACCAACACTAACCTTCAGCTACAGGGCACCAATAGGAGTACTCATTAAATATCATATAACATAATTCATGCAATATGCAATGGCGTTGCGTTGTCCGCACAGCGTCTGCATCAACAAGTTTTATCGAGGATCTTTCATGCACTCTGTGCAGCATCTGACACGACACCCGGTTCTGCTATCCTCAAGAAAACTTGTAAATTTTAAGTAAATATACAAGCATGAAGCTTCAGACAGTTCATTATTTGTTCCAATAGTCCGCTCATGTTGTTAAACAGCTCCATTAAAGGACCTGATGTTCGCTCCCAGCGACTGGATCCCTTCAATCCTCCGCCATCCGGGGGCGGAGCCTCATTACTGATCACTGCTCTGAGGGTTTCAGACCTCTTGAACAATCTCACATCCTGGCCACTGAAGACCGATGTTCATTGTAAGACTGATGTGAGTCATTGCTTCACACGTTGGACAAATCTAATTTTAGCCCGGAGCCGTGAGCGAAGCTTCCAAACGTCGCCTGGCAGAGACTCACTTCACTGACGTCTTTCTGCTTCACAGCATTAGAACCTGACAACATCAGAACCACACCACAGGTTTTATGCTTTCTGGATTAAAAGAAAGTCATTAGCAACGAGGTAGTTTAAACACATCTGTGTTTTGGTTATGATCGTGACTTTTTATTGCAAGTGCAGTAACGTGTTTGTCCTCCTGTTTCTCTAGAGGGCATCTGAAAACTCAGAAAACAGAAGATATCACATCAAGAGGAGATTTGTTCTTTTCTCATTTTTTGCCAAATAAAACTGATCATTGTCTCCTTGTATTTGCCCTGTAATGAACTGCTGACCTGCCCAAGGTGAACTTTCCCATGGTGCGCTGACCCTGAATTTAATAAAGTGGTACAGAAGACGGATGGTTTCTGGACGCAAATCAGATGCAAGAAGAATTGTTCCTGTCTGTACTATGAAATACTCCACAGGCATTAAGTTATATTTCCTCGATGATGAGTTGCATGGATCGAAAAATGCGTCATGAAGACGGAAAAAAATATATAGGTCATGTTTATTCCTCCATGTGTAAATGTAACTGCGCCTGTTAATAATCCGGGTCCAGCAGCTGCTGGTCCAGATGTTGTCCTATTAGCTCAAGATTAGCCTTTGTCTTCTTCATTTCTCTCAAGTTTCTTCCAGTCTTTCTGACACCCAGTTTCATATTTTGTCATTTTGAGTTAAACTTCTCTTTGAAGAATTTTCCTTGATCTGTCAGTCAAATTCAGCAGTTACACTCAAGTAAAATCACTTTTAGGGTGACCATAAGTTTACAGGAAGCATCTCCAACTAATTAAATGAGTCACTTCAGCAAAATATTTTGTGGCGTCACCTAAACATAAATATAATGTGTCATTATCATTCATTCGTGTTCTAATTTTATTGGTCCCCTTTACCTTACATAAGGAAAATATATGCGTTTTAAAAATTAATTTTCAGGGTAATTGCAACATTTTAATAGTTTACTCTCACAAAAGAAATCAAGACTTTTGCTTTTGCTACCTTAAATGAGAGAACATGTCACCCAAATCACCGACTTACAATCACATAAAAATGACGATCCCCCCCAAAAAAGAAAGAAAAACTAACGGATACATGTTGTCTACTATATAATACACCATGCATTTTTCTTTTCTGATCTGCATATTAGATTAGTTACAACTTCATTACAGTCAATTATTAGATGCAAAAAAGCAGTAAACTGCAGTTTAACACTCTGTCGCTGACAGAACCCGATCTGGAGGAAGGAGAGCTGCTCTTCAGTCCACGCTCTGCTGATGCAGTCCTGGACCTGACTGGAGAAGGCTGCTTCGGAAAAGTGGCCAAATGCCTGAAAATGGACGACCAGCAGATCGCAGCGGTCAAAGAGCTGAAGGTGGAAAATACGGAGGATACCAAGAACGAGGTAGATGTTTGGACCTCTGGAGATATTTCCATGTTCAGATTGATTCTTCCAGAACATGAACCGTCATTTGTTGTTATTTGTTGGACTCATTGAAACAACATGTTCTTCTTTTCTCCCCAGCTGGGCGCATTAAAGGCGATCAGCTTTCTGGATCCTGACCGTTTCAACATTAAATTCCAGGAGCACTGTGAGTACTGAGGGCCTGGCATTCAAGATGCTGGACATGAGTCTGGAAAGCCTCCTGCAGAGACGAGGATGATATCCACTGTCACCTTCTGAAATCCGCCCGATCGCCAAGCAGGTTTGTAATCTTTACCCCAATAATCTGTTGTTCTGCTCGTCTTCCAGTGATCAGCAGAGAAAAGTCAGTCCTCACTCCTCATAGGTGTCGGCGTCCTCCACGCTGATATCAAGCCTGATAATATCAGTGTGGAGGACTCAGTGGACGAGCCGTTCAGGCTCAAACTATTGGACGTTCGGCTGGCGGCAGCAGCCTGGGCAGTGCAGCCAGGACAGAGGTTCCAGGCTGATGGGGACAGCTCGGTTCACCACACTACATGTCTTCTTCTCAACATCAATGTGTTGTGGCTCCTCACAGTTATCCAGCAGATTTCACAGATTGGCTCTTGTCTTTCCTGCTCAGGGCCCCAGAAGTTTACCTCGGCCTCCCCATTTCAGAGGCATGGATATGTGGGGAGTGGGCTGTACCCTGGCCGCCCTGTACCTGGCTGAAAACCTCTTCCCATCACTCTGCTCCTATCTGATGGTAGGTCTGATTCCTCCAACGTGTATCCACAACCAGGTGGAAACCATGTAAAGAGCCTCAGCTGATGTGTGTGTGTGTGTGGTTTGTGTCTGCAGATGAAGTGTGTGGTTCAGATTGTAGGTCAGCCGACAGACCAGCTGGAATATACTCCAGGGATTATTTCATCGAGGAGAAGCTGCTGATGGGACTCGGTGGAGGCTGCGGGTAAGATAGCCTCTACTTCTGGATGGAAACTGGTTTAATAAGTTTCCTTGAAGACTTCTAAAACAGTTATGTTGATTCTGCTTCTTCAGACTGAAGAAGAATACATGCTGGAGACTCGCGTCGATCCACAGGAGTAGTGTGGATCCTTTGAGCAGCCAGGCTGCTTCGAGGACCTGGTTTGTGTAAGTCTTCTCTGCTGTGCTGTTTGAGTCAATCGGTGTTTTTATCTTCACTTCCTCACTTCATCAGACATCTGTAAAAAGAAGAAAATCCACTGATCTAACTGTGTTTCCAATTCCAGCTGGGGCCACAGGAAAACGACACCGAGCTGCTGGACAAGCTTGTGTTTTTGGACCTGTTGGACCGGATGCTCCATGTGGAAGCTGACGGCAGAATCGGCCCCCGTGAGGCTCTGGAGCATCCCTTCATCACGATGCCTCACCTGAGCCAGAAGCCCAGCAGCAGACAGTAAGTGGCTGTTAGTGTGTTCACACATGAAGACTGCTGTGTTGTTTCTGAGAGAAACTCTGTTTATTCTTCATGCAGCTTGATGGCCTCCTGCACCTTAATGAACGTGTTCAGAGGAGGATTTGATGGAGGAGGAGACACCTGTGGCCAACCAAGGTTCTGCTGCCCCCAGTGTGTGTCCGGCCCCTGAAGGTCCTGCAGCAGAGCCTGGCCATTTCACCAGAGTCATGAAGAGGGTCCGGAGAGCTTTCAGGAGGATCAGGACTGCTTTATGCTGCTGCCTCCATCCTACAGCTGAGGACTGATGCCTTCCTCATTTTTTTTTTTTGTTTGATTTACTCTTGTCATTTGTCTGCATATTCATGAAATTAAAAAAAAAAAAAAAACACTCAAAATTCCAGTTTGAATTTGAATTTCATAGGTTGATATGTTGATGATATCTTTTGATGAAAATTTGAACCACTTACAGTCAACGAGTCACAGTTCCATTTAATGCAGGAGCTCCTGTAAAATCACCTTTTATGGTCCCAACTGACACTTAAATGTCCAAGTTAAAGTGGTTACCCTGAAGAAAACAGGATGATGTGGAGGTTTGAGGAAGGTTAGGTTCGTTGTGCTTGTGGGGCTCAGCTTTCATCTTCCTGCATGATTTAAGAATCAAGAGAAGAAGGAAAACCTGCACACTTGGTTTATGATTGAAATATTCAAATAATCCTTGTTGAGTTCAGTAAAATTAAAGCTTAGCTTTGGTTCGTTCACTTTCACACTGTTAACCCTAAAGTTCTATCTAAGCAAACAATTTGAGTACAGACCACTTGACTATATTGGTTCTGATAAGTTTTTCAGCATTGCTTAAACAAGAGTGTATAAGTAGGGTTTGAGACAGTTATTGAATGTACTCAATATTTTTCAGTTAATAAAACTTAGATTTTTAAGTTTTAGATCAGGCCGCAGTGCTGGGCTGCGCTGATTGGCTGAAAATTCAAGACAGGTCTGACTTGTCTGTCAGAGGATACCGAGCCCTTTCCTTGCTTCCATGAAGAATGCGTGTGTGCGTTCGGCCATTTCTCCCGGTTTCACACCAGAACTGTGGAACACCCACAAACTGTTGACTCTCAAATTAAGTTCCGCTGCTTGTCATGCAAATTCCTTGAACCATGCACTGAAACAAAATATTTTGTTCATCTGTGGACAGGCTGGATTGGTAACTGACCTGCTACAACAGGCAACGGTGGGTTGATAGTTATTTTTCTCTGTGAATTATATGAATGGTGAGTTCATTCATATTACAGAAACATTTATTTTTTTCCTACATTTACATCTGTGATATCTCTTTGCAGAGCACTGAGACAGCAGCTGTTCGATGCCTTGCCCTGAGAGGACTCCCAGTCATTCTTGGGGATGATGCATCTTTGTTCTTTAAGAGCAGTTCAGTGAGTAACGTTTCTTGATCAGTTGTTGTCGTTCTCAATTTTTTTGTCCATTGGGGATGATGTTCATATAATAACCATTTATACAGATGTTTCATTGTACAAAATTGTCTTTCATAATTTTCATTTGCATAACACTTACCAAAAAATTACCTAAAACACACTGAATTATAATGAGACTTGACTTCATTGTCCTGGGATCGAGATTTGTTCTCATTGCTGTATATGTTGTGTCGGCCAAACAAAAACTAAAAAAGACCAAATAAAGGAAAGAACACTAATCAAGACAGAGACACATCATATATTAGTGTCTACAAGGAGGCTATGAGGGAAGGGACCAGGCTTCTGACAACATGGGCTTTGTTATGTGTGCTACCAAGGAGGCTGATTGTATGCAAATAGCTGCTAACCCTAATATCCTTGTCTTGTCTTGTCTCGTCTCTCTAACCATGTAGGATATTGAGTCTTTGGATACAGCAGTATGAATCCTCCGCTTTGAAGATAACACAGCTGCAAGAGGAACCCATCCAGAGTGAGCATCATCCTGGAGGGCAGCATTGTCATGGAAGCCCTCACCAGCCTACCTCAAGCAATGTGTCTCGTGTTTGGCTTGACCTACGCGCTCCGCCCGCAGTGCCCAAAGTGCCTAAAAAAATAGCTTTACCTTCATTCAACAGGTAATGCTGAGCTTGGGTCGAGGTGAGCTACCTACAAAAAGCTCCATGTCAGGCTGAAGAAAGGTCTTTTCACAGCTAGAAGTCCTCTGAAGAGACCCCATTAAAGAGGGAAATTTAGACTTTCACACTGAAAAAACTGGGAAAACTGAGTGAATTATTTCTCCACTTTTGGGGAGAAACAGTTTCTTCTGCTGTTGAAAAGAAGAAAACATGTTCAGAAAAAGAAATTATTTTTTTCTCCATTACAAGTTGAAGTAGTGAAGTTTTTTTTAATGTTACTTTAAAATGCACACAGCACTTTTAAGAAGGCTAATTTTCATATAAAGAATTTGCACAACGATTGTCATTTTAAATTATTTATTTATCGAAAGCGGTTTGTTGCCTGTAGGTCCGGTGTGTTACCTGCGCTGATGGCGGCGGACCTGCAGAGGCAAACATGACCGTTTATAATTTGAGGAATGTGCAATAAATGTCCCTATTTTTAACTTTTAGGTGTTGGTGAGCGTGCAGTGAATGAGAGAAGGTGTTGTGAGTGTGGTGAAGGGTGTTTTTTTTTTTTTCTCACTTTCTGCTGTTGTGTCCAGAGGTGGTGTCCAGCGGAGGGTGATTATAGATTTTAGATGTGGTTTACGATTTAATTAGTTCAGTTTATTCTTAAGCATGTTTTTTTTTCCTTGAGATTATTGTAATTAGTTTTATAGTGGAGGTTTTTAACAAAGTTTTAGTGAACTGTATAATGTACTGCATTATTTTTATGGTTCCGTCCATACATCCTTTTCCTTATATCCATTTGTTCTAATCTTCCCGTTAAATAAATCATCTGCATTATTTTAATGAAGCACATTTAGAGAACTGAACCTGATGCAAATATATTGATGATAAAAGGTGAAAACATACAAGCTTTGGCTTTAATTCCCAGGACTGTCACTGTATACCGTTCATCTCGACGTCATCTTGACCTTCAGAGTGTGGAAAGCTTGTGAAAAGTACAAAACATGTAAGTCTTTCCAGCCCAGACTGTAATCATTTGATATGTGATATGTGTTTTATCAAAAGCTTTTAAAATATAGTTTTCTTTGGCAGCTCATATGGCTTTATTATATGATATCATGACAACAAATGGGATAATATGCATGTGTCATATTAGAAAGTGTCTGCTTTAATATACTAAACGACACTGAACAGCATGACTTTAGATTTGATTATATTATCTAACTGGAGAGATTTGATTAATTTTCCTCCGATGAACAGGAATTCGCAAGGCTTTGTCCACATATTGAAAAAAAAATCTTTTCTGTCTGTTGTATATTGCATCTCCCATTATATTACAATATTGTTTTGGTTTAATAAAAAAATCCAACAGTAGAAATAAAAACAGTAGGATTTTCCTTTAAATATATAGTTTAATTTGAAGAAACATGACAATGATTTACTAAATATATCTCTTTATTCCAAATAAATAAATGAGGACAACATGTGGGCTGGAGCTGGAGGAAGGCAGGTCAGATCATTCACAGTGCAGTCAGATCCTCAGAGGTAGTAATCTGGATACTTGTAGGGCGAGAGGCATTTGGATTTGCCCTCCTCGACGGTGATGCACAGCAGGTTGGGCAGACAGGGGCAGGAGTGGTGGAGGCGTTTCCCGAAGAAAGGGACCTGAGAGGAGCGGAGAGTTAACAGCTGGGACGACGGGGGAGGCGCCGGTGGCGGGCGACGCCTCGGAGGTCACGTGGACGGGTCAGGCCGCGGCACGCCGCAGCTCTCACCTTCTGACTGAGGGGGTGGCAGTCGTCTCCCTCCTGGCCCATGGGCATGCACATGCGGAGGCTGCGGATCCACAAGCTCACGGCGCAGCACATCCCCCCTCCACACTGAGAGTCCTTCTCACAGGCCTGCACACACACACACACACACACACACATGCACACCTCAAAATTCTACACACACAGCCGTCACACTTTAATCAAACAAAAGGTGTCGTCTGTAACATCACACACTGCAGCGTCACTTCCACGTGTGAGCATTAAACATGATAGCACGCTAATTTGTGTATTAAGAGACGAATGCATGCAAACAGGTGGGAAACGTGTGATGAATGTGTGAATGTGATTCCGTCTCAGTCACATCAGAGCAGAAATCCTCGGAATCGGCCGCGGTGGACGGTTTCTGCAGCAGTGGGGTGAGAGGCTTGAGCGACAGCTCTCACTTCAGATGAGACGCAGGGGATACAATGAAGGGCGACACAAGATATTCTATGTGACAGACGCTGGTGAAAATGTCTCTTTGTTAGGATCCCTTGCTCTCATCTGCGGATTCACATCAACTGCACATCGAGAGGAACAGGAAGGATTGTAAGCTATGCTGATGTTTGCTGTTTAAGGCATCATTTACATTTAAAAATCACTCAAAGTTAAGTTTTTGATTTGTTATAAACTGGTATGTGACTAGAAATTCAAAGTTACCCTTATATTTGTGCATTTATGGCAGAACTTTTGCCTTTTTTAATTTCAGAGAAAAATTTTAATAATACTTACCTTTATCCTTTGTATTTATATTTAGTCTCTTACAGTCACAGTTAGTTCAAATTATATTTAACTGATTGTTTAGATAACTTGGCAATATTTTGAACAAAGAAGACAAAGATGAATTAAATTATAATGTGTCCTTTTAAAAAAAAATTATATTTGAAAGATTTTCTCTAAATGTGGAAGCTTTCCAAAATCCTAATCCTTAGTAATTAATGAAAGGTCAGATATGAACGGGGGCCCGGCATGCAGACTCCCTCTTCACGCTCCCGTCAGGTATCCATCCACCTGCCCGCCGGCACTTACCCCCGTGATGACGGCGGTGGAGCCGTGGGACACCAGCAGCAGGGAGACCAGCAGCAGGACGAAGGACCTCATGACGACTTGCTGGCTCCGTGTTCCCGCGCCCGCCGCTGAGAAGAGTAGGGATGCTGAGGCTGACGGACGTGGCTGCATGTGCATCTGTGACGGATCCGCAAAGCCGAGTGGCCTCCAAACTGGCTGTGTGGAGGTTTATAAACCCAGCCCACCATTCAGAAAAGTCCGTGACTCACTCGCACCAACGCTGTCTTGCAGAAACTACAACAACAACAACAATTTGAAAAAAAAAATAAGGAGGGACAAGGTTTAAGACCACAACGTCCTTGTCATTCATTTTTAGAACTCTTTCATGATATTCTGAACTAAAAAGAAAGATGATTTTCACACCCAGATACTCAAAATCAAGCCTGTGCAGTCCTGTGACACATTTCTTGCATATTTCCCTCTCCTCACCTTTTCATTCTTCAAGGTCGCGGTGCTGAAATATCCTTTTTAAATCCCACTCACAAAGTGACTGAGGCTTCAGCTCATGGAAGGGAACGTCGACACTCGGCCGCTTTCTGATTGATCACAGGGATTCACACGAGGAAGGAGTGTGAGGGTAACAACACACACACCAGGGTCTGCTGTCAGCGAATCAGTTATACTGACTCCAGGTCAGTTCAGCTCGACCTTCACCTATCACACTCTGACCTCTACAGACCTGACCCATCTGGAGCGAAGTTCAGCCTTTTTAATGCTGCTGTTTATTCCTTTAAGTTACTGACAACAAGTCAACATTTCCTTCTGAAAGTAATGGTTGCATTCAGGTCAGACGTTTCAATGTTTAGTAGCGTTAGTCACGTCAGTTTGTGATTTATGAAGACATGAAGAAACACCATAACCTACAAAGATGCAGACAGCAGTCGAAAACTACTTGGAGTGAACGGATTGCCCCACATCTTGCTGCTGGGACATCTTTATTCTCCTCGGACGCGGTAGTTTTATCACCTGTAACAGCATCGTTTTCAAAATGTAACCACCAACCAACCATGTAAAGGCGGAACTTCTCTGAAACAACAATCCAAAAGTGATGCGTTTTCACTTGAAACGTTGTGGTGTAAACAGGATCAAACTCACAGCTGGCTTATATCAACCGACTCACTGAAACTCCAGCTGTTAAACTTCATAATCCAAATATCTAACTATTGTGTTATCATGAAAAGTAGTGGCTGTAAATTTTAAAGACTAATTAACAGCAAAAGCTTCATTTATCGCAGAAAGATTTCTTTGTAGAAGTTTATACTCATGAAAGACTTCTTGCTAGCTGTCATATTTGTTTATTCAGACCCTCATCACTGCTGCAAGAGATAGCAAAATTGAGAAAAAAAAAAAAAGGTTCAAAGTCGGACACAGAAAAAGGTATCACATCCCGAGAGAGCAACCTGAGGACGGACGCCTCAGTCTGCTGTGCCTCTCAGTAACAAGGGGAATCAACAGTTTGTGAGCGGAATGTGTGTTTGTGGCAGACTGACGCTGACGAGTGAGTCAGACGAGGAGACGAGAAGGAGCAGCGTCTCATATCTAATCTCCACTCCTGCTTCCACTCACCGCTCATCAAGAAACACAGAGACAGGCTTTTGTTGACACACTCACAATTTAAAAAGTGAACGCCGGTGATTGAATCCAGATAAAGGTGAAGAGCAGGTAAAAGTAATTCACGTTCCTGTCAGCAGAGAAGCCTCCCAGACAGCAGAGGAAATTGTCGTTTCCGAGCTCGAGCGTCACTGTAACTTTCAGAGTCGTGGCGATGGAGACGATAGCGTTTGGTCTGCTGGTGTGTGTTGCTCAGGTTAAACCATGAGGTATTCTTCAGGTATGTTCCAGAGCATCGACTGTCTGAATCAGACAAATACCTATACACCGCAAAGGTGTTAAGTGATTTAAAGACTTCTAGATATAGATGTAATTTGAATAACTTAAAGATATTTATAGAAATAGACTGAATGAATGAATTGAATCAGGGAAATGTGTCAGAGTTCATTCAGAGGAGGACTCAAAATGACGATGTGGTTAACGCTCATTTTATTGAGAGCAGAAAACCACAAGTCCAAACCTGAACAACACTACAAAACACTCCAACAATTCAAAAACCTGGAAATCAAGGGACGAACTGACAGAAGGAACACAGAAGATGTCCAATATAAGCCACAGCCACCAGGGGAAGACGATCCCACACTCAGACAGGTGAAACACTTCAGCAATCAGCCGTGAAGAGGGAAAGCCAAGCAGCCTGAAGCCAGAGACAGAGGGCCCATTCACACAAAGCAAAAACTGATATTTCAATGTCTTTTCAGCCTGTTGCTCACACGTAAACAAAGCTACAAGTCACTAAAAAATAATTAAATCTGAAAAGTTCCAGCTAAAGTGGAGATTAAGAAAGCCTCGTCTTGTCTTCATATTTGCATGTAGACACCAGGAGATGGAGGAAAAATACTTGATTCATCTTCCCATTATGACAAAAAACATTCTTTAAAGACTGAGGAAATAGAAAAAGCCAAACCTTACTACCCTGGAGTTCCTTCGATGCCTAAACTCCCTCCAAAATATTAAAATTAATACATTCTCAAATAGCAGAACACTCCAGCGTCAGTGTTTCATACATGGATCTGTTCAGATTGAAGTTGCAATAATTGCAGTATCTGTATCTTTAGATGTGTCCCCCACTATATATTCAACCCTCACATACTGCTCTAAGCACTTAACAGTGTATTCACAGCACGAGATAAAATCCCACCAACTCTTTCTCTGGTTCAAAAAGCAATTTACGTCAACAGAGAGGATGGCTGGACCAAGGTCAAGCACCGCCTCTTTAACAATGCCCTCTCGGTATTGGAACGTATTCGCCATGCAGACTGCAACGGCTCCAAAAGAGCAAATAATGAGAAACATTCATGACTGGGAAAGAACTCTGATCATTTTCTCTTGAATGTGATTAGAAACATTAAAATGAGCTGAAGAACGGAACTCCATTAGATCTGAATGCTCTCTTTCAGTTGGGACTGCTGGTGTCTAACTCCTGCAAATATTAACGACTTGGCATCATGCATCATGTAAAGGGAGCAACGCTCATTATTGTATATTGTGCACCGCTGCACATTTCAAGACAGCAGATCAAATGGATAGACACACACACACACACAAATCCCTGGGTGGAGGCGGTTCTCCATCAACCCGGGGAAGAAAACAGACGCCGAGCAAAATGCAAACAGTGTGGGATGGGGGTAAGCGAAAGGTCGCAGCTGCTGACAGAAGAGGATGATTTTCTGCTTTAGATTTAGAAGCATTTGTATTCTGCTGTCCTGCACGTTCGTCTCAAGCGAATAGCAAAGGTTAACCAGAGAACGCTTGAGTCTGACGATCAGCAAATTATATAAACCATGTGGTCTCAAGTGGAATGAGGCTTTACCCAACGTTCAGAATGTAAGCTAAATGTGATTATTTATAGTGCGACTATCTTATAATCTTCTCTATTTCACACATACCCAATATTTCACAAATATTTTTGAACACATGCTACTTTCCTAGTTATTCTATTTCCATGTTTAAGATCAGATTCCTCAGGCGTTTCATTTTAAAATAAGAAATTCAACCAAAGTTAGCTCGGTCGGCCTTTTCTTGCATTCCTCCTCCGCTCATCTCATACAGCGGGACTCTGATGGAGCGTAAATCTTTGCCCTTGGTTGTTGAAATAACAGCAGAGGACTGAATGTACAAAAACTGAAGGACATGAGCACAGCCGCCAATTGTGTGTCTCGAAAAAAAAACACTCTGAATCTATTTTGTAATGAAGCGGAATCCAATGTTATTGTTGTTTTGCTTCTAAACCATAAAAGGCATGTTTCTCATTATTGAAAGTCTGTTTGTGATTACAGGTAAATGTGGCTAAAGTGTGGTGAGAGATTATCAGACAGCTGTCTTCCAGTGGGATCTCAAGAGTGAAAGACCGTGCCTCTTTTAAATTGGGATTATTCAAGTATTTTCTATTTTCTTACGGTAAATACGTCAGTCAAGGGCTTCGCATCGTGTATGAAAAATAAAAAAAACTGTACTCTGTTCCTGTTCAAGGTCATGTCCAATCTGTTGTTGAGCATGAGCCGACTTTCATAAGCCGCTCTGCAGAAAAGCTTCCACACACATGATTTTCCCATCATTCCTCACTCATGTTTGAGTGAAGTAATTTCTTTTTTTCTGTCCCACTGGCTTACATCAACAGCAGAGCTGTAGAGGAGTGGTTTACATGTGCTTCCTACAATATCTTTTATGAATATGCCTCCTTTATTGGGAGAAAAAGAAATACTCTCCAGAGAGAAAAGTGTTGAAAATAGTTCAATAACTTGGTCTTGGATACTTGCTTTGATGACTGTTGAATTAGTTTTTGATAAAGTGAAGGATAGAAGAGGTCAGCTCCAACATCCACCCATTCATCCCTCCATCCATCCGTTTTCTGTACCTCTTTATTCTATTCATACGTCAGAGCCACAGCTAGGCGACATGACCGTCCACAAAGAAAGGCCTTGGCCTGGTATCCAGTCAATCCCTGAAATGAAAATGCAAACCACTTCAGCTGTTACACCCAAACCAAAACTTTACTGAATGGTTTTTACAACCATCTATATATCCAGATCAACTGAACCTTCTTTACCTCAGTAGGATTATCTTCATTTAACTCAGTAGAGCACGCTGGCAGTAATCATGTACCACTTGAAGACAGGGAGGCCACCACAGGTCCAATCATGAGACCACACACACACACACGCACACACATGCACGCACACACAAATGAACAAGTATTCATAATGTTCCTTAATTCCATCCTGAGACCCCAGAATGACCATGTGCACAACATAAAGCAAAGAATAAACGTCAGTCAGACCCGCAGCTCATGAAGCATCTGCACTAATCAAAATTCAAAGTTCAGCCGGAGCAATTGTCTCCTCAGTCTGTCTGAATGGTGAGAAGTGCAGCGAATGCTGACTGTGTGAGGTGTGTGTAGCCTCTGAGGCGAGTCCAGCAACGTCTCGCTCCAAATCAAACACACCTTCATCCAGAGGGGAAGCATAAACCTCTCAACACGGCCATGCTTTTGCTCTCTTATACATGAAGATCTGGTGTTGAAGAGCCCCTCGCTGTGGGAAGCACCTCTGAGCGCCGTTTGTGCTGATTCAGCCGTGACTTTCAGTGCTGTGGGCCAACATGATGGAGAACGGGAGCGGGGCTTTCTGGCGCCCCGTTGCTGTGATTTGGCTGCGATCGCGGTGTCATGATTCAGTTCACAAACTGTGGGCCAAACTTCTGACCCATTCCCTCCACCCGCAGATGAAATACGGCAGACAGAGAGCCAGCCGCTCGCAGCCAGACTCACTGAACTTCATGCCGCTGATTAATCTTTCATTTTCTCAAGCTCGGCCTAAAGGCACCCATTGATCTTAATCATGCAAATTGTGAAGGATGATCAATCATATTTGATGATTAGAAGCACAAGGTCAGGGTTTTTCTTTTCTGTTTTTGAGAAAAGTAAATGCTTATGATTTATTAGAGTCAACATAAGAGAGCTGAGGCCTCGTTTATGAAACATTTCCTCGTCTATCTTTTCCTGTAAAGACCAACCCGATATCACCAGATTTTTTCTTCTTTTACAAAAGATCCCAAAGGCAAAGATATTGCAGTGTTCTCTATTCTCACTATTGAGCTCTGAAACGCTCCTCCACCACAGAAGAAAGCTCATCAGTAATTATCAAAAGCACAGACTGATGAGCATATTAACCACAATCCACTCAACTGGAGCTCGGGTGTAACGTTGAGGAATTGATTGGAGACGGAGAGAGCTGGTGTCGGATCCTCACAGAGGCTAAAATAAGCACAGACATGGCACACGCACGCTCACACACACACACGTCATATTCCTGCAGCGTGACGCTAACGCGGAGCGGCGTGGGAAGCTCGGCCGGCCCTGGGGCGTGACGTGTTGTCATTCGAGCCGGGCCGTTCGAAGGCCTGAGTAAAGTGGGTGGTCACATTCTATCAATCCCAGCGTATCCCAGGATTCATAGAGTCTGAACAGACGTGTGTGTCGCCGTGTGGGCTGGTGGCTCGCCGGTGCATTTAACCTGCTGTGTGTGCTCGTTTCGGACACTGGGGTGAGGGGAAATCATGAAGCACTTGACATGAAAGCGCTTGAGCTCAGTGCAGGAGGAAGCTGTGGGTGACGTCAGACCATGCTTCACTAATGAAGACTAATTATGGCCACGGGCCGCGTGACCCTGTTCGGTAACTAGCGAGCATATAGGAGCCGTGCTCGCCACAACAGAAAGACACAGAAATGGGATTTTCACATGCTGTAACGCCTGCGAGCTCTGGAGGTTCTGCAGGAGCTGTCCCATTAACACACAGCCAGTAAAAAACCCCGAAACGCTAAGTTATCTGAGGATACAAGCTTCACAGTCAAATGACCGGTCGGTCACTAACACTGCAAAAAAACAAAAAAACAATCAGCACTCTAAAAGACTTCCGTCCTGCAGGAACACAAGGACACCGGTCCTTATCTTCTCTTCATCTCTCACTAACCTTTCCTCTGCCATCTGGGGCTTTGTGTTGAGAGAATGAATCTGAACAAAGAGGTTTCAGAGCTGCAGCTTTCACTAAACCTCATGGTTCAACTAAATATTGGCAGCAGAATGTGATTTATTCCAGGTTTGGTGCACAAACATCGTATGATTTCAGCTTTTCAGGCAGAAGCAGTCAATTACTGATTCATGAGCTGAGTGTTATCTGCTTTGTTCATATTAACTCTATGTGATGAAATGTTCAGGATAAATCCTGTTTTTTACTCAATACCAGCTGAGACCGTCTCCAGCCTTGTTTCCTCACAGTTAATGAAGATGCTGAAGAAAGAGAAAGTACCTGAGAAACGCTGTTGAAACAGGTTAAATTTCAAATATCTGTCAGTATAAAAACAAATAGAAGAACATTATACTGGCTTGGTGCAGAAATCTACAAAAGCATGTTCAGGGAGAAAACACACAATATATGTATAAAGTTATGTCACTTGATGTTTTCTCAAGGAGCAGAGATAATAGCAAGTTACTTCACCAGAAATGAATTGTGGACAAATCTTGAGTGAATGTGCCTTGGTGTCAGGGTCGAACAGATCCAGCTGTAAGGCCTACTTTTTCTGTTTTTTTACATTTTGAAATAAACTGATCAAGAAATAACTCCAAGGTTCCTCAGCGTAGTACAGTGGGGCCAAGGAAAAGCCATTCATTGAAAGAAAACTGTGAGGAGTTTACAAAAACTTCAGTTTTTATTATATTTACCGCTGCATTTCTTTTCCCATGAAAAGTAGCTGAGGTCAAAGTGAAATGGCATTGCCTATGGATTTTCATTTCAGAAAAGTTTCACGTTTACACAGTAACATTTTTAAAACAATGTCTGTTTACATTGAAATTGCAGAAATACTGAAAACAATGCCGCTATCACGACAGGTCACAAGTTGGGTGTTGGTCGTTTTTATAGTGAAATTACACCAGGTTGGATTTTTATTCCAGGTGAAAGATGGACTGGGAGTCATGACGCTCTGGAGGAAAGCTTTGTTCATCCACTCACACAGAGGAAATACTTCTTCCACCTTGGGACCTGTTGTCAAAAAGTTGCATTTTCAGTGGTTCTGGTGTACACACACACCTAAAATGCAATGACGGCTTTCTGGTTCCCCTTGAAAATGTCGTGTAAACGGCCGACCAGTGGCCAGTATGAGCTCCTAAATCATGATTCATGGCCGAGATGCAGTAGATCCAGATCCAGGTCCTTACAGCCGGTGATGTATTTCTATTGATCTAAATTCTGTCAGAGATGTTTCGAGATGCTCTAACGGGGTTACGTCGTAGTCAAACACATTCTCATGTATGTTTTGCCTCTGTAGGCCTAACCCCCACCCTCCTCACCCCAACCCCCACCCTCCTCACCCCAACCCCCACCCTCCACACATGCTCCGGGGTAAGTGATGCACAGCATGAGTCCTAGATAACAAGGTGCTCCTCTCTCTCTCTCTCTCTCTCTCTCTCTCTCTCTCTCTCTCCCCTCAGGGTCAGGAGCATGAAAGCTGCAGCTGGTTGATATTTCGCTGCTTCTCGCCTTGTATCTGGGCAAATCCTCCAAGCTTGTTTATTTTTTGTCTTGGTGTCGCATCTCATAATGGGATCAAACCCCGACTGCAGCGTGTTTTCATCGCCTCCCAGACAAATGTGCTTGAGGAGGGCTGAAAACATGCTGCGTGGACGTATCCTGAGAGGCTGCGCTGCATGTCAAACATCCTCCACCGGCGAGCGCGCCGCGTCCGCCGGGAGAACTGGAGCAGCAGTTACCGTGAATAAATATGCTGGCTGCTCCGCGGATAGCTCCGCCGGGCGTTAATGAGCGCCGTGATTCATGCGCAGGATTACAGCAGGCAGGACCAACTGCTTAATTACAATGGAGAAGGCTGCGCCTCGCTGCGCCGCCATTTGTGGAGGAAGCGGAGGAAGCGGTGCAGGAGGCATGCAGCAGATGAGGAATTCCTCCACTAGCAGCACCGAGTCTATTCAACATAACCCCACAGATTCCTTCCTGCTTTTATTAGCTTCTGCCGTGCTGCTAATCACGAGAAGCTTTGCGTAAAATGTGAGGAAAGCTGCACCAAAGGCCCGATCTCACTCTCAGATGCAGCATCTGTCGCCACCGGAGTGCTGCTCGAGAACAAAACCAATGAACACAAGAAACACAACAAGAGACACGACTGTGGGGAAAGCTTCGGATTTTTCAAACGTAGCTTTCCATGAGTCTGCAAATGGATTAGCCTCCCTGCAGTAAACGGAATAGAAATACAGGTGAAACCATTGGCCGAGGAAATCTATCCATCCGATGGGAACCAGCAACTTTCTGAAGGATCGAAAACCACTCTACCACGAACTTTCACCGTCAAAACAAAGAACAGCACCCACTAGTGGCCCTACAGGGACATTACGTTGTTTTAAGCATTTCTGCTGTTTCCATAGACTCAAAATGTTACAAACATGAAACTTTTCTGAAATAAAAAGATTGCCGGTGTGGAGAAAACACCGTCTTTCCACAGACAGACAGGATGAAGGCGCACAACGCGACGCTTCAGTCACCGGCTCATCTGTGAACTTACTTGCTTTGCTTTATTCTGGTGTCTCTGGAAATGAATCACACACAGACTGCGTGAGAAGTCACAGCGGGAGGTGTGAGTGTGCCGGCTCGGGTTCGCACCTCGCCGCATGTGGCTCAGTCTGGCAACCTCACATAAAAGCCGACTTCTCTTATGAATCTCAAACGTACATCAAGTAGGATTAATCTTTCATGAAAGAGTCTTTATATTGGAGGCTTATATCCTGAGTTGCATTTCTTTACTTGAAAGCCAAACGTCCCTGTGGCCAGAGACAAATGGAAAATTGCTTCAAATCAACCCACAGGTGAAATAAAACTACCAAATAGTCGTACCATAAAATGAACTAAAGTTGATCTTCTTCAGTATGTTGAAAGAAGAAGAACCTTCATATCATGAGCACCGAGGCCATGTAATTATTCTCCTGCCCACTCAAACAAATTTCCCTTCATTCCCTTAATATTTTTAGAAAGACAATTTCCGCCATGTAGAAGGGCATCACATACATTATGCAGGATGTCGCAGAATAGTACATTGCCCACCACCTTTTTATCTCTTGGCTGATTTGATTATCCACTTCATTTCCTAGAAATATGATTCCTCTGAAGAAAACTATTTTCTGTAACAACCTGTGAAAAGAGGAGATGGCAGTCCAGTGCAGGGCAGCTCTTCAGGGTCGGACGGGATGACTGGGATCGGTCGGAGCTGTGGTCTGGATGCTGCTGAAACCACCAGGAGCCATCACTTCCAGTTTTCACACCCAGTCCCGGTATAAATAGCCTTCGGGCCGGCATCTGCGGGGGTTACGTCACCGTTGAACAACTGCTTCCACCAAAGTGCTTGTCAGAGCATCTAAAAGCATTTCTTCAAACAGGAGGAGAGGAGCGGCGGCATCTGGCAGTGTTCGCAGAGACCGACCGCTGGAGCTGAGCGCTCACTGATCAGACGCTGCACGGCTTCACCCTGCACAATCCAGGCAACAGCCACTTTGCATCTTCTGGTTTCAGTGTGCTCTAATACACCAGTGTGCTTCCAGCCACAAGCATGGGCCTCGTTACCGAGGTTTTCTAACATGTTGCTTCAGTCTGAGAGCGTTTCAAGACACGTTATTGATTTTTATCATATCGACCGAATGTGAGCTGTCTGTGACTGCAGCCTTCAAACTACTACACTGCATGTGAAGCAGCTCCCAACAGGCTGTCACATTGTGGGGTTCAGAGACATTGGGTCAGTAGGTAGTCGAGACTGAGACAAGACCCAGACTATGAGGGACCAAGATCAGTCTCTAGAACTACACCGCCAGGCTTCAGTCGTGATCAGTGTCAGCCTCCTCAGCAGTGAGACTTCTCTGCCTCGGTCCAGATGCCTCAGAGGAGGAACATCTCAGCAGTATGAAAGTTCTCCGCTCAGTGAGTTTTCTTTCTCCCCAGCTGGACTGTAATGAGACCAACCACCCACTGCAACACCTCCAGCTGTGATCAGGGTGTTTGTTGCACTTGTTCCTGGTTTCCTCCCTCCCTCTCTCTCTCTCTCTCTCTCCCTCTCTCTCTCTCTCTCTCTCTCTCTCATCTCTGTTGGGTTTAGGACTTTCACAGCTGTGACAAACCCTCAAAAAGTGCTTTGAGAAGAGTTTGTTTTTCTGTTCTGAAGTTGTCTGACGGTTTGTCTGACCCTGAACTGACATGAAGTTATTTGTGGTGCTGGAACTTTTCTGCAAACATGGTCCACATTTTGCAAAAGCAGAATTTCCAGGCGTCTCTCCGCGTTTGATCAAATCATTTATATAGAGGATTATCACTGGGTGTCATCAGGTTTGTTTTGGATTTGGAGAAAACGATCAAAACATGCACAGTGGTACTGGCATGATAAAAACACTGTGACACTCCAATTCAAACAGTTGAAACTTTAATTACATTTATTACCGTGTTGTTGTTCAGACAGCCTAAACTGATGTCCCACATTTGCTGTTTTATGAGGGGAAAATGATGTGTGTTTACACAGAAAGGGCAGAAACTGTGTAGTTATCATGCCAGGTTTAATTTTGTAATGAAACCACACACACCCGCAGAGAACAATACACTAAACATTTAAAGGCAGGAGACACAGATGTTGCTATAGGATAAACGATACATATGAACAGACAACGCAGTTGCATTGCCATTACAGGTGACACTCAATATGAATTGGGAGTCAACTGTTTGTGTTCACTTAGAAAAATATCACATTTTTGATTCTTTACATTGACTCCACCTTTTAGCGAGCACTTTATCCAACTGCAGGTTTTATAGATAATGAAGCTATGATCACGTCTGAAGCCTTTCTTAAAGTTTGATGAAATTTGACATTTAATACCATTATTAGTCCAGAAAATCAATTGCATTGATTTAATTTGTTAATGGTCATTGAGACCAACAGTTTAATGATTTATTCTTTTTTTATTTTCATCGTATCAAATTGTTTTCGCTGAAATATTGTGTGAGTTTCAAGAAAGAACGTCATAATTTCAAACATTTACAGAATTTCTCCTCATTAATCTAAACATATGGCACAAACATTTCACGATGCCTTCAGTGACTGGTATTTGCTGTCTTTATTTTAAGAAATTGACCAGAATGCATCTTGTGGTGTTTCTGCTCTGCTGAAGGTTTTCGCTGGATTCAGCTGAGCCTCACTACATAACATCACCGTGATCTATGAGGCTCACGGCAGCATTTGATTCGACGTCAGATCATTTTACCTCGGCCATAAAATACAGAGACGTGATTCTGGAGACGCTCCATCGTCAATGAGCCAGTGAAATGAGCCTCGAAGCCAGTACGGACCTGCGTGTTCCTCTGCATGTCGTCTGGACCGCCGCCGGCTTTCAGCCAGCTAGAACAGATCCATTTCTCAGGTTTGTTTGTTCTCTCACCCCCCTCTCTCTTAAAGCTCTCTCGGCTCGTCCACGTCACCCGGGCGGCTCGGGAGGCCCTGATTCTCACACTCGCAGTGACACATCCGGCCCTGTGTGCGTACAATCTGGCATAAGAGCTGAAAGACAGGCGAGCACGTCGCCGCCTGCGGGGGAACAGCTGACTGCTTTGTCCCGATGCTGCGACAGAGGCGGCGGTCCACGTGGCGGATGTGCCAGCCTGACGCTCGGCTGCACGAGCACAGACAGGAGAAGTTTCACGGAGAGAGAAGTTCTGACAGGCACTCATATTTTTATGTCTTAGAGGTAAGAATGCACCACAGCAGATAAGACCAGATGAATCCGAGCTGTGCAGCATCATCTCTGACAGATGTCCCATCATCTGACGTGGCAGGACATCGCACACACACACACTCACACACACACTCACACTCACACACACTGCTCTCTGCTGCTAAAGTGAAGCGACACTTGGAAACAGTTCAAACTAAAGCCTGTCACTCTGCTCCTCACTCTGAAGCAACGGCGCTTGTTTGACGCGGCTAAATATAATCAGCTGAACCTCTCCGGCTCCATTCATGGGAAGCAGGAGTGAAGGATTTTCACACAGATCTCAATACTTCCACGGCTGCTCCGGCGTCTGCGCACACCCCTCCGCTGCTGCTTAATTGGAAGACAAGCTAAAAATACAAAAGATGGTTTCATTACTTCCTGCTTTCCCACTTGTTTTCTCCAAACATTGTTTATTACATTAAAGAAAGAGAGCAACGATCTCCCAGAAGCACTCCTGTCTTGATATCTGAGATAAGAAATGTGACAGTTAAACTCACCTTGATGCATCGTGGGTTTCCAGCTGGTTCCATCTTGGTGTGCTAATCGGGAATAAATGCAAATAAAGAAAAGTCACAGACGATGATGGAAAGTGTCATTTAATGTGCACAGAATAATCTGTTCTTACTGTCAATGGATTGAGCGAACAACCAAAAAAGTCACGTTTAAAGGGATGAATGCCGAAAATGACTCAAACTACATAAATGGTGGTTTGTGAACAATCTTTATAAAGTAAATGAAATAACGCAGGATACTCTTTATACATTCACAGCAAAACTCTAAAATCTTCATTTTCAAGTTTGTTCAATATTATAATCCAACTTGGTCGTCTGCCCAGATGCCAGAAGTTCCCTGGTTCGAGTCCGGGCTTGTGGGTTTCTTCCTGTTTCTTCCCACAGTGCAATAAAAGGACATGGATTCCAGCGCCCTGTGACCTTAAGGCAGATAAAATGAGAAAAAAGATTTATGATTTATTCATGACGCTTTCGTCACAAACCAGGAGGAGCTGAAGGTCACACTTAGAGGCAGGAACAAAACATCTGAACAAACTCGACGCGAGCGTCTTTGTGCATCAGCATGAGAGAGAAGCCCCATCTCTTTTCATGTAGATGATTTCTATTAATGACGATGATTTTCCTGTTATTGATTCTTCCTTGTTGTCATGACGATGCTCCTAACTGGAAAATAAATCTTTCCCAGATGGTAAATTTCAGAATTCCCAGCTGACTCCATGCATTGTTTTTTTGCTGATAGTGAAGTGAAGGAATTGATCATCGTTCTCGTTCTGTTTTCTTTTAGTCCATTTGTTCCTTATGTCAGCTGCACATGTGTTGCATAATTGAATGCTGCAGGCAGCTGGATGGAACAGTGACTCAAAACAAAAGAATGACACAAAAATCAAAGACTTGTAGTCTCTAACCGGTCTGGTCGCAACAATCTTCCTGAAGAAAGGAGTAAAGTTCATTCATGTTCTGCAGCAGGAAGAAGTGCGCTCTGTGTGTTTTCCTCTCGGCTAAGTGCTCTGCATGTCGACACGCCGCTGGTGATCACATCCGCTTTATAAATTAATCTGTTGGGGGAACGAGAGCTTGAAGGACAGCCGAGCGCGTCGACCCGACGGTACAAGCTGCTGTCATCCAGCCAGCAAACATAATCAGCTCAAATAATCAACATCAACATTATTACTTTAATTAGACGCTGATCAATGATCTTTGTTTGACTCTTAATTTCATCAGAGGGCATCGATCTCTAAATTGGATCAGACACAAGGTTACTTCACATGTTTCATGCGAGCTCTGCTCCTAATTAGGCACTTAATTGAGCTGGGACCCATTGAATTATGGGACATGACATAGCTTTCATTGAATTAACGCAGCCAAGCAGGAGGCTTGGTACGCCGCTATAGGGGAACCTGCTCCTGCTCCCGTTCCACGTCTGATCCGTCTAGTCAGCATAAAACACCCAACAGGAGACACAAACCTTTTTAAAGTGGCTTTTCCCTCTATTTAAGGCTTTACACATGTACTGATTTTGTGTGTGTGTGTGTGTGTGTGTGTGTGTGTAATTGGATACATATCTTTCGGTTTTGCTGCAGTGAATGAGATGTATAAATACCGAAGGGAGGCTTTTAGGTCTGAAAATACACCCTATACATCCACACACAATGCGAATGCGGCGCCTTTAGTCAACATCCCAGCAGATCTCTTGGAGGCAGCGCTGCCGCTCCGCCACATTGTTCGGCTGAATTGCCGGAGTGCTCCTCTAAAAATAGGGCGCACAGCTGAGAGTTCAGGGGGATGTGGCACGAGGCGGCGGGAGGAGGGGGGCTTTCACTGAAAAGCAGGAGAAAAGACAGATTCTTCTAAAGCTCCAGAAGAGGGATGATGTAAACAGTGAGCTCCAGAGAGAAACACATTTTCAAAGTGTTGGTGGAAGTGGGTAAAGAAATAACTAAATAAAATACTCCCGCGCTCCAAAAACCCCTTTTTGCCCCCTGAATACGTGGAGTTTAAAGGGACGGCGGCGTCCCGCCGAGACGCCGGTAGGCAGCGGGTTCAGAGCAAATTGAGTTTTCAATTTCCTTCCCAAAAAAAATGAGATTCAACAAAACGGCAGGAGAGCGGGGCGATCTTCCTCCCTCTCTGAGTCAGTGTGAATCAAAGGAATGCTTAATGACGACTTCAAGAGCGACGCAGGGCTTCACGCTGCAGCTCATTCAGTAATCTCTGCTGATTTCTGACAAACGGGGAGAAAAGGGGGGTGGAATATCCAAGAAAGAGACCTGTGAAGCCGTCCAGGTGAGGGATACCTGGAAACACATGCAGTAAAGGAAGCAGTGAATGTCAATGTGGAAGTTCAAATGGGAGAAAAACAGATTCAGCTGAAGGATAATGAAATATAACCATTTGCAGATACACAACAGCAGAGTCTCAGTAACCTCAGTTTGTATTGAAACTTGCAAATGACTGCACCTTATTAAAAACTTCCAGTTATAACAGCGTTCTCTCCATGACGCTGGCTCAGGGAATAACACACTCCTGGATCAAATGCAGCAAAACCCCTCAAGTTTAATTTTACATGCTATTTAAATTCACTGCCAGAGGGTATAAAAATCAAGAAGGCAGACTGGCGTGAGATTCAGAGCAGATCTAAATGTGACATGAAGCTTAAAATAGATATTCTTGTCATGTGTTAATGACATTGTTAGTGGAGGAAGGTGTGACGGAGCAAACCGAGGCGGGAGGAACGGCTTCTACAGCATGCTGGGTACCGCGGGGGAGGGTCTGGGATTAGTGCCACCTGGACATAATCTGATGTCTGAAGGAAAATATTTGATTTGTGTGTTCAATGGAGCTTAAAACTGATGTTAAAGTCAATTAAACTTTTCAGCACTCCCGCTAACGTCACTGATGACTTCTGACAGACTGGAATCAGATCAGATCAAGGCTGGGCTCAGTCTTGTCTTGGAGGACATTTCTTTGACGCGGCTTCGTCAGTTCCTTCTGCTCAACCTGCTGAGTTAACTGAGCGCTACAGTGTTTAAAAACCCAGAGATTAAATCAACGATGATGTTTCCAGCTGTGTCACAAGTTGACAAAAGTGTGATTCATAACATAGCTTTCTGTGCGGTGGCTCAGGTGGTCCTGTGAATTATTCACTATCCCCCAAGGTTGAGAGTTCGATTGCCATCCCATATAGAATCCTCATATAGAATGAACTGGACTTTCTCCTGTCGGTGTGCTTTTAAAACTGCTGCAGTGTTTCTAAGCTTTATGGAAGAGAACTTTGATTACTGTGATGATATGAAATATGATATTTTGTAATTACTTCTAATTGCAAACAATCAAGAAGAGAAATGTTCAATTTTCACTTCACAATAGTCGATCCAAACAGATCGATTCCACCACGGGTTGGTACATGTTGGTTGTCAGAAACTCTCGCAGTGGCTGTGGAATCTTGGAGAGGCGTCGTTTTCTAATCCAGAACGTGCTGGATCAGCTGTATGAGTGCATCCAGCGAGGATTTAAATGCGACGCTATATCGCCTCGTATGCTGCCTCTCTACCTGTTATCCTGCCGCTCTTCACTCCAACACCTCCGCTGCCTCTCTGGTGTTACGCCTGTCTTCAGCGTGACTGCCTTATTGTTTTGCAAAGCTTGTTTGTTCTCCCTTTGTTGTTTGGGGAATTGCTCCTTTTTTTTTGTCTCCGCACTGGTTTTTTTTTAGTGATTTATTCATAGACGGAGCCCGCTTGTAAAATAGACTTCAGTCTCGGAGGAATCGCCGCGTGAAGAGAAAGGGTGAATAAACAAAAACATCTCTTGGATGTGATGCAACGTTGTGACACAGCGCTGCAGATCTGCTGCTCTCAGCTCAGACTGTTACCTGGAAATGTCTGAGCCAAGCGGTGGAGATTAATTAAGGACAGCCATATGTTGCTGTGGTGGGATGTTCTGACTCACGTTTGGGTTGCAGAGCTGCTGTCTCTTTCATCGAAATCTTTCTATAACGTCTAAAACTTCACTTTAAACTATAAAACCATCAAGGCCCAGGAAAATATGGACTGTCAGTCGTGACATTTTGTTGTTATTGTCCATCTACTCGCACATTTCCAACCATTTCCATGGAGACGGAGTCGGAACGTTGTCGTAAAGTTCCACCTTTTTCACATTTGCGTGTAAACAGACGCCCAAAAACACTCAACAAAAGTTATTAAAGAAACCAAACAAACAGTGAAGAAATCAAAGACGCTTGAAAGGAAGGGAAGTTTTTTCATCTCATTGATCACTCATCAGTTTATACAACTTCCATTTTTCTCCATCAGACATTGCAGGACTGATCTTCCCTGTGTTCACTCTTACAAATAGGTTTTTATTGACCTTTGACTCATGCCCCCCATATGCACTTTCATGGTTCTTGGCTGATTTCCATCTCCTGGACTGCGGAGTGGTGTTGATACCCAGAGAAATGTCTCGGAGGCATCGTCGTGATCGTTTTCACAGCAGCGCTTCTCTGTTTGGTGGTGTGCCAGCGACTGGCCGGCTGTGATACGGAGCTTCACACTGATTCACTGTGAGAGCAGAGAAGGGAGGGAAAAAAACAAAAACCACCCATCATATGGAGCGTAGATTCAGTTCATCCTCTGGGAGTGTGTGTGTGTATGTGTGTGTGTGCTGAAGTCTTTGTCAAATGATGACTGTGATCTGTTCTCCGCACTGCAGAGAATCTGTTTTTGTGTCACTGATTTAGTTACTTCACAAACATATGGTGCTTTTTAGTTCTTTCCCAGTCTTTTACTCTAAACTTCTGTCTGGTCCGACTCAGTATTGTTTTAAATGTTCATGAATGAGTGATTTGATCATGATATGCTATCTTTGTTGCTCTCTAATCAGCTTTTCAAAGGTACACATATTATACAACATCCGCGAACAATGCTTCAAGACTCCTCAAGGACCTCTTTTCCTCGCTCGCTCTCTCTTCACACACATCCAGCACACCTTTTTGCGTGGGCAGAGAACCAAAGCTGTGAGTGACTCAGAATAGACCCCTGGCTTCTCATCTCGCCTGCCTCCCAGGTATCTCCTGCAAGGCGCTGGCGTCAGCATGGCTAATTTAGAGGAGGGTGTATCGTCAGGGGCGGGGGGAATAAAAGAACTGCTGGTTTATTGATACCTGGGTGGGATTTCAGGATGTAGTGATGTTCTCTCTGTTCCCCTCTGAAAATATTCTCTCTAAACAACAACAACAAAACCATGCCAATTCAACTTCAGTGGATATTTTTACTTTTTTTTTTCTTTATTCTGATCCGGTTCATACTGAATGTGAGATTATTCTACAGCAGTGGAGTCAAACATTTCACTTCAGGGGCCACATGCAGCCAAATAGCTGTTGTGATGGGTTGACGAATTTTGGACGCTACTCTTAAGAAAATGTCTTCTTCAAAGTTTTTGCCATTTCTTAGTGGTTTTCTGGGCCAGACTGGAGCCTCTTGTGGGCTGATTTAGGCCCATGGGCCTTAAGTGTGACACCCCTGAACAAGAGCATGCCATGTGACTAGAAACTAATGCTTAAGAGCACTTAGACAAGAGAGACATTTCCTCACCTTTTTTTTTTTTTTTTTCCCTTGTCCTGTTCGGTAGCTGGGGCGTGCAATATTGTATGATTGTAGCCTTTTACTATCCGAACAGATTTTAATATTAGCAGCAGGACGAGACTAAGTCTCCTCCTGCTGCTGCCTTTATTTAAAGCTGGCATCCGGCATGGCTACCGGACAGGACCGGGACGGAAATGCTCAGAGAGCAGGGACAGAAAGAGAGAAAGATAAAGAGAGGGAGAACGGAAGGGGGGGGGGGGGCACAACCTATGTACAAAGTCACAATACAAAACAGTGTTGTTGACGCACCACACACAACCTAGAACAATCCCAAACCCCCAATCTGGACAACACCAAAACAGAGCCGACAGCCAACACAGAAAATTACAGAACCATACATACATTTTTTTTTTTCTTCTTTTTTTCCAAACCATATTAATGAACAGAACAGGCCACAAAAATAAAAGGAGATGTAGGGGAGGAGGGAAATGCAAGGACACCACAAACCGTATTTTTTTTTTTTTTTTTTTTGAATATAGCTAGTCATAACTAGTAGTAAACTAGGGGCGTGCATCAAGAGAGGTCTGCTACAGATCACCATTAATCTAACCACCACAAGAAGACAAGGTAACCCAGTATGTAAAGAGTGATTAAAGATCAACGTGATCATGTGAATATGATGGTGACAGTGATGGTGATAGTGATCATGCATATATGACCTCTGACCTCTGAGAAGGCCAGAAGCAGGCTCACCTGGCTCCCCACGACTTTTATTGAGGAATGTTTTCCAGTCTTCTTCTTTTCTTTTCAGTTTAATCCGAGTTGGAGCCTGCCACACATTACTGTGGACAAAGGGCTTCAGAATGAAGCAGGGATCCTTAAAACCTGCAAATAAAATACTGGTCTTTGGTAACTTTTGCTCCGTAGCATCAAAACATCGTCCGACCAGCTGTTCCTGCTCCGCTTTTCTAATTTAAAGCGATTCAGAGAAGAAATATATTCATACTTCAACTGCAAAAACAATAAGCATGCAAAATCACGAGGCTGCAGCTGCCATACACACACACACTCATACACACACACACCTGCCTCCCGTCTCCAGAAGACAGGAAACTGAAGCGCTTTTAGCATTTATCACAAAGCGACACTCCAGCGCTCACTCTCTCACTTTGCCTGTGAAATTTCTTCTGACGTTCGACTCCTAAAACTCATCCTCAAGCAACCTCTGCTGCGCCGGCTGGCACCTCCACCGCCAGCCGGGATTAAACGTCTGATTGGCTGCCGCGTGGAGAGAGAGCTTCTCCCAGGACCGCAAGGCCACTTTGAATAAAAGCCGCCACCAAATGGCGGCGTTATGTTGCGTCCGCGTGGAGGAGCGGGAGAGCAGCCGGCGTGCTCCGTGTTTGCTCCCTGAAAATTTCATGTTTCCTTAATTGACTTGGTTTCACAGCTTGCCTCGCAGCTCCAGCTGATGCCTTCAGCCGCTCACAACCCACAAAGACTGCCGCCACCTCCATATGCTGCGCCCGTGCGTCCTGGCTAAGTCGCTGACGTGATGTGAGTGCGGCATGCACGTGTGTTTGGAGATTTAAATGCCGGCGGTGGCTGATTCTACCTTGGAGGCAGAGTGAGGTTTAGGAGGGAGAGAGAGAGAGAGAGAGAGAGAGAGACAGAGAGGAGCGAGAGAAAGATGAATCTGACTCCAGGCAACAGATGTCCAATTAACATATCCCCATAATTAGGATGATGTGGAGGATGAAGATGAAGATGTGAGGCCACAGCTGCTGTTGTCCGTCCCAGGCAGCGTGGAGGCGCCTGAATATTCATGTGACATTTTTATCATTTCTCTGTCCTTCGCTCCACGAGATGCCGCCGCCGCGACGCTCGCCGGTTACACAACCTTGGTGTCGGCGTTCATTAAAGATGAAGGGGGTCTTATTAGTCCAGAAAGAAGGCGGCTCCCAGTGTGGTGCTGCGCCGCGATGAAGCGCCGGAGACATCGGGTTGATTTGCTTTTCCTCGGCCATGCATACACTCCACAGTGGCACAGCGTGCATTATCTACAGTGCAAACCCCTCCCTCGCATGCTACTTTAATATGTGCAAATGTGTGCAAATTTATACTGATGTGCAAGAGTTCAAACATTTGTAGTAATGTGGTTAAGTGAAATTAGGCTCCGGAGCAGCAGCTGTGTTCTTGAGCACACATACAGTGGAGAGTAATGAAGAATGAAAGGAGCTCCAAAGAGCCGTCAGCTCGCCGGCACTCACTCGTCCGTCTTTGTCAGAAACTTCTGCTCCAGTAACTCCATCCGGCTGCAGCGGTCGGGCTTTTCTTTGAGCCCTCGTGACGCGGCGGCTGGCTTCTTCAACTTCCAGATCAATTATTCACACGGATATCCTATAAATACCAGTCTGTTAAAAGGAGGGAGATACCCATCTGAGGCCTGAGAGAGAGCTGCGTGAGCTAAACAGAACCAGGCTCAAAAATTACTGTTCAATCTGACTTCCAGAGAGCCTGCATTTAGAATTCACTATATTTAAGTAATGTGATCTGCAGCTTCAACACAAGAGTTAGCACCCTGTGCAAGACGTTTAAATCTCACAGTGCTCTGACATGATAAACACTGTTTAAGCATCGTTCTTATCAGGAATAAACATCTGGATGAGCCTGTGAAAAAAGGTTACAAGCTGAAATTTTGACAAAAAGAATAATCAAAATTCAGTTGTTATTTAAAGGAAATCATTTGCAGAAGTGAAATTATGACAGATTATGAAATAAAAGGTTTCATATTAGAATGTCTTTTTAATTATTTTTTAAAAATGTTGGTCTGTTTTGCACTAATATACAAAAGAGGAGACTGCACGCAGTACACAAAATATTTTCCCTCAGGTGTTCAAATAACAAAAAGTCTTTTAATTCTCCTTTTGACAAAAATCTGATGGAAAGTGTGAAGCCTGTCGTGGCTATAAAGATATGAGGCAAGGTGAAGAGGATGGGGTGGATGGATGGATCAGACACAATATTATACAAAAACAACATAGCTTTAGGGAAAATCCTGCTCACTTGTGCTTTAAACACTCAGATAATTTGACTTATATCAAGAGTATTCGGTGAAATATGAGTAGAATTTACACTTTTTCTTTTCCTGTATAGTTGTGATTAGCCCGTATTAAACAAGCTTTTTTTTTTAACTTAGTTTATTGTTGTTCCTTCTCCATGCTTCTTTGTGATTTCGATCATGAAAATTCAGACCTCTAATAATGAAAGTTTATGACCTGAGCAGCGGTATGGTGAGATAACATTTATTTAGGCGTTAACGTCATGGCAGCTGATCCTGAGGGGAACATGGGACCATGTGCATTGAATTTCTTGGAAATCCTTCCAGCTGTCATTCAGGCATTTCTATAAAGCCACAGATGTCAAGTTCATTGAGAAAGAACTCGATTTTCCACGTTATCGTCACACAAAGAAGCCACTGTTGTCGCGTACGCCATCGATAGACCATGAGCCGTGAAATCATGTGTGTCCGTTCATAATTTATTGGGCGTTTTGATAACAATAAAGCTGGGTAAATCAGAGTCAGAGGGATTCATCCTCCAGCCAGCATTGACATTTCAGATAAAACTTAATGGAGATAATCATTACTTATATCTATCTGATGACTAAATGTATCCATCAACAGTTTTTCTGTTGATGGATGATGGAAGTCATTGTCCTTGCGTGATATTTTAATGGAAAATATCTCTCTATCCTTCATTCATCCTCAAGCCACTAACTTTTTCTTTTCCTTTTTTTGCATTTTTACTCTTCAAAAAGAAGACGAGCTGCACCAAAAAACATCATGCATCATGTCCTGTAAACATGGTAACAACCTTATTGAAATGCGATTTCAACAATAGAATGCTGACAGCGTGTGACGTGACCTATATGAACTAATTCATTAATAAATCTGGTTGGCAGCACGCTGTCCCACTGGGCTGTAAAGCACTTGTGCTCATTCGGAGGACGTGGGTGTTCAGGTTGGACACCTTCAGGAGGAGGAGGAGTCCAGCACACAGGAAGAGAAATCTTCTGATCCGCTGCAAATCCAGCTGTTTTTGACGTGACTGAAAGAGTGAGACCGTCCAAAAACACAAACTGAATGAGCTTTCTTTGTAGGGTTTTATTCGTCACTTCCTGTGTGAAGGAGAAACCCAAGGTCGAGCCACAACTCCTAAACGTCAAGAGGAGACGTGTGAGATGGTTGGGCGTCTGCTGCCCCCTGGTTGCCTCCCATTAAAGGTCTGCCAGACACGGCTCACTGTGAGGGGACAGCTTGGTGCTGGTGACTGTTAGAGCGTCCAATCAGAACAAAACGGTTTTTCTTTCTTTTTTAATCATTCTTCATCAGATAGATCTAGGCACAGTAGGCCTGTATCATGCCAGAGGTATTGGAGGACCTTTTTAGGCCAAACTCGTGGCAACTTTTGAATGAAGCCTCTCTGAGACCACGGCTTCAGTCCTGATGTGGTTGTTTTGATCTGAATCAGATCTTCTGGTCTCTCATCAACTGTCTCCTAAAACCCAACTGGTTCAGTTCAAACCAGTGTAAACATACCTTCACTTGTCACCTCAAGCTGATACAGTTTTGAAGGATGAGGAACAGTTTTGAGGGACCGGACTCAAAATATTAATCAGTCTTGTGGCAGACTTATACAGACTTTGACCCTCGAGCTAAAATGGACTTCCTGTCCGCTGGAAGCTCATTTCCTGTCTGTCACACTGGGTCTGCGGTCAGGTTTCCTCCTGGTTGGTACAGCCGGACTGACAGCAGCAGAAAGAGATGGACAGAAGGTGAAGTGGCGCCTCCACTGTGGGTGAGGGGAGGAAAGACGAGATGACAGGAGCGAGGAGCCTCCTACCTGCAGACAGTCTGCCAGGTCAGACGGCTGACTCCTCCTGAAGTCCTCTGGAAGGGGGGGGGGTCTCTCTTCTGCAGCCCTCCAGCACTCCGGTGTGCTTCAGATGCTCCGGCGCCATCTGACAGCAGCCCTGCTTTGGAGCCAGAACGCTTTCGACAGACTCATAAGTGGCGCATAATGATAATTAACACGCCAATTAGACATCTGCTGTGTTTCCAAGGCCGTCTTGAGAATAATGTGTTTACAATTAAAAGGGGGGCTCAAAATGAGCAAGGAGGCACACATGATTCCACTTCAGTGGGCCAATGTTCAACAGGAGGACGTACCCAGGGTGCAGTGGGGGGCGAGGGGGTCGCCTGTGAGGGCCTGGTATCAGCGAGGAGCCCCCGGGGAGCCTGTCACATCTGATTAGGTGGAGGGAGATGCAGGGGCCAAATGAGCTGGATGGAGCGGCGAGCACCAGGATCGACACATTACCACTGGGTGTCAGCACTGATCACATCATATCATCACCCCCGCCCCCCACCCCCCACCCCCCACCAGCTCTGACAACTCAATCAATGGCCTGATGGACTGGGACCAGGGAGGCTGTCACTGCAGCATCCAGCACTCAGAAAATACCCAGGATGCATCCTCACCTTTAAAAAGCTCCACACCTCAGGAGAGGAAGGAAGGAAGGAAGAAGCATTTTGGGTATTTTCAGGTGCAGAGTTCACCACAAGATGGCACAGTTGGACTATTAAACCTGAACACGCTGCTGCTTCGACTTGAGTCTCTCTCTTCTTTGTTTTATCTCACATCATAAAGGTTTTACAGTTCTTCATCAGTCTATGAAGGGTGATGATAACATTTTAAGACCTTACATCAATACTCCTATATCTCAACTTTATGTTCTAAGAGAAGCGGGGGATCTTCGGGCTCCTTTTCTGTGCCAAAGACAGTTGTTAAAATCTTCATCCTGACCTTCTTTAAAAAACCTCAATCCCCCCAACTCGTTATAAAGCTGAGATGTATTTGAACAGAGGGGTGGAAAAGTGCACTCAGTCTTTGCTTAAACAGACCGAAGAAACTGAAAAGTCCTGGCACTGCTTCTTTTTTCCTCAACAGAAAGTTTAAAATAAAGGCTGTGGAATATGCTTTAAGTGTGAAAGTAACCGTGAACCCTGCCGCCTGTTTCTGTTCCGCTTCTCCGACTTCAAGCATTTCTCCCCTGTGAAGCTGAGAACGGAGACTAAGTTCTGCTTCATCATCACTGCTGCTCCTCTGTCCATCTAATCCTCTTCTACATCTGATTTTCTTCCCGGCTGCAGTTAGAAAGGCTGTCTGAGCGACCATGAGCACAACCAGTCACATGTCTGCCACAGTGCTGACACAGAGAAACAGAAGATGAAGAAGGAAAAATAGATTTTGCATGTAATAAACCCATAAGATAAAGAAAAAAAGTGTTCCTATGGAAGACATAAATGGTTTCCTTTCAACATGTAACTGTGTTGCGAGTGCACCGTATCACAATCTCACGCCAGCCTTTTACAGTAACCCCTTTAATTAAATCTTTGCAGCGACTTGGAGATTGGAGAATTTCCCCTGACAACACTGATAAAGACCAGATTGCTGCGTCTGATGTTGCGAAACCTGCACTGAAAAGTGGGAGTCCCAAAAGGACTCAATTACTTTGGTAAAATGGACAAACATCAGCCAAAGGGTTTGTTTTGAAAGTCTCCGCTGTTTATCCTGGCTTGTTTGCTGGACGTGGTGAATGGACAATCTGGCTCTGATTGCAGATTAAGCCCAAGTGAGCGTGTTTCCAGGTCTCCCGCTGCGCCGGCGAGAGTGAGCCTGGATTTCCACTGGCTGGCAGCGGCACAAATGCACGGCATTCGAGTGACTGAGGCCTTCCTGCGTTTGTCTGCCTCCTCATTAGAGGCCTGATGGGCGGAGATGAGCCAAACAAGTCACTTTCAAGGAAAACTCCCCATCTGCCAGGTATTCTGTCTGGCTCCATTCGGCTCTTTATTAAATGGCCAAAACAAACAAGAGACACAAAAACACTGGCAGCAAGTTCCTCAGCTGAGAACCACGTCCGTATTTTTAGAGACTTAAAAATAAATAAATAGATAAATCGTACATTATAATCGTAGACCAACAGCATAAAGCAAACAAAGCTGATCATTAATCGTCTGTTTTCTCTTTAATGAGGACACTTCCCAATGATCCAGGAATCATACTGTTTTAGAAACGTTTTTCCTATAGCTACATGACATTGTTAAAAAAAATTGTGCCAAGTTTCCAGAGCAACATGTTGCAAGAATTTCCTTGAGCGATTAATAAAGTTTTTCTATTGTTTTGTAAAAAGTTGTGTTTTCAGTGGCTGCGAGCACCGCTGTCATCAAAACATGCCCCCCAAACGCAACGTACGTTTTGCGACTTGAAAACGCTGTCGCGTAAACGGGACCTTAAAATGCCAACATACAACATACACTAGCGAAGCAGAGGATGATTAATAATACATTACACTGAGTTGACATTTCAGTCGGCGTTACTAATGATGCACTCGTTCCCTGCAGGCCAGAGACGATCGCTCCGTTCAGCGCAAGAAAAGACAATAAATTAGAGCACAAAGTGTAAAGGTCTGTTGGCTGAGGCTGGTCTTATCCCAGACCGCGATCAAATAAATGAACTCCATTAAGCAAAGCTTGTTTTTTTACCTTTGCCCTACTGAGCGTCCTCAGGTTTTATGTGGCTACAGCTTGAATGGCATTCTCAGTGGCCAACAGATTCATGGAGAACCCCTGTGTCTCACTCGGAATACCGCCAGCCTTCCACAGCCGCCCCTCGGACCTGCCTGGAGAGGCAGATCCCAGAGGAGAGCCGGGAATCGGCCGGTCTGCCACCTGGCCTTGGACTGCGCTGCACGGCCTCTTAACCTGACCCCGGCAGCGCTCACTAATAAAATGCATGTATGGATTATCCCTGCGGGTGCATCTGAAAGCAGGGTCAGACAAAAGGAGGAAGAGGGAAGAGACTCCATTGTTGTAGGAGTCAGCGAGTCGAAGGACGGATTAGGATTTGGTACATACGAATGAATACATGACAGCGATAGAAATATCACATTTAAATACGGAAGAGTGTCTTTATTGTAAAACAGGAAATTTCGGCAGGAAGAGAGAAGCTTTGCACGATTTTTTTAAAATCCAGACATTAAAAAACAAAACATTTTCAAAAATATCAGTGGTCATTAAAGCTCTTGAGCTCCTCCAGACTCCTCCAGGCTTTAGGACAGCCTTGAAGTTTGCATGTTCCCCCTCTTTATTCCCAAGGTATCTTCGAGGTATTTTGCATTTTCATGTGAAAACACAAAACCTTCCTTGCGTTTCAGATGTCCGTTTATGACAACGAGGCTAGAAGCCACTGAACTCACCAGTTTTCAGGAACGGCTCCCAAGGGGGAGTTTTAGAAAAACGCTTCGACCGTCTCCATGGAAACAGGAGGACATGCAACTTTCTGGAAACGGCTTTCTGGGCTCTGTCACTGAGGAAACACAGCTACTGTGCATGGCATTAGCAAATAGTTCTCCTGTGCTGTACGTGTGATTTCATTACAAGAAATCAGAGCTGTTATCAGCAGTGGCAGGGCAGTGTGTGTGAGACGGTGTTGCTGGACATGCATGAGGACAGTGAAACGGTCAATGGAGTTTTTGTTTTCAAAGCTGACGGACAGGGTGATAGACGAGGAGTTTTCTGGGATTATTGCAGCTTCACATCATCAAACCTGCCGTGGCGGGTTTCTTTCATCTGGAAAAGCGTCTCCTGCGTCTCGTGTTTTTTGCAGCGGCTGGTATTTGTTAAAGCAGCTCACTGAAGAAGAGGTATAACTGCTTTCAACACATTTCAAGGTAATGAGTGCAGATGTTGGTTTTGGTAATAAGTGTTCATTTACTGGCGCTTGTCCAAATATGAGGCCAGATTTCTATTGTCGTGGTCTGAGGCTATGTTTATGTTCTTGTCCGTTTCCATCCCATCTTATCTCTCTCTATGATAGAATAATGTGGTGGACCCACAAATAATCACCACAAAGGCCCAGAAAAACAATTTAGATTGCTATTTAAAGATTGTTCATTGCACTTACTGTCTGCTCTTATTAAGGAAAAACAAAAACATACTCGTGGGATTCAACTGAGAAGCATTTCATGATTCAAAATAAAAAAAAAATGCTTCTTTCGTTTTGTTGTTTCTAAAGTTTTCTGCAGCCTCTGAGTTCTCTTCTTGGTTGAAATTATCCTTTTAAAATCCTATTTCTCACTAACCAGCCAACTTCTACGTCAGATACGTTTAGTGAGCCTGCTAGAATGCGATACCAGTAATTTGACTCCTGCCTCACTGCATTTGCTGGTCCAGTATTTGGACCAGATGATCATGTGAGGAAAATCATGGTAACTCACGATCAGCTTGTGGAAACCTGGCCTCACCACACCCTTGCAGTGGCTTCTTGTAATTTGACACCACCTCCCTCCACAGCTGGAGCAGATGTGCTCAGAAGGAAATCCAGAGATATCTGCGTGCCGTCAGTTTGATCAGCTCTGGTCCAAACGGAACATTCACAGGAGTCTGAAACGTTCTCCGCAATCGAGTAACTAAAAGAAGCAATGAACCTCCTCAGCGGACACTCTGGACACGTTTAATATGCACACCCAGCAGTCTAATGTTATATTTGTGAATGTGAAAAGCCAGCAAGGGTCTAATTTCATTTATGAGGTGTTCACAGACCTGAAGAGAGTTGAAGCTTCCCCCAAATGTTACAGGAGAACCAAAAGATCAAGTGTAGCTGTGAAACACATTGACCATCACCGAGCCACTGCGGACTCGCTAAGGCCATGCGAGCGGATTAATGATTTCTAGTTAGGGCCCTCTCGGCTGCGGGCTGCTATTTCCCCGTTTGGCCGACAGCACGGAGCGGCAGAGGCGCGTAACAGCGCGGCAGCCTGCTTTCACATTCATAGAAATCCCAGCCATTAATTCCCCAGAATGGAGGTGAGTTCCAGTGCTGATGAAATATATGAGAGGAGCAGAGGCAATTTCTATCTTTAAGCCAACACACACCTCCTGCACTTCATTCTGTCCTGGCTGGCCGAGGTGGTGTGGTGAGGTGTAGGGAGGTGATGGAGGGAGAGCGGAGAGCCCAGGTTGTTGTTTTTTTCGTCTGTAAGCCCCCCGCATCTCAATCAGACTGTGAAAACATGAAGAACCACAAACTCATGGCTGAACTCCGCCGTCACGCGCTTGTCTTACAACTGAATCTGTCTTACAGCGCTTTGCAGAATAAAGCAGAAGAAAGTGTGTCATACAGGAGCTGGCAAGTCGCGGCGGGAACGTAAATGATTCACCGGCTCCGAGGGGCCCCGGCGCTCCGCGGGAGAGCCGCTCAATATGCGGCGCCGGCGTCGCTGCCAGTTGGCAGCGAGGGCGCCGCCGTCGGCTGGCACCGATTCGCAGCCCCCGGTAGGTACTGACATCTTCAACAGGATTGTAACATCCCATATGCAACCCCTCCAACGCCACCACCCACCAATCCACCCGCCCATCCACCTACCCACCAGCCCCGGCGCCCGGATCCAGACAGCCATCCTCACCGGAGCCTGAAATAAGACTGGGGCTGATACATACTGCGCTCTATCTCCCTCTCACCATCTCATTATGCTCCCCGCTGCACAGGAGAAGGGTTTTCACGGATACACGCCGAAAAAAAAAAAATAATCATGCAGCAGCTCAGGCACTTTTCAATCACACCAGTGCATAACAACCACTCACTTGTGAATTAAATGTCACAGCAGAAGCCTCCTTTATTTTGCCTCTTCCAAAGATTTCTAATCCCCCCCCTTCCTCCTCCTCCTCCTCCTCCTCCTCCTCCTCTTTCTATTCTTCTGCGTTTTCATTATCAGCGGCTGCTAGGAGCGCTGCAGCTGCAGCAGAAGTGCACACAGCTGCTGTGTCACTGCCACCGTGTTCGGCGTCGCCTCGGCGAAGATCAGACGCCTCCAAAAAGGAAAAGAAAAAAAAAAAAAGAAAAAGAAATCGCTATCTAGAACCCAGATAAACATCAGGGGTTTTCATGAGCAACTTCGCAGGTGCTGACAGGTAAAATCCCTGTAAAGCTCAACCGGAGCAGCAGATTATGTTATCTGTCAGGTGATAAGGCTGCACTCGTCTCCGGCTGACATCAGGTGTTTCATAAAAATGGTCTCCTCAAGTGTCAAACGTCTGAAGGCTCTTTGTCTCGCAGTTTGGGGCTTAAAGCCAACACTCTGCGTCTAATCACTGGAGGTGCTGTTGTGTTGCTCGCTAAAGAGCAAGCAGGGCTTTTTCTTTTTTTTTCTTTTTTTTTTTGATGCTACAAGAGTTTAATTTGACAGCCACAACAGCAGCAGGCGCAGAGGTGTCGTTGCAAATGTACACTGGCAGCGCAGGTTCCCCAGCCGGAGCAGGAGTTGAAAGTCACGCTTTCAGCACTTCATTACTGCGCCTCCACCTCAAACGCCGAACGGCAAAGCTGTCAAACTGTGTTCTTTAGGGCTAAGTGATCCTGTGATGTGAGTACATTTCAGAGAAAGCGCTCGACCTCGGAGTGGATTCCTTTTTCCTGCGCTGTGATGTTTGAGTTTCAGGCGGCGGGAGGCGGAGGAGGCGGTGGTCGGGGGAGGGGGGGATGGGAGAAAATCTCTTCAAGCCCTGGGTCGCCTGGAGTGAGCGAGTTCACGTTAGCCCGACTCCAGCTCCCTGCATCGCTCATTAGGAGCTTGGCTGAGCACTCAAGGTTTTGTTTGGATGGCTCCCAAATGGAAACACAAGTCTGGAGCCGTGCCAAGCTGTCAGGCCGATGCATGAGCTGCGGCGTGAGTGATGGCCGGCCGCTCGGATAGAGCGGTCCTCCGGGGCTGTCAGCGCAACAAAGTCGGTGTCCAAATGAGGAGGGCTCTAATCACTGCGAGCAGCGTGATCTCACTCAAATACCCGTTTTGGACGTGACACAAAAACAACAGCTGGACAAAAAGGGTTTTCAAATATTTCGTCTCCAGGCTTTCAACACTCTCTTCACAGGTCTCCTGTTCACAATTGAGGATATGCAGCAGCGGCAAGTAGCTGTGAGGCAAAATGAAGACCTGTAAAGGCAACAGAAAGTGTTGGTCTACTACTGCTCTGTCGATAGGATGAGAGATACCTACGTGGCTGCAGGGGTGGTATAAATGAAGATGTCCCATCTGCTAAGTCACTTTTATCTCCTCTTGATTGCATGGAGATGAATTAACCCAACAGCCCACACATCTGAGCAGGGAAGCCAGATCTCACGGTGAAAGTGAAACTCTAAACCCGTACGTACTGATCCTGCATTCAGCTGTAACTTTTCGTCTGTCAGTAACGTAAAACAGAAACTCTGCTTCACCGAGGTGTCGAGAGGAAGTGGACTGATGTTGAACAGACGCTTATTTTTATTCCCAACAATTGAAACAACGAAAGTCCTCGAGATCACAGAAGACGACTTGATTACTGAGGACTCAGGTACACAGACTGAGACTCCAAACACCGACGAACCAACAGGCAGAACACACAGAAGAACATAAACCAGTCGCCAGGTGAAGACAGTCACAGGTGAAACACATCAGGGCAGGGAACAGCAATCAGACATGGGGAGGGGAAGTCACGGAGCCCGAAATCAGCGACGGAGTCAGAATCTCTAAAAACACGAAGCATAAACCATGATACTATTCCTTCTTTACAGCCCGTCCCGGATTTACTCCATAGGAACCGGTATTTTAACGTATTTTGGGACTTTTACAGAGTCGAAAGAACTTCACATAAAACCTCAGTCACTCCATTTCCAACCGGATATTTTTCTCTAAATCTTATGAACATCTGATCAACGTGTTTCCAGGGAATCTTGAGCTATTCTCCAGTGAGTTTTTGGAGAGCGTTGTTTTTACATTTCTCCTCAAAAACGAAAAAAAAAAAAAAAAAAAATGCACTGAAACCGAAGTAAGGAAATACAGGCTTTATTAAGAATAACCACAAACTCTTTTACATGTTATTTGTTCTATTAATGTAGTTATTGGGTCTCTGGGGGTTTTGCTACCTGCACTTCGACTCAATTCAAGGAAATAAGTAAGTCTGAGAAAACAGCGAACTGAAAAACTCTGGCATCAACTCATGAAGAGTTCACATATCTTCCTCCCACATGGAATGATGTTTGAATGTCGTATAGTTTAATGTTTTATGCCCTGAGTCAGTAGTTCCCAACTCCCTCCTAAGGGCAGGGGGAAGTACTTTATGTGACGTAATATTACTTTTTGCACCTTTAACCACCACTTCTTTGTCATTTCGCTCCATCTGGCTCCAGCAGAAACAATTTGAGCAAACAATCCTCTATTTCCAGGACTAATAAACCTGCAGGATTCTACTTATGTGGCCCTCCCATGTTTCTGAATCTTTAGGGGATATTTGGTTATTTGGTCAGTTTATTACCAGACATTCTGAAATGCCTTCGTATCTGCCGTCACATGTGGCTCATCCTCTGAAATAAAGACAAAAAGCACAAAGTTAACAGGATCCGTTCTGCCACAATAATGGAAAACACACACGGGATCGTAAAACATCCCATTGTGATAAATTTCATTAGTGTTCAGCCTTCAGACATGTGTCCGATAGATCAGGGGTCCAGGACAGGAAGGGGACCGAGGCTTTGTCTGCTCTAACATTTAAAAATTAAGTTTGCACATGTGAGAGATGATAAGACACCTTCCAGAGGATAAAGCACAGATGGAAAACTGCCGGTGGCTTTTATTGATAAGGTTTTGTATATTAATGAGTGTGGGCATGTGCACCAGTGATTTTGATCCTGGAGAGGGGGTCCATAGTGGAAATATGTTGGAGCGCCAAAAGGGAAAAAAATCCTGGAGCAACGGCCCACCAAAGACTTGATGACTGAGTCTGATTTAGATTTGCCATGTCAGTCACTCGGCCATTTCTAACAGACGTTTTTCCTCCAGCAGGCCTGCAAAACCACTCACTCACCTCTCCACCGGATTATCAGACACTCGTGAATGAATTCTGCCGACTGAGGGTTTTTTTTTTTTGAGACAGCGCTCTCTGTGAGCTCTCACTTGGAAATCTGAAGTTGTTGATAATGTAAGATGAGATTAATTTGTTTTGCATGAATTTGACAATGAGGGCAGTTCACAACAGTGACTATAGCCTATGTTGTCTTCACGCTCCGGGACTGCTCCAGTCAACATGTGGCAGCATAAAGTGCTTTTAAGCAATTTGCGTGATCTAGTGATTGTACTTCCCAAATAATGGATCAATTCCATTGATCGTGCTGCACATTTCACTAATTCAAATTAGAATGCAATAGTTGCAAGCTATCCATCCTACACGTGGTGATAATTTTATATAGATTATGGAAAAATGAATATCCCATATGTAGCTATTTTTAATGAAATGTAACCCTAACTCTGATTAAAGAACTCTGATTACCACAAACAGTAGATCATGCTCATCATCCAAAGGTACTGAACATAAACACTGTAAAACAGAAATCCCCTATGTTTTTTACAGGAGATGGTAAAGAGGACTTTACAGTGTGGTGCAGACTATTTAAAGTGGCTGTTGAAGTGATTCCAAATGTTACTGAGGACAGTTACACTAACGCACAAAATTTAGTAAATTATCTTTTCAGTGGGGGAAAAAAATGCCACCTGGTGTGGAAAAAGTCCTCCAGAAATGAACATATTTCTCCATTATCTTCACCTGCAGGTGTTTCGGTCCGTCATGTTTTATTCCACAGGTCCGAGCTCTGATTTATCTCCCTCGCCTCGACTTTTCTGGGCTGAGCAATGGCGGTTATTTGGAGCACAGATTAAATGGATGGCGCATCCCACACTGTTTGATCCAATTAATAATTAAGCAGGGCTTGAATATTATACAGTTCACATACTTAAAACACGCAGTTCAGCGAGTAGGTCAAGAATAATTACACAGAGCAGGCTGACAGGCAGCGAGAAGCCATTTGTTCGGCAGTAATTAGCCTTAATGATGAAGCAATTCACCCCCCATTAATGGAATGAAGACAGACTGTTCAGTGTGTACAAGGACTTCTCTGCATGGGAACAACACGATCTTCTATATTCTGTTTGGGCTCTTTCATCTTAACCACAAAAAGACCACAGAGCAGGAGCGCGGCCTAATGGATTTGTCTGAGCGTGGAGTGGCAGAGCGGCGAGGAAGACTTTCTGACCTGCAGGTGAAGCTGCTTCACAAACCCCCCCCCCACGGCTCCCGGCTCCATCAATAATGCAGCGCACCGCCTGTCATGTTAACACTGTCCTTAAGCGCCTCATTATATATCTCACACACACTGACTCAGATATTTGTTCATCCACTCCCCTCCTTAACGCACACACACACACACACACACACACACACACACACACACACACGCACACGTATAGTGGATCGGGGTTATAAACTGAGCCTCATTATCTTGTATCATGGCGACGAGCCGTGGATAATAACAAAGAGGGCTATCGCTCTAGTGGTGCATTCACAATGAAGGGGATTTAATGTCAAATATTCCAAGCTGTGCAGAACTGCTAGCTAGTGATCTTTTTTTTTTTTTTTGTTTAGCTCTTGGCATAAAGTGGGAAGAAAATATGCAGCAGCTGTAAAAGAAGAAGAAGAAGAAGAAAAAAAAGTCCTCCAACAGACAGACCGGTGTTGAAAAAAAGGGAGGTAAAGTTCTTCAACAGAGATTTACTGTTCCACTTTATGAGCGCCGAGGCTGCTGCTCAATAAATCCTTTATCATTGTGCTTTTATTGGGAGATTTGATCTCTGCAGACAGACGGGGGAGGAAGTGGTGCGGGAGGGGGGCACGTTTTTTTTTTTTTTTTTTTTTTTAAATCTGTCTGACTTCGCTTTGGTTCCGCGTTGTTTAAGCAGACAGGCGCGAGATTGTGCACGGGGCGCCACTTCACCCGGAGCTAGGGGCGCTGCGATAACGGCGTGGCGACGCTGGCTTTATTTAACCCCAGTTTTGGGTGTCCGTTTACGCCACAATGATGCTCAGATCATCAGATTTGTTTTTAATTCGACACTTTAATGCTCTAGTTTCTCCTCTCATGAGAAGTGTTCGCAGAATCAAGCTGAGCATTTAAAGAATTGTTATCCCAGCAGAGTGTGGAGCTGAAAGTCTGAGGGCTGGATGATGGATTGATCTCCCCGTTCTAAACGGTTCATCTTCGCAGCTGTCGGGCTTGTTGAAGAACAACTGATCCACACCGACAGTCCGTTTGTTGATTTCCGTCGATGCTGTAGTGGAGGAACTCTGAACCTGAGGGACAGTCGACTTTCAGAGAGGTGTGAACAGACACAGGATGTGACCGTGATGGACAGAGGAACGCTTGTCTCGCATGCTGGGACCGGCTGCCAGTCATAGGAAATCCCAGCCGATCCTGTCAGACGAGCTGTAAAAGAGAACCGAGTCTGTTCTGGTTCGACTCTGTCATCAACAGATTAGCTGTGAAAAGATCTCATCTTATGTGAAGATGAGATCTGACCTCCACAGGAGGGTCACCTCAGAGTGAGTTTGCTGTAGTACATTTATATATGATCAAATTTCCACAGTGTCAAGTAATAGAAGGAAACAATATAATGTGACAGAGCATCTTTACATGGATTCTTCAGCTTTCTACGGCAAATCAACAGGTTTATCCAAAATATTCCTGTTTCTGTTGGGTTTAGATGTGCTTAGTCACCAGTCCACTTCTGAGTCTGGTTCTGCAGAGAGTCTCCTCCTCTGAGTCTGGTTCTGCAGAGTCTCCTCCTCTGAGTCTGGTTCTGCAGAGTCTCCTCATCTGAATCTGGTTCTGCAGAGAGTCTCCTCCTCTGAGTCTGGTTCTGCAGAGAGTCTCCTCCTCTGAATCTGGTTCTGCAGCTTTCTTCATGTTTACTCATATTAGAATTGGGAGGTTTTCTCAGTAAAATTGCTTTGAAATGACAGCTAACTTTAATGAAGTGAATTGAACAAATTGAACAAATTGAACTAATCGTTACTGGTTTTTGAGGGGCTCTTTATGAAGTTTGCATGTTCTCCCTGCTCATGCATGGGGGTTTTATTTTCCGGGTTTTATGTTTTTTTCTCCCACAACCCAGAGACATGTACATTAGGTGGATTGATGTAAACTGACTCTCGGGGTTCTGCTTGGTGCTACAGCGGTTAATTCTCTCACCTCACAGCAACAACAACAGCAGACTAAGTGGTACAGAAGAAAAATGGAAGGAACATGAACATAAACCATCTCCAGATATAAAATCACTGTAAATATGGAGAAAAAAAAATCAACATACAGGTGCACAAACATGGGATGTTCATGTGCCAAACTTGTTTGAATATAAAAAATGATGATGGAATTATGAGCAGGAAAAGTCCAATAAACAGAGGAACTCTCCGCCCGGTCTATCGGCCACGTCTGATTAGATGGAAGGAAGGGATGCACAGTACAGGCTATGAAAGTCAGAATGACTGCTTCAAGAGCGAAATCTGAAGAGCTGGACGTAGAAATGATCAGCAAGCAGAAAAAGACAAGATGAGAAATGGTTGGAGGAAAAGCAAGAACTTCCAGTGACAATCCAATAAATGAGCCTGAAGCATGAAGCCGATCACTTTGGGTGTTTCACAGGATTCAGAGGACAGATCCAAAGTCACAGAGTCAAAAGTCTGTCTTGGTGGCACAGTTCAGTCAGAGACGGCAAACAAATCCAGCAGGGGGAATGTCGGAGCAAAAAGCCTCAAAAGATCAGCGAAATCCTGGCGTGGATCGCTGAACGCCTCTGCTAAATAAACAACAGAAGAAATGTGTGTCAGTCGGCTACCAGACACGCGACCTCCAGAGGAAACTCCACACACCGCGCTGGTCAAGAAGGCTGCTTCAGGCGAGCAGGAGCTCCCTCTCCGGCGGCCTCTTCACACAGCCCGAGGACATGCTGGATCAGGAACACCTGAGAGCAGAGGGAGCGGCGCGCCAGAGGCGGGAGGCCATCAGCCGCAGCATTTCAAAGCATTTTCAACAACCTCCTCCGAAAAGATGTGCAACGAATGAGAGCCTCTGCCTCCTTTTCAAGGTAACTTCCATTTTTTGGAATATGGGGCTGTTCTTCAGAGGAGCTCACGTGTGCCGAACTGGTGAATCTGCTGTGCAGAGCTCCGTTTCTCTGCTTTCTGGGAGTTTTTACTTGAATTGACAGAGTCAAGATTCATATCGTAAATAAGGGAAAAATGACACGGCGTTTCAGAGCCGACCGGGTTAGCCAGTGCTGATATCCACTTCAATACAAACTCCACAAAAAAGTAATGGCAGCAGCTCCAAGGCCTCAATAGAAAGCCGCGTGTGTCTTTGTAACCTGGCATTACTCCCGGGGTGTAAGTACTCTCTGACTGCGAGGCGACTGGACGAACGCCGGTCGGAGTCTGCTGAATGTCAGGCGCGGCGGCACAACAGCCCGGCGGGGGGTCAGCCTCACCTGCAGAGCAGCTTTCTCCACCTTAAAGGTACAGTATGTAGGCAATGCCACGTGTGTGCTGGCTGGGGACGGCGAGCCTCTGTGGCGTCCAGTCTGCCCTCAGACCGGTTCGGAGTTTGAGGAGTTGAAGCCGGCTTTAGATATCTTCAGCTGCTTTATCTGCGGTTACACGGATCAGTAATCAGATTAAATGCCGAAGTGATCCAAGTTAAGCCGTCTAAATATTTCCGCGGGATCAGATTGGTTTTATCAGATTGAATTTATGGCTGGATCAATGTGGCGTAAATCTCTTAATGACTGAAGTTGATGATAAGACGTTCTGATCTCTCACTCTGAAATCTGAATCTTTTATATCGAGCAACGGTTCTTTCCTCACACTGTGGCTGTTTGTAGGCTATTTTAAATGTGTTTTTCAATTAAAATACTGCCGATGCTGCAAAAAATGTCGCCTTTAAAACTCACGTCACTGTTCGGCTGAATCAAGAAAAGAAAGATCCCCATGTATTGTTCGACACGTGTTTTTTTCTGTGTGTATTTATAAACCAACAAAACAACATTTATAGCAGCTGACCTGTCCGCTGTCGGAAAGCCGCTGATAAGGATGCAGTCGACTCCAGGAATAAACGAGCGCTGCTGAATCTTTCCATTTGCTCCTGGAAGCTGGTGGCAGCAGTCAGGCAGAGTTACAGGAGGGAACGTTGACTCAATTTAAGAAGTGGTTGGAAAAATAGGGGTCAGCGCCGCTGTTTGACGGGGGTACTCGCTTCCCCCCGGCTGGCTCGCCACGTCCGTGCATATATTCAGCGCGGAGATCGGTAATGACGTGCTGACAAGGCCGTCATCATTTCTGCCGTCGCTTTTCTGCCAGGGTTTCCGCACAGCCTCCCTCCATAAATGTCAACTCTCACCTAATTTCCAACGAGCCGGCGCTGTGCGAAGACAGTGCGATCTGCTCCGAGACCCTGTCGAGTGTGTCAGTAAGTGGACCGTGAGGCAAGACCGCCGGAGATGAATAATCGCGCTCGGCTGCAAAGCGGAGGATAAAGGTTCAAAACAAAGGCAGGCTTGAACAACAGAGACGCCTCCATCTCGCTCAGGCATCCAAAAAATAAAGGCAAATTACTGAGTTTCTCCGAGCCCTCTCTAATGTGTTTTTTAAGGAAATGACTCATTCAGTCGTCTTTAGAAAAGCCTGGGAGCCAAAAAGGTTCAAAACTTTTTTTGAATACAGCTCGAGTCCCTCAGCCTTGTCCAAGCAATCAGCTCACTATATGCTCCTCTGAGCAGCTGCCTCGCTCTCTGGAAATAAAAATCACTGATGCCCTGAAAGCTGCAGAAGGCTGCAGTAAAGTGTCTTTTCGTGTAGCGGTTTCCTCGGTTCCTGTTGTTCACGTATCGACGGGTGAAGGCCAAAGACGGGTCTGTCTGATTATTCCTCAGAGATTTTCTCCAAAGTCAACAGTTACGTTTGCGCGACACCTCATAAGAAGATCTGGCCAATTCTAGACTGGTGGAGCATTTTTCAAACGATCGGTAAAAACGTCCACAACAGAGTCACCGGGAGAAAACCTTTCCAGGTATTCCCAACACAGGGAAGTGTCCAAACCTAAATGAGCCAGACTCACACCTTGGTGCGCTTACGAAGGGCTGTTCGGAGAAAAGGCAGAGCAGGATTTGATTTTTTTTAAAAAAAAAAGAAAAGACATTTCTCTGGCAGGTAAACATGTGTTCATGGATCGTGCTTTGGGACTGTGGTGCAACATGGGAACAGTTCACTGGCAGATGGTGGAGCGAGTTCAATTATTCCATAATGGCTTCAATTCGAGGACCAGCAGCGCCCCGGCGGTATGGAGCCGTACAGGAGAGGAGGATGGAGCCACGCATTATGGACCAGAGTCGCACCATGATGCTCAACATGAGGACAACGTTTACAGCAAACAGTCCCTTTTTCCACAATATTTAACTACTGCACCTCACAAACACTTCGCCAACTTCATCGTCAGTTCATTCGAAGGTCAACGATCAGGTGGCAGACGAACAGACGCTTCCTCTTCACTATTCTTTGACATTATTACAGATGAGATTTCTGATACTCATGTAGAAAGTCTCTTAATAGCTGTGGTTTTCATCCCTGTTGGATGGTTTAAAAAAAACAAAAAACACCTGAAACCCATTTTCCAGCCCTCCAGTCTGACAGAGCAGATTATTAGACGTAATACACTCAATCAGCTGACTGACTCCTTCGATTTTCCCTCTCGACAGACGGTCCGGCGCTCAGACCGGCGGAGCCGGGCTGTCAGCTGGTGTTACGCAGCCTGTTAAACCGACGCCACTGGAAACTTCACAGCGCATCTGAAGGAAGCCCGGTTGGCTTCGGCCTCACAAGCCTCTGGATTTTCTTCCCTGTCTGCAGATGTTCAGCCCTTCCTCCACATGTGGATGCGTTCCTGGTTCGGGCTGGCAGAGGCGGGAGGAACACATCGTCTGACTTTAGTGGAATCTTCCTTTGATCAGAGGTGTAGAAATCCTAAAGAAAACTCAGGGTTGGTTGAAGAGCCTGGACTTGTAACTCCCTGAACATTTAACCGTATTTGAAAAAGAAGCCTTAATGAAAGAAACCATGGTGACGACGTCCTCTGGAACTTAAACGACACCTTGCTTCATCTTTGCTCCATCACATCTCACAGCTATTTCATTTTATGGCTTGAAAACCACCCTATATGTTAGGCTTTTGCCCTTGCTACTTGGGCAGTGACCTGAAAGCAATCTTCATTTTATTATGCACTCCATTTATCCCTCAAGGGGGAGATTCTCCCTGCTCCTGGTCCTGAGCGGCCCTGGAGCAGCTGGGTTAAGTATCAGGGCTCAAGGAGACCTGCGGATATACAGCGGGAGGACGGACCGGAATATCCTGCCAGGGCTCAGGAGCAGCAGCTGTAACAGCTTTTCTTCTTCTTCTTTACAGTCCAGAAATTATAAAGTTGAGTTAACGTGTGGATGGGCACACACACGGCCGACGCATTACCTGAGAAATGTAATCTGTGCTCAAGGTCTGCAGAGCGACTGGCTGTTCAGAGACAGGCCGAAGGACGAGCAGGAGACACTTGAAACGGGCGGCAGGTCAACACCGGCGGGTTTTTATCGACATGGACTCATCTCAGCTGCTCCCGGCTGCTCGGTGCAGAGACAAAGGTCATATCTGAAGAGGTTTCCTCTGGACGGAGGACATTTACATGATCAGTTGACTGTACATAAGCGGGGCTGGTGGGATCACATCCATCAACCCGTCCGTCTTTCTCGCCCATGAAGACATGAACGAAGCAGGGGGCGGAGTGGTGTAGTCTGACTGAGTTTTCCTGATAAACACGCCGGAGCTTTTCGTGACTCGTCTGTTTCTTTGAAGTGACGACGTTAACCGCGACGCCACGTCTCTCAACACAGCATCAAAGAGACGTGACGAACGAGGGATGACTGTCGTTGACACATTCAGTTCTGAAACCGCCGGCTTCCAAAAAGCTCCTCTGCAGGCGGAGTCTGGCGGTTTGCTCAGAATAGCATCACACTGCTTCAGGTGCTTCGTCACGTCGTTCTGAGCTGGTGACCCGTCTTTAACCGCCATGCAAATAACAGCTTCTGCTGCTTGGAACTGGACTGCGATTGAAGCAAAGGCTCAACGGCGAATCATCGAGTGGGAAATCCACTTTGTTTGTCTATTTATATTTCTTTTAAACTTCACACCATTGAAGTCAATGTCAAGAGTGTTCCATGTTTCAGTTGTTTCCTTTACAGTCTGAATAAAGAAAACATTTCAGGAAGTGTGGGTTTGAGGAGGTGTGACACACATAAATACTCTATTTCAAAGTAAAAAACTCTGAAATCCCTTCGTGTTTTAAACTTATTTTACAAAACCTGAGAGACTGTTAAATGTCTTTACATACTAAAACAGTAAATCACGTTTGCCAACTGACAGGTTGGAAAATCTGGTTAAACTGTTCTCTTTCTGGTACTTCAGTTGCTGTTTATCATCACACAAAATTATCCTGTGGCTAAATTTACCGACTAGGATCAGTGTGAGTAATAATGCGCCTTCGTCTGTCATATTTTCTACATACAGCAGTACCTGGAGGAGATGCAAAACCACCGTTTGACCGCAGCAGACCGGGAACCCCTGACAAAATGCTCTGAACAATCTACAAATCTCAATTCCGTATTCTTACACTGCTTTACTGCTTTTAGTAAGATTTCTCCGTCCAGCATTTCCCTGTGTGCATACTGAATTTATTTAGGGTTAGTCTTGACATGGTTATACGGTATTTAATTAGCAGATTAACAGGACTTTAAGCTGTATATGTCAAAATTGCATTGTGAAAAGAGAAAAAGCATTTATAGCTTGCACTGGTGGATAATATGCATTTATTTTACTGCGCTCTGATATACAGTAATTATTGAGTCAATTATCCCGGTCCGGCAGCTCTTTATAGTCCAGGAAATAAGTTCTTCGTATTTACTTCGGTTTAATGTAAATTACTACCCTGTGTGGAGCAATGCTAAAGTTTCCCCTCTATGATTAATAAAGAATTTCTATTCGATTCCACAACATATTTCACTTGCTCCCCGATATACTCCACCCTCTGGTGGGTGTCATTACAGAGGTAATTACAGTTCAACCTGTCGGTGGTTTATGATGCTGTGCACGACATTCCTGCAGAAACAGTCATGAGCAACGCTCCAGTCACGTCTGTTAAAACCTGGAAAAGTCACTTTAGAGCTGCTTGTGTTCGTAGTGGAACTCTCGTAGTGTGTGTCGGATGAACGACCGATTCTCTGGGCTCAGTCAGGTGTTGGTGTACATCTCCATCCATCCATCCACCTTCTGGGAGACAGCAGCCTCTCTAAATCCATCATTTGCAGGAGTTTCTCTCCTCCATCGACTTGGATATTTATGGAAGTGATCAGCGGTGGAGGAAGGCGGTCGCTTGGCCGGAGCTTTTAGACGCTACATTAGACGGCTGCTAACCAGCCCCTGGAGGGAGGCGATGATTGAAGGCTGCTGTCAATACCAGGGATCCCTCAAGTCATGTGTCGCTGCAACAGGGAGGACTGTCCACACACACACAAACACACACACACACACACACACACGCTCTCTCTGGGGCATCCCGATCAATAGCAGCCATCTTCGATCCATATACATGTCCCATTATCTGATGGAGCGTGCGTCCGTAAACACACCGTCCGAGAGGGATCGATAAAGCACACAGCAGACGGGGAATAGATAACTTTAACAATTTTATTTGTGAAAAACTACAAGCAAAATTCATAAATAGACATTTCTATTTGAAGCGGAGGAGAAATGATGGGGTTAGCCTATAAGCGCAAAGTCGTGCACATGCCAGAAACATGTATTAGTTTTTAACATTATAAGCTAGGACAAGGAGCCGTGATCTGCTGAAAATGCCGCGTACATTTCCACACCAGGAACAGAATGTGACCATTTCACAAGGGGAAACAATGACACGTCAGCTAGAAACTCCCAAAGAAAACAAAACAAAACAAAACAAAAACAAAAAAAAAAACTGGATTAAACAAAGAATGGATTATTGTACTGTCCCTACAATTTTTTTTCCATTTTTTTTTTCTCTTTTAAAACCGAGCAATAACTTCTGAAAGCATTGTACAAGACATCGTTATAGGAAGAAATGAGTTCATATAATACACTTAATTGGAAATTCACGTTTAAGGTTATACAGTCAGTAAACAAGCATTCTATATTTGGGTCTCTGACAAACAAAGCTAAAAAATGTAACCATCTTTACACAGTAAATTAAGGTTACTGGTCGCACACAAGAACAGAACTGCTTGCGCGGGAAGGAAACGGGAAACAAAAGACTTCAGCTCCGATGCCATTATTCATAGTGTTTTTAAAATTCTATGTACAAGCAATAATTCATATACTCAGCAAAATGGCCATTAGTCAATAATTTAACAATGAATCCTTTCAGGTGGAGTACTCAGTCAAAGTGAAGGTGGTTGCAGATAAGGCAGGTGGAAAGTCGACCTCTCAGGCCTATTTCTCAGAAGATTGCATTACAAAGCAGGGTTTATTCTTTTTTTTTTTCCTTTTTTCTTCTTTTAATTCTCTGTAAAAAGTGGACAAAATCCAGACCCCGACAGTCCCCAGTCCCCCTCCCCGCCCCCCTTAAACTATTCACATTGCTTTTCCTCACTTTGAACACTGATTCCATATTTGTAAAGTACATAATTACATATTTAACCACAGCTTAGAAGCAGAGGAGGAAGAAGAAGGAGAAAAAAAAAAAAAAATCAACACACGTCTCCCGGACCTGAAACATCGCTCACGACACACATGATTATCGTCCCGAGGAGAACAAGGGGTGGGGGGGGGGCTGTCTTTTTCTGGTGGGTGTTTTAACCTCGTCTAACCTGGTTTTGGAGGCAGCGGAGCGGCGCTGCGGTGGTCCGGCAGAGAGGGGGGGGGGAGGGGCGGGATCACTAAGGCCAAAGTCTTAAAAACCACCAGCAGGGCTCAGTTTCTCCTCCGCCCCTCCCCCCCCTCCACCCACACCTCACACCAGTGGACAAGAAGAACACCATTTACATGGATTATATTAGTCTTTATTTAAACTGTTATTCATCTCACACATTAGATAATTGCATTTCAAATTGTTATTCATCTGTCTATGTATCATGTCAATATGAAATTCCTTTGGTCCTTCAATAAATAAAACTAAGATATCATATACACATTTATTCTTTATACAATTTCATACAGTTTGAAAGGAAATTAGGTTGGTCTAAGTATCAGCTAAGGTGAACGTGAATTAAAACCCTTAAATAAGCCTTGCTGTTAGAAAATTGAAAGAACAGTTGACTTCTATTAACTACTGCAGATTTTTTTTTTTTTTTTTGCCTTCAATGACAGGAGTCTTAAATTAATACAAATAAGGAGGAAAAAAAAAAAAAACCCAACAGGTCGACTGAACCGTCGGTCTGAGTGAAGCTTTGTGTTTTCTGGATGGAGGATGACGAAGGTTCAGAGAGAGGAACGTGGAATCGATTCACAACAGCTGGACACAGCAGGTCTATTTTACAGTTCGATATGGTTTCACCAAGTGGAACTGCCCAGAGCCGTCCTTCAGTCACGACAGAGAAACAGAAACAATAAGAGAAAAAAGCTCCAGAGCCGGGGGGGGGGGGGGGGGGGGGGGGGGTGGGGGGGGGTGGGGGGTGGGGGGGGTGGGGAGGGGGGGGGGGGTGGGGAGGGGGAGGGGGGGGGTCCGCTCTGCCTCCGGCCTCAAGAAAACCTCCGGATCCAGGAAGGGAATGCAGAAAATATCAACAGCTTTTAGTGTTTTACACAACGGCCTACACTGTACACTTAGAGGACAGGAGAGACTGGGGAGCAGACCTGCTCAAGCGCACTAAATCCCAGACGGTCTGGTCGGGGAGGGGTGGGGTGGGGTGTCTGGGCTTCCTGCGGCGCCCCGTCAGTGTTCGGAGTCACAGACGCCGCGGTCCGGCGAGGGCGAATTTCATTCAGCGAGCGAATCCCAGATCTGCAAAACCGCTTCACAGTGTATCTAGCACCAGTGTGTGTCTGTATATGTGTGTGTGTGTGTGTGTGTGTGTGTCTTGTCCGATCGCTTTCAAGCTGCAATATTAAAAACACTGAGGGAACGAAGGGGGTCGGCAGAGCTACACAGCAAAGCGTCAACATAAAAAGGAGAATATCAAAGTATACAGGTGCAACAGGTAATAAATAAGGGTAATAATAGTTTAAAGTTATTAAAATGTCGGTGGTTATTGTGCCCAGCGGAGAATTCTTCTTTACAAAAACAAAAAACAAAACAAAAAAAAGTCGACTTGGCCTCACATCCACGTACAAATATAAAACAATACATACAAGTGTCTGGATGCTACCGCAGGGACGGGGGGGGGGGGGGGGGGGGGGGGGGGGGCAGACGGTAATCCATAAAGCTCAGCTCTCCTCTTCTCCTCTCGCCTGTGCCACAGGGTGGAACCACCGGGGGGAAAGTGGTCTCCCGAGCAGGGGGGGTGTGTTTGTTCCCCCCTCAACGACAGGCACATTGCACTGTTCCTCTCCATCCAGCCAGGGGAGGGGGGAGGGGGAGGGGGTGGAATGGAGGGCGATGGGAAGGGTGAGCTCCCCCCCACCTCTGAGGGGATCCGTAGTGTCCAGAAACACGGGAGAAGGGTTGGCGTGAGCTGGAGGGTCGGGGTCGGGGCAGGGGGGGGGCGCGGTTCGGGGGCGGGGCGGGGGCGGGGCTCAGAACGACTCGTCGTGCCCCACGGACAGGTCTCCTTTGGGGGTGGAGGCGCGTGACGAGCCCTTGTCCATGCTCTCGGAGCCGGAGCTCTGGTGCTGCTGTTCGGAGCCGGCGCCGGATGTGATGGTGGACGAGGACGTGGACGAGGAGCGCGTCTTCTCCTTAAAGTCTGTTATGATCACCGTCACGTTGCCCACGGTGATGGCCAGCTGCTGCGCGGTGCTCCGGTCCACGTTCTTCAGCTTGGGCCTGAGCCGCAAAACAAACACACACACACAGACACACACACACACACACAGAGGAACAGCGTTAAGAAGAGACATTCTCCGAGGCGCCGAGCGCCGCCATGTCAACAGAAACCAGAACACTGCAGAAGTTTCTGTTTTCAACTGGAAACGTTTTATGGGACTTTATCACCAGAGGCGTCAAAGCTCAGTGTGTGTGTGTGTGTGTGTGTGTACACAGGTGGGGGTGGGGGGTGGGGGTGGGGGTGGGGATTCCAGCTCTGTGGGGGCGGTTACTCTAAATTGCTCAATTTATCGGGTGACACACCAACAGTCAGAACAAGTGTGTGAAAAGTGAGAGTGGGTGTTTAGTGTAAAAGATCATCTGTGAATCACTTGAGGTTTTTCCACCAACCCTGTGCTGCCTGAGTTTCTAAATCAAGACGAGCTGTGCAGTCAGAGAAGTCAAAGTGTGATCAAACCAAGAGGAGGAGCAGAGACAGACAAGCTGCTTCCTACCTGGAAATGTGAGAGTTCTTGTTGGTCTTGCTTGCCGATTTGCCAGACTGTATGCTGTGTTTGTCACTGGGTGGACCCTGGTGGTTCTCTGATTTGGGTCTGTAGGGGGAAAAACACACACACATACACACCAAACATGTAAAACAAGCAGAGCAGACATGGAGCCTCGTCACACTTGGCCTCGACTGCACCCGGCATTAGTGTGCAATCTAATCTGATGGATGGTAACCCGACACGACGCGACCTCGTGAAGGTGCGAAGGCACTAAATGAGGAAGGACTGAGAGGCACATGTGGCCGGGGACCTACGAAACCACAGCCAACACAAGTGGAAATGCAAATGTGCTGCCAACACACACATCTAAGCACATATGGCTGAGCATCGGTGCGTGTCTCTGCATGATAACGCGGGCCGCAGACGATTAACAGCTTGTGTGGAGGTTTGATTTCCAGTCTGCATCTGGAAAGGTCTCCATCACGATCTGAATGTTTGCTCGCACTGAGAGACAGCGAGCGCTCACCGATCTCACTGCAATGTGATCCACAGTGAGGGAATCAGCGGGCCCGTTTCCACCTGGCCTTTAAACGGGTCTCGGTGGGGGTACATGTGATCTGAGTGTGGTGACCGGGATGCGTTCACTGACCTGGTCTTTTTGCTGTTGGGTTTCTTCGTGACAGCCGGGCTGATGTCCTTCTCTCTGTCGGGTTTCTCTTTGATGGGTTGCTCCTTTTCGCTCTTCTCCTTCTCGTGGACGTCTCCCTCCGGCCTGACTGGCTCCGCACGCTCGCCCTCCGGACGTCCCTCGCCGATGGCTCGCTCTCCGTCGCCGTCCGGGCGCTCCTTGTCCGAACGCTCGCTCCTCTCTCTTCGCTCCTTCTTGGGTGGGGGAGGCATGGGATACTGCTGGGCCACCTGCTGTGCGACCAGCTGGGAGTTGATCCTGGGTTTCCTGCGGAGAAGATCCAGGACACAAACACGGATTAGCCTCTAGTAGTGCAGCGGCGAGCCTCCTCTGGCCGCACGCCGCCGCCGCTCCACCGCTCCAGCTGACCCAGAGAGCGGAGCGCGCCTCCAGGCCATAAGCTGCGGCGGCTCCCGGCGGCCGCAGAGGTCGGCGTCACGCCGCCACTTCCTGGTGGAGCGGCTCTGTTTTGAGGGCTAATCTCATTAGCCGGCGGTTGTAATAAAATGAATGCCCAGGATCACAAGGTGGGACATTTGCTGCACGTCACTTCGGCCCTCTAATCTGATTACAGCAGGGCTGGCCCCATTTGTCACAGGCTGACAATCAGCTGGATGTGGTGCTGCTGCTCTGCTCGCTCAGCTCACCACCAACCACAGCCGCTCTTTCACTGTTTTGGTTATTACTCATTAGAAGTAACAATTACAAACCAGAACTTCTAATTCTGCTCATTCTCAGAACCGAAGGTGATGAATATCGCCAGTGGATTTCCATTCAGATGAGATCGCAGTATGAAAACAGTTTTTCTGTGGAGTAAACACCGAGCTGCTACAAACAGCAGCAGCATTTCCTGTCGTCAGCTGCGTGCAGACCGAAGTGCTAAACCCCAGCCAGCACACACACCTGCAGCATAATGGACACCAGCTGGCAGCGTGAGGCAGGGGGGCGGAGACGGGGAGCGGCGGAGGACCTCGTCGGGCCGGGGAGGACGGCTGCAGCTTCCCGGAGACCAAACTGCAGCCAGCAACACGGATAATCACAAGCCAGTGCTGGGCAAGCATGGCGAGGAGTAAAACCACAAGTACGCTCGCACACACAAACATGCACTCCAGAAGCCCGACGTGCAAACAGACAGGCTGGCACGGCCCGACGGCCGCTCAGGAGGCCTTTCAGCGGGAGCACAACACGTCAGACCAGCTCGCCGAGTGTACCCGGCACTTCTGCAGCCAACTCTCCTCTTGGCAGGAAGAGTTTTTGTGATATCCCGGCGGAGCGCGCGAGAGGAGGGCTCTTGATCCTTGATCCCGGCTCTGTTAGAGGAGACCTGCGGTCAATCGCCGAGCAGAGAAAGTTGAGGAAACTCTGCTTGTTTAAGCATCAGTGCAGATAAACAAGTGTTGCTACTGGAAAATGAAGCTCCGATGTGTCGGCCTGATTTCAGAGGCTTGCTGCGGAGAGCCGCTTTCAGACGGAGGCTTAAGTGGTTTCCCTCAGCGCTCCACTTTGGCAGCAACATATTGCCCATCCAGTTACTCCTGTTTTCTCGCACATCTTCCACAATTGACTCTCCACTCCCTGCTCGTCTCTGGCCTGTGCTAACAGAGCACTTAGAACCTCTACGTTTCGTCCACCTTAAGCTCTCCCTGCTCTCTTCCTGCTGTGGTCTGTTACTTACTGAAGGGAGCGGGAGGTGGAGCTGATCAAAAGGCAATCAATCGGGGTATAATAGAGCATCATGTTGTAATGCGCGCACTACACGCCAATCAATAGAGCAGCTGGGGTGAATACTAATGAGCTCCGGGCTGTGGATCCCACCTCCATTAACTGCTCAGCTTGTCGGGGGTCTGGACGTTCGTTTCTTCCTGACTTTACAGTGGACGAGCTTTTCCTTTTCCCATCAGATACATTACAACTCCCATCTCAACTTGTCAGTAATTACTTCCTCTGCGGAGCATCGAGGACCCTGATTTAAATCCCTCTTGGAGATGTAACAATGTTTAATTTTTAAAGACAGAAAGCAATCACTGCCAATTTTATACAGATGAAAATGTTCCATACCAAATGAAAATATTTGACAATAATGTATATCCACAAACTTATAAGCAGCTTACGGAAGAAATGCTTGTGTTTGTACTGACAACATGAATTATATGTACAACTTTGTAATTTTAAAGCCAATTTAGCTATATTTTGTAAAAAATCAAAATCAGCAGACCTAGAATAAAACTTACATGTTCTATAAAAATGAATACAGTCTTTCTGATATCTGAATAGAATAATTACTCAGTGACGTTTTCTGAATGTTTCTTGACTTGTGATAATCTCAAAACACTACACAGCCACAGAAATCTGAGTTAGTGATATTGTTCCGGTGAAATCAAAATGCTTTTCCAGGAGCAACTCATCTCCTGACAAACTGTTCGAGAGTCTCTGATCTCATCGATCTTTTTCCCCAATTGCAACCCTCCCTGTGACTTCTCCTTCACCATTCCCAGTGAGATTTGTTCTTGACATCAATATCAGACACCGGTGCTTTTTGGTCTTATCTTGAAGACTTCCTATTTCTCTAGAAAACACTGATAACAGTCTGGAATCAGTTTACTAATTCTTTGTATAAAGCAGGATTTATTTCTGGTTGTTAGTGAGACAGTAGTGAAGCTTTCGGCTTTGATGCAATTCAACTCTTTAAAAAGTTTATCCTTGATCCCAGCAATAAAATTTCTGTGGCTCATTCCACTGACATTTTTTCACTGAAGTTAAAAAATTTTACAAAATGACCCTTTTGCATTCTGAAAATCTGTGAAAAATTGTTATTCCTGCATACAAAAAAAAAACATTAAAAAGCATAAATTATACGCACAGCATCAATTGTTTAACTTTGAATACTCAGCACAGAAGTGTTTCCTGTTTAGATAAGGATCCAAACCCACAATTCCAGTGACGTTATTGTAAAAATTTAAGTCCAACCACACTTCAGACCGAAGATGAAACAAAGTGATGCCTTCTGATGTCGTTTCACCATTTAGGGAATATACCGAAGCCTACCTGGGAAACTCAACAACCTTTCCAAAGTCACTCACCAAGGAAAACTTGATTAAGTTATTCTGTTCATCCTAAACACTGTAAATAAATCAAATGACACAGCTCAGCCACCAAAGAGATAGTTGAGATACTCGATAATGAAGGGCTGATGTTGTGTTTACAGCACCAGCTGTGTGTGCAGTGAATGCTACATTAGTAAGCCCCGCACTGAGCCAACACTGCCATTAAAAAAAATGTCAGATTAAAGCAACTGTCTCCAGGGGGGTAGTTCTCCCGATCCCACCCCTGTTCCGTGGATCTCCCGAGGGAGTGGAGCGGCTCCCCCGAGCCCACCCCGATCCAAAGTCAACATCTTGAGGGGGAAATTGCCAGCATGCCTCTGGTGAGAAAGCATGAGCAAGAATTCAGGTTTTTGTGGGAAGCAGCTCGGGTTACCTCAGAATGCAGTCGTGATCGCAGCTACAGTGCTGACATGTGCTCACCCACACGCAGTATACCCTCATGTTTCTCCAACCCACAGGCCATGAGTAAACACACTGCCATCACACTCCGCATCCAACGGGACCAGAAATAATCTGGTTTGGCAGCGAGAGCTGTTAAGTCGAGGAGGTGATGAATGAGCGGGTGAGTGGCTGATTGACGGACTGATAAGCTGCGTGCCTCCTTCGCCTTTTGATGGCCCGGTCAGAGCCGGAGATTTGTGTGTGCGGTGGCAGGAGCTGCCTTGGTGATTCAGTGCCAGCTGTAAGTCAGCCATGAGTCGCTCCTGGCATGGCAGAGCCACCGCGCTCTTACTGCCCCATCATTTATTTACTGACCACACTTGCAGCGCTTCTCTGTGGCTCATTAACATGGCTGGGGCTTTAGCTGCGACACCGCAAGAGTGTGCCACTTTATTTTATTAAACAGCAGTGGCCCTGGACAGCTGGATAAAGTCTCCCACTTAAAAAACACACACTCGTGCATGAATTTTAAATCCATCACAGATTATGTTTAAATTATTGTTCACACTGTCGAGTGCAGGGCATAGAATGTGCTAATTAAGCTGAAAATTACTTTACTACTGAGCCTAAACTGTTTCAAACATCCAAATGAAATGGGAAACATCTATACAGCAACTCGAGGAGCAGGAAATGACACCGGGAGAAGGACCAGGAGTGAACCCCAGGGCCCAATTGTAGAAATTGCTCCAACCTCCCACTGCTGCCAATATATTCCTGGGGAATCTGTGTGTGTGTGTGTGTAGGTGTCAAGTGTGTAAAGCCTGCTGTTGAATCATTTCCCACTGTGAGGGCTTACAGCATATTACCTCCCCTTCGCACAACAATAGGCTGTGACTGACAGCTCCTCCTATGCTTACCCCTAAATTCCACCATCCCTGGGGGTGAAGGAGGAGGACAAGTGGGGAGCTTCCCTCCACAGGAGGCCCTGAAATAACTATCATCATGCTTAAAAGCTCCTAATTCAGTCAGACTGACACCCGTAGTTAAGACCGCTCCACACAACCTAAAGCCGTCACACTGGCAGACACACATTTCTCACTGGTCAGGAGCTGCTGAGAGCACGAGGAGGAGAAAGCGGTCCATTCAGGGAGAGAGGAGACGGGAGGGAGGACCGGCCTCTCCACACAGACCAAAAACAATGAGTCCGACCGCTTCATAGAACTATTAAGTAATAAGCCGGCCGAGAGGACACTTGATCAAGAATATATATATTTATATATATATATATATATATATATATATATATATATATATATATATATATATATATGTATGTATATAAACGTGTGTGTGTGTGTGTGTGTGTGTGTGTGTGTGTGTGTGTGAGTGTGTTTGGTGAGAGGGAGAGACGAAAGGAAAGCCCTCATTAACACAGCTCTTTTATTTGAAGTGCTGTGTGGAGGACAAGCAATTATTTCCTGCCAGGCTGAGTGAATGCAGCAGCAGACAGCTGAGCGAAGAGAGGAGACACACACACACACACACACACACACACACACACACACACACACACACTTCTTCAACCACTTCAAAATTTGCAGACAACCACGTCCAGCCTGCAAAATCATGACATTCTTTTAGATGTTTCAAGAACTCGAACCCCCGATTTATATTCATTCAGTAGTGACATAGTGTCTCATTCAAACGTGCGCACGCACACACACACACACACACACACACACACACACACACACACCACACACACACACACACACACACACACACACACACACACACACACACACACACACACACACACACACACACACACACACACACACACACACACACACACACACACACACACACACACACACAGGGAGGACAGAGCGACCATCACAGCCTCAGCCTGGAGCATGTGAAAGTGCCACAGGGCTGCAGTTTGATCACACTGGCTTGGTGTGACACGGCGGCAATCATCCAACTGATCGTCGACACGCGCTCGTCTGTGTCAACACTTGCTTTACGCCTTGATCATTATGTAGAAACACGCGACGCCGCTCCCTTCCCCCTAACCCTACCCCGCTGCCAGTGTGGAGGGTGATGGAGCTGAGCCCAGATTTGCCTCTGCTGCTCTGAATTTGTTAAGTAGTCAGCTGGCGGATTTATCTGTGCACTCCATTGTTCTCCAGCGAGCGGCCGGGACGCAGAGAGCGGGGATCATGGAGGGTTTCAACGCTGCGGGGAAAGATGAGATAAACTGGATGGACTGCTCGCCCCGCAGTGTGGAAACTCACTCCAAATGTGTGAATCAGCAGAAAAATCAAACAGTAGCTACTATTAATCATTGATTTCAATGTTCATCGAAATCACTGGGGTGGGCTGGGCACATTTACATGTCGGTCATTTACTCAGCTAATACATAAACTGCCCAGTCAGAAACCAAAGTGAAGCTGAGAAAGTGGGGAAGCAGTAAAACCTTCATATACTGCATCAGTCAACCAGCACAAATAGCAAGACATTTTAATCCCAGACACTGACAAAATGTTGTCTTTATGTCTGAAGGCGAAAATGCATCTAAAACTATAAAAGCAATCAAACAAATGAGATCAGAAGAAGGTTCTTCAATAAAAACACATGAGCAACCTCAGACCTTCATTCATTCACTGGGAGGAAGGATGTGAAATAGCAGTGGCTGGTGGAGCTCAGGTTACCCCGAGAGGAGAATGTGTGTGTGAGTGTGTGTGTGTGTGTGTGTGTGTGTGTGTGTGTGTGTGTGTGTGTGTCTGTGTGTGTGTGAGAGAGAGAGTGTGATTGGGAGTGCTGCTGTCACCTCCAGCCAAGCGTGGTGGAAGTAATGTGTGTGAGTGTGTGAGTGAGTGAGTGCACTGCGAAGGTTGAATGAGGATAGCACCTCAAGAGCAGCCCGGGGCGATCGCTCCTCTCCATTCATTCCCACTGCTCACCAGAGGCATTAAGCATTCATCCCTTCATCTGCCCCTTCCAGTCAGGATTTGGAGGGCTTAATGGTCGCATCGATTCTCCCCGTCGGCCCCCACCTGCTCCTGGTGTGATGGCTAAAAGCTGGAAAAACTGTTTTTAGTGGCTGCAACTAAATTAATAATCAGCATTTGAATGAAAATATATATTCATGTGTTTCCTGAAGAACTATTGTGACTGAAGATGAATGCTGCTTTTGTTCAGTGATTGACATTAAACATCACTGCTAACTGTGCATGTATAAAGTATAAAGCAGCCCTTTCTGTTTCTTTGTCAGTCTAACAAATGAGATGTGCAATCTGACAAAACTTTGTAATTCCATTCTCTGCATGCGGCTTTGTCTTGGCTGGTGTGTGCATGTGCATGTGCACGGTTGCATGTGTGTGTCCACAGAGTGCATTAGCCCCTCTGCTCTCCCTGCTGCTATCTTTACCTGCTGGTCTATTTCTGGCTGACAGCTGAAGCCTGAAAATCTCTCCCGGAGGTTTCACAGAAAACACTTGTATTTACCAACAGTTGGCTGGGAATCTTTTTTTTTTCCCCCCAATTGTGCATTTGATTCTTGTGAGACTTCATCCCAGCTTGTACAGGATGAGCATGTCTCTGTGTAATTACAAAAGTAAAGAAACACACACATACAGAGGAGAAGGGAGGGCGGGACAGAGATTAGATTAGCAAAAACTGTTTGATTGCTGGTAATGACAGCTTGAAGAAGACAAACAGAAGCCTTATTACACCACTCTGATTAACCAGAATAACCTTTGGCTACGCCCCTGAAAACAGATCACTACGGATTTATACTCAAACACACAAATATTTCATAGCTCAGACTTATGTCGACTGGAAGCCAGTGATGCTCAATGAAGGCAGCATGAGGAGTTCTCCAAGGGTTACTACTTGGACTATTTTTATTTTTCTGTCCTCCCTGGGCCGGATAATGAAGCTCACACCCACATGCTTCTATTAACCCCGGAGACTCTAATGATATCAAGACATGCCACGATTGCTTTTGGAACTTCACAAACTGGATGGCCTGGAATTTCCTGCAACTCAGCAATGATGAAACCGCAGGGATTATTGCCAGCTGTAACTGAGTAAGCACTCTGTGTCATTATTCTCAATAACCTTTAATACGCATGTTAACACCTTTGTTCAGACATGCCTTCTTGAATCTTGACAGAAGTTACAGGTGCTCGTCTACATCTTCCTCCGATAACCTTGACACTGGCAATCGTGCTTTTGATTAAACTCCTTTGCAGGCTCCTTTAGAAAAGTCTGAATTCAAATAGTATGTGTAGACTGTCCTACATCAGCAGCCAAAATCCCTCGTTAGAATGAAATAAAATAAAATTTAAAAAAGAAGTTCAGTCCTTGTACTCCTCATTTCACTGTTACACTTGATGTCCAAATTGAAGGTAATTCTACCCCAAACTTCCATGACAGATATGCTTGAGGGCGAAGAATGACTTTCTTTCCTGTGGGAAGCCCTTACTCCCCCCTTCTGTATCTTGCCTGCAAAGCAGTTTGTAGCTTCGAAGCTTCTGGAAGATAATTATGAACAATTTAGTATGCCGAAAAAAGATTAAGTGAGACTGCTGTGTTTCATGTGCTGCGGTCAGCTGACTGTTTCACTATTCTTCTGATGCACAGAACAGCTGATTGGTGGTAGTGGATTGATGTTACAGGGGAAGTTTGTCACCTCACATTAACCAACTTTAAAAAGTGTGTGCAAATATCTATCAGCCACAGTTAACACAACACTACTTTCCCTAAGAAAGTGCAGTTTAGCAATAAAAAGCTGCCTTTTCCCTCAATGTCACTCTCTAGTTCTAAAAAACCAGAGGGAGCAAAACGTCTCATGACATTAGAGTTAAACGTTTGCACAAAATTTGTTTCCAAAAAAAGGCACCAGATATACTTCCTGCAGGCTAAAACTGGCTGACTGAGCAAAGTGTGAAAATTACAAATAAGGCTTCAATTCAAATATTTAAAGAAGTAACTGCTGTTTCTGGGTTAGTTACTGAGTGACTGTTTAAGAAAAAGGAGCATAAAATAAGTAAAAAATAAAATAAGCAGCATCAGTACACTGAGGGTGAATTTCTAAAGACAAACATGAGGAAATGTTGGTTCTTGAGAAGCAGCAGGATTTTGCCAATGTTAACTTCAAGAGAAACATCATTGCGGAGAGAATATCTGATCTTTCTTGCACTCCACAGTTATTCCTCACACACACATATGTTCAAGTTATGCCAACGTTGAACATCTGAACAGAATCTCAACTTCTCCACAACTGTCAGCTGGCATGTTTTTCTGCTTATGGACAGGCTCAAGGAGTAACAGTATCCAAGCGAAATTAGGTCTGTGATGGATAATCCTGGAAAGAAATGTTTCACTGTGCGTCTGCCTGTGCATTAAAGACGCCTCATTCTCACTTTGACATATCTCTCCAGGACTGACCTTTCCAGCTACCAGCTGCCTGGCATGGCACAGACTAACAACAAGTCACTGCAAAGGCACTGAGCACATTTGCTCTCCTTCCATCAGCAGCACTGTCACTTCACTCAGCATCACTCATTTATTTTCCTCCCCCCTTTGTCTTCCTCCCGGCTGGTGCTTCACTTTCTCCTCACGCCTCAGCACCACCTTCCCTAAATCCCACTCTTCTGAGTAGGTCTCATCTGCCCCTGTGTTGGCCCTCTCCTGCTGCTCGCCCCTGGTGTGTGTGAATTATGTGTGAAGAAAGCCCGGTCACTGTGTCTCCGCTGCCGTGCTGTCACACAGCCCGGCTTGGACAAACAGATCACGGAGCAGCGCTGCTGAAAGGGGGGAAGGCTCTGGTGTTCAACACCAGGGGAGTGACAACAAGCAGGCAAACAAAAGCAAGATGTAAGGAAAGCAAACACCAAGCGGTAGAGTCCAGAGTGACTGCTGCAGCCAAGACTCAAATCTTAAAAGAAGGATAGCATGAACCTGGCTGTACCTGAAAGAAAATCAATTGGATCAAAGACAAGGCTCTGATTTAGTTTGTTTACTAACATCTGCAGAGAATGACAAGTGAAGCGTTGGTGGCTGTTGTCCAATGGATGGATGGATGATTGGATGAATGGGTGGAGCTGGTGGAGTCCGGTCTCTCTCGCTGGCTGGGTAATGATGTGCTTCGTTCTGCTTTCGCCCCTGGAGACTCTCAGCTGAGTGAGCACGCCCTCCCCTCTCTCCCCCTCTCTTCCACACGGACACACAAACGTCCAGCCGCCGCGCTCCAGCCTGTCCTTTAACTCTGTTCTTTTCCTTGTCCTCTTTTGCCCTCCTCTCGTCCTCAGCCCTTCAGCGAGCTGCAGCTCCACATCTCCCTCGCTCCCTCTCTTTGTCCTCACATGCCTCGTTCTGTATTTTCCAGAGCCTCCTCACTCCCTCTCTCCTTGTCCTCATGTGCCTCCTTCCTGTATTTTCCGGAGCCTCTTGTCTCCCCTCGCTGTCACACTCATTTGCTTGCCTCATCTTTTTCCCTGAATGGGAGGAGCCCCCAAATTCAACAGCTCTCTCCCTCTCTCAACATTTCTCTGTTCTGTCAGATTGCCAAATTGGCTATTGTATTTAATCACTCACACACTGCCAAATCCCATGAAGTAATTAAGAACTTTTAAATCCGGCAATTAACATGTAAAGATTAGGGCTACCCACTCGTGCTCAGGGCTTTAGTGCAGATGCTGATAATGCTGGATAAGCAAAAGCAGTTCCCTGCGAGTGGGGGGTGGGGTGCTTCTGAGGGGAGGCGGCAACGGGTTGTGGGGGAGGTGGTGGTGGAAGGGGGGCGAGGATATGAATTGAGCGCCAGCATGTCCCTCTTATGTAATTCCATTATCCCAGACAATTTGCCTTAATGTGACAGTGCTAGAATCCACAGATTATAATGACTCTATTCAATCATTGGAGAAGACAAGACGGGCACACACACCAAAACACACACACAAACACGGAGACAAGCTGCAATTACCCCCCCCCCCCCCCGAATAATTGTCGTCCTTGAAAACACACACACACACACACACACTGGTATATTTTATCTGCCATGACTAATAAGTTGAATATCAGGCATGTTTCAGCCATCCTGTTTTCTGCTTATCTTGTAATCTACTTCCATGTTATGGAGCTTTATGAGTTTCCGCTTAGGTTCTTTGTATGAAGCCACAGGCTTAATGTAATACACATTGCCCTCTGCAGTCGTGAAGAACTACAATAAGTAGTTACTGCTTAATTACATGTGTTTACCATTGTCATCTACGATGTATGACAGCAGACTGCAGAAGCCACAGGTGACTGATATGATTTGTTTTGATTCGTAGCACAGCCTCACCCGATCACCAAGAACTCCAAAAGCTAGTTGTCATTCCAGAGAAGCCCGCTGACGTTAAGAGAATGAAGAGTTGTGTTGAAGAACATATATTCACTGGACTCAGCTCCAAACAGCAGGCTTATCGAGCAGCATGCCCATGATTCCTTTTTCTAATCGGATTCAGAAATCAGACTGTTCCATTTACATGAACATTGAATAAAGTCATATTAATATGTACCAATAATATCATCCAAGAAAGGAACAGTCCATTGAAACTTCTTAACTGTGACGCTGACCATTTGGGACATGCACACATGTTCGTATTGAAAGAGTCTATCTGAAGAAACTTTCATCATGTTCAAAGTCTGGTCAGGAAGCATGGGGTGTTTTATCCTGTGCATTAACCAGCTGTTTCTTGGAGCTATCACTCTGCTTAAAGCGTCACACGATGGCATTACATAACTGACCTGTGCAGCCAGGATAATCTGACTCTAACTTGTTCAGCAAGGAATTTGTTTCCAAACAATTCTAATCAGATTAGAATCTTTTGACAGATGTGCTTACATTATGCATTTTCATTGTGAACAGGCTGTTCAGTCCAATTATCTGTGTCAGTTCCTGATATTTAACACCTTAAAAAAAGAAAAAATAACACATTTCTCATACTTTAAAACTAGTTGAACTCACAGTCATCAACTAATCAGAGATTTTAATCAGATTCCTCTATGAAAACACTGCAATTGTAATATAAGCATACTGAGTAACATGGTTTATTTTGGACTTCTGTTGAAAACTATTCAACAGTTGAAAAGTGCACAGTGCTAATCAATTGCGATGGTTCAGGTTCTGCAGCTGTGCAGCAACCCAAGCTTCAAATAAACTGAGCAGTATTTAACTTGTTTATTTAATCAAATCACAGCGCTGCATTTTGTTCACACATGAGAGTCATCCATTTATACAGTTTTATATAAAGCGGAGATGAAACAGAGCCGAAATGGTTGGCTACAGAGCAGCAGAGCGCAGATAACAACACAGCAGTCAAAGACTGAGGTACCTCAAGACTTCCTGTGATCCCCGCCATCAATCAAGTTTAGAGGGCTCCTAATGGTTTCACTGTGGGCCTCGGGGCTGCCAGAGGTGCATACCAAACACCGCCACAAAGCAAACTCACGCACAGCGAAACAGTGTCACATTCACACGGTGACCGGGTTCAGACACCAGTAACATTTGAATATGATAGCACCCACTGCATGGGGGATGCTAATGGAGGCCCTTCTCCAATTACCAAAGAAGAGAGCACTGAATGCAGGGGCTGAACAACCCCGGCTGCTTGGACTTGTAGATTAGCAATGAGGTCAGGTGCAAAAAAAAAAAAAAAAAAAGGAGCGCGCTTGTTTCAGAGTCAGAATGGCAGAGGCTAGATTTTGCCTACTTGGGGATCATGTTTCATCACCGAGCAAGACTCGGTCAACAGGTTCATTAAGGCTGTGCTCGCCGAGTGAGGAAGGGGCCTCTCGCTGCATGCTGATGCCACCGCCAGAGTTTCGCTCTCGTTAACGCACAGCCTTGACTCTATTAGCGCATATCACAGACATAACACCCCTCATCCCAAAGACGTAGCTCACCTTCCAATCGGTAGGGAACAAACCCGAGAGTTAAATTGTAAACCGCCATCTTTTGATCACCATGTTACACACTGGCTCTGTTATCCTAATTAGCACCTGTAGAAACAACTCGTTTTGATTGCTGGTGATGCCCATAATATCAGTTTCTCTTCTCCTTACTGTGTTCCTGTCAATAAGCAACAAGTGGACAGAGCAACTATCTACACAAAGCAAACGTTACAAACACAATCATATCACAGCGGCCGCACAAATCAATACATATGCTAAGCCATCTTGAAGTAAACACAAAATGATGATCCAAATTAAACTTCAATTTCGACTCCTCACCAGCAGCCAGAAACTCCAATTAGTGAGCACACGTGTCCTCATGCATAAACGCTCATTCAAAGTAGAGCACCAGATAAAAGCGGCGAAGCAAACATCCACACACCGCCGTAAGTGTAAATCATTTTGCTGAGAGCATCTCGCTTCGTCCCCTGCTTTGCTGGAATACATCAAGCAGTGAAGAAAAAGACGGGCTAATTAGCTCCCATTATAATAAGAGGCAGCAGCACGAATACACAACTTTAATCAAAGGTTTAACTGTTCAGATCAAACAGCGAATGTGTGACAATCACTCCAGTGATGTCATGTGCTCCCTTTTACCAAATACAGACAAACCAGGCTGTTTCCAAAACGTGGTGGTGGGGGGGGGGGGGGGGGGGGGGGGGGGGGGGCAGGATGGCTATAATACGACGCACTCGTCTCCGCTTCCTGCTTTCATGCAGCGTGCTCAGCCTACATCATCAGCTGTGGTCTTAAGATACACGCTGCTGGGAAAAGATCACAGAGGGAGGGGGGAGGGGAACCAGACAAGTTCGATGGAGCTCAGTCTCTTTGGACTGCCAGTGCACCAGCATTGTTGTGTGCCAGTCAAGCCACTTATTGTGAAACCACAGCCAGAAAGGTTAGAGAGCATGAGGACTTGTCAACAAACCCACAAATGACTCATCCGTCTCTCTTTCACCATGCGAGCAACCAAACGCGCCGCCGGAGCACAGAAAGAGTAGGTGTCAGCATGTACGCACACACAAAAACCGAAAGGGAATCCCATCACAAGTTCATATTAAATGATGATTTCATCTCGGTTTCCCATAAGATGACGAGGACTTCTGCTGACATCATTGAAAAAGAAAAAGAAAAAAAAAGTCAAGCGCTGGGAAAATGTTACTATAACTGAGCACAGACACGTGAATCAACTCTTGAGTTTAAAGAGTAAAGAATGAAGTTTACATTTGAAACAAATAAACCTGATGAGCATCCTTTCAGTGTCCCACTGGGCTCGACACAAAAGGTTCAAAAAAAGGGAAAAATCCACCAGCTCACGCAGGACACACCTGACCCGCCAGTATGAGAAAAGCATCCCTGCAATCCTACAGGTAGGTGAGATGCCCATGCATGCATTCACCTTGTTTCACTCCAAGAGGCTCCTCCGATGGCTCTGTGTGGATGCACTGAAGCTGCACAGCCATCATCAAGTACGGTCCCTCTTCCCCACCCCACCCCTTCCTCACCCACCTCCGGCTATAGTGAGAGAGGCAGCCAGCCTTCCTACACCGAGCACTAAAAAAGAAAAAGGCAAAGCGATGAGACGGAGAAGAGAGTCGGGATAATCCAGACGATATTGTGCGAGACTGTCCATCAACAAGTACCCCCCTCCATCCGCTCGGAGACAAACAAGGCTGTCGATCAAAGTTGTCATTCCCTCAAATTGCGATGCAATGCTGCTGCTGTTGCTGCTGCTGCAGCCAGGCAGGCAGGCAGGGGAAAAACGAGACGCTCAGACGAGAGAGAGAGAGAGAGGAAAAGAGAGAGAGAGGGGGTGAGGGAGCTACGTTACCTTGTGGATGTGCCCTTCCTCACATCGCAGATGCTGCATTTGAAAGCCTCGGCGGTGTTCCTGAAGGTGCACACGCTACAGTCCCAGTAGCCGTCGTCCGCGGTCTGTTTGGCTTGTCTTTTTGGCCTGAGCGAAAACAAAAAGGTCAAGTTAGTTTGGTTAATACACCACCTAACACATCTCACCCAAAAAGGTGTAGACTGTGAAGATCGGAACGTCCCGGCGTGTAATAAAACCGAGACACGGCGCGACACAAAGCGCGTCCCGGAGGTTGTCATTAATATTTGGGGCTGGAGTCCCGGAGAGGACAGCTCCCCGGTGGATAAATCTCCCCGGTGCCAAGCGGGGCGACTGTCCACACCGTCCGATTGTATCGCCAGCTAGGCTAGCAGGCAGGCAGGCAGGCAAGCCTCGCTACAAAATTTCGGCATCGAAGCTTAGCATGTCGGCTAACCAAACCAATATCAAACAATGCCCATTTCGACATTGACCCTCCAAAAGGCTTCGTCGAGACGGAAGAGCGTTTCGGGGAATGCCAGGCGTCTCCTCGGAAAAAATTCCCTTTGTCTGTTAAGTGACGGTAGTAGGGAGCGAGAAGCCGCCATAGTGACTGCACTATTCTAGCTAGCTGTGGCATACCAAGTGAAAAAGGGAGAAACGATCCCTGCGTGAGAGAAACGCATCCAAATATCGAGCCCCACACGCACGAAACCGGCCGAAAACGACAGCGGGCGGCCGCATTACCTGGTAGGGCTCTTCTTGTCGCCCATGGTGAAGAGTAGTCCTCGAAAATAAGCAGAAAAAGGGGGCCTCCGTTAATTGTCAGTGTAGTAGGATCCAGATAGAGCCGTTGCTAGAGCCGTTGCTGAAGCTGTTGGCAGACAGGCTCCACTCAGCGCTGGCTCGAGGCACGGCACAGCGACTGACTGCACTGCACCACGTGACCGGCCGCCGGCCAATCACAGCGCGGAGGGCTTTAAAAGTCTGGATGGATGTTTAGGAGCTATTTTAATAACCACGAGAGATATCTGACAGACCTCAGATCACACACACACACACACACACACACACACACTGAAAGACAGACAGACACACTCACGACTCACACACACGCACGGACTGACAGACACACACACTCACGCGCGCACACACACACACACACACACTCACGCATATACGCATGTACACTTACTCTCACAGATATGCACTTACACAGACCATCCCACACATGCTCGTCACCAGACACTCACAGTCCCACAACAAAAGCAACGTCTTAAAAAAAAAGAATCTTGGAACTTTGACATTTTCTGAAAAAAAGGAGCAAGGTCAGCATAAACCGTCCGTCTTCTGTAAAGGCTTCATCCAGCTCAGAGTCACGGCTCGCTGGAGCTACGACCAGCGTTCACCCAGGACAGGTCACCAGTCCACAGAGACAGACCATTCCACACACACACACACAAACACACACACACACACAGGCAGTTCAGGTCATCAATTAACCTGGACTGTGGGAGGGATGAACTCCACACAGAAAGGCCCAGTTTGGATTAAAACCTGCGACCACACGCTAGGAACACTGGGAGATTCACGCCTACCAACCTCCAAACACAGGCTCACTAAAGCACTGCACGAAGTAAACCAGAAACTGCAGCCAATGTGCATGTTTGACACTCCTGGTGTAGTGTACTGTTCTCTCGAGGCAGGAAAGTCAAGGTTTTCAGTCTGGAGGAGTCTCTGTATGCGGTTGGGGTTTCTGTGCTCTGGTTTCCTCTAACCGGTGTGTGCGTGCGTGTATGCATGTGTGTGTGGCTGCCTTCCTCTCTGTGCTGCGCTGGTGGATTGGTGTACTCTGCCCTTCACCCGTTGTCAGCTGGGATCTGGTCCAGCTTTAACCGAGCAGCATAAAACACAGATGGATCTATATTTAGTAAATTAGTGGGATAAACTTTATTGTCTTTTGTTGCAATCAGATCAGCACCCATGGGAGCAGTGGCGTAATGGAAATCTTACAATAAAAACATCATCACACAATCATAACGCAGTTCAAAGTCCAGAAAAGAGTGCTTGGTGCTAAAGTTCCTGACTGTTCATTGCCCGTCGCTCTACTGTACTACTTTTTTTTTTTAAAATATTATTCAACAGCTGAGTGGGGGTTGAGGAAATGGATTGTGTGGCATTTTGGCATTTGAAGTCTTGAGGAGAAGTTCACATTCGGAAGACAACGTGAGTCAGAAGAGGTTTTTACTGCTCGGTTCGTGACTGACTGCTCGCCGAGGTTCTCTGTGGACCCGCACTGTTCACTGTTGCTCACTCGATAAAATTAAGGGCAACAGAGACTTGCAGAGAGGAGCACTCTCACATAGTGAGAATGTTGTGTTTTCTGTTCATGTTCTTCCTAGATCAGAGTTATCTCACGGAGGTTATAGAAGTTTAATTAGAACAAGGTCCAGGTGTGTTTCATGTGTTTGTTAATGAAAGAGTGTGACAGTAAATCTCACCAGGGCGTAGCTGAACTTGTGCTCAGCCTCTCATGAAGATCATTGTGGTCAATCAGTCCTCCACAAGCTGAATAAAGTTGTTCTGCAGTCGTTACTGCGCAGATGACGCAAACACTTATGCTAAGTCTGTAAAACAGGGCTTTTCAAACTCAGACTCAGTGAAGCGTCACATAAACACACCTCTTTAGCTCACGTGCACGCTCTCTCTCAGATCCCGGGTGCCAGTGAAATCATAATTACACTATTTAGTCCCGTAGACAAACAGCAATTGTGCTAAAATAGCCAGATTTAGCCTGATATAACTGTTTACAGAGCTTCAGATGACATAAAATGTGCGTGCACAAATTGATTTGGCAGATGCTTTCATCCAAACCGACATAAATCTGAGCGCACGTGTGGTGAAGCGTCTGGCTTACGGACGCACAGCATGAAGAATCAAACCATCGCAGATGAATTTCAATCCCCTGATTCAGAACTTCTTCTCTGCGTTTCGGCTTCTCTGGCAGACCATGTAATCTGAGCAGGAGGGATTCGAACCGGTGAACTACCAGTTAGAGCCTGGCAGGATGCCTCTCAATGCTTTCCGAGTTCCCTCAGTTTGCACAGGACTGAAGGGGAAGAAAGCTGTGATCGGAGTTTAAGCATGGCCAGATCAGCCTTTACAATCTGTTCCAAATGCACAGGGCAGGTGAAGTTCAGCAGGATCGAGTGTTTTAGGTAGTGCAGGAAAACTGGGGGAAATCCTGTTAACCTCCAAACTTTACACAAATCACGAGAAATCTCTCATACAGATGGTCTTGAATAGGATCAGGGGGATTGAAGAGTTTCCCAGCTGACAGCGCCTAAGACGCCGAGAGTCCAACTGAGCAATAACACATGAGGTGGGAGTTAACAAGCCGCTTCAAGTCTTCAGGTGTTGACCTTTCTTTGACAGTTACTGCCAGAATGAAACTCCACATAGCTGAAACTTCAACATTTGGAATTTCCACAACAGCTATATTTTTTTTCATGTTAAATTTGAGGAATTGATGAAACTTTTCATCTAGATGTAATCAAACTAAAAAGACAGGTCAAGTATCTGTGTGAAAAATGACCCATCGGTGTAAAGAAATCTACCAAAAGACAGAAAAAGACAAGTTAGAAAAGAAGGAGGAATTGCAGGGTGAAGTCGTGTGAGAGGAGAGCTGGACCTCACTGATGACGGCTTTATTCAGGAGAAACATTTCAAGTTCAGACAGAAAAGCTCCTCAAAGTCTGATTAGCGGGAATATCCAAACTTTTCCACGAGTGAAGAAATGATTCTGCTCTGACCTGCTCTGACCTGAGGAATAATCTGAGTGACTGATCCGTTTACGTGATGTTTTCAAAGAAAAACGCAAAGCTGTTGTTGCGTTTTGGGTGTCTCTCCTCTCGTGGCTCTGACAGGCTCAGCGGTGGAATGTGTTGAGCGACCGCGGCACCTCCTGCACGCCTCCTCTCCGCCCGGGACAAGCCTCTCTGTGGGGAGACCAAGCGTGAATCATGTAGGCTCATTAGCTGCTCTCCACGACTCCTGCTCCTTTTGTCAATCCCTGGTTTTTTTCCCTTCCCCCCCCCCCCCCCCCCCCCCCCCCCCCCCTCAGCTCAGAGCGAGTATCTGAGCTTCCACGTTCGCCTGGCCTCCACCCAGTGATTACCTCTGCTCAGCTCATAGCATGCTGCTCTAATTGAGCTTCATCACGATGGCCTACTGATAACTATAATTCAACCAGAACGACATTTAGACATTCAGACTGGCTGAATCTGCACCGAGCTCCTGGGAAACTTCTTCTTTTTTCCTTTCTTTCGACTTGTGAGTTATGTGGCGCTCACTTGCATGAAGTTATTTAGCATTTAAAAGATAGTCCTGGCTTTCAGTTACTGAGTTTTGCTTTTTTCTCACAGAACTGACACAGCGTCCATTCAGGATTGTTAATTGTTTTTCATTTGACAGGCGTAAAGAGTGTCTTAAAGGAGGCATTTAGAAAGATTCACTCTGGCCTAAAGGTGGGAAAAGTGCACTTACCAAGCATATTCTTCCCTCCCTCATCAACTGCACCCTTGAGCAAGGCGCTTACATTACTCACAGACGATTTCACAAGACAAACAGTTTGCCCTCATTCATTATTTATGAGAGGTGAGTGGCTGAGTTTGAACAGCGTGGCATTAAGGTGGTGAAACAAATCAAGGAGGGGGGGCGAGACGCACCGAGCGAACTTTGAGGAAATTTCCCCACACGAATGAGGACGGCGGCCTCGCCAAACTGCAAAAAAAGATTTAATTCCACCCGGCTCAAAAAAGTATGAAGTCAGAATGTTGGTTTACCGACAATGCAGAGGTGTTCAGACTCAATCTGACTGCATCCCTCATCTCAAACAAGCGCCGCGCTCGAAGCGTGAAGCAGCCTTGAATTCCAATAACTCCAGAGAGCCGCAGAGTGTCTGGCAGTGAAAAGATTGAGGCTGTTCTGCTTCTAGGCATGAATGTGTAAAATCTGAGCGATGTCTAAGTGGAGGAATCCCAGGTTCGGCCTCTGCTGTGGCCTGTCTGTCCATCAGCTGCTGTCGGCTCAGTGTGACAACACCTGCGCTCCTCAGTATCCTCAGCGGTTACTACGTCCACTCAACAGTTTCACTCCACCTTCCTTCCTGCTCATGGCAACATTCATCATCCGTGCTTGAGGCCATATGGAGAAAGGGATCACATCCTGCTCAGAAGTAAGTTTTTGTGCAGGTTTGTTGGGAATCTCACCATATTCACAGGATGGTGAAATGGCAACGCCAGTTTCAGTGTCTGTAACACGCCAGTTTTACAGGAGCAGGATATTGGCCCACCGCCAAACCCCCGGCTTGGAGGGCCAGGGGATCACTCTTCATCTGGTCTTTACCTTTCAACCTGTTTGGCATGACTGGACCTACTAAGGCCCCGTTCACAGAACATTTTAAGTGAAATGGCATGAGTTTTGCATTTTCATTTCAGAAACGTTAGCGTTTTCATGGCAGTGTTGTGAAATCGATGCCCGTTTACATGGAAACGGCAGAAACACTGAAAATGATCCAGTCAGCCCACCAGGCCACTGACGCTGTTATTGTCCATCTACTCCTGAGTCGACAAGGGGATGGAGCCTGAGAGTTTGCAAATAGTGGTTCGTTGTCATTTGTTTTCAGTGTCTCCCAGCATGGCTGTCATGTTGTTCAGGGAGATCCCATCAGGATCGTAACAGGGTCAGACGGCGAGTGCTCATAGAAGACTTTGTTCCATACGGAAGAAGAGGAATAACTTTCTTTCTCTCTCTCGGTGATAATCAAATGTAGTCAGAGAGGGCCCTAAACACTTGTGCTGAAAAGCAGGGTGAATCGCCGGCCGTCGCCCCGACACCAGGGAGCAATATCATTTAAATTACGAAGATAACGGCGCACATTTTCAGACGGTCGCTCCTGGAAGGCATGCAAAGTGCTGCACTTGATTGTACACACACACACACAAAATGAAAAGAGAGATCTTGAGAAGTCCAGAGCCCCGGCTCCCCTCTCACCTCCACCAATCTGCTGGAAAAGATGGAGGAGAGGTGTGTTTCCGACCGTCCAATGAGTTCTCCCGGTGAAGGAGCGAGCAGTGTGGAGGGCACACTCGCGTAGGACACGGCGGTTTACACGCCGTCGCTACGCCCGCGGTTACGGCTCACCCCTTTATTAACCTCAACCACAGAGCCAAGCCAGTGTTTTTCTGCTGCCTCGCTCTCCCCGTGATTTGCCACAGCTTTTTCCTCGCCCAAGAGGTCTGACTCCGCTTGAAGTGAACAAGTTTGTACGATGTGTCATCCAACCACATCTAAAGGAAAAGGTGTCTGTAGCTGTTCCAAATAACCCGCTCTCAAAGGCAGGGTGAAAATGCTGCTGTCAGGAAGAGTGGTGGGATGTGTTTTAATGGGGAGAGCAGCGCGCGGGCTGACAACTCTCCCTCCAACGCCTTTAAAGCTCTGATCTGTACATGTAAAAAGTGAGTAAGAGCTTCAGTCCTGAAGTCAGAAAAGACTGGGGAGCGGTTTGGCATCCTGCAAGCTACGCTAACAGCTTTGTCCAACTTTAATTACTGTTAAAAGTGTTGTTTGATGTCTTAAAATGTGTAACTTCTCTCAAGAAGCTGAAAAACTCCACATCAAACCTTTTCTCAGTGCCGGTGACTGGGTGTAATAACAATGCTGGAAGTGAGCGTGATCCAGCATTCCAGACAGAAGATGAAGGTGAACGCGCACTGCGCTGCATGTCAATCCCACGCTGCACGAGGTTTCACTGCATGAGGGTTTTGCAAATGGCAAAGCCAAAAATTAAATGTCAGGTGTAAGAAAAGACAAAAAAAAAGAGAGAGAGAGAGAGAGAGAGAGAGAGAGAGAGAGGGCAATTGTGGCCTCGCTCTGTCTTCCTACCTGGAACATATCCATGAAATTGAGATAAATCCACTGGATTCTGAATTCAGTTTCTTCTTCTACCATGACAGCATATTTAAACTGAAGGATTAAACCAGTAATAAGCAGGATTCCACCCGTGCAGTTGATGACTCGCTTACAGCCTTTATTAGGAGAACAAAGACAAATGACATTTCCACAGAGACTCCAGCAAAGCTCGAGTGTTAAAAGACCAGATACAAATGTGTGTGTGTGTGTGTGTGTGTGTGTGTGTGTGTGTGTGTGTGTGTGTGTGTGTGTGTGTGTGTGTGTGTGGCTTTTAAATTCAGAGCGAGAATAAATCTGTTCAACATCCTAAATGTCCTCTCAAGTCTGTCGGTTTGAACAGAGCCTCCAAATCTCCTCTGCACTCTGAACAGAGCCCAGTGTGTCATTCCAATGAGCCACTGAATCATTTATGTGGGCACACACGCAGAAACACGACGGGCCGCGTCCACGCCTGCTGAGCACACACGCCCAGGAAAACGCCGAGGAGAAATCAGCCCCTCAGAATCTCCGTCTGGGCCATTTCGCTCTGTTTACTCCTTCCTCGAAAACATTAGGAAGCCGAGGAGCGGAGATAAGACCGAGAGAGCAAGGCACAAGTGGGAGAATTGGCTGCTAAAAAGGCAGTGGGACAGCAGATTGTGGACACCTACTCTCTCTTTCTCTCTGGCGCTGATCCATTCGCACCGAGGAGAAAAGTGACTTATGATTAATCATCTCTCGCAGAATTCCCCAATAACATTCCCCAATCGATGCTCCGCACATGCCAGGGGGGAGAGCACGGCGCGGATAAATGCAATTTTAAATGATTCAAAGGCTTCTTCTCTGCTCCTTGTTTGCATGAGTCCTGGTTTTCTCTTGACTTTGCAGCAGCAGCAGCAGCAGTCTGCCAGTGGTGCAGTCTGGTGTCAGTGAGAGAGGCTGGCGTTATCAATCTGTGACCTAAAATAGACGGCTTATCAATTTTTATACACATCGTCGTCCTGCAACAAAAGAATAGATTGGACTCTGGTGGTTAAATACACCGCTGTGTGGTACCAGCTACCGCATGTGAATGAATTAACAGTTTCCAGAAATACCTTTCTATGGATCGCTGGGTTCAGAGGCGACGTTAGCCTGACGGGTTTTTTTTTTTTTTTTGCCTGTCTTAATATCTGGAAAATGATTGAAAAATTACAAGGCTGTCCATCACTGTGACGGATTACGTTAATGAGGGCAGATCTCATCAGCGTTACACATATGTATCCAGGTAATGAAATCTATCAAAACCTGGCAGAGCGCTCCAAATGTAAGCAGTCATATATCACTGCCACACCGAATAAAGCGCCGGTTGGACGTAATGGCGCGGAAGGTTTCCTATCATGGATTTTTTTTTTTTCCTTACTTTGCTACTTCACAGTTTGTTTGAATTTATTAAAAACAACTGAGTATTAAGTAATTTTTCATTGCTTTAACGGTGTTGTAATCAAATGGTCCTCCCACTGAGTACTCCTGACCTCTTTATACATTCAAATGACCTTATTTTACTATCAGATCCACTTGATCTTTCACCTGCATGTTGAAGTCCCACGGGTGTACGGCAGCGCTTCGAGGAACTCAACACATTGTAGACCTGCTGTATGGTTTCCAAGAGTGCATGTTAAACAAATTTACTCTAGTGCCGGACACCTAACAGCCCTCCAGCTACTCGCTCTCTCACCCTTCAGAGTAATGCTTGCTTTTCAATGAAAGCTCTCATGGATTAACAGTTGTTTTTTTTTTTTTTAAACCCTCACAAGCAAAGAACCTCTCCTGTATCGACTCAAGTGGCCGATACGAACACTTAACACCGGTTTTAAAATAATGATTGTACTTCTTTGATGTAAAAAAAAAAAAAAAAAAAAAAAAGCCGTTTCTTACATGCACTGTCACGTGCACGCACGCAGTCGGCTGCACTGAAAGGCTGCAGCCGGCCGCCGGTTCTCAAGCGTCTGTGCGTGTTTGTGTGTGTTTATGTGTGTGCTGATTGTCCGGCGGTCAAACCCCAGCGGAGCCGTGCGGGACGTGTGGAAAGATCTGGGATCTGGAGTGGGGGAGGGTGGGTAAAGGGGGGGGAGCGGAGGAGAAAGGGGGGGAGGAGGTGTGTGAAACAGCTGAGGACACTGTTTCCTTCGGCGGTGGAATGTCTTCATGCGTGTTCCTGTTTGGAGAGGCTGCTCATGGCTCCCAGAAGTTGGCAGGAAACCACATGCTGCTTACACTGGAGCCGATAAGGAGGAGGAGGAGGAGGAGGAGGAGGAGGAGGAGGAGGAGAAACGGGGTAGTGGTGAGAAGAGAGGGAGGGAGGGAGGGAGGGGTGCTTTCGCAAACCTTCAGGAAGGTAGATTATCCCACGAAATGCTGGCAGAGCTTCAGCCTTTGTGTGTATGTGTGAGTCTCTGCGTGAGTGCGTGTGAGCGACAGTGTGTGTTTGTGTGTGTTGAGCAGAGAATGAGGGTGTGTGACAAAAAGCAGCTCCTTCAGCTCACTCAGCAGTGGAGAGTTTCAATGAATCCAGGGCAGGCTCCACAAAAGGCTGCAGAACAAAAGGCCTGCGAGCTGAGAATGTGCAGCGTGGAGGCACGGCCCAATCTCACGCTTTGTTAACTCTCAAACATAACACTGCATAAAGACTAAGACAGTCACACCTCACTTGTCAATTACCTGCCTGTTGATTAAAAATCTGACAGCTCAACATCTCAGAGCGGAGGGCTGGAACACGGCCCGCTGCCTCCAGCAGGGCGAACGCACCGCCGCATTCCTCCGTCTTCTTCTCCAGGTTCATTTCAGCATCTCAATCCTGAAGCAACAGGCTGGAACATTCTGACCAGGGATACACTGATAACATGTTTTTAGCTACAAGCGTGAGCATTAATGTACTCGCTGAGAGTGCTTATTAAATGCCATACTCCGCACATATCCAGGCTATACATAGACACGGGCTCCAGCTCACTGTTAATGAGTGTATCAGTCACACTGTGATCGTGTTGAGCATGTAGCATCGCTGGTGAGTGTGAGTTGTGAAACTCTGGAGTGACGTGCTAAACCAATGAGCAACATTATTATTTCAACTCTGCTGCTCCAAACGTGTCCGCTGATGAAGCTGCTGGTGTCGCATGGCTTTCTCCTCCTCCTGATATTCTGACAGAACATAATTTAAGAGTTTGTCTTATTTTTGTCATTCTCGTTGATTTAAAAGAACCTGCAAAGTGCGGACATCATTCGTCCTCTCTTGCGTACCTGCCAGCGGCGATGCCGGTAGATGAGACCATGCAGAATTCGTCAGGGGGCTTTGTCGTAGTGCGAGTTCTCCGTTCAGGAAAAAAAAAATGCTTTTACTGGGCAAAATTTGTGATTTGTAGAGAAAAATAACTGAAATTAAAATGTCATTCACTCTCTCTGGGTCTCACAGAGGGTTACCATGTGCCAATCAGGCCCGCAGAGTGCCCCCCCCCCTCTGATTGGCTGTTGAGTTCCAGCAGTCTGAAGGACCGCTGTCACTTGGGAAATTAAGTCTATTCTGTGCCAGATTTTTGGGAACAGTCTATTTTTGTTTGCCTAATGTAATGCAAGACTTCTTATGGAAGTACCAAACTTCTGCAGATTGGCCCATTTCAGACTAATTTCTATGATATTATCAAGATGGGGCAGCAATTAGTGAAGAGTTACATCACTCTGATGTTTCTGGTGCTGCTGGGGATAATTATAATCTCTTCATACGGTCATGAGAAGCTTGCTTTTCAATTCCCTTTGTGAATGTTGATTAAAATGTTCCCAATTTGAGTGAATTATTTTGTATTTCTTAACCCACATTTAAGAAACTAGATAAATCGGACAACACACGCTTCAGGAAACAAGCCGGCTCAGCAGTTTGTCCAACAGACACCCCCCACGGTGCAAACAACACTTTAACAATCAGAGCACTTATCATTCTTTTAATCAGCCTATCTGTTTCTGTGGAGCGACCCTCCACAGTCGCCACTCATCCCTTCTCATGGTTCATATATACATCTGCCACTGAAACAGATGAATCGGTCTTTTGTTTCCTCGTTCCCGTTGTCACACCGGGGCACTTCCTCTGATCAGATAAAAGCCGGCGACGCTCGGGGCTCCTGTTGCGGGGGCCTCGTTTATGATTACGGGCTTGATCGCGGCGCTCGAGGCTTCTAACGAAATGCGATTTAAAGAAGCAGAACAGCAGAGTGGCTGTGGCCCATGCACACACACACTCTGCAGACTGCAGAAACTGTCGACACAGATGGTTAAGTGTGGCACTGAAGTCGAAATATTACAGAATGATGATAACTTCCCTTCATATCAAGCAGCATTTTACAGATCCACTTGATAAAAAAAACAAAAAAAAAACACCAGAAACATGTCGACGACTGTTTGTGTCTTTTAGCTGCAATACATTCTCTCCATCTTAATCTGGATGGATGGATGGATGGATGGATGGATGGATGGATGAACGAGTGGCCTGGGAGAGGCTGTTGCAATTATTCATCCAACGTAGTGGTGAGAGAAAGCGGAAACCTTTCTCCGGGTACAGAATGTCCCCTCAGAGACTCAAAATTGAGCTATCATAAATCCCACAGAGTTCCTGGATTTATTACATTGCTACACCCTATTACAAAGTTTATTACAGTGGATCAAATGGGAAAATGGGCCCTAATCTTCATAATGGTTGTGCAGAAAGAGACGTGACAAATGAGACTGAATAAAAGGGTCGTCACGGGTCGCCAGCTCCCACTTCAGCTGCGCCGCTTTCAAGAAAGGTGATGGACCAAGAAAAATGGCAAAGACACATGATTTACTCCCCTGCTAGATCATGCTTATCTGAGTCCAAGAGCCTTTTGAGCCCCACAATACAACGGCATGGGCTAAGCCCCACATGTCCAACCACAGGCCGGAGTAATTCCCACAAGCGCACACACACACACACACACACACGCACACACACACGATCCAAGGGATTATAAATCACAAGCACTTGGGAGAGGTTTCAGCCGGGTGTTTATGGTTTTCTATGACTGAATCCAGCTGTTTGGAGCTGCACAATGCTCAGAGAGGCGCAGTCAATTTGGCAGATTAGCGTATTGACAGATGGCGCACAATCTATGGAGCGATCAATATGTTTTATTTTAATCCCTTTAAATGTTTACTCGAGAATGTGGTCACAGAACTCTTCTTGCCCGAGGCTGCAGCCGATTGTTTTTCCAATACTCCCTCCAATCGCGCCTCTTTCTGCTCCATCTTTTCGGCCATCGGTGCAGGAGGGGAGACCGGGAGCGCGAAGGGATCCGCTCCGAGCTGCCCGGAGCGAGCGGGGCGGCCAGATCCAGCAATCAGACAAGACATCCATCACCATCCCATAGGGCGGGGTAAATGACCTTGATGCAGTCTTCACACTCAATTTCCGATACCCTTGGGCTCCATTATGAGGAGATTTAAGCGGCGAGACCGGCGGCCGGCCTTCACATTTAATTCTTAACGTAGTGGATGTGATAAGAGCGTGATGCAGAGTAATACAGGAGGCGGGATGAGTGGCTCAGTGTGTGTGTGTGTGTGTGTGTGTGTGTGGGGAGAGGGTGAGTCAGCAGGTGATGAAAGCTGCCGAAAATTAAGATGGAGCAACAGGACTCGGGGAGATGAGGGGAGGAGATGGCGGAGAGCAGCGGCGGGAGCGAGCGGGTGGAAGGTGGCGGCCGCGGACGGACGAAGATAAATTGCTTTTCAAGGACTTTCTCACCCCCGGTGAAAGAGAGTCCTTCCTCACAAAAAAAAAACCCCAACAGCGCTCCAGGTAGAGCAGACACAATATGAGGGTGAATTTCAGGATTTCAGGACGAGCGTGGGGGGAGGGGAGCGTGTGATCCATCACTTGGAAGCACACGAGTGAATTTCGGCGGTGTTAAAGCCCGACGCGCTCTTTCTCTTCCTCACTGATGGAGAAGAAAGCCGGTGTGTGAATGGGTGAGCTCTCACACCCCTCCCCCCCCTCTTTAGCTCTCTTCCCTCGCCGCTCGAGGAGAAAGAGCGCGAGGAGGGGGAAACAAAAAAAAAAAAATGTATGAACAGACGAGTGCGGTGGGATGAAAACGTGTTTGTATACCACACAGGAATTCAGCGATATCTATTTTCATGCTGCCAACCCAAAAAAAAAAAAAAAAGTGACTCAACAGAAAGAAAGAAAAGCATAAACTAAGTGAACACCCACTGAGTTGGGATGTAAATTGATTCAGACAATGGTTTCCTTTTATTCTCTGTCTTTGCCTTTGATTAAGCTTCCTCCTCTCTCTGTGTTGCTACCGGTCGGGCCGGGCGAGCCGCGATGCGCCGCTCCCGTCCCCCGGGAGTTCATTTGAGAAACACCACCTGCAGGTTTGAGTGGCGTCATTAACAAAGGTCAGATGTGCTCGCTGCGAAATTATACACACATGAATTTCTCATTGACTTGTTAATACACCTGATTTCCTTGCCCCGGGTGACAGTTTGCCCTTTGCTGTCTTGCCACCGGGGGGGTGGGGGACGGGGCGGGGGAGCTGGCAGAGAGAGCGCCACGTGGCCACCGAGCACTTGATTTAATTAAGAGGCAGCTGATAACAATTTACACTTGGGCTAAGTAAGCATGTAAATAAAACTAACATCATTAACGAACCGAGCGGCAAAACAAATCAATGATTAAAGGGGGGATGGGGGGTGGGGGGTTGGGGATGGGGGTTGGGGTGCATGGCGGCGTGGCGGCTAAATCCCCATCAGAGGCGGCACAATCTGAGCGGTCCTCCAGGAATTGGACAATTCAGGACATTAATTTGATTTGCTCCATCGAGCTAATTTCAGCCGGAAATGTACATTTTCATCCAGTCGTGCTCACGCCGTTAGTTTCCACCCATCACGTGTGCATAAAGCTCACCAACCATGTTAAACTCAGGGGTTGGAAACCTGCAGAAATAGTCATCGAGCTAAAAATATCTACTTAGTTGCGTGCTTTATTTAAAAAATATTGACACACGTCTTCTGGTTTTATCTCAGGTCAACATCATCTGTGGTTGAAGTTTAATTTCAGGCTAAATTTTTATCCGTTTTTGGACAAACCTCAACATGACTGACTAAAACTGGGACCTTCTCTCCACTCTGGGCAGGGAACTGCTGGTGTGTCTGTCAGTGACGGTTTTCTGCAGCGGCGTTAAGGAAAATATTGTGATTAGGCTTTTATCACAGCATCACTCAGAATCCACATGAGAGTTATCAATGAGGAAGAAGTTGGCAAAGCGTTGCTGTTGTTGTCTTGTTTTGTTGTTTGTTTTTCCCGGTAAAGTTCACGAACACAACTTCATACCAGAGTCCTGCCAACTGTTTGAGACGACGCCGGTTCAAAGACGTGTTTTCCCCAGCCAAGCAAGCTTTTACTGATTTATGCAGCCTGGAGACGTTGCTTCATTATTTTGATCTTGAGAATCAGCCAAGAGGGTTGATTCAGATCCTCCTCAACATGGCGTTTGGACGGGAGACGTTCCAGCTGCAATGAAAACACATACTGGAATCTTTACATCATGTCAGCGCCGTCCTCATGCCAGCGGACGCCCAAAGTGTGCGAAGAGCTTTCCGTTTTCACTTGAAAACTGGGCCTGAGGTGAAAGGTCGATTCACATTTTGAAACTGTAGATCTCATTAAAGATCCATTTTATTTCATTGGTGTGCACAGAGATAGAGAAGGTACTAAAATGAAGACTTTTGGAGCTAATTGAGCATAAAAGAGTTTTTTTTTTTTTTTTTGCTTTCTTTGTCTCCATTTTCTGCTCATTAAACTAACATTTTTCTTATTATGTAGTATTTTGTTCATCTGGGCCATTTTTAATTCAGTGGCTGAAAAATGTGAATATTTTCCTGATTTAGGTCGCGGCTTGTTATTAAGAAGCGCCGGTGGATCTGGAAGCCAGACCAGTAGAGGAATACTGCTCGAGGAGGGGGGAAAAAAACAGATGCTGAACCACAGGAAAAAATAAAAATAAAAACAGAAAAACACACCAGGCAGAAGCAAGCAGCAACAGGAGGATGATATCTGCGAGGAATTCATCGATAAGAACTTCTCATGAAAGTTAGTATGAGTCCTTTTGGTGGAGGAGGAGGAATCAAGCAGGAAAAGCTTGGAGAGAAAAAAAAGAGGCAGACCAAACCAGCGCAGACAGGCGGGGAAGGTTAGCGGGCGTCATGGCGTGAACGTGGATGAAGGCTGCATTCAGACGAGCTCCAGCTCAGTGCGAAAAAAAGGAGCCATCATATTCATTTGAATGAAAGCAGAGCAGCGGGGGAGCCAGCTGAAGGCAGGGCTGCAACAACAACATCCACAAGTCCAGCTGAAGAAAGAAAGAAAGAAAGAAAGCTGTTCTGTGCTCTGCTGAGCTTTTTAAAGCTTTGGTCTGTTATGTTGCATTATATTTTCACCAACAAACTTCAGCAAAGAAACACAGTGCAAGAAAAACAACACAAAGTTGTTTTAATGCAGGACGGTGTTGCAGCAGCACCGGGTTCAAACACAGAAGGAGCCCTCACCCGAGGGTTCTCATTATTCCTGCTGACCGCTCCCAAAAAGCTCCAACCGGGTCTCCATGAAAGCGCTGCAACTTTCCTGAGCCGCTGCTCCTGTGCATGCACATCGCTGCCAGAGCAGACGCTTCCTCTGCACATGTGGACGGACGGTAACAAAAACGCTGGCCTCCAGAGAGTCATGGCTGCTCATTTTTACGCTGGATGTAGTGGCAAATGCAACGATTTTAAAAATCATGAGTGTGAAAAAGTGTTTGCTACGGTCCATTCATCCTGCTTAAGCCTGAAAAAGTTACCCGTTTGGAAAGTCCCGTTTCCCAGCTGGGAGAGTTCACAGACAACAGGAGGCAGCAAGAGACCCAACCCAACCCAAAAACACAGACATGCTGGTTTGGTAACATCGCAGAGTTCCAAAACTTCCCACTGTTACAGTAATCAGGTCTTTCGACCAACATGTTCGTTATGATACATTGCTCTCTCTGTTCCTCTTTGGTCAGACTGTGAATTGTACCCCTCCAGTCATTGTCAGTATCTGCTCTCATGGTTTCTGTGAAAACAGTGAAAGTTCAAGATCTTTCAACAACAGTCGATATGTTTACAGCAGAACCTGCATCTTTTATCCACCTGGGACCTGGACTGTCTGCAAACAGACTCCAGAAGCTAATCTCCATTAAATCAAGCGATTCCTGCTGTTCATATCAAAAAGCAGGGCCTGATTTCCCCACAGAGACTCTCTGCTGCTGCTGCTGCAGATTTAATGCAGTGGAAACACACCCTATAAGTTATTCACACATTTCCCTACATATCGCCGTCATATATTACCGGAGAGGTGAAAGAGGTACTTCCAGATAAGCGTGCGTGTCTCCCTAATGGCTCTGCGGAGCATGAACAATCTGCGGTCATAACATTGTGAGAAGGGCCGTCGTGAGGAGAACTGCCCCATTAAGAGTCAAGCGGCTGTGTCAGATCAGACTTTCACACTCAGCCCGCCGCTTTGTCACGTCAGCGAAGGTGGCAGCTTGTCCTTGTCCACTGATGCGAGTGTGTGTGTGTGTGTGTGTGTGTGTGTGTGTGTGTGTGTGTGTGGCGGAAAGCAGCCCAGGGCAGGTTGTGTGAGCAGCGCTCATCCATGTGACTGGAGAGAAAACTGTCCTGCAGAATCTAAAGACGTAAGGGGGGAAAAAAAAAAGCAAACAGAAGGAATCTTTATCGAGGGTCAACAGACGTGACAACGGGAGTGAAGGCACGCAGGAGACGGGGTTCAGGTCAGGTTAGGGTTCAATGGGGTGAGGATTAAGGGCCGTGCGGTCAGGTTTCCCCGAGGGCAGGACGCCTCTGCTGTAAACTGATCCCCTCTCAGCCCAGCCAGCAGCGAGAGAGCTTTCTGAGCTACGGCAGCGAGGGAAGGTACAGTACGTTCCCTCGCTCCCAAAAACACAATGATCTGCTGGAGATAAGGGCGTGAATTCACCCAGTTGCTTGGAATCACTCATTCTGGTAATATGTAACAAATCACAATGTCCACCACAGAGGAATGTCCTTCAACCAAAAAAATAAATAAAAAATTCATAGCCTCCAGCACAACACAATGCTCCGACTGCGCTCCAGTTCAGACTGAGACATCATCTTATTGACGGCTTCTTTTAGTTTCATGGTTTCCTTCTGATTCCTCTTTCAGTCTACTTTAGTTGTTGTAACCAGTCTCAATTTATTGATTTGATGATTCTGCCTTCAGCCTTACCCAAAAGAATATCATCAGTATTGAAGATGGATCTGTTGGCTCCAAACTGCTACTGGGAACTTTTCATTTATTCTCTCCTTTGGCACTGACTTCATCTATCTATCTATCTATCTATCTATCTATCTATCTATCTATCTATCTATCTATCTATCTATCTGGGGGTGACCGTCATGAGATGTGTTGTACTGAGTTTTTTGTAACACACACCATTGAGAACCAACAATATGCCAGCACGCCGTTAACATTCCCAAAAAACACCAACTCCTTTAATCTAATGAAGGTCCAGTCTAATCACGACACATTTTCAATTGGATTAGCATGTAATCTGATTTCTTATTTTCAAAAAAACCTGAAGATATTGGCTCAAAAGAGGGAGGGTGCAGTGAGGGAGATCACTTCTTTTCAAAGTGCTGGAACTGCAGAAAGCAGACATACAGACTGTATAAAGGTAGGATAATGTTTTCATCAGGCTGCAAATGCATTATAAGAAAAAAGCACTGACTCACAGTTCTGCAACCTTCATGGCCAAAGAAACATTTTCGTCACTTTCCACCAAATGAAATTCATGTGTTTCAACAAAACAAAAACTTTAAACTTTGCACTGAAGATAAGACGGTGCCTAAAGTCGTGAAGACTGCCACATCTACAAAAACTGTCCCGTGTTGCACTGAAATTCCATTAGGTCACTACAGAAGACAGAGACAGCGACTGCTGTGCCTCCATACGTCGACATAACCCTCTGCATGATGGGTGTCAGCTCGATCTGGTTCTGATTTGACCTGTGCACCTGTCTCTCGCTCACAAGCACGGAAACCTTTAATCCCAGCGCCAGCCTCGGGGAGAGTCCGCTGACAGCCGGCTAAACGCCATTATCCAAACACAAAATCAATATGATGGAGGAGTAATGGAGAAATCATCCATTTCAACGTCAACAGATGGCTCGAATGATAAACTGCGCCCTGCCTGCTCGCTTGATTAAAAAAGACGACGGCAGAGTCAAACAGGAAGAGGCTGTTCGCCGGGGGGAAATGGACTCTCAGCCTTGAAAGTTAAGCAGAAGATGTTAATGCCAGGTTAAAATCTTCTTCTACAAGTAGAAATCAAATCCCAGAGGGTGGTGAGAAAAAAAAAAACTCCCACCGCGACATTCTGTCAGGACGTCGGCGCTATCGATGCCAAGCAGACGAAATGATACGTAACAAGTTGACAGCAGCTCAGCATACTTTCTTTATCGGGCTTCCAAATAGACGTCTCACAGTTTTTGTGGATGACAAGATGTTTGTTTTTCTTCTTGAAACGGGTGTCCAGAAGCGAGGTCTGTTCTCCATTAGAGGCTGTCACGCCGCCTTCTGTCGCATGTTGGACGGTCCAGCAGGCTGGATGGCGGTCGGATCTGCCAGGCCGTACGTTCCCCACGAGGGTGTCGCTGGCGCCCGGCTCACCGCGGCTATACGTTCTCCTCGCCGTCTCTTCGCCCGGCGCCTTCCCTGAGATGAATACTGAGAGTCGTCCGCTCTCACATTTATTCACCGCTGCCTCGGCGAGCCCTTTCTGAGAGGGGGAACATTTACCTGCCAGAGCTGAATGCTGAGTGTTTGACGGACTCCTCTGCATGTAAAAAGGTGTGCGAGTGAGTTCGCCCAGGTCACCTTCACAAAATGTCTCAAATGGCGCCGTTTAATCTTCTTCCTCCTCCGGCTCGCAGAAGGAAAAGGGGATTTTTCTAATGTTGGCGCTCAATTGAAAACACCTCAGAGCTCAGATTATCAGTTATGCTGAACTAAAAACTAGCAGGTACTGCTCGTTATGGTAATGAAACCACACACACACACACACACACACACACACACACACACACACACACTACTATGGATTACTATTACGGGTGACTGTCAACAATAAAACTACCAAGTCCAGGAGAATATGGAATATGGACTGGAACCAGGACCAGACCCAGGTGAATATGGACCAGGACCAGAAGAAGATGGGCTGGGAGTCATGACACTACTTGTGCATGTGCAAAGGACATATTTACGGCGGCTGTGACGTGCATGTGCAGTAGCAGTAACTTCGTCATCAACAGGGAAATGGAGCCCGAGTGTTTTCCAGAAAGTCTCGTTTTCACTCATCTACACAACAACAGATTTAAAGTGCTTTCATGAAGTTCCACTTCGGGAGCCGTCCTCACAAAGTTTCATTTTTAGAGACTCCGAGCTCCGGTTTCACGTGAACTGACACCCAAATTGCAACCAAGGGTTTTCGTTTTCACTGGAAAACCTTGAGTAAACAGGCCCCACATGTCCTTTACAGTGTTTGTCAGACCATTCTCTCAACGCCTCCCATCAGGCAACATCACAAAGAGATGTTTTACCCTTGAATGCATCTGTCATCGGCTTAATGATTCCATTTGCATGAGCAGCGTTGCGGTGGTGCTGTTGGTCTCATGCTGGTGGGGTTGGCAGCTCGCTGTGCGTTCACCTCTCGTCGGCGGCAGAGAGGGCTTGTCCCCTGGCACCTCGAAGCCACATGAGCGAGACGAGGGCTTTGTTGTGAAAGAACAGTTTTTTCAGTTTGCTCCTGTGGGCCGCATGAGGAAGAGTGACACACTATCTCCTAGTTGTTGGCTCTTGAGGAAGATCCTGTTGTCTCCTGATAACATTCTCAACGGAACATGCAGCCTGTCCTGATGTTACCCCGAGGGGGGGGGGGGGGGTCGGAATGAGAGGTTTCTGTCGACACACTGGTGGATCCACCGGTGATGCAGATGTGTGAAGGCCAGAGTCCCCCGAGTCAACAGCTGGGATGAATGTTGGGTCTGGCCGGCCGTCGCATCGATCGCCCTGTTGGTAGATTAGTGCTGCGCGTTGAGTCTGGTTTCAGCCTGCCTGTAAATACTCACCCTCAGTCGTTCTCTCCACCCACCGAGATCAGAGGACGCTCAGGACCAGGCAGCGAACATAAAACCGAAAATACACATCTGAAGCCCTCTGATCTGAAGGAGAAAGTTAATGTTATCTGAGTGAAACAATCTGGGATGGAACATATGCAGATGTTTCTGATTGGAATCAAGAGATTTATTGCTCGGAGCTTCCCGTCTGACCTTTGGGGAAAGCATATGTAACTAAATCTCACAGCTCAGCCTTCAGTTTGCTGTCTTTTGGATCTTCCAGCTGGTAGTTTTTCATTTGTGTCTTTAGAGAAGCGATAAGGTTAGCAGTGAGATAATATCAAGACTATGCACTGAAGACGATTGCAGTTTCCTCTGGTCATAAGTAAATGACCTCATGGTGTTTTATCTATCGACATCTGTCTCTGCAGACATCAGGAATGTATGGATCATGGACTTTCTTGTGTGGAGCTTCCCTCAGTGTTTGCTTTAGGCTTGCAGCTTATTGTTTGCACTGGATTTAACGTGGAGGATCCTCATGCTCGACTGATCCCTGCACCACTGAGAACTGAAAGCAATCCAACTTCGTCATCTGTGCGTGTTCCCACCACGGTTAATGTTTATCGCCTATTGTTCTTTATGCCAGTGTGTGTGGCTTCATTACAGAACAAGCTCGAGATGAAAACCACACCATTTCCAGCATTTTCTGCCTCTTCCGTGTATAAGAACCGGAGGGCTAAAGCCAGCCCCCACTTCATTTCCAACTCCTTCAGATTCTTTGCAATCAAACAGAGCAGTCCGGCAGTACACTTACTGAGAGCTCAAAGTCCATCCTCAGCCCACAAAGGTACTCCACAATCATCCACTGCCATTTAGAGGAGCTAAAGGTCAGCCGAAGCAGCCTCACTGCCAGGGTTCAAGAGTCACCCGCCTCCTTGTGTACAAGTAAATGGATCCAAGTACTAGGCGCTTATCTGATTCTTTTCCCTTAAAAAAAGAAAAAAGAATGCTGACTCATGTGTCCCTCGGCGCACGGCCAGGCCACACATGATTGTACCCATATTATCACTCCTTATCTGATCTGACACTTCTCCCAGAGCGTGACACGGCATTAACATACAACATGCGCAGTTCTCGGCTCTGGCGTCAGGAGAATCCGCCGAGCTGCCACTCACTGGAAGGTCTGTGTCGGTGCCGCAGCTGAAGGCGCCGCGCTCCCTACGACTAATGACACTTCAGTCACATTCGGCGCCCTGCTCTTTGTTAACATGCTTTCTGGAAGGTTTCATTAGCCACGAGTCACAGCTTTTGATGAGAAGTGGCAGAAATTACAGCGTTAAAAAGAAAGGCTCAGGCATCAATCCGTTGACGCCGCGTGTCGGCTGGGAGGCACGGCGCCGCGCCGCGCAGATGTAATCTACACCTCTCCGTGCCAGCGAGCGGGCAGCCGAACCGTGAAGCGCCGACAGGATCGGCGCGGCGACACATGCGGGTATCTGCTTTCATACGGCACGTCCCGGAGGGCAGGAGTACGGCTGAGAGCCAACTCCTGTGATTCAGGCGGGGGGTGGGGTGAAAGCGAGAGTTGCATGAAGCGCTGCACGACTGGGGAAGATGGCAATGCTTTTCTTTCTTTTTTTTTTTTTGCTGACGCCAGTGTTATGGAGATCCGGCTGAGCCGAGCAGATATAAGAAGGAAGGCTTCAAAGAGAGCTGAGGGGACGATGAAAGGAAAGCTTTAAGGGGCTCCTTTCTACGTTTCCATTTTCTTTCATGTGACATTATGAATTCAGGGGTCCACGTCAAAAGTCTCTCAGGTCTGAAGCACAGCAAAAACTCAAATGATGCTGGAGTGAAATTGTTGAAGATATGTGAATTGTTGTTTAGATGTCCAACAGCTGATGTGGTTCCAACTACTTCATCCTGATGTGCAGGTGTATAGATTTGGTTTTCCACCTTCAGAGCTGCTCTCACAAAGTTGAGATTTCAGTGGCTTCAACCATCGTCGGCTGAATCAGTGTCAGGACGTTAAAACACCTCGAACATGAGCACAGAAGATCCCCTCTGAATAAACTACCTGTTCTGCTCCAGCGGCTGCTTTCAGGCTGGATGGTCCGCGGGTTTGTTTGCAACATGTCAGCGGAATCACCGCCGTTGACACAGCCGAGCGGGTTCAGAGGAGAAGCGGCGCGCGTTTGAGTGTTTACATGCGAGCGGCAGCTTTCATCTGTGTCGAGATCTCGTGTTGGTAGCGTCAGGGGAGCTCGTCTGCAGAGCGCTCGGGGCGTGCGAGCACGAGAAACCTTTGTTTGCCGTCTGATTGCAACACGCCGACATCCGGGAGGCATCGTTAGCTCGCTGTGCTCCGAGGCGGGAGAGCACTGAGCGGCGGACTCCCGCACCCGGGCTTAAAGGGTACCGTCCGAGCGCGGACAGAGCAAACACGGCCGCCGCTTTCCACCCGCCTCCGGGGCTCGCCTTCCAGGCTCTCTGTAAAGGAACTATCAAAGAACATGTGCAGCGGCTGATCAGTCTACCAGGTCTGGAAGTGAAGCCGGTGCCTTCAGGAGAGCCTTCCTCATTTCCGTTTGATGTCGGCCGAGCGCCGGAGTCAAAAAAGGAGCCGCTCAGTGGCGTGAAAGCGGCGGGAGGGAGGAGGGGAGGGCGGCGGATACATCCAGCTAGACGCAGCCAGGGAGCAACAGTGTTGGGTTTGTTGTTTCCAACTCCCCTAGCACTTAGACGCTCCCTCAAGCAAAGTCTCTCGCTGAAATATTAATCGTGTTTGACAGCTGTTTTAGCACGCAAAACACAAACAGAGGACCGGAGCTTTTTTGGAGAGCGCGGAGAAACACACGGCGGAGCGCGGACTGGCTGAGACGGGAGGCGAGCCGGCGCCGTGTGTGTGTGGAGGCTGCCTCATTAGAAATGTGCTGTTGTTTACCAGTGTGAAATTATGACAAGCTGTAGTGTATCTCAGCTGTCAGGTCCTCGGGGAGCGCGCTGTAATGCAGTAAGTGGGGGAGGGAGTGTGTGTGTGTGTGTGTGTGTGTGTGTGTGTGTGTGTGTGTGGTTTACAATCTGCATGCAATCAGCAGGACCATGTTGAGCCTCGTCTTCCGGACGACTCTCTCTTTCTCTCCCCGGCTACCTGGGCACTTTAACAACGTCCCAGCAACCCCGGCGCTCTTAACGAGGCGGCGTGGCGGCGAGCAAGCGGCTCCCCGGCTCTCCGGCTCGCACGCGGCTCCCGCGCGCTGGAGGCAATTTGCAGCATTAAGCCGCCTGATAGCACATGTCCTCCGAGAGTTAGGGAGTGATTTAACGGACATTGCTCACACCAATTAGAGTGAATCAGCCAGGCAACGCCACCGACGACAGGCGGATGCCGACGCCGTCAACGCGCGTGCTCCCACACACTGCGGAAGAGGGGAGGGGACGGTGTGTGTGTGTGTGTGTGTGTGTATGGGGGGGGCTGTTTCACTGCTTCTTTTGTGATTAAGAGCATGAAAATAGCCCATTTAGATAATCCCTCCCTGTCAGCACTGTCAGCCGGAGACACGCTGACACATCCCGTGCTCTCGCTCCCTCATTACCATACGCCAGTCAATTCAAGAGGGCCCGCCACAAAAAAAAAAAAAAAAAAAAAACAAACCCTGCAGACTGCTCCGAAGGGAAACGGCCACCTGCTTCCCCTGCTTTGCGCCGGCTCCTCGTCTTTTCGCCGGCCAGGCCTGGAGCGACATGACACAGAGCGGCGGGCCACAAAGGGGAGAGGGAGGCGAAGCCGCCGCGTGAGAAATAGAGCTCACAAAGGGATTTCTATTTGCACGCCCATTGGAGGAGTCAGGCCCTGAAGAGCACCTGATTCATTTCTTTTGGAGGGCTATTAATCTTTTCAAGCACCAGAATCACTTTGCCTCTCAGGAACGCGGAGCGGAGATTGAGTTTTCTATTACAATCAACCATAGGCGGCGTGTCGCCGGGGCGGGGGAGGGGAGGGGAGGGGGGCAGCGACCACACTGTCCTTGGAGCTCGCCTTTACCCCATTTGGAAAGGAAAACAAGGGAAGGAATGCATTATCACATTAGTGAGATTATTTTAACATTTCCATTCAGAGTGGAGCGAGAAGGTCACGGTTAATGCTCTGCTGCTACAGAGCTTCTTTATCTGAAGGGCCGAGCGCCTGATTCAATCTTAATAACCGTCAAACACGAATTACTTCAACTCTCCCTGTTTCAGCTTGTGTGGTTAAATGTTTCCCATCAAAATTCAGAAGGAACCAATTCACCTCAGAGACTTCTCGGTCTTTGCTTTGGACGCCGCGTTTGGACTGGCGTGACCTCGATGACCCCGCACTAAGCCCCCGAGCTGCGATGATGGATGTACTGTATATACTCCAGTTCATACTGGAACTCAGATCGGAGTCAGAAAAAGGGTCTTTGACTCAAAGGATTTCTCATGATTAGCATAAAGAAAAAAAAAAAGTTAGATTTTACAGTAACCTGTGTGACCACACATGGTCATCTTATAAAACTAAACTTTCTATACCATCTGCCAACACGCTCTCCACAGTAATGCTGTGTTAGAACAGATGGGATAGAAATAAAACGGCAGTCAGACCAAGAGCATTGGTTATCTGTGGCGATGTTTGTTTCACCAGTTTTGCTGAAATAACTTGCAGGAAGTAGTTTCACCCTCAGATGACTCAGGGTCTCGTTTTCTTACTGTGACTTCTAAACTTCTTCCGTTTTTGTTTTCTTCACTTCTGTTGCAACGTCCACAACAAAAAAGCCAAGGTGAAGAAAGACCATGGAGGTTTTTGACAAAGTGGTGAGAAGCTTTATGAATTTAATATGAAAGTAAACAGAAGTCAAGTGAATTAATAGAATGACACATTTCATATTAAAAGTCAGTGATTGTGAAGTTGTTTTATTTTTTTGGGGAATGAAAATTGAAGTTTGAATTCTGAAGTTAATGATAATGACGATAAACACGTAAGTTTTTCATATTTTCCAGTAAACAGCAAGTTAACCCACCTGCTACACCAACAGCCTGAGGTTTGCTAGCTAGTACTGTCTTTCTGCAAACAAGTATTTCAGATGCTAAGATCTGTAGAACAGCTCGGCTTGCTGGTATACGGCCCCACCGACAAGATGTTTCAAGTGAAAAAAACATTATGGCAATGTTTTGAAAATAATGTCTGTTTTCATGAAAACTATGTCATTTTCATGTAGAACCACTAGTGGGTGCTGTTGGTTGTTTTGGTAATGAAACCACACTCGTATGTTTCCAGAGAGACACGGTGATTCCGAGCACCGTTGTCATGTAAACACAAACTCAAAACTTTTCCATTGCCTGAAAAAGCTGTCATATAAATTTGACATATGTTTCCTTAACAGTGAAAATGTGAAATTCTGTAATGACGCTTTGCAAGAAAGCAAACAAGCAGAACGTTAAACCTCTAGTCATTTTGTCTCTCATTTGATATACACTGAAAGTTCTTGGGGATTTTACGTAGAGAACAATGACTTGTCTGTAATGTCGTTTGTTCTTTGGTTACACATCAGGAGGACATGTGACTATAAGACAAATGTGTTCTTGTCACAATCCCGTGGCCACTCAAGCCCGACTCCAGCTACCTCGAATATCAGACATCTGCTGCTGCTAATCGTCTCGTTACGAGGCCGACCCCAACAGGTCTCCAACGCATTACGCCCCTTTCTTAGACCTTTTGGGGTCAAGGGCTTCTGCTAGCTACACGAGAAAAGGAATGATTTATCAAATCCGAGTCCAAACAGAGCACGGGCTTCACATTAATTACTGTCTTGTATAATTTATCAGCCGCGTTCGTCTAATCGGGTGCCGGGCTCTTTGAGAAATGTCCGTCAGCGAGGAGTATTAATGGCAGCGGAGCGGTGGGCTCGGGCGTGGATCCCCCGGTCAGGCGACACTAATGGAGGAATATGGAGACCACTTTAGGATGAAAAATTGCAGTGGAGGCCCGTGTCACTTAATCAATGCGAAACCCCGGCGGGTGGGTGGTGGGGGGTGGGGGGGACCCCCGCCTGCAGCAGAACACAGTCCCAGGACTCCCGTCGTCTGACAGAACCGGGGTTTCGAAATGGAGCGGCGACTTTCACGGTGTTACTCATCGCAGTCACAGCGACGACGGCACTCGTCCCCAAGGGATGGAGGGATGTAGGGATGGGGGGGGATGGGGGGGTTGGGGGTGGGCTTCTTCTTGGGAGGCGCCAAACAACATCATCCATCTCTGTAACTACAATGCCACAGGCGCCGCCCTCCCGAGGAGCCATCATCACCGCCGCTCCGGAGCTGCCTTCATTCATGCTGGATGAAATTCTTCACAGGAACAGCCCGAGGCAACTCCGCCGCCGCGCTGCATCCGTCACCGTGTCGGCCGGCAAGGAGCCCCCCCCCCCCCCCCCTTTACACCCCGAAGGATCAACCATTAGGTCATTTTCTTAGGAGTCTCTCTCAATTAGTGTAATCAACACACGTCGGCTCGTGGAACCTTCAAATTCTCCGGCTCTCTACGCCTGATGCTGGGCTGGATTTTCGGCTTCTCCTCTTCGGGGCCCTCTTAGCCCCCGGGGCGCTCTTATCTCTCCAGCAAACGGCCCCGGCGCCGCCGCCTCCGCCGCAGCCCTCATCTATCTGCCTGACATGTGCTTCCCTGTTTGTTTTCTCTCGCCTGTTAGGACGCCGCCGCCGATATTGAGCCGTGTCGACGGTGCTCCGCCGCCCGCTCCAGATGAATCAATCACTCCGGCGTGCTCCGCTGCCCCGTTTAGCGCAGACAAGAGTCTTTTCCACTTCAATCAATGCCGGGGCTTTAGGAAGGGGTTAGTGCTTTTTTCCTGCTATTTATTAGGAAAAGAATAGCTGCCTCAAAGTAGCGCTGCCAAACCACTTTAGCCGGCTGACACACAACAATGAACAATGACAAATGTTCGGCGGCTTCCCACAATGACGTTCCTGCTTTATTTGTTCAAGCCCGGAGTGGATATGCAGATTGAGCGTGTAAATACCAGCGGAGACATTAACGGCACACGTGTGACAGGGAACTTCTGCACAGTCTGAGCTCGCCGACGCTGTTGGATTATTGTCAATAATTAATAAGCGGCAGAAATAATTGATATGAAATGAAACAAAATGTTAAAAAAAGCATTTGTAGAGCGAGAGGGAAGAGAGCTTACGTACGCTCATTAAGGATCCGTATGAAAGTGAAAGAGGAGTCTTAATGAAGCTCTGAAAGTTCATTAGTCAGTAATATTTCATTCATTGTAAAAAATAAAGAGTCCTTCGGGGTAAAAACAGTTCTGTTCATTCAGGATCCTGAACTCTTTCCATCAGCTGAGAAAGTTCCCATCAAGCTCCTCTGCGTCTAGCTGCGTCTGGACGATGAGCAGGGGGTTCCTGGGGGGGCTGGGCTCCAGCAGAGTCCCACAGCTGGTTCTCCCAGATGCCTGCGCGCCGCTGCAGTCTGGGGAGATCCTCAGCTCCTGAGCCACCCGCTCCCCGAGCTCCCGGATCAGCTGCCTGCAGCCCGGCGAGGCGTCTGCGCTGCTCCGCTCCTCTGAGAGCACTGCGCTGGCGGGCGCCTGGGGGACGTGCGAGACGTGAGCGGGGGGCTGGGGCTGTGGAGGGCCGTCCTTCGATGCCTCCGCCCGCTCCCCTCCTCCTCCTCCCTCGTCAGACTCAGTGCTGTCTTCCTCAGACTCCTCACTGCTGCCGTCGCTCTCAGACTCCTCTTCCTCCTCCTCCTCCACCACCAGCGTCGCTGCGTGCTCCAGCTCATCCAGCTCCAGCTCCAAGTCCTTCTTCTGCACGGAGGCTTGTCGTAACGCTTCAGCCAGGGACGCCACCTTCTTGGACCTGTGGAGACGAAGGAAAGCAGAAAAAGTTGTTTCCATCACGCTGAGAAGTTCCTCTGTGTTTCCAGAGCGAGAAAGAGGAAGAAAGGCGCAGTGACTGACTGATCGACTGGCACCGCTCGCTAAAGACATAGCCACGGGATAACCATCTACAAATCTAATACCCATTAACCAAATCCCATTCTGGTATGAATGCTAAGTAGAGCGCGATTTGCAGAGGCGACGGGGAGCTCAATGAAATATGGAAATATGGATGTTTAATAATGTAGGGAGATGAGCGCCGCTGATACACGGCGCTCGGGATCTTCTCCTCCCCCTCATCGCTGCGCTCCCTGCAAGAGGTGATAAGAGACTGAGAGGGATTACAGAGCAGAGGCAGACCCCTCCTCCACCTCCTCCTCCGCCCACACATCCAGAAAACACTTTCACCTGAGTATACCAGGAAGAGAAACCAATTAACTGGAGGCGAACGGGATTCGGTGACAATTAGGAACCCGTTACAATGTGCAAGATGTTATCTTAAGGATTATTTTAAAAGTGCAAAATGCTAAATGTGAGTAAAATTAGTCCATCTCCAGTTCCGCTCGCAGAGTTTTTGCAGTTCTTTGTTCCTCTGTAGTTTTGGCATCATTACCGTACTTTCCACAATACAAATCAAACTTTTTTAATCGGCTGCTTGTGCAACGTAAATTCAGAAGCAGCACATTTGTTAAAATATAACAGGACATAAAAAGTGGGACCGGAACAATTCACTGTATGACAGCAGAATGTTGGTACAGTACCATCGCAACACTTCCATTACCATCGCGTTTGTCCAGTTTCAGCAAAATGTCGCCAAAGCAAAAGGGAGACAGCTGGATTTCAACTGAAAATGATAAAAACAGGGATCAGAGAGTGTCTGAGAAACTTAGGAGGGATTGGAGAAAAGGTGAGGATTTGCTACTGTAGTTACTGACTGACACATTTCTCAACAGCCGCTGCAGGCTGAAGGTATGCTCCCCCGTCGCCGCCACGGCGTTCCTACGCCGGCAACCCTACGCCGCTACTGAACATATCTTGCTTCTGCGTCAAGGGAACACCCTCCTCTGCAATTTCACCGCCAAGCCGCTAGCAGTCATAGCCCACTCGTAGGGCTACGACGTATACGTCGTAGGAACGCCATCGCGGCGACGGGGAGCATACTGAGGCCTTGAGGCTCAACCACGGTAAAATATGAGCGTGATAAAATAAATGCTTTGAAAACAGCTGTGCAACCCAGAAATGTTTTTCCTTCCATTCTTCCTGATGCATTTTTGAACAGATGTGACTTGTAGTCCAGAAAGTACGGTATATTTCACAGTACCTTGTGTAATTATTTGACCTTCCTGAATTAAAAAAAAAAAAAGACAAAAATACCAAGAAGCAAAAGCTTCAAAATCACTTCCATGAATCATATCAACATATTGAAATGATTTACATTTAAACTAACCACCTAGCCTTGGCTTGTTTCATCTTCTAATACCTTTCTCAACCACAGAATGTCAAGATAATGCCTGTTCGAACCTTGTGAGTAAAACACTGGAACTGGAATAAAACACATAAGCATCATTTAAATGAGCGTTATCATGCAAAATCCACTTTAAGGTTTAAAGCATGCCACAAAGTTGATTTCCCTTTAAAACCACCCCCAAAATGTTATTTGCCTTCATCCATGAATGTCTGAGTAATCTCTTTCAGTCTGCTGCTCTCTACAGCAGCCCCTCCCTTCGGGTAGAAAACAGCTCGTTTAAAACTCTTCAAACCTAAGTACGTCACAAAAGTTGAACTCCTCCCCACCACTCTTCTCCCACCCCACCCCCGTGCAGACAACACGCGCACTGTCCTCTGACCAGCACGCAGCTGATTCGCATTTTCCACTGAGGAGACCCCCCCCCCCACGCCCTCAGCAGTCAGCGTTGCCGCTTTGTGCATCTCCGATTACGGAGATAAACTTTAACCATCGTCTGAAAGCAACAATCAAGCAAGAGTCTGAAGGGTCTGCGCTTGGTGAGTTTCTAACAGGAAAAGACGTTTTCGCGTGTCTTTGTGTGTAGAGAAGCTAGAGCTAAAGAGCTAAAGCTAACCCCTAGAGAAGCTAACGCATGACGTGTTTGTTTTGAAGCTCTGATTGGTTGAAGTACGCTGTCAGTCCAAGTCCACAGGGGGAGAGGTGGGATTTTCAGTGAAACGGAGCATTTTCTCTTCGGGGTTTCAGAATTAGCCCCCGAAAATCTTTTAACACAAACTGACTTTTCCTTAGCGCCAAAAATAAACTATTACCATGTTAATGCCAAAGCTAGGGTTTGTACTAGCTAAAAAAGCACGATACAGCCCCTTTAAATATGACCACTGTAATTAAAAATGTAACAGGACCTGTTGCAGGAAGTCACTGCTGTCAGCCAGTGCCAAAAAGGAGCATTATCTAAATCTGAAACTACATTTTTCTTATACGAGATTGTACAGTGAACCATGACACCATCTAGTGGTACGAAGTGTAATAACAAGACTGCACCAGGAATCAGTACACGACATTAAACAGACACAGACATCCCAGAGACACGTCAAAGTCTTGTTCGCTACAGATTTGACTGCATTTTACAATGAATACATGTTTTCGTGTATTGGGAAGCTAAATAATTAAAGAGAAAAAAAAATCTTTTAATGAAGTTTCTAAGCAAATCTCACGAATCTAGTGAAAAGTAAATCCAGCAAACAATGGTAGAAGACGGGTTCCAGGTTCCCTTATAAGGGTGAATAACCTGCAGACAAGTAGCGAGACTGACGGCAGTACAGTTAATAAAAAGGTGGAGAACGGCGGCAGGCCGCAGCGTCTGCTCAGATTAAGAGCGTTCCCTCATAAAGCAGAACATTAAACAATGCTCCCGTCCTGTCGCTTCGGCTTTATGGCTGCAGAAGACACAACGGGCCGCTCGCAGGGAGAAAGGCCTATTTTATTACCGATGAATGTCCTCCTACAAGGCCCCATTTGTGTGGAGCCATCAGATTGTGCCGAGGCCCCCGCTCGCGCATTATTCACGCTGCGACTGGCTGCCATGCTGCCAAAACCTTAAGCGGCCGCCATTCGTCCCCCCGGTGCGGCCGGGGCGTGTGCGCCGCCCCCATCGCCATGGTGATTACGAGCCGACCCCTGCGGGTCAGCCGCGATTCACAGCGCGTCCATTCAGGGCGGGAGAAGAGTGTGTGTGGGAGCTGTGCAGGGGGGGTGGGGCTTACTCTTCCGCTCGCCATTCAGATTCGCACACGCTCGGCTCCCGCTGCCCTCTCTGGCCCAATTAACCCACTGCTGAGCTCCGGGACGGCTCCTCATTACCGAGCAGTCCTAATGAGCGCCCCATTCTGGGGAGCGGAGTGTTTATGGAAGCGGCGTGTTGGGGCTGCGCCTTCGTTTAGCTCCTCAGGAGGGACTGTGTAAACAGATCTCATAGCGGCGCTCCATCACATGGACACACAGACTCCCCAGTGCAAAGAAAAAAAAAAAAACACGCCTGGTTCACGGGGGGGGGGATTTTCTCAAGCGCACCTTAATCCACGGATGCTTCAAACACAATACTGCAGAATTCCAAAGTTGCCAAAGTCAGGCTTCCTGCTAAATCACCCGGGCAACTGGCCAGCTCGACGTCTGGGCAGATTTCACCAAGAATCCCGCTCGAAAATCTAATAAAGCCTCAAAGACTGACAAGAAAAGAATGACAGATTCACGAGAGCGATTCTCGCTTTGAAGAGTTCAACGAGTTCGATGAAAAGATGAATAAAACAACCAGGAATGGATCCGGCGTGGCTCATTACACGAGAAACCAACACAAGTTTCTCCACTCAGCCTCTTAGGTTTTCTTTATACTTCATTAAATGGTGCATCAAACCGAGAGAGTGCGGAATGTCTGGGCATGGATCTTCTTTCCTTTCAGCGATAAGGAGGCTTGAAAACGCCGCCTTGGTGAGGAGCGTTGCTACAAAACCATTATTTCCAATCAGTCATTCCTTTTAAAATATTGATGCTGGGTGCTTGAATTTTTCAGAAACCGCTCTTCACTATTAGATGTCCGATAGCTTTGAAAACAGCTGCCCCACAGCTCTGAATACACCAGATTTAGGCTTCGCCAAAATTGCAGTGCTGTCACACTAATCTGGTTTCCTGAGAGACAAAACTGAGGCAAACGGTAACTTCCTCTAACCAGTGGAAAACTGGACTCAATGGACTGGGTCCATTTATTCTATATATGCATGCATGCACCAAGGCAACAAATGCACTTTAATATTAATGTTATATGAAGCTGTGCTTTTTTTTAAACAGGGAGATCCCCTTTCAATCAAGAAACATTTAATACAACCTGGTATTTAATCTAGAAACGCTGAAAATACTGTTGTGTCTAGTGTTGTAGTCGAGACCATATAGTCCGAGACGAAGACATAGCCGAGAGCGAGACAAGGCCAAGACTTTGAAGGGTCCAGACCGGGTCAAAACCGAGACCGCAGAAAATTTAACTTCAATTCAATTTTCAGTTCAACTTTATTTACACAGCGCTAAATACAACATAGTCATTTTAAGACACCTTAACAGACAAAACCCAAGAGGAGCAGGCAGAAGCAACTGTGGAAAGTAAAAACTAGTAATAGTGACGCCCCTGTCTGCCATCATTAACACTCACTATTCACTGATGCTGAATGCGTCTCATGTTCCACCGGTGTGCCGCGCATGGTAGCAGCCAAGGGTGACAGTTTTGGGCGACCACATGATCCGATTCAGTAGCATATAATGATATTCACTTGCAAAATGAGACTGGCGACCGTCCGTTTTGATTTCTGCAGTTGACAGGTAGTTCTGTCCTCGCAGCCGAGGTCCAGGCTGGTCTTGCAGTAAAGTCCCGAGTCCTCTGTGTCCGAGACCGAGACAAGACCAAGATCTTAAAGACCTCAGTGGTCTTGAGATCGAGACCGGTCTCGAATACTACGACACATCTGAAACCCCTTTGACACTGCAGATATCTGTGCAGATTCTCCCAGTCTTACATCAAGCACGCCGGCTGGATTTGCAAATGCAAACTGTCTGTTAATGGAGGGTGAAGACGAGCGCTGGAGAGGTTTTGCATGGATCAAGCCAGGAGGAGTGCGACAAGACTGAACCTCACACGACATGACGATGATGATGACGATGAAGGTGCATGTCACGCTCTGGATCCCCGGCTCAGAGGAACCCATGAGAGAGGTTAGTGTGGAGCGTCTGGGGCAGACGAGCCTCCTGCGGCAGCGCCACTTCAAACACTGCCCCGTCTTCCCTTTCCCCCCCGTGGGAAGTCATTATTGAGTTAGCATTGGAGAGGCGCGCTTGTTTTCTCTGCCCTCCCCTCGCTCTGCGGTGGGAGAATCCTGCGGCGAATACAAAGGGCTCCGTCCAGGAGAGGGGTGGGGGTGGGGGAGGGGAGGGATAATGTTGTACACAATCCGGTCATTACTGCACCGCTGTTGTGGTTTGCCTTCATTAAGCTGAGGAGGGGCGGCTTTTTCAAGGTTGGAAAACTTCTGGCGAGACAAAGACTTCTCCATCTGCCAGAGCTGTTCGAGGAGAGGGCGTTCAGTGTGCATGTGAGTGAGTGTGTGTGTGTGTGTGTGTGTGGAGCCGAGCTAAATTACAATCTGACATTTCTCTCATCAGTCTTGTGTTCGCTCAAAGAGCGACTCATTCAGCGTGTCTGTGCTCTTGAAAACATCGCAGATAAAGCTTGTCCCCAGATGTATAAATCTGTGTAACATAAGCAGCAGATCTCCTCAAAGCCAATGCGTCATTCACCCTCCGACGGGGAGGACGGGGGGGGGGGAATAGAGGCCGAGGCCGGGAGACGCCATCCATCAGTGAATGAGTGAGCAGTGGGGAGTGGTCCGAGGGACCGGCGGCCACTGCAGCTCCTCCAAAGAGAAACCAGACGGGTCCATCTCACTGTAAGATGTGAACTCAAAACGCAAGAGCTGAGATTAAAAGGTGGATCGATCGCTCCGCCTTCCTCTGCAGTCATCACTTTACGCCGAGTTATGCTACTAACCGCTGAGAGGAGACAGGGATTACTGGATTATCGGTGATTACTGCTGAACAGATTATAACTGTTTCAGTAACAGATGCAAACCAGTCAGTGTTTAATTACTGTGTGTACACACATAGGCGAAGATTACCGACACAAACTTGCAATTCACAAATGGCTCCCATACGTCGCCTCTATGCCGATATATCAGGTTTAAGCCATATTATAAATCCAAAACAAACATCCAAACTCTCAGGAAATTGTAGAGCGTCTGTAATCAGGAGTGTTTTGCTCCTCTGATTTCTCCACATGTCATTCATCTTTATGACTCCTTGTTAAAGTTTTTTATATGAAGGAAACAAGTTGCAGTGTGTGGTCTGATCTGAATCCCTCATCACTGACATTAATGTGCTTCAGAGAGAAACAAGCAGGACAGACTTTGGACGAAGCTCTGAAAAGAGGCTTAACTCTTTGTGGGACGCTCACTAAAGCACTTAAACAGTGGAACATTTCAGCACTGGGGGCTTTTTGGAGAATATCTCAAGAGTCACAATTTGACCCAGGATTCTCTAGAGTCACAAAAGTACATTTTTAAAACTGTTACTTTACATTAATATTCACATATCTGCTGATTCATTGAGCATTTCAGGAATTTTTCTAATTCTAAGTCCAACAGAAATGCATAAACGGCTTCGTGGAGGATCTGCTCTGAGCCAGCAGCAGAGCCACATGCTGTTAATATCGACTAAGGCCTCATTTACACATTTACGTTTTGAGTGAAAATGCATTGTTTTTGCATTTTTGCCGAAGATATGTTTCAGGTTTACACGGCGATGTTTTGAAAACTGAGCCGAAATGGCAGAAACGAGGGGAAGAAAACAGAAACTCACCTCTTTGCAGAAGCTTTTTTCTGTTTTGTTGGTACATAAAATGTGAGACAAACTTGAAGTTGTGAGCTGATGAGCTGATCATATTTATCGATACATCAACGCCCTCTGGCTTGAATAGAAGACCTTTTAGCCATTTATTTGTACGAGCTTTCTCAAGACAGAAAAATAACAACAACAAAACCCTGTAATCAGCTGAACTGAGAGGAGAGGGCACTCCAAGCAGCAAATTATGCAAACACAGTGCTCTGTGTTTAAGATGAGCTTGTGTATTCAAGACAAAAATGTGGAGTGGCGTCACGCTGAGAGGAAATCTGTACTACTTATCCCCGTTAGCTGCCACACATTTGCATCTTTGTTCTCCCCAGCGGGGGTCCCCGAGGGTCTCCTTCAGCTCTGGGGGCCGGCGTCAGATGGAGCCGCTCCATTATCCCCCCGGCGCAGCAGCGCTCGCTGACGGGCGCTCTGACAGGCCGCGGAGGCTTTTCCCAGCAAACATCTGGGCGGCTCAGCACAGAAAACAAACACACACTTCAGTCGACTGACGACGACGGCGTTTCTGTCGTTTCCGTGTGAACGGACATCGTTTTCGCCGTCTAGGCTGTAGCGAGATGGGGGGGGGGGGGGGGACCGTTAACCGGTGCACTTTCAAGCCATTTCAGCGCTGGCTGCAGCCGGGGCGCCGACCCCGTGTTTGACCCCCGCCGCCCCGAGACCCTGCCAGCTGTTGGAGCTCCAGATGCTTTCCTCCGCGGGTGGAGGGGGGAGGGGGGATTGTTGTCACAATGCAAAGGCAGAACGGACACCTCCAATGCTGGCACCTCTCATTGTGGTTTTCGTGTGGCGCGACACACACACACACACACACACACACACACACGCTTTTCATCAGCGCTCATTGTTTCTAGAGGGGCCGCTCACTTCACACCTCCCATTCACAATTCCTGCAGAGCGTCCGTTCAGCGGGCGCCGTTTGAGCGAGCATTTCACACATCTTGCAGATCAGTCTCACATTTTGTTCTGCAGAAACAGAAGAGCGCAGTAAATTATTTCTCACCCCACTAATGACTCCGTCCTCCTCTCAGACTCACCCTGGAGCACATCACTTGTTTTTTTATCCCCCCCCACTCCCCCCTTGCTAGAATCTAATTGACCCAATTAATGAAGGGTGGGTGGCTGCGAGTGAGGCGACGCTGGAAAGAAAAAAAAAAAAAAGAAAAGGAGGAAGTAGTGGCCTTTCTGACCGAACTGCAGCGCTGAACGCTACACCAGACCAAAACACTTCGTCTGGCTGCCACCGGTCTGCGCTGGCCCGGCTCCAAGCTCTGATAAAGGGAAGGGAAAACAAAGAAAGTGAGGCAACTTTCTTTGTTTCTGTTTTTCTTTTTTTTTTTTATTCTCTTTGCAGTCCAGCAAAAAACTCTGCAGGGTTTTTTTTTTTTTTTTTCTTTTGGCAGAAAGCGTACGCTGAACCTAATGGAGCGGAGAATCTGCAGCGCCGCTCGGTAATGACGCTCTCTGCTAACTATTAGATTTGGCCCGGATGAAAAACTGTTAAAAAGTCTGAAGTGGAGTAAATTTAAAACAAATAAAAACACTCGACTTTGAGGTTGCGCTCTTGATTTCTGCGTGTAAAAGCGAGCGCCCGGCCTGCGCCGTAAATCACCCCGACGCCTTTACGAGGCTGTAAATCCGAGGTCGATGTCAGAGGAACTTTAGGAGGAGGAATGCACGTAAGACAGCGAGCGGGATTGAATAAATCACACCCCCTCCTCACCTTATACACACACACGCACACACACGCAGCCGACAAGCATCAGTTAATCACTGCGTCCATCATAAGCGGCTGATGGCGGCCGCCGCGTCGCCGGCGGCAGAGTGACGAGCGCGCGGCTCTCGCCGGGGGGATAGATTACATCTCATCTCGCCGCCGGGCGCCGCAGACGGCTCACTTAGCGAGGAATGACAAATCCTGCACGGGGGAAAACAATGCCTGCGCGATCTGTCAGACGGCACGCGGCTGGCCGGTGTGTGTGTGTGTGTGTGTGTGTGTGTGTGTGGAACCTGGAGGAGCGGGCCCCCGCTCTCCCGTGTGGCTGCTTTACACGCCGTCTCCAGGCACCGTTTAATATCACAGGAGCGCCGTTTAATAAACCGCAAAGCGGGGCCGGTGTGAAGCTCCCGTCACGCCTGAGCCACGGAAGCCAGACTCCAGGAAGAGGAGAGATATTAGAGCTTCTCCGGACTCCGCTCGCCCATTTAAATAGGAAAATCATGGAAATTCCTCTGTGTTTACCCAACAACTCAAAGAGCACAGGCTGATTTATTTAATGATCAATGCAGGATGGAGTACGAGTCAGCACATTAGGTCAAAACGACGTTTAGCTCTAACAAACAGCAGGAGGAGGAGGAGGAGGAGGAGGAGGAGGAGGAGGAGGAGGAGGAGGGGCGGAGCGGGAAGCGACTGAGGAACCGCTTACCGAGCAGCAAACCATAAACCAGGTGAATTAACTGTAAAACGGTAACAAGTTCAATGACAAACCTCCAACTAGAAACACTTAAAAACGTGCATTTGTCATTAGGATTGTGAATTGCACTTTATAAACATTAGTGTCCAGCAGCATTCAAACTCGGCAGCGCTCTCTCTGAAGCACTTGCAGCATGAAGAGCCCGGTTTTCAAGTGAAAACACAAAACGTTCATTTGCGTTGCAACTTCCTGGAAGCTCTGACGGGGAAACGCTGCTCCTGCACACCACGGCTGTAATGAACAGCTCCTCTGCACAAACTACATCAGTTTCAGCAGACACTGTTTTCAAAACGCTGCCGTGTAAACGCTTAACTTTTCTGAAACGAAACCTGAAAGGATGCGTTTGCACCTGAAACGCGGCGCAGACGTGGTCTTAAAACGACCCCGGCTGACTTATCTAACGGCGAGAGCAGGACGGCACACGAGTCAGCACTTCAGGTCGGGATGACATTTACTTCCAACGCACAGCGGGAGCAGGAGGAGGCGGCGGCGGAGGGAGGGGAGGAGGCGCGGAGCGGAGAGTGATTGAGTTCTTCGGAGGGCGGACAGAGCCTGCGCGGCTCGGAGAGCTCATGTCATCTCTCCGCTCTCCGTCTCTGACAGAACAGACATCCTGAACCCAGCTGCTCCGCTCTCTTAGCATGCCAGCAGGTTTTACTCTTCCTCGGAGCACAATTCAAGACTTCTGTCGGAAAAATGTCGAAATGAGAATGTGTGGAAGGTGGGGGAGAAATCGAGAGAGAGAGAGAGAGAGAGAGAGAGAAGGGGGAGAGAGCACTAAATCCCCGCAGACCTTTTATCGTGTCTGCATCTGGGCGCCGAGCCTACAACATCAGGCGCACATTTTTCAACTGGGCTTTTTCCAGACGAGCACGCCACTCGGCTGAGCCCCGGCCAAGACTAAAACACAGCTCATTACAGAGTAATGCGCTCGCAGGCTCGCGTCTGAAATGTGTAAATAACAGTTAAATATCAGCACGGAGGAGGAAGAGAGAGACGGGCCTGCATCGTCGGTGGAGAAAAGCCACGAATCGTCGAGTTTGAGGGAATCTGCTGAGAGCAGCTGGCTCTTTAAAGACACTTCTGACACATGATAATGCAGACTGGGGGGGCAGATTGGCTTTTTGGCTGGCTCGGTCACTCACTCACTCAGGCCTGCTGTGACAAACAACTCGTCTAATCCCCTCCTCCGAAGCACTGATGCATCATGGGGGCCTGAGTGGCACTTCCCATGGCTCACACTGTAACTCTCTCAAGATGAAGGTCTGCAGTATGTGAGTGTGTGTGTGTGTGTGTGTGTGTGTGTGTGTGTGTGTGTGTGTGTGTGAACTTACTTGACCCTCTGGATCCAGATGCAGTAGTCTGTGATGTACAGATCGTTGAGGATGTACGCCGGGTCGTTCTCCCTGAAGACTCTGTGAACATCCAGCAGGCATTTGAGGACGCCGGTTCTCCCTGGGCACGGGAACCAACGCAACGAGAGAGAGAGAGAGGGAGGGAGGGAGAGAGAGAGGGAGAGAGGGAGAGAGAGAGGGAGGGAGAGAATGGAAAAACTATGTTACGCGCCTGCAGTATTAAAGATGACAATGCGCCGCAGCTGCCGGCAGACGCAGCGTGCTTCTGAAGGCTGGCAGCCATTGTTCCACACATGAAAGGCGAGGTACGGGGATCAGAGGGAAATCCAAACAAGCCGCAGAGTCATTTGATCTGCGCGCTTTAAGAAGAGTTCCTGGCTGTAAGAAGTGCTGCTGCTTCTGAGACGCCACAGCCAAACAGGGAGACTATTTCTGGCATCCGGCCCGCCGAATCCACCAGCGCCTCGGAGCAGAGCTCCTCAAGACCTTCGTCTCATCGCGTCTTTGGGACTTTTTTAAAAACTCCTCTCATGTGCGTCATTTGCCGGCAACTTTATTAATCTTCACATCAATTAAATAGTTGACCTACAGCAAAATAATGAATTACTGCCCGGAGCACCAAAACAAACGCTTCATTTTATCAGCGGCTGTTAAATTGGAGGTGCGGAGTAAAAGAAGCTCATGTAAATCCTGAATGTCTGCTGCTTTTTGGCATTTGTAGGAATAAATGTAACATTTATAGAGGTAACATTCCTCACTTATTCTTTTAATTCTGCATGTTTTTAAAGACCAGCCTCAGTCTATTAGTGGTAGACAAGGTTATTTTTACTGTTGCTCATGTTCGTTCCGTGATTAATGGTATCATTACTGCTCGAAACCTTTCATAAGTCAAATTATCAATAATTGCAGTTCAACACCTTCACTTCCACATTCGAATCACAGTGTTGCTATTCCGGTTCGTCCTGTGTTGCTCTGTGTTATCTCCAGTTTTCAATCCTTGATGTTCACACATTTTCATTACTACTGCAAAACAACTATTAACTACAACCTGTTCCTGGTATGCTGCAAGTTTAGAGAGCGTATGATTGTATTTTCAGCTGCTTCAGTTCTCTTGATCTGTTGCCCAAAACCACAAAGTCTAGTTTATGGAAGATTATCTGCTGTTCAAATGAAAAAAATACACATGGAAATGTCAAAAATACTCACGAATTTAACTTAAGATACTGCAAAACTGATGCATTATTAATCTCAGATATTAAAATAATTATGCTTCCTTGGCTCCCAAGCTTCTAAAACTGGGCTGCATGATGTATAGAAATATTATTTATGAGACAAGGTTGATATATTATAATTAAAGCAGTCGTACTGGGGTTGTGATGTCTGTGGCTGCTGCTGCTGCTTCTTGACTGAAATCTGCAAACAACTCCAATACACAACCACTGAGCTTATATTTGATTTTATGATGAAAATCAAACATAAGCTCAGTGGTCGTGTACTTTCCTGTATGCAGGGGCTTAAACAGGCTGAAGCTGTGTTTTGACAGATACTCCAATTTCAATGCAGCTCCGGGTATTTTCAGGAGGAAGAGGAGTCTTCCCGTTTCAGCCTCTTCCTGCGTGTATTCAGATGTGAGGATCGTGTGGGCAGCAGAGATAAATGTGTACTCCTAAACGCTTCACTTTTAAGTAAACAGCACAGTTGCAGCTTTGCGTTGTGTTTACTGCCAGCAGAAGCATGAACGCCCACACAGAGGCTGTCAGAGGGAGCAGAGGTTTTATCCATTAGAGAAACATGAATTGAGCTCTCCGGATCTGGTGTCGAAACTCTCCAAGTCAAACAGCCTCATAACGCCGTCTTAGGCTCCGTTTATACGACGACAGCGAAGGATTTTCTCCTCTATTCCAGCTGAGTAATAAATTCAGTGCCCTTTGAATCCAATGTGGAGCAAATCTGGTATAATATGGTTGTAATTATACAGGATTTCAGAGCAAGTAAACGATCAGACATGTTTATCGGCGGCGTTTGACACCCGGACCTCGACAGTGTTTTGAAAACGTCTGAAGGCGACACGCTGCAGCTTTCATCGCACACGCGGAGCTGCGAAGAAAACTGTTTTCACCAATCTGACAAATGACTTTCCCCCTTTCTCCCTCCCCTGCTGCACTCCACGAGCCAAGCTGCCACAGCACTCCCCCCCTTCCTCCTCCTCCACCTCCTCCTCCTCCCCAAATCAGGCATATAAATAGTCGTATGATGTGGCCAACAAGAGAAAACGTTCCTCCTCTCCACCTCGCCCGAGTCGGGCTGGCATTGTCCAGAGACTTCTTGGACCAATCAAAGCAAACAGCAGGGAAAACCTCGGATAAACATTTGGTTCTCATTCGAAGCGTGGTGAGGAACTCTGCCCCGAGACGTCAGGGCTTGGATTATGTCAGGCGAGCGCTCGCCCGCTTCCAAGACTCCACTTTGTTTTGAAAACAGTGTTGTGAGTTGTGCGCGGAGAAAGTGGAGGAAAGGTTGCTTTCTCGGCGCTTCTTCGGCGCTCAGAGCGCCGGCGAGCTCATTTGGTAACATTTGGTTACGGGGTGAACGGAGAGGGCGGTGCAGTCGGAGCGAACAGCAGGAATTCCTTCATTGTGTCTGAGTGGGTCAGCCTGGTGGGTGTGAAGTGGACCATAAACAAAGACCCGCTGTGTCCTGAGGGCTCAAACATGGAGTTCAAAAAAAAAAAAAAAAAAATGCCCGAGAAGCAAAGTCAAATGACAAATTTTCACATTTTTCCAATCCCATGCTTTCCTCCAGGAACATTTGTGTGGATGTGTCATGTTTACGCTTGAGAAATCCTTGGTTTCCGCGGGCGCGCTGCATCCCGGCTGCCCGCTGGGCCTAAGCTGACTCCCCGCCGCGTCGGAGCATCGGGGATTTCTCTTTTTTCCTCTTTTGATGTATTTTTCAGACGTGTTTTTTTTTTTTTTTTTCCCAAATACAGTTACAGTTGGTTGGCAGCACAGATGTAAAAGCCGAAAAAAGCTCAGCAGCAACATTTGCTGTGAACATTTGCAGCTCTATCAAGTCGAGAACGGAAGCCAGAGCCGGTAAAACGCCGACGATCAGAACAATGCAGCTTCAAGCAGAAGGAAGAACAAACGCTGGGCAGACGGACGGTCTCTGTGATATCCCCAAAGACACACGGTCCAAAAAACAAAAAAAACACCAGAACACTCTTCATCATTCTGACTGACAGTGTTACAAATATTCTGTCTGAATATTTCTCTACATCCATCCAACCATATTTCGGACTTTCTGAGTTGACTGGACAAAAGACGGAGTCCACCCTGGACAGGACGTCATTTACCTTCACCAATCAATCCAACGTGAAAGTTTCTGGACTTTGGAAGATAAATAACAAGGAGAACTACGAAGAATTACAACAATCTGAAAACCAATTCACCTTTCACATTATATTATCAAAGATCGGACATGATAACACAGCTGCTACTGGTTCTCTGCTCTGCATTACTGACTGTTTCTAACATTTTCTTAATAGAAGTCACAACACTGGACACATCTGCCCCTCAGTGGATTTTGTCAAAATGAAAGAAACTCTTCCAATTAATCCAGTCAGTAGGAGATTTCTTGTTTTAAAGCCCTTCAATCTAAGATCCTGCTCAAGCATCAGAGCTACAATTAGAGACAGAGCAGATTAACACTCATTGTAATTTAAATGTGAGCAAGACTTAGAAAAGGGAAAGCAATCAAGAGATTAGTTTTAGTGATTCAGGGATGAAAAAAGAATGATCACAGATGTGATGTTGCATATTGTGTTTCTAAACAGCCTGTTCTCATCACGAACGGATGTCGACTCAGTGGAAAGAAGTGGGATGTTTTTCTTTTATGCAGTTATTTGGTTAAGAAAGTGTTACTATATGTAAATCACACATATAGACAAAGAAACTGCTTAACTTAAGATCACACATTCATACTTAATGACTACATTTCAATTAAAACATGGGGATATTACAGCGTAGAGGCAGTCTGTCCTGTAAAAACATTAAAACGTGACTGAAAGAGCCACAAAAAGCATCAACATGATGAGCATCATGAGATCTCTGAAGACCAGAAGGTCATAGCTGCTGAGCTTCATGAAGCTGGGAAAAACTACAAAGAACTGAGATATTCTCCACTCAACAGTTGGACCAACGCTCTATAAATGGAAGTGAGGAACTCAACCAAACCGAGAGTAAATGTTTGAACAGTCACTGGAAATAGTTAACATGTCTGTTAATGAGTTTATTGACTGTAAAACATTAAACAGACATGGGGTAAATGTCAGGACACTATGAAGTGATCCCTGCTTTAATGATTATAAGAAACCATTGCAAGGCTGTTTGCCGTTACACTCCACTCCACTCTTGTGAAAGTTGCATTTTAAACTGACAAAACTGGAGTCTTGTTTACCCGACGTTTAAACGCATCGTCCTGAGAAGACGTTGAGGAGACGGAGCCTGACGCTGAATTCTTTGGGAAGAACAAATCTTCAGCCAAGACTTTAATCCAATCCAGATTAAATGTATGCCAGACATCCAACAGTTTGGATGACAAGAGGCCATTCTGTGATGAAGAATGGCCCAACGTTTCTCCTGAACATTGTGTTGTTCTGATCAGCGGCTCAGCTGAGGTTAGTGCTGCTTAATGAGGCTCAGCCAGGTGTTAAATCCAAGAGTTCATTTTCCTTTAGTGAACAGTCTTTGTGTGATAATGAGATGAGAATGATACATGTATTAGAGCACATTTTATGGCCGACTGATGCAGAAACTGAGGTTTAACATGTTTTCCTAGAAGTGTGTATCATCTGTCTGCCTCCGTCCAACAGCTTAGACATGAAAACTGGCCAATACCGGCAGACTAACAATTTCCAGGTTTCTCAGAGGAACGGGTTGAGGCAACAGCGTGATCTGACGGAGTCACTTTAAGGCCGTTTTCCTCCTTATCCAAGTTCTGCTGACCCGATTCAATCACTCTGAGACGTCTTCAAAGTGGATACATCAGAACATGCCGGGACAATTTCCAGGTCTGGAGACCGATTTCCTCGAATTCCCAATCACAAATAAATTACAGCCAAACTAAAGTTACAAAAAAGTTTGCAATGGCTTGGAATCGGTTCGGGTTCCTGCTTGTGCTCGACCCATGAACTCCATCTGAGGCGCTGACACCCCATCAGTCAGTAGAAGAAGGCCACTTCAGTGAAACCAAACTCAAGCTGTGTGTTATTCTTTCCTCTCCCGTCTCAGACTGAGCCCACAGGCTGCAGAAAGCCTTTTAATAACGGCAGAGCGCTCGAGAGGGGTGACAGACACATCTTCACTCTTCATCTTGTTTAATGAGTCGGGACAACTAATCCCGTATTGTACTCCCGACGTCCGCCCACCCTCGATGTCAGACACAATCCCTGCTCAAGAGCACGCTGGACGCACCCGGCCTGGGTGTAAAACTGCATTACTCCACCACCATTTCTCAAAAACTAGGTCAGTGTGCCTTATTTGATCTGAAGCTTGGATTCCTTCCCAGATCGGACGTTTAAATTTTCCTTCATCTCTCACAGACTCCAGCAGAGAGGAACTGGCTGAGTGAACTGAAGCGGAGGAAGCGGCAGAACGAGCAGATTTGTAACAAGAGGGCGAACCCGACGTCTCTCGTCTTGTCGCTGTCAGTCCGATCATGACTCCTCCGGCTCGCCGCTTCCTCTATACCTGCTGGAGCCACAGCCACTTCGGAGGCAGGTGAGGTGAAGGAGCTCCTTGAGGAGCACACGGCGCACCGCCAGCGGCCTGTTCAAATATTTACCCCGCGGATAACATTTCCTCACAGGCCCTAACCTGCGCGCCGCCGTTAATGAGTTTGTTTTGCTAATACCTGCGAATGTTTGCTTTTACAAGCCACTTAGGACGAAGTGCCTCAAAATTGGAGCGCGCATTTCCATTCGCCTTATCCTGGCAAATTAATTAGAGTGTAATGTAATGCTGGGAGGAAGCGCACGCTCCGAGAGCAAATTACTGCAGTGCCACAGTTCATTAAGGAAAAGCCCCGTTACTCATCCTCCCATAATGCCACCAAACAATGAATGAGGAGACGACATTGTGGGAGAAAAATGGACCGAGTCAAGAGAAACGCTTTGTCTTAGAAACAAATGAAGTGTCTTTGATGTTTATACTGTTCCTCACCAGCAGGCAGAGAACGGTCCAATTAAAGAAAGAAACATCCAGTGAGCCGCAGTTCTCCGACTGGAGGTTCTTTAACCTTTAGACCGCCACTGGCCTCCGATAGACCACCACTATATGCAGATGACCTCCTTTAATCCTAACACATCGGAGCAGATTGACGTCACTAAAAATCAACTACTTTCTTCAACAAATGAGCTTCAATGAGCCCGAATTCCATAAAACACCACCGAGTGTTGCCATGCAGACTACAGGGTTTCTGTTGTTTATGGCGGCGGCCTTCTGAATATGAAACTGTTCCTAAATAACGGGAAAGACGACGCCGTTTCCAGTCAATCGATCTTGTGTAAACAGGACCTGATGTTGTGTATGCCGTGCGGTGGCGCGCAGAAGGAGCTGTTGTTCAAACAACCGTCGTGATGACAGCGTAATGTCTGGTTGTTTTGTACTTTTTGGTTTCTCTATTGTCAATTTCGGTTTTGGCAGCTCGACTGGTTCGTTGGCTAAAATATGTTTTCTGTCATGCTCACCTTGTCATTTCTTGTAAAAGAGGATTTGTTATTTTTGTGGATTGATGTTAAAAAAGTAAAAAAAAAAAATTAAGAGACAGATGATAAAAAGAGAGTGAGTTGGTCTGAGCTGACATTCATTTGGAGGTTTTGTTAGTTTTATTGTGTAAAAATAATTGTGAAGAAAGCTGAAGTTCTATGCTTTATATTTTCTGTTTAACTCTGATCACATATTGTTCATAAATGTGTTTGACAAGCAGCGTGTCAATAAGAACCATTGAGTCATCAGTCTCTTCATTTGACAGCATAACGTCTCTATTCAGAAGGCTTCTGGAGACCAATGTCTTTATCAACATGGACACAGATTTATTATGGCAGTGATCGATCACTGTGATTACAGTACTTTCTGTGTGGTAAGGCTGAATTAAAAAGTAAAACCTGGTTCCAAACTGGAAGGAAAAGGAGGGAAAGACTGACTCCGGCTGCTGCTCCTCTACCTCTCCTGATCAACTCATCTTCCCACTTAATGAGGCGAGAAAATGCTAATCTGCAGCTTAAAAGGCCTTTAATTTGCTGTCATTTACCGGCATTAAAGTCATCACAAGCTGGATAATCTTAGCCCTCACACATCCTGAGTGTGTTTACACTGCCGACTCGCAGCTGTCTGCGGGGGCTTTTGATTTAAAGATTAGTCCGGGCTTGGAGATATCAAAGTCAACAGTCCGTTCTCCACTAATCCACGTTGGGTCCCCTGAGGGGAGGAGGGGGGGCCCCGGCCACCGCCTGGCTTATCTGGAGCAATATTACTTTCAAACGCTCGCCGCGGTGCGCTCACTCTCTCCAAACGGTGTCTGACTGGCAAGACAATTCGCTGTGGGAGCGGTCCGTGCGAGGGATCGCCTCTCAGGCGGCGTCCGCATCCCGCCGGCACCAGCCGTCCTGACCGCACTCGCCTCAACCCGTTTCCGTGAGAAAACACCGCTCTGCAGAAACCACAGGGTGGACGGGATCAATTAACACTAATTAGCAAGGACTGGGCGTTCGCAGCGGAAACAAACGAGATTGGATTTGGCTCCTGGTTTGAACTGGAAACCACAGAAGCCACAGAGAGGCGACTGACTCTACAACATGTGGCAGGCATCAAGGGGTCACTTAGCAGCCGGCAGGAGGGAAACGCCGCTGTGGTCACGGATCCTCTCCAGCCAGGGGATGTGTGGGGACTTAATGGGACAAACATTTCATACCATGTTAAACTGACAAACAATTCTCCGAATGTTTCTCAAGTAAGTTTTTTTTTTTCCCCGCCCAGTATTTATAAGGAAACTGAAGAAAATGACATTAACAGTGTTTGATCTACTTGTGTTACTGTTTTTCTCTAGTCTGCTTGGAGCAAGACTTGTTGAAAGCAGGTAGACAGTGATATAAAGAACATATATGATTTAAAAATATGGATGATGATTGGAATCTGGGAAATGGACAATATTTCTAAAACTATGCAGTGTAAATGCGAAACTTTTCTGAAACAGAAATGCAAAAAACAGTGCATTTTCACGCGAAAAGATGCTGGACGGGAACGTTTCAAAGTGTAATTCCATTAACTTGACAATTACAATAAACGCCCCACGGTCTGCCGCCACACTCACCTGACTGTAAAACCTTGGTTGCGTCCCGAACAGCCGCAGAGACCAGGGCGAAGTGTCTGTAGAGCGGGTAGCACAGAACCCTCCGCCCGAACGACACCAGCACTTCTTGCAGGCAGCTGTACGTCTGCGGGGGACGGAGAATACGAAGCGCCGTTAAAAGAAAGCAGCCAGTCCAGGCTCGGGCCGAAAGAAATACAGCAAGAGAGAGAGAGAAAGAGAGAGAGATGGAGCCAGTTTCGGGCTGGTGTCTGCAGTTGGCGGTGCTCTAATTACTCCTCTAACAACTAGTCATTTAAAGAGTGGGAAAAACAGAGGCTCACATCTCTTAAACACCTCTGCAGCGCCGGCCTCTTAATCGCTCCTTCTCTTTTAATCACTGCCATCGCTCTCAGATGTGCAGCTAATGGACAGAGAAGCCCCGAGATGCTGTTTTTTCTGATTCTATACCCTGCCTCTTCTTCCCCCATCCTCCTCCTCCTCCTTCTTCCTCGTGGCTTGTTAAAGACGCGCCGCCGGCTCACGGTGCGTGTCACCAGGGATCACGCTCTCCCCGGGGCTTGTTTAGCGGGAGTGTAGAAAAGCTCCGCCGCCGCAGAGGGGAGGGGGGGGTGGGGAGAGTGACACCGGCGCAGTCGACTGAGGACGAGTAAACACACAGCAGATGGAGGGAGTGCGGTGTGTGGGTGGGGTGAGGCGGCGGCGGTTGGGGGGGGGGACTTGTAAGAGAGGAAAGAGAGATACAGCAGTGAGGAGGAAGCAGCAGAGCAGATATCGACGGTGACACGCAGATAGACAGGCAGTCAAAGACAGAGAGGAAGCTATTGTGGAGGAAACTGAAGAGGAGGAGGAGGAGGAGGAGGAGGAGGAGGAGGAAGGCTGAGTGAGAGGGCCTGTCAGCGAGAGCTGACAGCTCTACTGCCTGACTGACGGCAGGTGAAGGCTGAAACCTCCCCCACCTCCTCCCTCTCCTCCGGTCATCCTCAGAGAAACCTCGCGCACGTGCGTCTCCGGCACGGCGGCCCGAGGGACCCTCGCTCATTAAATATTCAAATCAGCTCCGGGACGCCACATCTGCGGCCTGCCACGAACCGAAATGCGTCCCTGATATTTCTGACGGCTCGCCTCTCCGCCTGCGTATCGTCTGTCCCGGCAGATGCACGGGTGCGTGCGTGCGTGCGTGTGTGTGTGTGTGTTGCTGCTGGTGTGAAACTACTCGCTACCCCCACGAGCCACAGCGATAACAGAAACTGATACGGGTCTGCGGTGAACAGGAGCGCTGCGGCTTTCGCTGACGGGCTGCCAGGAGAGATTCAAGCTTCAGTTATAGCCTTGTGTTGTGGGATGTCAGCGCAGCAGCAGACGGGCCGGTGTGTGTGTGTGTGTGTGTGTGTGTGTGTGTGTGTGTGTGTGTGTGGGGGGGTTTACCAGTTACTCAGGTGGGTTTCAAAGTGAGAGGACTTGCTGTGTTTCCACAAGATAAGGAGACATCTGATTTCCAGTGAAAGTGTTTTAAAGCAGAGCGAAGCGCGTTCTAGATTCCAACAATAGTCGGTAACCAATGGCAGCGAGCGAGCGTTCAACCGCAGACCGCTTCCGAGACAGCGGAGACGAGGAAAGCTCAAGCTTATCATTATGGAGATCAACATGCACAATATACACATCAGTAAACACTCAGCGCACTGCCAGGGGCGGGGTTTCCAGGCTCTGTGCTTTCATTATACGCACGTCACCAGATCCAGCCAATCAGGAGTCCTGCTGCACTGCTCTCCAGGACTTGGCCATTTTAAAGTTTGGAGTTGCTTTTGTTAATGTTTGTGCGTGGTTTCTTTACAAACTGTAAACTGGCATTTCATCGTTTTCAAAAGTTATTGAGAAACTTAGGAAAAGAAAAAGTCAACTAATCCTGAAATCAAATTTCATTACATTTCAGTATCAGTAATGAGATTGTGTGGTTTAAACATTTAGCTCGACCATATCTGCCCGATGATTAATGAAATAACCACTTGAGGTCATTAAAAATACGACTGAGAAGTTTAAAAGCCACAGAAGAAAATCTGATCTAAACATGTAATCCAGAGGAATTATCTAAAGCTGCAGCACAAACCAAACCCTTCACCCCCGGCGTTCATCACATCGGCTTCAGACTCTATCTGATGGAAGAATTCATGCTTTTAAAGGATTTCTCGATGTAAATCTGAGTGAGTTTTAGTCTTTAATGTCTTCATGGTGTAAAAGAAACAAAAGGCAAAGCTTCAGCCGGGCGTTACAGAAGGATGTACCACGGGAAAATTAAAGCTTTATTTTGACATTTCACACTTGAAAATGCAGAAAATCCACTAAAAAAGGTATAATAAATTCTAAACTACCTCATGGAATACATAGAATATTCCTATTTTGTTCTCATGTGTAAAGAATGAATGTTTAAATAAAACATTACAAGGAAGAAAAGCAGTCAAAACTACACAGAAACGACTATTTTAATCAGCTTCATGATTATGATCTTATTCTTTTAACACTTGTAATGTGGTGCTGTGTCATCTGAATTTCCCTTTAGAGGATGAATAAAGTAAATATCCTCCGACAGAAGGTTTTCCTGCACATTTCATGCAGAGGTGGTTTTGGTATTATGACCATTATTTAATATATTGTTGTGTTCTTATAAACAGCAGACTTAATTGGAATAATTTAGTCTGATAAAGACCTGATTGGACTTGACACTGATCAGATATCTGAAACGATCAGTTTTTTTCTATGTTTCCTTCATGAAAGTTCCACCTCGCGATGCCACTCTTCTAAAATACTGAGTGACACTGACAACTGAGCAAAGAAATGTTTTCTGTGAGAGCTGTGTGTTCTTCCGGCCGAGAAGCAGCCTTCATCAGTCTCCCCTCTGACGGGGGGGGGGATTAACCACTTCCTGCTTAATTGTCGTTTCAATGTGAAAAGTAAACTTAAGTGAAAGCAACAGTGCGGCTGAACTCTGTCTGAACTCATGACCACTTTAGAGCGCACACACACACACACACACACACACACACAAAACCACACAGTGAACTGAGGACACCTGTTGCTGCTGCTGCGCTGCAGGGCTCAGGATCCGTTCTCTATGAAAGACTAAAAATGCCAAAATTAAATGAACATAAATAAACACATAATTAAACAATTACTTCAATTTGACATTAGTTAATCAAAATTGAAATTAAATGTCATGAATTCATTAAAATCCTGATTCATCTTATGATTTGATCCCAGATTTGCTGGATGGTGGACGATGCAGTTAGTGGACATGCTCAGATTCACTCGGTGGCCTTATTCTCAACATTGCACCGACTTTATGGAGCGTTCTGGGCGAAAACAAACACACGGCGTGACTGTGTTTGAGGGACGCAAAAGCAGCGATTAGATAAAGAGCAAGAGTGAAATCCTAATGGAAGCAAGCCGGAGCCGTTTGCTCATGCAGGTCTGTGAGGGGAAATAACCACATTTACAGCAAAAGTCCTTCAAGTTTCCATATTGTCCGACTCGTCACCACACTCCAAGTCTCCTGTACCTTTGTTTACACCGAGCGCCTGAATCAAGCGACGTCATCCTCAACGTCTCAGGAAAGACGACATTTAACTGTCCGGTGACAGAATTATTCTCATGACGGCATTTATCCCTGGATTGAAGGAGTGTTTGTTAATCATCAGACGCCGGCAGCCCTTCGCTCTGCTCTGATCGGTGCTCAGGGACTCCTGGTGGCGACGGCTTCATATTTACAGCGGAAGCTGCTTGTTTTCCAGCTGTGCTTCAAACCGCCGCTGCCGCTTGTCTCAGCATTTTTATTCTCTTTAATAAAAGCAGCTCGCGTCCTCTGAGCGCTGCAGGAATTTTTATATTGACTGTTTGACCGAGGGGGCTGCAGACGGCGTAGTGGTTCGCACTCTCACCTCACAGTGAGTTTACACCCGGTTCAAGCTCACTCACAGGCCGTGTGGGTGTGTGGGTGAAGAAACCACCAACCAGCACTTTACTGGGCTCTGCTTCCATTTTCCTAATTGATCTATTTAATGGCAGCTAATAAAACATGCTAGCATCAGTTCACGCTCAACTTTTACAGGCCGAATCAGCAAATCAAAGAAAAATATGATGAGGAGCAAAAGAGTCCTTCTCTTTGACGTGGCGACAACAGCTTTCAGTGTGTAGTTCAACATGGAGAGAGGGAGAGGGAGAGGGGGAGGGGGAGTGTGAGAGAGAGAGAGAGAGAGAGAGAGAGAGAGAGAGAGAGAGAGAGAGAGAGAGAGAGAGAGAGAGAGCCCGTGGACGACTACAGCAGAAACACTGGAAAGGAAAATCAAGTGTTTATGTTCGTATTTTGCACCAAGCAACCAGCCTCCTGTGAGAGCTCCAACAAAGCTGTCCACACGACAAGCGCTTCAAGTCAAAACGCATCGTTTGTGGGTTTTTAAATTCATAAAGGTTTCACGTTTAGATGGTAATGCTTCGAAAGCATTGTCATGTAAACAGGGCCGAAGTTTTCATTCGCTATGAAATATCTCAAGCCGCCTCACGATACAGAGCTAGTCAGGGTCTCACTGCATCGTGGACTGGTTGTAATGTTTTGGCTGATACGCGTGCACAATAAAATCGATAAAGACAAACCGTTTACCAGTCGCTCATGAATGCAGTGATAAGACTCCCCGCTTTCTCCCTGAAAGGAATCCCGGTGCGACTCATCTAAAACTGTAAGTGGAGAACGGCGAGGCGGTGAGATGTTACACGGGTGGGTAATCCGTGCCGACTTTAATAACCGCCTGGTTGTGAGTTAATAAAATCTTGCCGCGTTCGGGCGCATTTGTAATAATGTTTAACTACGTGCATCAGCCGCATAAAACCCAGAGTGCGGGCAAACAATTAGACGCAATAAGCGACTCACCTCCAGCCAGCACAGAGTCCCGCTGAGCTTCCTGATGGTCCACGGCGACTCCACCTGCACAACCAGAGGACCTCTCACCAAGAAGCAAGAACACAGGCTCCCATGAATGCCCACAGACTCTCCTATTTATCATATCCAGAACATAATGTGATGAATTACAGCTGTGTGGAAGGTGAGGATGTCACTGCGCTGTGTGGAATGTTAACACACACACACGCACACACACACACACACACAGGCGTGCAGAGCCGGCCCGGCTGCAGCTCCCTCGGAGGACTGACACAGAGAGGCCCGGCCTGAGCTCCGGGATCTGCCGCTAATCTCCCAAAGCTCTGAACAAAATGGAAAGGGGCTTGTTCTGAAGGATGTGCGGATCCAGGGCTTTGTCATCCTGAGAGCACACACACACACACACACGCACACACACACACTCACGTTGTGGTCCCCCTCGGTGGAGCGCACTTCGTAGCAGTAGGCCAGCAGGACGTCCAGCAGGCCGAGCCAGGCGTGGCGCCGGGACGCCTTGTCCAGCAGGTAGGAGCGGTTGGTGAACTTCCTGAGCTGCTGCTTCTCGTCGTCGGTGAACGACACGGCTGCAGAGAGAGAGGGGGGGGGGGCACGGTGGAGCTGAGCCTTTACTGTATTTACCTCCTCACACACACACACACACACTGCTTCAACAAGACACACGAGGCAGCAATTTTCACATTAAAGACATACTCAATCCATGATGTTTCAATATGGTTTCACTGGGAGGATAAACACCTTCATAAAAGTGGGCTTAGCGCTCTAAGACTTAAAGATTAAATCCACACTAAGCTGGATAAATAGGAGACACATGGCGCTCCGCTTCCGCTGCAGGAGAACAGCGACCTGTGGTTAAACGGGGACGGCTTTTTGACCACCGTTACTCTGGTTTTAACCAAAACCTTCTGATTTGTAGGGTTTCTGTTACTTGAAGCCTCAGATAAAAACAACAAGTCCACCTTAAATTTTCCCTTCGTTATGTTACCATCAGTATAAAGACTGGACAACTCTGAAATGTCACCGTTACAACACTTTCCACTAACTTTCATTAAAACAGAGCTCACAGTTACAGTTGGGCAGCATCATTCCGCTAATCCTCACCTCTTCAGAGTTCATATCAGCAGACAGCTGCCTGATTATATCTCAATCCTTCTGATTTTTTATGCCTCGCATATTTAATTTTCCTATAAGCGTGGATGAATGGGAGCCTGGGCTTATTGTGGATGACGTTCTGCTGGCAGCGCCGCGTGAGCGCCTCCAGCACACGCTGGAACATTTTGCAGCCAAGTGTGAAACACCTCCAAGTCTGACTCAATGGTCCTTTACAGGAAATGATGGCTCGCTGGCTGGCTCGCCGGCTGGCTTCACGAGGGGAATCGAACCGACCTTTTTTGGAGGAGTGTATGTATCTGGGAGACATCTGACACTCCGGTGGCGTTAAGAGCGATGGAGAGGCGGACTGCAGGCTGAGACAGACGGCTGCTGGACTGAGGAGGGAGTCCAGCCAGGAGGCGGAGATTCACAGGTGAGTTCCTAACAGCTCCACAGCGAGCGTACGACCAGCGGCCGCTCGCATGTGGGAATAAGAATCTCTCAGCTTCAGTCACATGAAGCGATGTGAAAACGTCTGCTTCTCTGCTCCTGAAAATTCACTAACTGTTGCCTTTTCAAACAGACATCTGCTTAATGGGGGATCCGTGGAAAGCCTAATGGGGCGACACAAACACACTTCAATCCCATTTAGGCGATCCGCGTCGTTCAGGACTGAGCGGCTCGCCGCAACGTCTGCAGCGGCAACTCAACAGTTTCCCCCCACCGCTCCCTCCTCCCGGCAGCTTATGAAACAGCTGAAACCAATTCCTCTCGCTGCATGCTCCGAAGCCCCCGATGAGCGAGGTGTGTGTGTGTGTGTGTGTGTGCGATCTCCCCGACTGCGGCTCAGCTCCGCTGCGAAGGAGATTCCTGCTGCATTACGTCAGGCTCTCAGACGCTACCTGAGTCCTGGACCCCCCCCCTCCCGCCTCGCAGTACAGCTGCAGGGGGAGGCCGACACAACGACCGGCGCACATGTGCGCCCACATCTGCTCGTATCCTTCACACACGTCAGGGAAGGGGAAGACGATATAAATATGAGGCGTGCAACTGAGACGTGAACTTGCAGAGTCAAGAGAGCAGAAACGAGCACCTGGAGTTTCTCAAACACGCAGAAAACATCGTGGTGGCGGCGGCGGCGGCGGAGGAGGAGGAGGAGGAGGAGGAGGAGGAGGAGGAGGAGGAGGAGGAGGAGGAGGAGACCTATCCAGCCTTCCATTGTATACAAGATGAGAAAACATAGAAAAGCTGCACAACCAAATTCAATTAAGGGGAATGCTGAAGGACTAAATGCCAAACGTGCGGAGAAGCAGAGCCTTCTATCAGCTCTGCAGAGCGGATGGATTCTCGCCGCCGGCGCGGCCGTTCCTCTCCGCCGCCCAGCCAGTCGATTCCAGCGGGGCATTAGCGCGCGGCGCGATGAGGGCTTCTGCTGATTGCAAATTAATTTCTGACCTAATTCCTCCAGTTGGAGCGGCAGCTTGGCTCGCGGCTGCTCTCTGCAGGTCCAGATGGCCCGACGGCGCCTGGGAAATATGCTCGGTCAGAGACGCCGCTGAGATTTTGGAGAGCTCTCGCAGGAATCCGCAGACGGCAGAGGTCGAGGAGTCACCTTGCGTGACAGACGCCATTAATTGTGTGTGTCTATGTGTGTGTGTGTGCTCGATGAAGGCGCGCTTCAAGGATCGGTCCACTCAAACTGTAAAGTTGAGCCGGGCAGCGACCGAAAGCCAGCTGGTTTCAGGCGGAGCTGACGGAGCGGCAGGTAGCGCCGTTTAGCCGGTCCGGCGCTTTAGCGCAGGCCTCCTGTGGCCTGAAGAGTCCTGGTCCCGATAGCAGGAGGGGGGGTCAGGCGGCACTTTCTACTTCATTAGCACTGGAGTCCACATCCATCTGTCAGGTGACATATCTAACCGCCTGAGGCGGAGGCGTCAAACATAAGGCCCGTGGGCCAAAAGCACCCCGGACGAGACTCCAATTTGGCCCACCAAATGATTCTAAGGAGGCTCAGAAAGCTTAATGTACAGTTTATATATACAACAGGCACAAAAAGTGTGTCTCACATTACATTTATGGAGTTTTCATTTATATTTAGGATAGCAACGTTTCATGACTTTCAGCTGTTTTAGAACCTGATTGGCCAACTTCATCTTCTTTTTTCTCAGAATCTGCTTAAACTCATTTTATGCAGATTTATGATTTTTCTTTTAAGCTCCTCTGTTTAAGCCGTTTCACTCCTTCACCGGTCCGGCTGGACTCCCTCCAGAGGAGATTGTGCTGTATACGCGTGCGGCCCCTGAACTAAACCGCACCCGACACCGCTGCTATGGAAGATGTAGATTTCCGTTTAGCACATACGGAGAGCGGTTGAGAGTCACGAGATCTGACGGCGGCAGGCAGCTTAAACCTCGCGACCGACGCCGTTCTTCACACTCAGCCGGGGCTTAATGCTATTCCGCCTGTCAATCAAGCCATTAAGTTTAATTTGACCCATTTATCTCCGCCCGGGCTCCCGACTGAGCCGCTCTGTCTTAGAATGCAGAATGAGGCGAGGGAGCTGGTGGGGGCCGCGGGAGGAGGAGGAGGGAGGAGGAGGAGGGGGGGTAATGCTCTTCGGAGGCTAAACTCAGGCTGAAGCTAATGGCCTCTGCATAGACTGAGTGATGGCTGCTCGTCACACACACACACACACACACGCAGACAGAGACACAGAAGCCAGCAGCAGCGGCGCTCCCTCTCGCGATAATGCTATCTGTTTAATCTAAATCCTCTCTTAAGAGTACAACACACGTAAGCTGCAGCGGTGAGAGGACTGGCTGCTCAGCCGGGGGAAGTGGGGGGAATTAGGAGCGGGACGGCGGCGCTCCGGCTCATCAGATACGGCCGCTGGAAGTCTGGAGCCGGAGCGCCGCGCATCTCCGTCGGAACACGTCAGTCATTAAGTTATCTCCAGTCGGCTGTCTCCTTCAGAACGGTCAGCAGGCAGCGGAGACACGCGGCCATTAGGAGAGGTCCAAGTTCAGCCTCTCATAATGGCCAGAGCCTTTCCTGCCCCGGGGCACGTCGGCGCGGCGCGGGGCCGACTCCGTCCTTCCTCCAGAGGCAGGCGGGGCGGTGAAAAGACAAACGTGTCCTCTGGGGATTCATATATTGTCAGGGAACAGCGGCGGTGTCTGGCAGACACAAAGCACAGCTATCAGATTCTTGTCTGCGAGGCCGCGCAGCAAATTTCAATTAAGATTTGGGGAAATCTCTGAAACGGCGCTCAGGGGAGCAGTAAAATGATCACCAAGCGGAGTTTAATTTGGTCAACAAATGCATAATTGCCCTGGTATCCCTGCAACTTTGTGCCACCTTCTGGTAGCCTGCAGTCACTGCAGGGTGGAGAAAAGATGAGACAGAATCCACTGAGTGTGTTTTATGAATGAAGAGGGAAGACGATCCAAGAGAAACACAAAAAGGGAAAATTCACACGTGTTCTACTTTCCATAAAAGCCAAGTGATTCTCTGAGTTAACCTGTGAAAAACAATCCATCATGAAACAATTATCAGAAATCGAAATTGTAGTGTTTTAATAAATCTTTTGAGAAATTTTTAAGGAAAAAAAAAAATGAGGAATACGTGACCAAGGTGGTTTATTATTGTGTGCTTTCTTTGTTTTCTTTTTACTGTAATGAAAATGACTATAATGCATTTTTTTTTTACATGAATATGTGTTTGAACATGGACTATTGGAAAACCAAAATAAAGTGACAAACGGAAGAAAATGAGAAATTGTAAATACGAGTTAGCGCTGTCTGCTTATCTCAACACTAAACACTTTTTGGTTCAGAACCTCTTAAAGTCTAAACCCGTCCATGTCTTTTACTCAGTTTCTGTTGCTTATAAGGCAGTAAAAAATGGATTTAATAAGAAGCTGTCCTTTCCACAGACTGGCAGGACGTCTTGGACTCACCGGACTCTGCTTCCTGCTCCGTGGGACGACTCGGCTCCGTCCACCAGGGCTTGAATTTCAGCAGCCCCTTTATCTCATCATCCTCAAATAAATCCGCCCTGCAATGACAGGGTGTCAGCGGACGGGGAGAGAGAAGCTTGTTGTCGGGATCGACCCCCGCCGAACTCACAGGTAATGGTCGGGTGAGAAGGCGGACGCCTCGGCCTGCAGCCGCGCCCGCCGCCTCTCTGCTGCCGACGTCTCCTCCGGGTTCTTCAGGTCGATCACGTCGCTGAGCTCCTCCTGTCAGGAGAGCCACAGCCACAGGCCGTTCATGCACTAACTTTGTATCTTTAGAAAAATGTGAAAATCTGCATTATTTTATGATTTCAGTGATAAAAAATCTGGTTAAAATCTAATTAAATTGGATTGATCAAGGTCAAAACATCCTGCAGAAAAGAGCCACCGTGTTTGGAGACGTCCTTTTTATTTATTATTATTATGAATATTTTAAAAGAACGACTTTTAAACTGACATGGATTCATACCTGCAGCCGTGCGAACACCCCGGACCTCTGATTGGCGAAGCCGTACTTGTGCCGCGGCCCGAGCTCCTCCTCGGACGCCTTCTCGTAAACCTCCTGCTCCACCTGCCAGTCAAACTCCTCCTCCTCCTCCTCGTCTTCCTCTTCACCGTCCGCCGCAGCCCCGCTGCACTCTGTTTGAAACGTTAAAACCCGCCAGTCAGTTCAAGGCAGACGCCTCGCTCCGTTCGCGTCGCATTTAAATGCAAAATGAAAGAAGTGAAGCAGTGAAGGGGACTCGCCTCCACCCAGGTCCTCCACCAGCGGCTTGGCTGAGCGCGACCCTTTAGGGGCCAGGAGGCTGGTCAGCATCTGGAGCCCCTCGAAGTTCTCCCCGGAAGTCTCCTTCGGGACATGAAGGGTGAAGAGACCTGGAACAAGGCAGAGCACGAAGAGACCGATCATGAGAAACGTCCCATTTAAAACAATTCATTCAGATTCTGCAGTGTTCAGCAGGTTAATCTGGAGGCAAAAACACAACCTAAAATGAGTCAGAATCAATTATATCCACAGAAAAAGGGAAGAAAAACAGCGTTGAATATGAAATATTGACAATACCATCACATTTATACCAAAGCTGAACACGTTTCCTCTTACTTAAGTTTAAATGAATTCAACAGTGCCTGTAAAACCAATGACAACGCCGTCGACTCTTTGCACTTTAGCTTTAAATAAATAAAAAAAAATAAAAAAAAATAAAATAAAAAGGGAAAAACCGACGGTGGACAGGAGAACCTAACATGAAGAAACCTCAAAGAGAAGCCAATTCAGGGGTTCTGGCGCTTTAATTCAGCCAGCTGTGGCGTTATTAACCTTCTTTCAGAGACATTTCTAACAGGTGAATATTTGAGCTCCAGTTTGTAGATGAAAGAATCGCAAAAGGTTAAAAAATGAAAATGAAATCTGCCGAGAAGCTTTTCTGTGCTTCACTGAAACTGATTTCAAAGCAGCGAGGACGAGGAGCGGGATTTGGGCTTCCAATTTTTGAAATACAAAGAAAAAACGAATACGCATCATTTTAACCTTTTCATTTCAGGAAAAGTTTCATGTTTACAAGACAAACGCTGAAAAAGTTGGAGTCTTCATGAGCCATGAGAGGCTTCTGCTGGCTGTGTGACTGTTTCAACATCACAAACCTTGAATGTTTTGATTTGTATTTAGAAAAAGCCAATTGGCTGGATGAGTCTGTGCTGGTCTCTGACTTCTGTTGAGATTAAGTGGAACTGCACAACACAGTTATTCTCTTCTAAATCAGGAAAATCAAGCATGGAAGCAACTGGATTCATTGCAACATTTTTCAAAGAAAGCGTTGCAGGAAATGCCATTAATCAGAAATCTAATGACATGAATTGATGTTTCCTTTAATATTAAACTTTGATCAGAGACAGTTTTCATTGATAAACATCTTGAAGCAAGCGCTGGACAACAGACCAGTCACTGAAACCAGATTAGAATTAAGCATGTTTTATCACTAAATGATCGCTGATCAATGAGGCCATCTGCACGCGCAATACTTTAAGCTTAAGGAGCTGCTATTAAAACCAGAGAGGCGATGTGCGATTGATGGCCTCAGCGACTTGGCCACACCGCAGAGATAATCCCACGCTTTCCTAAAGACCTCGTAAAATCTGGACCGGGCCGAGTGCTGCGGCTCAGAAGTGCTTTACGATGGAAGCTGACTAATTGCTGGAGCCGCAGAACGAAGAGCGAGCGAGCCTGGAAGAGGGATCTTAATGATTGCTCATTATAAGTCTAAACAAGGACACTCATTAGCCCAGCTTTATTAGCAGATGTTCCGGGCTCGTTTAGACGCGGCGTGTTAACCGGGGACGTGCTGACAGACGGGCGACGAGGTGTCAGGGTCCATAAGGCGGACGCCTCGGTTAAGACGACTTCATTACAACTGATTACGTGCCACAGAGAGTCAAAGACGGATCACGGCGAGACGGAGAGCAGCGTCCGCTCATGAGCGTCCCGCCAATACTCATTATGATCTGCTCGTTAAAGAGTTGAAGAAAATCCCACGCGGGCTGAGGAGAGAGCGCCATTACGGCGAGCCTGCAGGCTGCAGTCATTAGGACACTACAGATGGCTCCAGCGGCCCTTTAAATGAGATGAAATAACACGATCAGTTAGGCTAATTCACCACGGCTCGCTGACTGAAGCACGGACCCAAGACACCCCGAGGATCAATCCCCGAATGCTCCAGGAGCCCGGCTTGTGTTTCTTTTCCAAGAGTGGCACTGGTCATCAACACACACACACACACGCACACACCGAGCCGACGCTTTCTGTAATAAACCCAGAAACCCAAAGCAACGCTGCCAATACTAGGCTGCCAAGTGTGGAGTCATTTCAGAAACCACTAGAGTGATGCTGAAACTTGTTTCTGAAGAGTGAGTCCCACACCGTCCAGCAGATCAGACTTCCAGTCCAGCTGGGTGAGATAAGCTGTTCATTCATCAGTATGTTCACAGGAAAGTCCAGGTACGCACTCGCCATTGCTGCTGTTTATCGCGCACTATTCTCTCCACGCATGTGCGTGTAGTTTCATGACAAAAACAAACAGCTTCCCTAGTGGTCCTACATGTTAACTACATCGGTTTTTTTTAGAATTTCCGTGTAAACAGACATCGTTTTCAAAACAGAAAATGACAAACAAAACAACAAATGCGATAATAACAGTAAAACAAAAATATTGATTATTATGAGAATTATTTTTTTATTTGTTGCTAGAAAAAAAAGAAGCTAAAAGTATCAGCTCTCTTAAAATAAAGCACTGACCACCAGAGAGACAGGGAGAACATTACTCTGCAGTCACATGACGTGATTAATCACAATCAACTGCTGAAATTCTGACATCGAAAAAAATGAATATTTCGACAGCCTAGCTTCAATTATGACAATATTCCGGATAAAAATGTTCTGCCTACAACTGAATGTAATAATGAATCCAAAACACAACAAGTTTTTACATTTTGGGAAAAAGTTTCTACATTTTGGGCTCAGCATCTATTATTATTAGCATTATTGACCAGTTATTACATTCCGGGTTTGAGTGTTTCTTTGTCACATTTCAGGCCACTGATACATATCAGGCTCTAACTGTAGAACCTAATATTGTGGAAAACCACTAACATGCTAATAAAAACACATTCTTGTAGTTTTAGTTGAAATTGTCATTGGTAAACCAAGTGATATACTACTTCTATTACATATTTTGTTTGTAATAATTAGCTGGAATTACAAAATTTAACTAACAAAAAGTCATCTGTACCTTCAGAACAAACATCAGCAGCCCTCAACGCTGCTGATGTTCACATTCAACAAAAATGTCTAAAATGTGAAAAATCGTTACAATTAAAGCCACAAATCACGGGAAAAGAACCAAGTTTATCACGCTGAATAAAACTACTGCAATTGATATTGAGTTGAAATGTGGTTGAAATGACCTTCCTTCCTCCATTACTCGTGAAACCGATCATTTATTGATTCGTGGAAATTGGCTTGCGGGGAGCGGAGAATGAGGATGTGAGCGGCGAGGCGCCACCTGATGATTGATCTAGCTAATACCCAGGACTTCTAATTGTTGCCAGAATCGAGCGAACGTCGTCCTGAGCTCGGGCAACAAATGATTCATCAATGTTTCAGACAATGCACCGAAAAACAGCGCCGTGAGCCTGACACTGGGCTGAGAGTGAGGCTCTTTAATGAAGAGGAGGAGGAGGGGGGCAGAGATGAAGAGCAGCAGAAGGCGGAAAGCCTGTCACACCATCCTTCTGTAAAGCATCGTCTTACTGAGAAATCCCTGAAACTAAACAACACTGACGATGAAGACACTGATACTTTTCTACTCTATATTCAGACTTCTTATTGTGAAATCAGAAAATACAATTTTCGTGATAGGGGAAGCATGTTTCCACATCTTCAGGAAGTTTCCAAACATTCCCGGAACGCAGTTTGAGAAATCGACAACTGAAATTAAACGTATGCACAGGCTTCAGTATGTCAGGACACTTAAAGCACAGGAGGTGTGTGAGCTTGTTCGTTTTCTAAAAAATGTGCTCGTACATTCTATGAACCCAGCATAGATTTTCCTTTTCTCAAAACCAGCTGTCGTGGTCAAGCATCAAAGCACCACTGATGACGGCTCTGTTTAGTGTCGAATCTTAAAGTAGCATGTCGCCAAAAGCTTATCTGAAAAAAAAAAGGGATCACTCAACTCCTGAAATCTATTTTCTGAGGAAAAAAAAAAGTCAAGCTGGAGATTCTTCTGCCTTCAAACTGCTCTCTTTACGCTCTGATCCTTGACTGTGAAAGCACATTCTAAGATGAGAATGCTGAAGCTGTCATCTCTCTCACCTACACGACGTGCACGAACCGCAGCTCAAAAACACTCCGTGATGAACAGATTTCTCTTATAAAGCACTTTTCCACAGATTTAACACCCAAAGCACCGGACGTTGTTAGGCCCCATTTACTCGACAACATTTCAAGTGAAAACGCGCCATTTTTTCAAAAAATGGTTCTTCTTTACGCAACGGTTTGAAAACATGCACAGCTATGACCAAGTTGCATTGCAATTCCATGTGACTCAACAATAAAACTACCAGATCCCAGGAGAATCTGCACCGGGAGCCACGACACTCCCCAGGCCGCCATTGCCGTTATTGTCCATCTAGCATCTGCAGAGCAACTATGTATGCCAAGGTGCACATGCACAGTAACAACGCATCAGATGAGCAATTATTTATAAAATAAAAGGAAATAAAAGGAAAAACTTCATTCAATTCATTTAAATTCATAGTCTTTCAGTCAGAACTTCATGTAAATCATCAGCTCCAGCTCTCACATTTTATTAAATACTGGGGTAAAATTAGACCACTGTTTGAAGAGTATTAACTTTTTGTGGCCTCCGCAGAGACCAAAGTTGTTCATCTCATTCATGTTTTATTAAATCTTCACGTAGAGAGAGATAAAAAAAAAAACTCTGAATTTTAGATATAGTTCCATCATTTACATTTTCACATAGAAGATGAATTGCTGCCAAAATCCAATAAAACAGCTGTCAGTGCTTTCATTAGGACACCTCAGTAAGTGTTCACTCATGGTTTAATAAGTCTCACTGTTTCACTGTATTCATGCGTCATATGATCACACAGCTTACCTTTATCAATGTCAAATTTGGCCTTTTCCCGCCCATCCTCCACGATTCTGCCCGGGAGAGTTAACCTGTAGAGAAATGGAGCATATTTCAGGTCAATGCACGTGGCTCTACATGCAAACAGCCACATCATCCATGTATGCATTTACAGAAAACCCACCTGAGAAAGTAAGGCTTTGCGTAGAATTTGAAATCCGTTCCATCGATGTAAAGGTCGAACTCGGACGTTCTGGTGTAGGGAACCCGGATGCTGAGGATCAGGAAGTCGGGGTCCTGGCTCAGGTCAAAGGCAGGTGTGATCATGATCGGTGGAGATGTAATCCAGACCTGTGAGTGAGCGTCATCACGAGAGAGTCATCAATTCCTCCACATTGTGCCAGGCTGTATGTTGACTGCAGGGCGCCACCTGCTGGAGGACTCTGCACACACATCTGACTGAGACAGCTTTTAGTAAACACTTCTGACACCTGTACATTCCTAAACATGTATTTACAATAACTAACGCCAGCTTTCTATTTGCTTTATGTTCGCTTCGAGACCCTCGCGCCAGACTCCATTCACAAATCTACACATTTATACAACTAGAGCTTATTGTACGCACATTACTCTCTTTAATAAGAACAATTTATATAATTTTGTACAAACAGTCTGTACATAAATAATCGGCACCATCCTCATATCTCGGAAAGCGACTAATGTTTAAAAACCAGCGTTATATTAAACGCATCTGGACGTACAGGGTTAAAACTTCTTACTCTGTTATGCCACATGCATACAGCGCTGTGTTTATTTACCTTTAGCGTGTCAGTTTTCACCCAGACAACCTCACAAACACAATGCACGAAGCGTCCATCCTTGACATTAACGCTTTTGCTGGCATTTTTTCACCTTTAATCGCCTTGTTGTGCAGTCTGATGCTAGCTCCAGTGCAGCATGCTAACACACGTTTCCTCGTGTGTGGTTAGCACAGCACTCACACACACACAAACACACACCACGACACGACAGCAAAACCACACTTATCCACCCTCGTAGAGTGGCGGGAGGCTGCGGAGGCTGTTTCAGAGCTGGTCACGCCGTAAAAAGCTCTGAGAAGAAGGTAAAAGTTGATATTCACTCACCAAAACAGTGCCAGTCTCTAGAAGCTGCTCTCAGCGCTCACTGATGGAGCGTCCATGTTTTACCGTAATGCAGGATGTAAAGGAGCACTGCAATCTCCGCAGAGGCTGGGAAATGCACAGGACACTACCTGTTAAACCATTTTAAATTGTAAGATTCTCTTGCAGTTTATACCACTGCTATTCATCAATATAGTTACAAAACTTTAGAGGCGTGTTGCACATTTTGATCTGTAAGCTTCAGGTAGAAACACATAGTTTTTTGCGTTTTCTATTAAGTCATTCAATAAATTCTTTATCCAAAAAATACTAAAATGTGTTTTTGTCATTTCAAGAATAAATGCAATAGCCCATCCATTTCTTTTTCAGGCCCACTCGGAGTTGCTGATGCAAAAGTATTTCATTACAATCGTATTTTTCTGACTATTTCACACCTGCAATTCCTCCCCAGTTCAAGTTTCTGTGCGCAGACAAGGACCATGAACCACAGACCATGGAAGTAGTGTAAATGAAGGCTATAGGCGTACCTCATCCACTCATCTTCTATTATGGAAGTTCTGCTTCATTCTGTGAAAAGTTCAGACTATAGGTGAGGGCGTCCTTTAACCTCATGTGCACGCTTTTGAACTGTGGAAGGAAACCAGAGTACCTGGAGGAAACCCGTACACACACGAGAAGAACATGCAAACCCCACGCAAGAGAGGGCCCGGACATATTAGAGTCCATGACAACTCGCTAATCAATAATAACTCCAATTATAATAATGATAATAATACTAAACTGGATTATTGGACGATAAAGGTAAATTTGACCTTGATATGCAGATGAGCATCTATGCAAATTAGATAATGACGTCAGTTAAAACTGTCCGGTGAATTTCGCGGTTTATTTTAACGCAGTTACTCCCATCACTGTTAACGATCCAGCGGTCGTCCTCCTCCTCCTCCTCCTCCTCCTCCTCCTCCTCCCGGTGCGCTCCTACCACAGGGTCCTCGGTAGGCCGCGGAGGCCCCGCCCCTCCCTGCCTCCCCTCCTCCGGTCCCTCCCCCCTCCCTCCCCGGCGCGGAGCTTCCATGGACGGCGAGCAGCGGCGGCAGCTCTCGGCTCTCCATCATCGTCTGCAGGAAAATGCGAGCGGGGAGCGCTAAGAAAATGCCAGCTGGGTCCGCCGCGCCTCCGCCGCAGACATGAGCGGAGTCCCGCCCGCCTCCTCCAGCCGCAACAAGTCGCGCTCGCCATGCGGATCCACTGCAAAGTAGTTGTGATCGCCGTGTGCCTCGGAGTTTTCCTACTTTTGTACTTTTTGGGGGGCAACGCCGCGGACGATCCGCTGCTGAGAGAAGTTGGAGCGGAGCGGCAGGAGCAGCGGCAGCGGGGCGAGAAGAAGGGGGATCCGGGGGATCCGGAGGGTCCCGGGGACGCCAGGGCTCCTCCGTCCCCCTCCGAGCTCGGGCGCGATGTGGCCGCGAAGTTTGCCCGGAAATCGCCCGCTGGAGTCGGCGTGCGCGCAGAGGAGCCCCCGAGGGGACGGAAAGAGGCGAGGGCGGTCAACAGAGGGGGCAACGCCAAGAGGTGAGGGCAGTCCGAGTCCTCTTTTCCTCAACACTTTCTGCAAATGTTTCCCAGAACCCTGCTCCCGTCCGTCATCCTCATCCTCATGCCAGGTTACAGTGGAGGGGCAGACCGACCCCTCCATCAGTCTGCTCAAGGACAAAAGCTCCACTGCTTGCTTTGGTTTATTCAGTTTTTTTTCCTCTCATTTGTTGCTGCTGCTTGAAACGTGAGCACACAGCGTGACTGATGAGATGAAGTGGAGATGCTGTCAGAGCCTGCAGAGAGGTCATCAAACCTTCACCATTACCTGACCTCCTCTTCTCCATCCCGCGACCTTTTTCCTTTACCCAACCCGGGCTCGTCCTCTCCATCCTCGCAGGGGGTAAAGGTCACCTTGAATAACATCAGTCTGGAATAATGAGTGAATGCAAACGGCTGCGATAGCTCGCCACGTTGCTCCAGGCCGGACCTGGCCCTGCTGAGCCTGGACTCGTCCAGGTCTGCCAGGACTCTTTATTGTGAAAAAGCTGATCAGTGATTGGTTTCAGGCCGCTGATGGTCTGATTAAGCCACTGTCACATCGCTGCCTCTCAGAATCAGAGCAGAGGATCATTCTGACAGCTGCTATTCCTGTCTGAGGGTGGAAGACTTTCTAATTCTGACCCCCGTGCGTCCCTCGGGGTTTTCCTCTTCGCCTCTGAATGCCAGTGCTGCCGTAACGGCCACTTGCAGAGGAAGCCACGCTGGCAGCGAGGCGGGTTTTATGTATTCTGCTCTGGAGCCAGGCTGGAGCTCGGGGGACGCTGTTCGCTAGATAAGAACCATCAAGGCGTTGCGTGGAGAAAGGACCTTTGCGTCCTCGAAGAATCGGCGCTCCTCTGAGTGTGCTCAGCACTGATAAGGGAGATGAGGTTGAAGGGGTCACCGGTGGCTGCTTTAAAAAAGAGAGCGAGAGAGAGAGGGAACACGAACATGTTGGAGAAGGCTGGGCGCTGACTGCTGCGATTAGAGGATGCACACTGAGCCGCTGGCCACAGCCTTTAAAACACTTCCTCGCGGCTAATTGCATGAACGGAGATGAATAGACGGAGGGTGATGGGGACTACCTTTGAGGTTACAGACATAAAAAAAACTGTGAAAATAGTCACTGCTAAGCCTCCTTTCAACAATTACAGGGATACCAGTCATACTTAAACTGTGGTTTAGTCACAAAACCAGACTTTCTGAATAAGATACTGAGAAAACCTCAAATGCTGAAAGCTTGGTGTGTTGAATAAAACATAAATGAGAGCATTATGCAATAACGTGCAATCCTCGTGAAGCAGGGGTTTTTTTTTTAGTTCTTCCCCCGTCGAACTGTCATTAGAAGTTATTGGAATGAAGACATTTGTTTATGATGCTCTGGGTGTTTTATATGAGTGAAAGAAATGCCCTGATAGGAGCAGATGCTGTAAAGCCAGAGTCTCTCCAGATGTGAAAGCTGCCACGAGCACCAACACCGGCGCGTCTCATTTTTTCTGCTCAGAAAGCGATGCTCTCGTTTGTTGTTGTGCTTCAGAGAGGTCTCTGTTGTGTCCCATGCCGTGGTTTTCAGTCCAGAGTCAGTGTTCGGTACCAGCCTCTGGTGCCGTCCCTCCCCTACAGGGGTTTTCCAGTTTGCTCACCAGAACATGGTGTCACATGTTGTTGTGGTTGCAGCATTTGGTATTTTCAGGCTTCAATGAAAATACTTTCGATTGATATTAAACCCACATGAACAGATGATTTTAAATGCTTCTTCAGTGTGGTTTTTGATTTGCTCATAATAAAATTATTTCTTTTCTGGTATGAGGAAAAAGAAAGAAAGTACTAAAATCTCAGAAATATAAACATCTTGAACACTGTGTGGAAGCCTGAAATAGTGGACTGGATTGTGGATTGTGTCGGGATAAACAGAGTTTTTAAAGTGGTGATTCTTGGCTATGCTGCTGTGTCGATCCCCATGTTTCCTGCTCTTCCAGCTGAAATCTGGATTCAGTCTGTTGTTCCTTTCATGCGTCTTTCTTACTCTTATCAGTTGTGAGATCTATGTTTTTGAAGTCAAGACATTGTGAGAAAACAGTATGTTTGACTGTTCCAACCTTTGAAAAAAGGAGCATTGGACTCCGACATGAAACATCTCTGTGCTATCTCTTCATTTAGCTCGATGCAGGCCGTCTTTTCTCTCTATGTTTTCAATATCCGCTGTTTTTTCGCCCGCCAGTCGTCTCTGAATCTGAGCGCTGGACAGATTTCCTGAGTTGCCGGCTTAATAGACAAACATCCCTGTTTTTCCTAATCATATCGTTTCCTCTCGACACATCACACTCCTTCCTGTGGCCAAAAATACAGAGAGAAGAGCTCCAGTTGCTCACGCCCCCCCCCCCCCCCCCCCCACCCCCGCCCCCCCACGCCCCGGACCCCATCCTCACAGTGAGCCACATCATATCAGTGATATCACTTCAGACACAGCCGAGCTGTACAGAAGTCATCCTGACGTGGTCGGGGGAGGCTGCTCGGCGGCGGTGGGGGGGGGTGGGAGTTATGGCCGCCTGCTAGTTTGCCTAACTCGCTCTCGAATTGCTGGCGAGTGAGTCATTGAGGGTGTCGAGGCAGAAAGAGACGGGGAGAAGTTGGGCTGGATGGAATCCCACATTTCTCCAGAGGAGGGATTTGAAAGTCTGAACTTGGAAAGAGATGAGTCACGAATGAAAAACGGCAAGATCTCCTCCAGAAAGCACATCCATCTTTTTAATGGTTGTTGAAAGCGGCATTTATTTCACAGTAAAACGATTAACCAAGCAGAAGAGCCCGGGATCAGTGTTTAGGGTGTTCATCGAGGCACATTTGAATTCTGACGGATTTGATTTAATTCAGCTTTGTTGGCAACGACTGCTTTAACATCGTGTTTCAGATTCCTGCAAGCAAAGTGAAGGCCAGTGTTTTTAGATCGGCGGTTCAGGGTATCCTCACTGGGGCAGACTTGGGAATCTCAGTCTTGGTGTGAACGTTTTAATCCCCACTCCTGGCTGAGTGCTCTTTAGCCCTCTCTTCAGTTCCAGCTTGCGTGACGCAGAGTGTAAATGAGTAGTCGAGCTTTGATTTGAGTCAAGCCGCATGAGTGCACGCCGTGTTGAAATTCCAAAATAAATGCGAGGCCGGTGAGTTGATATGAAACGGCAAACGGAAAGTTGAAGTCCTGCAAACCTCAGTGAATGTTGCAACTTCCTCACTGATAAATTGTGCAAAGTTCGTCCAAGAGAGAAGCTGATGGGAACGAGATGGACACCGAACCACAGAGCCCTCCTCACAGAACACACACTCTCGTGTTAATTGTAGTTAATTATAGCACAGCTGTGATTACTCCGTTTATGTAGTGTAATCACTCAAAGGTAATTGTGTATCAAACAATAGCCAATATGGCTTTGAGTGAATTCATATTTCACCCTTTTTTTTTTTTTTCTTTTGTGGTGTAGCTGTCTGCCGAAACGAGGCTGTTCCAACAGCGTCGGTCCACAAGTCTTGGGAAAAACAAAGCGAAGCGCTGAATCATGGCGTGTCGGGTTTTGGCCCGACAGCCGCATTTCTTAATGATTGCAGGACCAAAAGAGCATCAGAAATGAAAACAGTCATCCAGCAAACAATTGATTCGGACCAATCGCCTGCCTCGGCCTCGTGTTCCAGTAACTCGTCGAATGAAGTGCGAGCCAAGACTCCAGCTCGCCAGCCGCTGTGACCAGGCTTTTCCAGGACGGTTTCTGCTGCAGAGGCTCGGATTGCGACGTTATCCTGGTTCTAATGACCAGACGGTGCAGCGAGCCTCAGTCCTCACCTGCACACGTTTGGTTTGACGGCTGACTTTTGATATCCACGGCTTCAAAACCACAGAAAACATGTTTGATACAAGGCCGACCCAGTTACACTCAGTTTAATTAAATGCCTTTAAGGTGTCCTTTGGTGTTTTTTTTCTTTCACACCACGTACATGCACGCTTCTCTTTTGACCATATCTTGAAAGGTACCGCTTCTTTTTCCCCCAACCTTGCATGATTTGAAAGGCTTTTCTGTGCTGCTTTGTAGACAGAGGGCTGCTCTTCTGCACACTCTGCAGCCAGTAATGAATTCAATCCTTTTGTAGCTCTCCTCTGCTTTCTGACTGCTTCCAGATGTGTGAGGAACAGAGCCTCGACACAAATCACGGCCTGCGCAGAATATGCTTCGTACAACAAAGACTTTTTTTTCCCTGGTTATGTTTTGTCATTTTATACAGAAAGTAATAATTTTCACAACCTCGTCTTGTGCAGTTGTTGATATGGATACCCACGTTTTCTTCTTCTTCTTTTTTGTCTTTTTTTTTTTCCCGCGGTGAAATAAGGAATGTGCGTTCAGGAACCTTGGCTGAGCAGCAGCCTTTGAAGCGTGGCGGGCAGATTTTCTCGGCACCTTCTCGTCGGGCCTAATCTGGCGCTCCATCATTGTCCCTCAGCCATGCAGAAAACGAAGTGTCACGCTGCGAGACGGCCCTGCAACGCACCTGTCGGATCTCACTCCTCTCTCTCTCTCCTCCCCGCCGTTCGCATCGTCTCCTCTCCACTTCCCGCGGACTCAGAGGAAATCCATGCCTTTTAGACTGGTTGAAAGCGTCGGCCTTCCTCTGGTCCGCCTCCCTCCCTCCCCCCCTCCCCCCACCCTCTGCAAAAAAGAGCTAACATCCAAACAAAAGGTCCCCTGTTCTTTTTGTGTGCAGCTCTTTTCCCCCCTACGGCTAGAACAACATTTATGTTGAACGTGTTATTACAACCACTGCCGTGCAGTGTGTGTGTGTGTGTGTGTGTGTCTGTGCATGTGTGTTGAGATGTTGGCCTTTGCTTCAGGCTTTCCTCAGTGTGCAAATGTTTCCCTATCATAGTGGGAAACGCTCCGGACTGCTGAGTGGGTTTTAACTCGGCGGCAGCGCGAGCGAGCTCTGCAGAGAGTCGGGTTTTCTTTTTTTCCTTTTTCTCGTCAGATAAAGGACCTGCTTGCCTTTGAGCATGGAAGAACAAAGTCCAGTGGGAACTGAGTTGCAGATGAAAAGACATGGCTGTATGTGTGGTGCTGAGCATGGGCCGAGTTGAAAAGTGCACAAAGCCACAGATGTCACGTCTTTGAGAGAAATCTTTGACTTTGTACCGCCGCCGTTTGACAGGAGGACGATGTGCTTTTTATCTCGTTTCCTCTTGTCTTGATTCCCCAAAATGATATCTTTTGGCGCCGCTGACATATTGATGAACCGACGGGCCGTTATCTCCGAGCAAGGTCATGCTGGCAGACGGAGACGAGGCTCGCACAGAACGGATGCGTTAGGTGGTCGCAAATATAAGAAGCACATATTATTCAAATCTGTGGGGCTGGGGAATAAAACAACCTCAAAACAGGACTTTTTTTTTTATTTATGTGCTCAATTTCCTTCCTCGATTACCTTTTGTCTGCCATTTTATCCCCTTTTAAAAAATGCAAAACATGAACAAAATCATATGAGTGGGTGAGTTTTGATGGTCTTCTCCTTCCGTCCTGCTGTGAAAGCCGGTCACACACTGCAGGGTTCTTCTAACCTTCACCCATTTAGAGACCGGGCACCTGAAGATGATAAAAGACAGACCTTCCTCTTCTGATCTGATGCACAGCGGAGCACAGCACACACTCACCGGTTCCTCAGCAGGGTTTTGGGTTCTTCAGGCTCAACGTTCCAAATCTCGTGCCGTCAAACGTCACTGTCAGTGGTTTTCCTGCATCCACCTCCAGCTGCATCTCGCGATGTTTGCGTTCATTCATTTTAGCGTCTCTCCTTGAAGCAGCGTGAAACTACCCAAAGTGCAAGACGCTGTCTTTTAAACAGACGTTTAAGTCTTCTGGATGTTTCTGTTGTTTGATTGATCACTGGTGATCCTCTCCATTACACCCAACAGTAACGCTGACCCGCTTGCTTCAGGTTGCTGAACTGACCTTTCTGCAGTTCTGCAGTTTAGACCATCAAGAACATTTAGAGTGAACCATCAGAAAAGAGACGTCCAGTGACGACCAGGACCGTAGAGCTAGAATCCCCAGTCCCCAGCAGTGCATGTTGGACGAACAAGACGTCTGCTTCATTATGTTCCTCTGGTAGATGTATTCCTTCTGTTGCCTTCAGTTCCTGCAGCACAGGGACCAATTTCCAGGCGATGAGTGAGGGAGGCCAGGTTTGAGATGTCTGCCGGTCGAGCCCCTTCACACCCCCGTCACAGCGGCCCCGGCCTGCTCAGAGCTGGAGACCGATCCAGTGGAGAGCATCCTGCCCGTCAGCTCTTCGATTAGTGGCCGGTTTTTAATCTTCATGAGCCTGTTGTTAGATTAGATTTGTGTTACTGTGACTGTTGATGTGATGATCAGTCCTTGATGTTCATTTCTGTCTCTTCCAGTAAACCTCGGGGCAACGCGGCCCGTCCTATGACCAGGCGCGCTCGGGCAGAGGAGGTCATGCACCTGGCTGTGGTGGCCTGTGGGAGCCGCCTGGACGAGACGGTCACCATGATCAAATCGGCCGTCCTGTTCAGCCTGAAGAAGATCAAGGTCCACATCTTCGCCGAGGACCCCTTGGCTCCGCAGTTTGAGGAGAAGGTGAGCCGTCTTTCCTCCAGCAATGCCAAGAATGCATGTTTTCTCATCGGAGGTGCGTTCACCCCCTGCCTGCCAGGCCTCTCTGAGCAGTGATTTAATGCAGCATGTGTTCAACACTCCTCTCTTTGTAATAGATGACATGAAGATCAGAGCCGTTCTGCCTCGGCCTCTCCGGCTGGCTCCGGCACAGCCATGTAACCCTTTTATCTCGAGGACGGGGCGTAATATATCACCGAGACGCGCGGCGTTTATCCAGCATCACTTCAAAGTCACCTCTACTGAGGAGCATGGCGCGACTGCGATCAGCTCCGCTGATACTGTAGCTTACAGTCCAGCAACGCCGCTTTAGTGAGCACACCTGAAGCACCACGCCGTCATGTGTGCAGCCAATCGCTGCCACGTGGAGAGACTTCTCCCTTCTGGAAGACGGGAAGTCGTGATAGTTGGGGATTGCTCACGCGTTAGCCTCTCTTGATGTCTGGTCACCAGAAACATCTGACAGTGCCTCAGGCTCTCTGGCGAGCGAGTGGTTAGAAAGACTCTTGATTCAGCGGGTTATATGAAACGGGGTGAAGCTTCCTCTGATTGGAGCAGGGGTGGAGTGTCAGAGGGCGGGGCTGTGGGGGAAGAAGTATGGGACAAAGGGTCACATGCATCATAAGCTGTGTCAGGAAAACCAAACCTGGCAGATGATCCCTGTGCACACGAACAACGCACAGCTGGAATCAACTCAGTTTACAAAGGAGAGACGGCTGTTTCTGCTCGCAGTGCCAGCTCCATCCACACTGCAGCGTTTCAAGTGAAAATGTATTTTCGCACCAAATAAAATGAGCATAAAAATGATGATTTCTCAACAAAAAGAAAAAAATTGATAGATCCATGTTGTCTACTCTGCATATGGTTATAAAATATAATGTATTTTTCCTGATAAGCATGTTTGATTAGCTGCAGTTTCATTGCCATTGCAGTGAAATGTTGATTATCAGATGCAAAGAATCCCTAAACTGCAGTTCGGTTTGGCTTGTGGGAATGTTAAGTTATGGAGTGTTGATATTAATGATAATGTGTATTTTAACACTGATGTAAAGTTTAAAACAATCACCATGCTTGAGACGGCATGAACTGTAACGCTGCAAGCATCTGCAGTTAAAAATGTGATGTTAAAAGGAATGAAAAGAGAAGAGCGTCTTTCTCGATGGACTATTAAAAGTCAAACAGTGTTGTCAAACTGAACATATCATAGAATAAGACATGAAACTCTGACTGTAGCACCATGATGGGGATCAGGTGTTTTTAGGTGTGTGTACTGGATTTATTGAGCTTAACAAATGTGTAGGCATTTCAGTCATCAGTACTGAAAATATTTCTATATTATGAGGTTTTGTTTCAGTTTTATTTGCTGATCTGTGTATAAAACTGCTGATTTAAACCGTCGCTCTTTAAATAAAACCCCAGCTGGCTGCTGTGTGAGCTTCACAGAGCAACATGCTGACTCCTCTCTCATCATCCTTGTTTCACCACTTGTTGCTCTTCTTTTCCAGCTGCACCAGTGGCCTCGCTCCATCTCAGCCAAGTTCCAGTACAGCATCTACCCCATCTCCTTCTCCGTGGGCAACGCCGACGAGTGGAAGAAGCTCTTCAAGCCCTGCGCCGCCCAGCGGCTCTTCCTCCCCGTAAGGCTCCCTCATCCCGCCTCATCCTCGCCGTGTTCACGCCGTCAGGCAGCGCCACACAAACGCTCCCTAATCCATAATTCACTTCATAACATTTTTCCAATGTTCGGGATGTTTTCATGATTAATTACTCAGACGATTATTAATGCTTTTGCGCGGTTTGCCTAACAAACCTTCAGAGACCTGATCTGCTGATTCAATCGGTCTGAGCCTGTTATTGATTTGTCCTCTGCTGGAGAAACAGCCGGATCACGCACCATGTAATGAACATATTGCTGGTCAGAGAGATCCATACTTGCTGTTTTGTCTGACTGGAAGGTGATCGACAGACGATCAATGGTCAGTTTGTCCGGAACACTTCCTGCAGATCTGAGTTCTCGCACCACTGCAGTGATTAATTAAAGCAATTCCGACAAAACAAACTGCGCCGAAGCTTCTGGATTCGCAGTGAGTGTGTCGGGAGCTGGTCCTCCTCGCACCGCCCCGGCTCCTCCGTCACTTCATCACTCTGACATTTAAAAGTCCTCCAATGTAAATGTGAGAGAGAGTCGATATCTAAGTGCCACTAATTGAAGTCGCCCACCGAGCAACTCTTTGTGTTTTCACGTCTTGAAGAATTAAATCTGTCACTCAGCCGTTGTCTGGATTTCATATTGTGAAAGCAGTGACGGTGGAGAAGGCGGTGAACTCGCTCGCTCGCTCGCCCTCCTGGAAGGCCGCTGCATTTCGGGCGCCGGCCTCGGTTTGTTCAGTTAGTTCCCCCTCCGCTCGTCATGGTTCGAACTCTACTCTTTAACCTTCTCTCCTCGCTCTCTGTAGTTTTTCCGCCATCCGTCGACGGGACAATTCATCCGGGAGTTTTAATCTCGCCCTGGCCTCGTGTTACTGATCATAGAAATCAGCAGTTTATTCTGATGCGGCGGCGCTCCAGCCTCGGTGATCGATGGTATCGGGCGTAGAGTTTGGGATGCTGCTCTGCTCTAACTCTAGCAGAGAGTCGGGCCTCGTGAGGAGGGAGATTCATCACTGACACTCGTCTGCCAGAAACCACGACTTTCTGCATCTCTTGGAATAAAAACCCTTCCTTTTATTTATTTATTTATTTATTTATTTATTTTTAAATTAAGCCAGCCGGGCCAGTCTGTAGATGCTGAGTCTTCAAATCTTCAAACAAACCTGTGTCTTCTCTCTCTCTTAAGTATGAACTGAAGCTGAATAGTTAAACTTGATAAGGTCTCAAATAGAAGCCACTTCACTTAAACTCTTTTCAAAATCTGATCTTAATTCACTTTAGATTCTGTGTGAAAGGACAGTGTGTATTATGATGCAGTGTGTGATTCCTCAGCAGTGTGTTGTGTGATCAGTCGCAGCCTCGTCAACACAGGCCACATTATCTCCCTCCGCACAGCCGCCGTCTTATCTCACCTTCACACGTGAGCGCGTCTTCTTCCCGCCGTTGAATCATGTTCTGTCGTCTGGACTGCCCCCCCCCCCCCTGCAGGTCATCCTGAAGGATGTGGACTCGCTGCTGTACGTGGACACGGACGTCCTGTTCCTGCGGCCCATGGACGCCATCTGGAGCCTCCTCAGGTCCTTCAACCGGACCCAGCTGGCCGCCATGGCGCCGGAGCACGAGGTGCCCAAGATCGGCTGGTACAGCCGCTTCGCGCGCCACCCCTTCTACGGGGTGACGGGGGTCAACTCCGGGGTGATGCTGATGAACCTCACCAGGATCCGCAGCACGCTGTTCAAGGTAAAGCTGGAAGAAGCTGGCGTTCCCCCGGTTTGAAGGGTTTGTTTCTCTGAGCTGAGAGCTGGGAGCGGGCTGTGACTGGAGCTCTCCAGATTGCCACGCTCGCATCCCAGCGTTCTGCCCTCAGAACTCAATTTAGCCGCTTTAATACTGGAAACAGATTGCAAAAAGAAAAACGGGGAAGCCGGAATATAAATGCGCTCCTCCCTTTGATGGCGAGGCTTTTGAACGGCTGCGTGTGTGGATGTGGGTTTTTCAGAACAGTATGATTCCCGGCGGCCTGTCGTGGGAGGATCTGCTCCATCCGCTGTACCAGAAGTACAAGAACCACATCACCTGGGGGGACCAGGACCTGCTCAACATCATCTTCCACTACAACCCAGGTACACACGCCGCTCGGCTCGTGTTTGGAAACTGTTGATGGATCTGGCTGTGTAAACACACCGGGGGCGGCAGCAGATTGGCTCCCAGCTGCAGCGGACAGATGTGGGCATTAGGCGTTCGGCGCCGTCGGCGGAGCCGGTGTTTACCCGACAGGAGCGTCTGTCTCCCGTGTGGAAGCGTGGAGCTCTCTGCTGTCACAGGAAGAAACGTTTGAATTTTTGTACTATTAAAAAAAAAAAAAACGGGCAGACAGCAGCAGTTTGATGATGATCGCGGCGCAAACAGGCCTTTTAAATGAAAACACATCATTTTTGCGTTTTCATATCAGGGTAAAATCTAACTTGGACAGACGATGAAGTTAGATTGCCATTAAAAAACTGCTTTTTAATAGCATGAGCCAAACTCTGGTTTGTTCTTCAGACAAAAGGAGTAAGTTAAAGTCAGTATCAGTTTAATGCTTCCAGACTGCACCGACAAGGTGTGAAGTGAAGGAGGTTTGATATTCGATGGCAGGCAGGCTGATCGGATCAGAGGCAGACTCTAGAATACGTCCGAACAAGACGACTCTCTTTGTACAGAATGTTTCAGCAACACAAAGTGCTTTTTTTCCCCAACAATTGTGCACTTTATGAAAACTAACACAGAAAAAAGCAGCGTGGGTCCTCTCTGGGAACATATGGAGCACTGAGGGTGTGCCACGTCAGTACTTTTCATTCCTCTTAGACCCTTTTTTTTTTTTTTATAGATCCAACAAGAGCTGCAGTTTTGGAGCTCGATATTTAATCTTATGCATCAGTGCTGAAGGACAAAATGTTCACTTGCTGTCTCATACAGCAGAGGGGAATCAGGAACTAAATATATAATCTTTGCATAATTAAAAACAGGCTAAACTGAGGAGCCAAAAAGTGAACATACGTGAGAGTGAAATGTAGTGTGGAGCAGGGGATGAAATGTTTCCTGGCAGCAGCGACTGGAAATATGTGTTCAGCCTCGTCCAGCAGCTCTCTGGGAATTCCTTCCAAATCCTCATTGCATAAAATACTCGATGCATTTTCTGCATGTTCAGTTTGGACTCCGGGGCAGAGAGTACGAGTTGGCAGAAGTACTCAAAGAAAGAGCAAGCATGGTGTGTTTATACGGTGTGAGGGGAGGAGGAGGCTGGAACAACACAGAGCACTGACGTGTGATTGTCTGATACTGTAAGACAAAAATGTGATTTAAATCCCCTGCTGACGGGTCGTCACCGCGCGTCCCCGAGGACGAGTCTCCCCCCAAAACTGCTCCGCTTTCTTCTGAAAGATCGTCCAGCAGCTGTGGAATGCCATCACATCTGGGAGAGACGCAAATGTTTTGACAGAGGTGAACGAAAAAGAGAAGGGAAAAAAAGCAAAGTTGAATGGATGAATGAATTCAGCCTTTTAAGAAGGAAAAAAATGACTTCAGGTAAACCAACGACATCAAAACAGTGAAGTTTATTGACTGGATGTGTCTTACTAATGATATAAAAAAAAGCTTAGGGGGCATGTTTTATTTATTTAAATCATATGTTGCTTTTATTTATTTCAGTTTCATTGCAGGTCTGTGCTCCCTGCTGTTTTTACTCTTCCTTGTTTTTTTAACGTCTCTTTCAGTCGTAGTATGAACTCTTCTGTTACCGCAGAATGAATCTCCTCAGGCGTCCGAGCGACGCCGTGAACTCAGAAAACGTTCTCATTCCACTGTATAGCGCCAACAAAATCAGCATCCCAGAGATAGGATTGGTCAGTGTGGGGGAAACAATTATTCCCCAAAAGGATTAATAAACTATGATCAGTTAGTTTAGTTTTGTTCTATGCTTTATTTTTTCATTACAAAAAGAATCAGCAGCACCCACTAGTGGCCGTACATAAAAACTGCATTGTTTTCCTCGTTTCTGCCGTTTCTCTTTGAAACGTACATCATCTTGAGAACGTTTTAATTTGAAATGTCCTTTCAAACAGGAGTCCGAGCCTCCCTCTGCTGCTCCTGTGATAACGAATCCTCCGTTTGATCGTCCTCTAAAGGAACGCCGTGTTCTCATGCAAATGGCGCCGACAGAGCGGGACGTGGTCGCGTCTACGCGGCTCATTAGGATTATCTGATCTGTCCCTGCAATGATGAGCTCGTTCTGAACGGATCGCAGTGTGAATGATGTTTTTGCTGTATGAACAACACTCACTTCCTCATCCTGACCTTGTAACGTGTGAATTGGGAGTTGCCGTCCTGAAATGTGTTTTCATACTGTACTTCATACAGATACAACCTGACACATCCGAGGAGTCCCAATCAAATCCTCACCGTGTCGCCATAGCAACAACAAAAGCTCCACGTGGTTTTAGCAGAAGGCACGGCTGATCTCCTGTCGCTCCTGTGTGCCTGCAGAGTGTCTGTTCATCTTCCCCTGCCAGTGGAACTACCGGCCCGACCACTGCATGTACGGGAGCAACTGCAAGGGCGCCGAGGAGGAGGGCGTGTCCATTCTCCACGGCAACCGGGGGGTGTACCACGACGACAAGCAGCCGGCGTTCAAGGTCGTCTACGACGCCATACGAGACGTGAGTTTCCTCCGGGTTTCGGGTTCGAGTCCCCGCCGCGGGGCGGGGCTGGAGCGGAGCGTTGAAACGAGCCTTGCACGAGAGCCTCTTCCAGTCGGGTGGTATTTTCCCGGCGGCTCAGAGAAAGAGCATCTCCCCCCCTCTGTTTACTGTGCCATGCAGATTCGCTCCTCTTGCTGGCATTAAACAATCTGGGTCAGTTTTTAAATTTAGAATTTGTTTTCCTGCACCAGCCGAGTCGGTTCCCTCTGCTCCGCCGAGATAAGCCTCTTAAAGACCGAGCCGGGTCGTAATTTATGATTAATAGCGAGCTCCACCCCGCCCCTGCTGGCAGAATTTGTAAATGGCATTTAGAATGAGATGTTACGTTAGGAAAAAGAGGAGAGGAAAAAACGACAACAACGTAATGATGAGGCGTTTGTGTGTTTGTGCAGTTTCCCTTCGAGGACAACATGTTCCGGTCGCTCTTCTACCCCATCCAGACCAAGTTCCTGGACACGGTCAACACGCTGTGCGGACGCATTCCCCAGGTCTTCCTCAAGCAGGTGGAGAAGACCATGAGGAAGATGTTCGAGGAGAAGGTGGTGCACCACGCCCGGCCGCACAACTAAGGAGAGAGGGAGGGCGAGGACTCTCACCTGGAGGAGAGGTGGAGCGCCCAGCCCGGCGCTCATAGAAAAAATGTGGGAATGTGGAAAAACGGCAGCGGAAGACTCAACCGCTGCTTCTTCTCCGTCAACATGCGTAAAAACTCTGCCGTCATCTCAAGAGGGGAAGAAAAACTTCCGGAACTGTTCTTGCAACTTGGGAGAACGACTTGAAGCAGTCGATCCAGGAACCACTCCTCTAAGATCGTGAATGTTCTACCTTGTAATGTGAGCCTGCGTGAACCAGAAGACTTGGTGGTTTTGTTCTGCAGCCGCCTAAAGAAACCACTGACAGTATTACTAAATACAGCACAGCAGTTTAAAAAAAGAAAAAGTTGAGTATCGAATGTGACAATGCACTTTGAGAATGATTTTAGGACTGGATTTTATTTGTATACATGTAAAATGCAAGATTTTCTGACTGGATGGAAACCAAAAGTGCTAGCAGTTAAAAAAGAAATCATATCAGAAGTGATTATGTGCCATATAAATGTTCATGTCTGCCATGTTTACCTTTGAAAGGAAGTGAGTGGGACGGAAATCGGTCTCTCCAGGATCTCTCAATCTCTGTGGTTTTTACAGCCAGATTCTCAAACTTCACGGATGATCAGATATTCTTATCATAATGGGGAATATTGACCACACGAATTATGTAATTATGTGAATACTGAGGCATTCACCTCTTTATTTTCCTGTTTATTTTTTTTATTTCATTTTTTAACCTGTCCAGCATGGACGCAGCAGAATGGAGGTCTGGCTGCTGTTGTGTTCCAGACAGATTTGCTCTTCCAAGAGGAGCTCATAAGCATAAAGCTCCTCTTTTTAACATGCTTCCTTACTTTATTTATTTTGAGTACTGATGCATGATATTGCTGGACCTGACAGGGGGGCAAGAAGATTGGTAGGGAGACAGAGAGTGAAAGAAACAAGTGAACAGACAAGCAGACAACAACAAAACAAAGAGTGAAGAGAAGGAAGAGAGAGCAAAGATACAATGGTCTTTTGAGCGGCTACTGCACCTGCACAAAGGTGTGACAGAGGACATCCTATGGACTTTTGCTGGAGATTATAGCTGGTAGCAAACTGGGGTGTGAAGCTGAGGATCCAGGTATGAAATTACACCAGAGCATCAGGAGAGGCCTAATACAGATAACGATTAGTCGAACCCACCACAAGACAATGTGGCCGAGTCCACATGCAGAATATGAAGAGCGATTAAAGATCAGCGTGATCATGCAAATGTGATAGTGATCATGCATATATGACCTCTGACCCCTGAGAAGACCAGAAGCAGGCTGGAGAGGCCCTCAGACAAGCGGCAGCCATCCCGGAGCCCAGATCCGAGCTCCTCCCCCAGGCAGACGTCCACACACCGGTCCAGACAGGGGCAGAGGAAGGCCCCTGGCAGCCACTGGGCCTGGGCCCCAGGGGACCAAGACCGACAGGCCCCCCCAAGGGTATCACAGCCCCCCCAAAACTTTCCCGTCCCCCTCCCTCCTCCCTGCCCCTCCCTCCAGCCACAAAACGCAGGTAAATTCCTTGTGATGTTCACAGTGCTTTCATTTTGTCTCTGTCTCAAACAGCTCTCTCTCCACATGTTTGAGGAGAATGCAGAATATTCTCCCATCCGCTCCAGTGCATTTTGGAGAGAGACTTTCTCGCTGAAATCCAAAAATTCACACGTTTTTACAAACTCGCTGTGGCTATATGGATGATCCTACTGACAGCTATTTTTAACTCAAAATTGCTTTCAGCGTTTTTCAAGGTTTTTTTTTTTAGCTTTTTTTCAACTTTTTGAGCTTTTTTTGAAACTTTTGAAACTTTTTACCTTATTGGAGCTTTTATTCAACTTTTTCAGCTTTTTTCAACTTTTCTTCTTGAGCTTCTTCTGCATTACAATATAGCATTTTCAGCTCAGCGTTCACACTTGCCTTTTCTTAAGGAGATGCAAATTTTTAGTTGCTACAATGATGATGCCATATTAAAAAAAAAAGCCACAACTACATGTTTCAGGATTATTGGAGGCCATGTGACTGCAATACTACGCACAAGCTACATTCCCCTTAAACGTTGACACAACACAGAATTAGTGACAGTGGAGACAACGTGCAACGCCTTCCAGCATTTTAATGTGGGGGAAGAAAAAAAAAAACAGCAGGAAAATAAAATTGGAAGCACCTGTAAATGTTCAGAGGTTTGAGGGGATTTCTGTTAATTACTGCAATTGAAAGATGGAGATCTCCTGGAGGGACTTGTGTGTGTGTGTGTGTGTTCAAGTGTGTGTGTGTGTGTGTGTGTGTGAAAACACTTTCAACATCATTCTCTGTAATGATCTACATGACGTATTGTTTCAACCTGGAAAGTGAAAATGTCTGTTTGTAAATAAAACAATGCAATGTACCGAGTCTGCGTCCCCCAGCTACACACACACATTTCTCGTTAACCAGTCGAGACAGAAACTCAGTGTTATTCAGCTACATCTGGACGGGTCAGAACGGTTTACAGGTCATTCTGAATTTGTTGAGTGTTTCAGAAGGAGCAGGTCTGCTGGGATTTTTACTGAGAGCTACGTCCAGGATTCATGGTTCATGTTGTTCAGTCTCTTCAGATTTCTAACTTCACTATTGTGACGCAGGTAATTGTTTTGGTTTCAGCATCTCTAAAAGAAAAGCAGGAGGTAGGCGGACTGAGATTAATGAATGAGAGATCAATGTAATTTAGCCCATTTGTCTTCATTTTTAATCGTTAACAAAATTATGTGGAGAGTATTTGTGATTAAATCGGGGAAGAAACGGCGGAAAGTGATTTCACTCAACCTAAATCAGCATTACGAGCCACACATGGATGAAGGAGAAGGCAACAACAGGAAATTAAACAATCAAAAATCCAAAAATAGTAACTATCAAGTCTTATCCTAACATGAGACGACTGGAGATTTTGCTGTGAATCTACGCAGTAGATCGTCCAGCAGCAGGACTCTTGTCAAAATTTGCATGACACTTGTGATTTGCACTTTTTTTGACACCACTGATCGGTTTTTCAACAGGCGTGCAACATTTGCACGACAGTTACGTATGAGAGACGAAACGTGTGCGCCATCGAGCTGCTGCAGGCTGAAGCCTCATTTCCTATTCCTCTCTCTTAATATCCAGAAACTAAAACGAGAAGAGTTTGACACATCACAACAACTCTCTTCAAAATTCAAGCGACACGACCCACGACTCGTCTGAGGAACAAACAAACTCCCCCCCCCCCGGGAATGATTTGAGACGTCTTGGAGAGTCCTCTCCTCGGTTTGTTGCAGCTCAGTGAGATCGGAGCTCTAAACACTGACAAGTGGAACTTTGATGAGCCGCTGCTATAAAAAGACGGCACTGACTGACACACCTTACAGCTAAAAATAGAATCCCACGCTTCAGTGGATCAACAGTGGAGGACTGGGAGACGCGTCGCTCTCAATTACGGTACCTCTCCCACCACATCCAGATCTGAGTGGTGAATCATACGGCGACACGAAAACGTCCAGACTCATTTCTCCAGTTAAGACTGCAGATCAGTGTCTGGTCTTAACACATTGTTTCCTTGTTTGCACCATGTTTGCGTGTGCACAGGAGAGCAGTGTTTTGAAAAAGCTGTGTTTTCCACCGTTCCCACAAAGACGGGGCCGTTTTCAAAACGCTGTGCTTTCAGTCTCTCCGAGCGCCATTATTGTGTGAAGACACTCAAAACGGAACTAATGTTTGACATTTTCTACTTGAAAACTTCAGGCAAATGGATCCTTAGTATGGATTTAGATATTTAAATGCTAATGTATGCTGCTTTCTCCACCATGACCAAACAATCTGAACGGCCAGCAGACTTCCAGCAGATGCCAGTGTTAATACTGCCTTCAGCTTTACGGCAGCTGTGTGACACTCTAGTGTTAGCGTGGCCCAAAATCTGTAGGCTATGGCTCATGCATCATGGTGAATCCTGAAGCAGTTAACGGCTTAGAAAGGCTCCGAGCTGCTTCATGTCCAATGTCAAGTGTTCACAGTCAGAGAGGATTAACCGCCGTGATTTCTGCCGCTGTTACTTCCCTGGGATGCGTCAAAGACAAACATCAACACTCTGCTTTCCTTTTTTTTCTAGCAGGACTTTACACTTCATCCACAGCACCTCCCAGCTGTTTAGCCACAGTGGTATCGCCGAGTTAATCTTCTCAGTTTGAGTGAGACTGAAAAACAGTCTCAGCTGGGGGACTTATTGATGCTTCTCCTGCCTCTGTGGGTTTTATCTCCAATAATTGGCTTAAATAGATCAAGCTGATACGAAAAAAAAGACTATGCAAATAAATGTCCAATTAATTGTAGTTGTGAAATGTCGCAAATGCAACATAACATAATTTATGAGTGATGTTATCATGTATCTTCATTTTGCCCTCAGACAACAATATACATATCTATCTATCTATCTATCTATCTATCTATCTATCTATCTATATATATATATATATATATATTTATGTGTGTGTGGAACCAGGGCACCCTGATGAGAAGTCGGCTACTGGGACAAAAAGACGAGTATGGACGAGATCAACAGCTGATCCATTGATCGAATGAGACAGCCCGGACCCAGTGGGTGTCAGCGGTTTACTTAACCTCGGGCTCCTACCATGTGGAACCGGCTCCCAGTTTTGCTTCACTTCTCTCCTTTCTTTCATGCAATGTTTTAAAGCTATGTGTCATTGACCATTGTTTATCTTGTAGTCTATATACTCTCTGTTGACACAAGAAATGTATCCGTCTATCCTATTCCTTTCTCTCTCTGTCCCCTCACCCCAATCGGACTAGCAGAAAGCCGCCACCTCTGAGCCTGGTTCTGCAAAGGCTGCTTCCCTTTAAAAGGGAGCTTTTCCTTCCCACAGTTGAATGTGCTTGCTCATGTGGATTTGTTGGGTTTTCTCTGTGTCTAGGTTTTATGTGTCTCTGTGTCTTTATAAATAAAGCTGAATTGAATTGAATCAGAAAACATGGCATTGATGGAGTGCTAATATCGGAGCAAGTCCAATAAAAGAGGGTATATGCAGAGAATGTGGGACGAATGGTTGGTCAAACAGTGAGATTGGGTTCCAGGCACCAATAGAAGAAACGCTCAAGGGGAGAGCAGCTGACCTGAAGAGAAGATCATGAAGTCCTGGGGAACATTACTAACTCCTGCTTGCCAAGGCTGAAGAACAGAGTGCCAGAAAGATCTCTACTAGACGATGTAAATAAAGCACTGCTAAGTATCCCCACCCAGAACATCACTGAGAAAAACCAACTGATCTCATACCTGTGAAGGCATACCTCATGCCTCCCTTATCCCCTTATCCGGGGAGCTTTCACACCTGTACTGAGTACTTCAAAACTGTATTTATCGGCAGATTAAAGAAAGCTGAAGCAAAAAAAGAAAAAAAAAAAAGAGAACAAACAACAACAATTGCAACATGAACTATTTCAAATATATTTATTTAAATGTACACTTATATGGACACAATCATGAGCCATAACTTTTTCGTACAAAAAAGATATTAATAATAAATAAATAATAAAACTTTTTTTTTTAAATTTACATTAGCACAATTTAGATTGCTTTATTTGAAAGTATACAATAAGAATAATTCAAAATATAGGCTACTTCTTAATTTTCTTGGGTTTTTTTCAGTTTGAGTTTCAGTTTGATTGAGGATGAAACAATTATGCGAAATATATATTAATTGACAAAACAGCTATGGCTAAAGGGGCTAAAATGTTAAAACAACCTCAGCTAAAATGGCTGAAAAAACTGTTGATACTAGTATAACAGTTAAGTTTATGAACTGAGTTACACTTATTTCTAAGAAGGGGAAAAGTTCTCTGTTCTTGATAAACAGGTAACATGCACAATAGATCAATCCTCCAGTCAGGTGATTCTGACCATTAGCCTGGCTCCACATCTGGAAATGGGTCCCCGGGCGCTTTCCGCAGCTGCCCACTGCTCCTTACGGAATGCTTCAGCGGCATCGAAGGATGGGTTAAATGCAGAGGACAAATTTCGTTGTACATTTACTGTATAATGACAAATAAAGCACCTTTACCTTTACCCTTATAAATGTGAGGAACTCTGTCCCAGCATGAAAACCTAACATGTGGTGTATGAGGATGAGGAACAACTCAGTTTTTTTCCATCACAAATATCAGCATCATGTCAACCAAACTGGCATTTCAAGGATTAAAATCTAAGTTCATATGTAATATTTTATTTCTGTGGACTTCGATAAAAGGTGGGAAAATATATTTGTGCTAGCTGAATGTAAAAAAAAGGAAAAAAGAAAAGACTGAAGCTGTGAATCTCAATAAATCCAGTTTCTCACACATTCATGACACAGTTTCGACCTAAAATAAATTATTTTGTTTGAATTGACTGTTTAATTAAAAGTATTGTGTAAAGTCTGTGATGTTTTAGCGCCATCGAAGTTCCGCGAGCGACCCGGTGCCAGGGACCCACGGGAACCTCGCGCGCTGGTCGCGGACAGTGACCTCACGGCGCCATATTAAACCCCTCCCTCCTCTGCTCCCCCTCCTCCCGTCAGCCTGTAGCTTAGCCGCAGCTAGCAGCTAGCCGCCAGTCTCCTTTTTTTAACCATCCACAGCACCGACACGGGGCGGACGGCGTGATGGAAATTGACTCGCTTCAAGAGGCGCTCAGAGGTGGCTCCTTCTTATTTCGATAGCTAATATTCTGATTTTACTCTCGACATATTTACGTTGATTTGAAACGGTTTATTTTGTGTTATTTAACGGGTTGTAGCTTACGAGCTAATGTGGCTAAGCTAGGCAGTGCTAACGTTAAGGTCTGTGACAGACCGCTACAATGAAATAGTTCGCCGACGGTCGGGTGCATTATCGGGGGAGGACAGCTGCCTCTCAGCTGCTGTGCCCCTGAACCTGTGTGTGTCTGTCGGCAGGCCTTTTAGCTGTGTGTGAGACATGTTTGACAGAGATAAGTGTGTCTGCTCGGTGTTTGCCGGTGTTTCGTTTTATCTGGTTTCCAGGTTAACTGGTGACCGACTTCCTGTAGCGTCCGGTGTTGCTGCTTTTAAAAGCAGATGTAGAAAACCTGACAGATATCCTGAGCTGTCGCGACTAATGCCGCTTACCCTCACTTACAGAAAAGTTTCTAGTGTCGTATTTTTTGTGAGTTCCTTTTTATTCCTTGCTGTTAACACCCTCCAAGGCGGACGCTGCAAGAAGTCGGTCACCAGTTAACAGCGAAACCAGTACATCTGAAACACCGGCCGCAGCTAACTCGACCTGCTAGTCAATATGCTAAACTTGAGCTAATTGTAGCTTTCAAGCCAAGTTGAACATGTAAATATCTAATATTTTTAATATGCCATTCTTGAACATGCCGCCTGTGGAATCTGTCAGTAAGCTGCAGCAGCTGTTAGCTACTGGCAATGTTGCTATTTATGTTTTAAAGGCAGACTTACAGAAAGTGAAGGTTGATCACAGAGTAAATCACAGCTTGTACCTTTCTGTTCTCATGTAGGTTTCTGCTTTGATTCACACGCTTGATCGTTTTCCTCTTTACAGATTTTGACAAAAAAGCAAAAAAGGAGCCATGTCCTCTCCTGGAACAGTTTCTATGCCACATTGCCAAGACTGGGGAGACCATGTAAGTGATCACAACAGGCCTAAGTGTTGCTGTATTCACTGCACTACTTCCACACACTCACACATACATTGTTTCTGATGGTGATTTAACTCCAGAGGTGTAGCTTTAGTGGATTTCCAAGCCGGGTGATCGTTTCCCTCCACCTGAAATAGCTGGAACACAGAGTTATACTGTAGTTTGAAGATTTTCGTACTAGTTGATGAGTTTACTCTCGCCACACCAGCAAAAATCTGTTGTTGAAACAGTAAAGGACTCTTGTTTTGGTAGTAAATAGTTCAAATGATGTTATTCCAAAGCAGGAACCTCAGTGAATGTGTGCTAGAAATGAGTCCTGAACTCACATGGTGGGCAGTCAGCCCTGTTTTGTTGGATCAACAGTCTGAGTTTACGGGGGGTCAACTGTGACCTATTCAGTGGCATTCCACTGCCCACCAACACAGCAGGGAAACTCACAGAGGCAAACAACAGGCAAGGGGTGAAACCAGGAAACATGCGTCAGCTGTTATTTTTACTGTCACAGTGAGGGAATCAAAGGTGTCGTGCGTCACGACGGATCAACAGGTTCAAAGTTATGTTGATGAGGTGTAACTTCGCATGCTCCCCTGTTTTATCTGCTTGTTGTCAGTTTGACTTTTGCATTTGTGAGTGATTCTGATAGTTTTCCACTTCTCCTTCAGGGTCCAGTGGTCTCAGTTTAAGAACTACTTTCTGTTCAAATTGGAGAAAGTGATGGACGACTTCAGAGCCTCGGCGCCCGAGCAGAGAGGCCCCGCCAACCCCAACGTGGAGTCGGTCCCCTTTGAAGACATGAAGGAGAGAATCCTCAAAATTGTGAAAGGATATAATGGGTGGGTAACTCCAGATGTATGTAAAGGTAGATGAAGGACTTTCACATTTTGTTTGGTGTCTTTTAGCTCAGCCTGACCTCTGATGGCTGTGCAAGCTTTTTAGGAATAGCCAGTGAGATTGTCAAGTTGTTTTTATGTCAATGACGTCTAATTAATTTTTATTTTATGTTAATAGAGTCAAAAAGTGTATTATGCTGCACTGGGCAACAGTTGCTGTTGTTAGCATGTATTCAGCGCAGTAATTATTGAAAAGTCTCAATAGAAACTGCCCCCATCATCAAGATGACACTCGTCACATTGCACAACTAACACTAAAAAAACTCTTAAATTAACAGTGAGAGGACTGAATTATCAAGCATGTGAAACATTTGTATCACATCTCGACTTTATATTTAATCAGTGAAACCATCCATCCTGACAGATACTGGGATGAATGCTCTCCAGTGCTTGAATATGGATCAGATGTGCAGTCCTCAACACTCGTCAGCCTTGGAGCCTGTTGTGATACCTGTTTCAGTTCTGTAGTGAAACAGTAAAAGCTGCTGCGCCAAACGGATTGGTTTTGATTTGAAAGCTTGTCTCGATCTGCTTCCAAGTACCTCTGGTGTGCTTTGATTGAAGTTGGATCAAACACAGCCTGAGAATGTCCGTGTCTTCTTCACGGATTTTTGACCAGCAAAGGGCTCTTAAATACACAAACTGTAAACACAACATATTTTAAGGCTTTCACAAAAATGTGTGTTGCTTGATGGCTCTTTCATGTCCCACAATGTTCAGTGATGAAAATGATGCCAGGAACAGTCTTCCTGTACAGCCATTCCACTCAAATCAGAGTTCACACAGTAGCATCCTTTTGTCAGCCAAGAGCGCAATCACAGAGGAATGTTTTATTGACATCAAGAATCATTATGCAAGAACGACATGCTGGAATTTTTTTGTCCAATATCATATTGAAAAGGCTGTAGTTTGCATGTTTCAGCCACCAGTTGGTGTGTTTTTGTAATACAGCCGCCCACATATACACACAGTACAGTAACAGAAGCTTCTGAAACTGTCAGCGCTGCGCGTTTCAGATAAACTGCATTTTCTATGTTTATGCAGAGACCACCCTGAAGGACCTGCTTTCAGACAGTCGAATTGCTCTTATCTTGTAATCAGACAGCCAAAATTAAACAAATGTTTCCAGTTTATTCTTGAAATCATTGCGTAAATGAGGTGGAAATTGATGTGAATGTTTTAAAATACGTCAAACTCGCCAAAATGTCTCATGACGTGTTCTACCACGAGATCAATTTGTGGCTCTTTTTTCTTATTTAGAATCCCATTTACGATCCAACGCCTGTGTGAGCTGCTAACGGAACCCAAGAGGAACTACACAGGAACAGACAAGTTTCTTCGAGGGGTGGAGAAGGTCTGTCTTCCTGTCAGAAATGTTCAAAATAAACTTTCAAAATAGAAAAAAAAAAAAAATCACAAATGTCGTTTCATGGAAATTGATGTTTTGGAAATAATTTTGGAATTCCCTTTTCCTTCCAGAACGTCATGGTGGTGAGCTGCGTCCATCCAACCTCAGAGTAAGTGATGTCTCAAATTACAGTTTGTTTGTGTTTTTTTTTGGGGCGGTGTTGAAGTTGAGTGTTTTCTTCTGTGAAATTGCTTCTTGCAGGAAAAACGGCTGCAGTGCTGTCAACAGAATGAATGGAGTGATGCTTCCTGGGAACACATCTGCCTTTACAGAGAGGTTTGTATCCAGCGCCTTTTTTAATCATCAACATATTCAAAAACTAGGGATGCACCGATACCACTTTTTTAAAAGAACGCGATCCTTTGGTGGACTCGCCACCCACCGAGGGAACCGTAGGGTCCTGATGCAGTGTAGATTGGGTGGCAGCCAATGACCCGATCCCTGGACAGACTGGTTCTTGTGACATGGAATGTCACTTCGGCAGAAGGAGCCTGAGCTTGTGAGGGAGAATGAGAGGTACCGGCTAGATATAGTTGAGCTCACCCTCCACACGCAGCCTGGGCTGTAGGAACCAACACCTTGAGAAGGACCGCACTCTCCACTTCTCTGGTGTCGCCCACGGTGAGCGACAGAGGGCCAATGTGAGTTTGCTTGTAGCCCTGCAGCTCAGATTTCAACGGCCAGGTGGGCGGCAACAGTGAGACCTGGAGGATGGTGATTCGCATGCACAGCCTCCCTGATCTTAACCTGGGTGGTGTTCCATTATTGGACTTCTGTGCTAGCCAGTTTGCCCATAACAAACACCATGACCATGGTGTCAGTAAGTGCACTTGGCACCAGGACACCCTAGGTTGGGGGTCAATCATCGACTTTGTTGTTGTCATTTGACCTCTGACCTCATGTCTTGGACACTCGGGTGAAAAGAGGAGCAGAGCTGTCGACCAATCACAACCTGGTGGTGAGTTGCATTCACTGAGGCTGAGATCTCAGAGGTGGACTCGTCCGTCACTGAGGTGATTGGTAAGCTCCTCGGTTGCAAGGCACCGGGGGTGGATGAGATTCGCCCTGAGTACCTTAAGTCTCTGGATGTGCAGGGACTGTTTTGATTGACACGTCTCTGCAGCGTTGCATGGCAGTTGGGGACAGTGTCTCTGGATTGGCAGACTGGGGTGGCGGTTCCCCTTTTTAAAAGAGGGACTGGAAGATGTGCTCCAACTTCAGGGGGATCACAGTCCTCAGCCTCTCAGGAAAGTCTATTCCAGGGTACTGGAGAGGAGGATTTGACCAATAGTCGAACCTCAGATCCAGGTTTTCGTCCTGTTTGTGGAACACTGGACCAGCTCTCTACCCTACATAGGTTGCTCGATTGCTCGTGGGAGTTCGCCCAACCAGTCCACATGTGCTTCGTCAATTTTTGAGAAGGAGTCCGACCGCGTTCCTTTGAATATCTTGGTGGGGGTACTTTGGGAGTATGGAGCCCAGTGTTTAGGGCCGTCCGGTCTCTGTATGATCGAAGCAGGAGCCTGGTCCTCATAGCCAGCAGTAAGTCAGACCTGTTTCCAGTGCATGTTGGACTCTGGCAGGGCTGACCTTTGTCAGCGGTTCTGTTCCTAATTTTCATGGACAGAATTTCTGGGGGCCGGAGGGGGTCCAGTTCAGTAGCTACAGATTTCATCTCTGTTTTTTGCAAATGTTTTCTTGTTGGCTTCATTGAAACCTGGACTGAGTGTGAAATGATGGGGATGAGGATCAGCACCTCCAAATCCGAGGCCATGATCTTCGAATCAAACAAAGTGGTCTGCCCTCTTTAGCTCGGGGGAAAAACCTTGCCCCAAGAGGAGGAGTTCAAGTATCTCAGGGTCTTGTTCTTGAGTGGGGGAAGGATGGAACATGAGATTGAGAGACGGATTGGTGCGTTTGTATTAATGCAGTTTTGTTGAAGAGGAAGCTGAGCCAAAAGGCGAAGCTCTTCATTTACCGGTCAGTCTATGGTTGTACCCTCACCTATTGTTTTGAGCTGTGGATCATGACCCAAAGGACAGGATCCTGGATACAAGTGGCTGAAATGAGCTTCCTCTGTAGGGTGGCTGGGTGCTCTCTTATACCCCTTTCCCACTGCAACTAGCGGGTCGTCCCGTGTCTGCGACCCGCTAACTATCGCCTATTTAGATGCCTTTCCCACTGCCTGCAGACCCGGGTCTCACCTCCTGCTGGCGAGCCGCGTCGCTGCGTTTTCCCGCACTGATGGTGTCCCACGTTGATGACATCATCAGCACGACGGAGCAAAACTAAAGTAAACAATGCAGCGGAAAACAGTCCCTGTTACCTGTAGACGAATCTCCTCTTCCCCACGGATCAGGGGAAGCTCTCTGGTCTCGCTGTCTTGCCAATGCTGGGTCATGTTGACGAAGGAAATCTCATGCTGTGTCCAGAAACAACAACTGGCGTGCTAACGTAGCCGCGCTGCGTCGACGTCATCATGTAAGTTCCCGGATGTGTCCCTCCCACTAAAAGCCGCTACAAACTCACCCGGGAATTTACCGGGTCGATTGCAGGGTCAACGACCCGGGTCGAAATCCCGGGTCAAACCTTTTCCCACTGCCATGACTTAGCGGGTTTAAACGGGTTTTTTGGCCAGTGGGAAAGGGGTATTAGAGATGGGATGAGGAGCTCAGTCACCAGGGAGGAGCTCGGAGTAGAGCCGCTACTCCTCCACATCGAGAGGAGCCAGCTGAGGAGGCTCAGGCATCTCTCCAGAATGCCTTCCAGGGGAAGTGTTACTGGCATGTCCCACTGGGAGGAGGCCCTGGGGAAGACCCAGGACATGCTGGCAGGACTTTGTCTCTCAGCTGGCCTAGAAATGTCTGGAGATCCTCCTGGAAGAACTGGAGGAGGTGTCAGGGGACAGGGAAGTCTGGGTGTCCCTGCTTAGACTGCTACGCCCAGAACAGCCATACAGCCTAAAATACACATCGGGAGGTGTTTAGTATTGGCACACGTTTTGCGTGGAGCTTTGCTGTTGTGTGAGCCCCGAAGCTCTTTAGCATGTAGCGCAGCTTGGAGTAAAATCCTCCTGGATCCACTGTGCTGGCCCAGATGTCTGGTGATTAAGTTACTGCTGCTGTATCTGGTTTATCTGGCTTTCACTCCTTTTCCTGGTATTTTGTCAGAACGTGGTTTAGTTTCATTCGTAGTCATTGTCATTCATGATGGAGAATTTCAAAAATGCTGATGGACAAGAGAGCATGACTTTATGGATAATGTCCTGTAACACTTGTCAGGTTGTGTCAGGATCAAGTACTCCGTACAGTATTGGAACCAATACTGGTATCAATGCAATCCTATTAAAATGTGTTTTGATCCATGCCTTTTTTTTTATTTACTTTTTTGATAGAAAAGTGAACGGTCCAGGAACTCCGCGGCCGCTCAATAGACCGAAGATATCTGTGGCCAGCTCGCTAGCAGCCAACGGACTGCCAGACAGCACAGACAACAAAGACCTCAGCACAGAGCAGGAAGGAGACAAAGACTCCAGGTACGATCAATAACACGGCCGAGAATATATTCCTACTACAGCTCGACAAAAACCACTCCGTCTCCTCCCTCCTCCAGCGAGGTCTTGGTGTCGGGAGACTCCCCGGGGAGCTCGGTGAAGAACAAGCACTCAGACGAAGAGGAGGACATGGAGGCCGAGCAGCAGGAGGTGAAGAGACTAAAGTTCAGCGAGGAGGAAGAGGACGAAGAGGAGGAGGACGAGGAGGAGGAGCAGGAGGCGGACTCGCCGAGGCCTTCACACGCCACCAGCCCCTCGAAAGAAGCAGAGGCCATGGTCCAAGAGGAGGATGAGGACGACGAGGAGGGGGAGAAGGTGGAACCGAGCAAAGACAGTGAAGCTTCCAGCAGCGCGGCTGCCACTGAAGACCAAGGTAGGACTTCACCACGGTCAATACACACTGATGGAAATGAGCTGCAGGTCAGACTGATCCAACGTTTTCCTCAGACACTAGTGAGGGGAGCAGAAGCTCCTGCAGCTCGTTGATATCATGCACCAGCACTTACTCTTTCACTTCACATTTTCATGCATATCTATGGAAAAAAAAAAAACTACCAAAACTCGAGAGAACACACTGAGAGCAGATTTGATGTTTTCTACTGACAGCAGCAGCTTCAGATTAAAGCTCAGAGACTCCAAAAGTTCTGTTTTATGTGGATGCAGAATGTGGAAATGCGCTCGAGTGTAGGATGAGTCAACAGAAGCTTCAGAGCACGTTATAGGACGAGAAAAGTAGAAAATCCTCCTGTGAACGTGTCTGGAACAAGTGGTAAACATCAGCTCATTTACAAAAGATTATAAACTGAAACTGGAAATGGAGGTTTCTCATACAAGAAAAGGTTTATAGTTGATATTATTGTCTTTTTATGCAACATTTGACTAAACTCAGAGCTTTTGTATCAGTGAGGTCAATCTCCGGTTAGTTTCAGGGAAACGTACAGCTCAGTTTTCTCCCTGAGGAAAGCGCAATAAGATCAACAACTTAAACTTTAGACTTTTCCTTCAGTTTTACAAGGACATTTTACCCGTTTTACCCTTCACTGACATTTCTTGAGAAAAACATCACCAAATGTCTCGTTGAAAATGAGCTCATGCCCTTCAAAAGATTGCTGTTAACTTATTGGTTACTAATATCTGATCATACTTTATTATCAATAATTCAACAAAATGTCTAACCTGCTGCATTGTAAGCTTAAGATTTACAATTTTCCCCCCACATTTTCAGAATGAGTGCATCACATGCATTAACTAGTAATAGAAGATCAACACCTGTGTTCATGAAATGTCCAAAAGAAAAACTAATTCTGTGTGTTTACGTGAGATTTTTTATTCCTGTTTAAATCCAAATAAAGCCTAATTCTCTAAAATGACCGTGTAAACACCTTGTTTGGAATCGAGTTTGAATCCGAATAGACCGGCCAGTTTATTCTCCTTTGGAAGCGGAATTATTTGTAAATGAGGCGTAACTTCATTCTGGTCGTTCTGCGCATGCTCTGTCGTGATGACGCAATATTGCATCCCGCGTACCGTGGATCGACTCGTATGGAGACCATTTATTTAAAAGAATCTGATTCAATGAAACGAGCGGATCGACAGGTGCTTAACGCGGACATTTTCAAAACTGGAGCATTAAAGTTAATCGAGAAAGAAGAGAAAAACGCTGTTTACTTCTGGGAGATGTCAGTATGTCATGGCCGCCTCCTGTCCAATCAGAATGTTTCGCAGACCCCGGCGTGAGAGGATTTAATCCTTCGTTTTTCCCATGTAAACACCAAACTCATGAGTATAATTCTGAGTTGCTTAGTTCAGTTTAAACCAATTCTGACTGTAAAAACACCTTGTAACCACACTGAAGAAGAAGCTGAAATTGCTCTCGTTTGGAGTTTCTTCTCACTTTTAAAAAGAGTTGACATTTTCCAGTAAGAGCTCCAGTTGGTGCGGCCGCATGCCGGAGGTCAGCTGTGAGCGACCCCGCCTCTCCTCCAGACACTCAGAAACATCCTCGGCATCTGTGTCGACCGGACGAAGCTCCACAACGTCCACTCAACGTTTACATCCTGGACACTGCACAGCTGAACACTCAACAAGGTCTCCACAGACATATAAACCAGAGCAGCATTTCTAAAGCAGTAATCTAGAAAATGAGCACAACAGATCATCTGAGGAACAATGAAGGGTATCATATAACAATGGTATAAAAATAATGTAAACAAAACCAAGAAGGTTCAGATCAAACGTGTTTGAGTTAGTGGGATCGTGTAATATTTCTACATTTGCTTCTATTCCACAAAACGCTGCCAGCGCACCACGGCTGTAGTAAATTCAGTATGTTAATCGTTTGTGTTCAGATGAAAGAAGCTGCGTTCCCTGTGGGTCCAGACGTTCCTGTGGTTGAATCTTGGAAGTGACTCGGCGTCTCCTCTCTGCACAGAACCCACGAGCAGCACCCCGGCGGAGGCGTGCGACGCCTCGACTCCGGAGGCAGAGGCGGAGCCAGCAGAGAGGGAGGTGCCGTGCGGCTCGGAGGACGAGGGCAGCGACATGGACCAGACGGAGCAGCAGGCCCCCGCCGGCGTCCTGGAGAGCCCCGAGACCAGCAGGGACAGCGAGGAGAGCGGCGGCGACCCGGTGAGCAGCAGCAGCAGCAGCGGCGGCGGCGGCGGTGGCGGCGGCGGCTGCAGCACAGAGGAGAGCCGGGAAGACGTCGCTCTGGCTCCCTCCAGCAGTACGAGCGAGGCTCCCGCAGAGGGCGCCACAGGAAGTGCCATGTCGAACACTGGGACCAGCGAGGAGCCCATGGAGCAGGACTAGAGCGCCGGGCCCCGCCCACCACCACCAATCCTCAGAACACGAACACCTCGTCCCGCACTCGGACACTCCTCCTCCTCAAAATGAATTTCTCTCTTCTTTTCAACTGGAATATTTTATTGATCTTATCTCTTCTGGTTTTAAGTTGGGGTTCGCCGCCTGTCTCTGACTGGGTTGAACTCTGCGGTGGTCCGGTCCGGTCTGATCCGGTCCGGTGACCTTTATCCACCTCCAGGTGTCAGAACAGAGCCACACCCAACCGATTATTATTATTATTTTTTTAATTTAAGAAAAGTTCAAGTCTGAGCTAAAATCCACGAGTTTTGTTCCTGAAGGCTTTTATATAAACTGAACACACGACCAACGTCACTTCGGCACACGCGTTCTCTCCAGACTCCATGTTTTCTCCACCGAGTCTCGTTCTCCTCGCACACTACCAGTCCCGCCGGGCGTCCGGCGAAACCCGTACCAACCAACATAATTTATACAATCCTTTCAATCCACCCAGTTCTTCTGTTTTTGTTTTGATTTTTTTTTTTTTTTTTTTTTTTTTTTTTGTTTGTTTGTTCGGAGTACGTTTGGTTTCGTTGTAGTTTCCGGAAAACCAGCTGTAAGTACAAAGACGACTTCCGCTTTCTTTGTATCGTGATGTCGCCCCGTCGTCGTCCCAGCGAGCGCCGCCGCCGGAGCGGCTCCAGTTCCACACCCGACTTTTCTGCAGCTGTAACTTTTTGATATTTAGAATTTTAAATTTCTGTAAAGTAGATTTTTTGTAGATTGTAATACAGTATGTGTTCACTGCCTTTGTGAAACCATATATAATTGTATAATTTCTGTGTATACTCTGGATGCCTTTGCTTTCAATGCGGTATTCAGAAACAGCAATAAATGTTAACATTTTTATGCAGAGTGGTCTTGGTTTTTTGTGAGATTCCCCCTGTACAGCTCTCGTTTTGAGAGATGATTTAAAATAATCAAACCAATTGGAGGAATTTTGCTGGAAATCTCACAGGTGTTATCCAACAGGGTTTTTTTTAAATGTTAAAGGTAATCTATTATCCACAATGAATGGTACAAAAACAACTTCAAATTCTCAGGAACAGAGCAGTTAGAAGTAATGGCTGAATTGTATTGCAAAAGCTCTCTTTTATGGCACAAATAAATGATTAAATGTTAAACTGACTATTTTGGATCAACTATCATGTGCTTGTCCATTTAAATAAATATTCAAGTCATTTGAAATACTAAACTGATTTTATAAAGATTTAGACAAGATGGGAAAAATGAGTCAGGATAACCAAAAGCTCCATAAATTCCTTTTTTTTTTTTTATTAGTAAATAGGATTGAAAATCATAATTTTCCTTCTATGTAAGTTATGCAGCATGTTGAAGTTGCTTTTCATGTATATTTTATTTTAATTAAAAATGAACCCACTAATACCTCTGTCTTGTGATCGGTCGTGAAATTAATGATCGCTTTACCATTCTATCTACGTCTCATTGATCACTGAAGCAGCTGAGAGGATTCTCAGATTTAGAAGATGAGGTGTGACTGCTGTCGGACTCTCAGAGGAAATGCAGACTGTGGATCTGAGCGGCGCTGCGTTGAAGCCGATCCCCCGTGGACAGATGGGTGTGGAGTCAGGAGGGATTTCAAACAGAACATTTAGAACGTGAATGCAGATGAGGAGTTTATTTTTTTTTTAGTTTATAGGAGGCCAGTTCGCTCCTCACAGTTAAAGCTCAGGTTTTGAATAGTTTGATCTCAACTCGGTATAGCAGTGCTAGAAGAAACACTAAAACTCGCCTCCGTGAGACACAAAACTCACAAAACTCCAGTAAAGCCGAACAGAGAGTGAAGAACAACGCCTCGAAGGGGAATTCAAGGCGTTGCTGTTCTCCGTCAGGTTCAAGTCATTCCAGTTCAGATACGTAGAGGCTTTGATCGAACTGCTCAGTGAAATGACTATGAAATGAAAGCCTCTCAGTCCCCGGACCCCCGGGGGCCTTCTGTTTAGTTTTTAGCGGACCAGCGGCCTCAGGAGGGGGACTTTGAAATTGCCTGCGAGCAGCCGAGACCCCGAATCGACAGACTCTCAGGAGGGTTCATGTTAAGTGGAAGGACTTCAGAGAGGGACGCACTAACGCGATTACAGGCAGGAATATACCGAGAATTAAAGTCTGGCCCGACCACAATCTTATTCTATGGCACGTCGTCAGTAGAAACGCAAAACTAAAGTTGCACTTTGTGCAGGAACGGTGATCAAAGTCACTGAAAACTGAGATTTTTGAAAACACCCTGCATGCGTCTCAACGGAGCCTCTCACAGGCCGGTTTTGGTCCGTGACCCTTATGTTATGCAACCCTTGATTTAAGGTAAACTGTGAAGGTCGGGTTTTGCTACCTACCTAATAGTCCCACCAGTCTGGGTTCAGCAGGACGGAGCTGCATGGTCCACCATCACCTCAGAGGTCAGTCACCCTCCAGACGCAATACCCAGGTCATCCAATAGAGGGAGCTGTTTAGTTTTCCAGCTGACATGCCGATAACCTGCCCTGCAAACAGAATGCAGGGTGCCCTCCCCTCCTCCTCCTCCTCCTCCCCAGAGAGATGGTGTTTTCAGTTCACTTGTCAATGAACATGAGGAAGACTCCACTGTCTTCGCCGTCCAGGTGTCAGACAGCAGAATGTTTGTACTTCCTGTTTACTCGCGTTGACCTGGGGCCTGGATCCAGATCCCCTCCTCTTCTGGAGCGTCTAAACCTGGAGTTATGTATAAACAGTTCTGCATTCAGCAGCACTCCTCTTCGTTCTTCCACCTGTCGGAAACCTTTGCTCAGTGTCGTATTTCATTGCGTACGTCTCTGTGTTTACTTGAACCACAGCATGAGAACAGAGGAAACAGTACAAGTTTTCCTGAAATGATGAGTGAATTTTTCTGGATCTTAGTCAGAGGTTTGCTTGATCTGCAGTCTGCAGCTGTATTAAAGGAGAATGTGAGTTACACACAACCCTGATCATAGTCTTTATAACCCGCTGTCCTTACCATGTGGTGCGTCTCTTCTTCCGTGCCAGATCTGTTCTCTCTTGGAAGTCGTTAAGCAGGATTTAGTTCAGGACTCAGTGTTTCCAGTCTGTCTTTGTCACCGGATGTGCCGCTTTAGGCTCAAACGCCCAAGACCTTGACTTCAAACTGAGTTTTCATACAATGACTAACATATTTCTCTGTGAAAATCCTTATAATCTTCTTTTTCTGTTTTTCCTTCAATACATTCAGCCTGCAATACTTGATACGTGATCTGTTCATGTAGTCCAGGTGAGGGATCTGCAACCTTTAACGTCAACAGAGCCGAGAATCCAACATTGATCATTTCTTATGGATCAGCAGCAGCAAAACCAACGTGTTCCTGGACCTGGAGAGAGCTCACCGGGGTGTTGGCCTCTCTGCATGTTTACTACGCCCTAATGAAGTCCACTTAATTGACTCACACATCATGGCAGTGTGTCTCCTCCAGCCACTCAGCCTAATGGCACTGAAGAGCCCTGGTTCCACCAGTTCTGAGCTTTTAGGGGCCATTTCCACTGATACGACCTGCTCTTTGCGCCGGGTTGTAAAAAGTGTGAATAGGAGACTAATAAAGGTGCAATTACTGCGATTGTGTGTGTGTGTGTGTGTTGATGCTCCTGAGTGGGGCTGTGTAATGTGCATCCTGCCGCCTGCTGATGCTTTATGATGACCATAATGGATTGTCGGGACACACCGAAGAGGCACCATGCTGGAGTTCTCTCCTCAGGGCCGCTGTCGGCAATCCCTCCAAATCTGAAAACAGAGAAGAGGCCGACTCTCCCTCCTCGATGAAAACAAACCGTCGTCGTCCGTTTGAATGCTTCAAAAGCGGCTGATTGAAATGCCTTTCTTTGTTACGGCCACTTAAGCGGTATTGATTAACCTCTCGGCTGAGGCAACATAAAGTTGATGTGTGGCTTTGCGAGAACGCGGCACGCTGAGAGCGGCGTGATGGAGCTCCGCTCTTTCGCCGCCACGGCAGAGCTCCCGTCACACGGGGAACGGCTCACTGCAGGTTAAATCAATAGGCAGAGAACAACCGTTTCCCTCCGAGTCCTCGAAAGGTCCACGGACCGGAGGAACACGGAGCCGCGCCGCTACGTCATGGAGCATACATTATAAATGAAGACTTTTATGGAGGTGCACATCAAAAATATCCAAAGCCTTCTAAAATATGTGAACTTCAGTCTTACCTCATGCTCTCTGTGGACGTCATAAATATAATGGTCAATGGGGGCAAATCACAAACGTTTTATCTCTGACTCACAATCAGCACTGTAAAAAAAATAGTTTCAGGCACGTTTCACTGTTTCAAAGCATGAAGGTCTACAAAAAGCGACATTACAGAATTTGATTGTGCTTTAAAAATGTCGCGCAAGATTGGACTCTCCTCTCATCTCTGGGAGAAATTGATTTTCCACTCAATAAGATCACACTTGGACTCATGGACAGGATATTTGGGATTAAGATGAGTAACTGAGTCAGTCTGAACTGTTCTCATATCGAACTCCGGTATGAATGTTTCCTGGCAGCACGGTATTGATATAAAACATGACTTCTGGCACCTTGCAACCGATAAGTCAGAGTCCTGCGTCGTCCGGCCTCATATCATCCTGCGATTCCCCCTTTAACCGTCCGTCATCATGTCTCCTCGGCGTTCAGGCTCAGACCTGTGATAACTCAGCGCGGCTCTCTGTTTTTATTATTCATTTTATGTACTCGCCAGACCCGGTTCATCTATCCTGACTGTCATTCTGGAATTCACAAGAAACACGTTGTTCTGGACTGAAGTGATAAAAAAAAAAACACAGTGAAATACAGTGAAGGTGCCACTTAAACACAATCCTCCGCTGATCTGTCGCTCCTGTTTTATCACTGTGAAGCAGCTTGGGAAGTGGAGTGATTCACACTTCGCCAGCTGACTGATGAAGCCGTTTTTATGGCACCCGGTGTAAAACATCTGAGGTGTCTCTGTGGTTAGTGCACAGATAGGGGAAATTCTGATGCTGCTGAGGAATTCATATCAACACCGTCACTCTGATTTTACAGCAGTAACAACACAGCTGTTATTTACCATTAATACCATGTGATACTCTCTGAGAGAAAGGTCCGGATAAGGTTTTATTTTTCTCTACATCATTGCAATTGGAAAGAAACCAATGAGCGCAGTATTTGTTCTCATCCTCTATCTCAGCTCCAAACACGAGTAACGTCGTCTGAGCACATCTCAGAAATGAATATTTCAGCGCCGGTATGTGTTCTGCATTCATACAGCCTCATTAGCATGGCTGATCACTCCAGGAAGAAGGACCGACGGCAACCAGCAGGAAGTAAGACCAGCACGGGTTTTTAAGAAACAGACCTGACCAGCAGGAGGAAAAAGAGTAGCTACGCTCAGTCATGACTTAAATGTGTTACTGTCACTTAGGAGCTCTTTCCACGTTTTCCAAGTGAAAATGAAGTTTTTTTTCATTTTTGAGTGAAAATGCAACTTTCAAAAAAAAAAAAAAAAATCTCCAACAAAATTAGAGCTTGCATTAAAAAATGGGTAATTTGAAGTTTGAAGCTGACACACACTCCCCATGTTGTTTATTTACTTTTTTTTCCCCTGTTATTCATTTTGACGTCACTTTGTCTTCTGGGTGTTTCGCTTCAGTACGTTTCTGTGTAACAAGGCTCTCTGGAAAAAAGATCAAATATTCTAAGCTGAATTTCTGAATCATGCATAGCTGCTGCTTTGCTTCCTGGGAAAAGTCTGGCACTGTTATGCTCTTTGCTTTGCTCCTTTGTTGGGTCTCATATGCTAATTTACATCAACACGTATCAGCTGTTGTCGGAAGGAGGCTGCTGGTATTTCAGAACTGTCGAGCCTGAATCAGATCACGTGTAACGAGCTGTCAGTGCGTGGAAATGTGTTTCTCCATCACTGAAATCACCGTCATTATAGATTTCAGGTCAAGTGTGGACGTGAATGTGATCCAGCGCTGTCTGGTGTTTACATGCTGCGACTGGTTTGATCTGAACAGCTGTGTCGGGGACATTGTGCAGCTGATCGGCTCCCAGAGGACAGATATCTACGGTCTGTTCACTGCAGCGGGGCTGGTCGTGTTTCGTTTCTAACAAGCAGGAGCTCGATAAGAAACAAAAGGGTCGTCCCTCCAGACAGACGGTGAGCACGGAACGGCTCCGTCCAGAATATCTGTATTCTGTTAACGATTTGAACCATTTGTGATCAGATTTAAATGAGCTGAAGAGAGAGTCCGTTTTAAAAAATTTTTTTTCATAAACTTTTGGCATGAAAGTTACATTTTATTATGAAGGAAGTGAGAACATTGAAGGACACGGTAATGCTAGCTTGCATGCTAAACTGAAGAAATCAGCATTTGGTGACCCTGAAATGTTTCAGCACTTTTCAAGAACAAACACGTCTTCAGTGTTTTGGGAGTCCGTTTACTCACCGACGATGGTCGGGACCACTGACACCACTCTGGGCTCCAGAGCGCCAGGACTCCCGGTTCATGTTCTCCAGCTTGGTCGCATGTCTGTGCACTCACCACTGTAAGTGTTCGTAGCGTACGTTTCTAGTCGAGAGTGCACGGTTACTGGGTGGCTTACAGCGGTTTTTCCCTCAATGTTATCACTGGGCAGCAGATGCTGGCTTAGAGGGAAGTGAAGCAAACTTATTAACCCACCCTAATCACTGTGGATCCTTGGGCGAGGCCCTTAAGCTCCCCAATTCATCCTGGGTGCTGCTCACTGGCTTCTTAACGCTGGGTTACTGCATTCAGCTCCAGGAGCGTGCAGGAGGCCATGACTCTCCATCCCAGACAGGTGAAGAGGACGGTCCCGCTCTGGCTCCACTAAATAAATCCACAGGTCCACCTTTTCCCCAATCTCATCCCACAAATGACAAACTCCCACGTTTCAAAGCTCTTCATATATAAAACAATAATTTATTATTTCTCTCATTTTACAGGACATCAAATTGTGTGGCTAACTAAAAGGGTTTTAAGCCGTTACTCCGTTCAATACATGGAACCCTACGAAAGCGACTACGATGCGTGCTTGAGCAAAAACAGGCATTTCAATTTCAACAACGCGAGAAGCGTCGTTCTGCGAATACATACACAATGATATCACGTTACGATGTCGTCTACATTATGTAAAAGATGGTACGTCGCTGGTGGTCTTCTGCTTTGGGAAATCAGCACCATTCAAGAAACAAACTGGAAAAAAAGTGAATTTCATACAAAATCTGTATTTCTTTCTTTTTTTAATCAATTTACAAAAGTCCTTTTGAAAAGGGTTATGTGTTCTACCTTGCAGGAAAATAGCATTGTTTCCATAAAAGCATTAAGTATGCAGTAAAATACTGGTAAAAGATAACATAGTACGAAACAAAATAATGTAAAATCGTGTAAATGCTGGCTTTTTCTGTGTTTAAAAACCTTCCAAAAATGTCCAATGCTGTGGTTTTGTTTCCAAAAGTATCCAAAAGAGTGAGCCAAAAGGTAGAAAACGCTACGGAAAAAGATCATGTCGGCATTTGAAGGAGCTTCTTCTCACCACCGAGGTGGAAAACGTCCGTCCTCATTTCCTATGTACAGCATGTTGCCACATTGAACAGGGCAGGTAGGGTCCTATGTACAGTCCATCCTGCGGGACGCTCAGACTGTGGTCACCGACAGCAGCGAGTTGTAAACCCTCGTGCCGTCCGGCGACTTGGTACCGTGGGTCAGCAGTTCCTGGATAGTCATCCAGTTGTCAAATATTTTCTTATTCCTCTTTTTCATCATCTTTTTGTGGCTGAGTTCGATGATGTTGGGCTCCTTCTTGTCCTCGGGGCCGGGCGGCTCCTTCAGACAGTCGGCCCGGCTCTGCTTCATGAACTCGCGGCGCTGCCTCTGCTCCTTGGCGCGCACCGCGTGCTGCTTCCTCTCCTCCTTGCTCCAGTAGCGGCCCATCTTCAGCTCGCTCAGGGCGTCGTCGTCGGTGGTCATCCCGCTGCGCTCCTCGTGGATGCGGATGGCGCGCTCCCTCAGCAGCTTGTCCCGGACGGGCCGCTTGGTGATGTAGCGCGTGCCGTCGCTGCGGATCTTCACCTTCCACTCCATCTTGGGCTCCAGGTCGCCGGGGCCGATGGGGTCCCGGCACATGCTCACCAGGCTCATCTGGCTCTGCGCGTACTCCACGGCGGACTTCTGCTGGATGAGCTGCATGTAGCTCTGGTAGTGCTGGGCGTGCGCGGGAATGTGGGCGTGCTTGTAAGGCGAGTGGGGCTGGAAGTTCCGTCCACTTTTACCGGACTCCCCCAGCTTCCTCTCCTTGCCCTCGGCCTGCGGCGGTGCGTCCGGATCCTTGGAGGAGCCTCGGTTACGGCTCGGGCCACAGGCCTCCTGGACGGGGGACAGCAGCGGTTTGAGCGCCCGGCCGTTGGAGCCGGCGGCGACGGCGGACGGTCCGGCCGAATCCTCCGCCCCTCGACGGAGCGAGTTGTCCGGGGAGAGCTCCAGGGTCAGAGGGGTGCTGCGGCAGCTCTCGCCCGTGTTGTAGGCGCTGGAGCTGTCCTTGTCGGATTTCTCCGGCAGCTCCGTGATGTCGGACAGCTCGTGGCGGCGGGCGTCTATGCTGGTGTTGTAGTTGCGGAAGCCGCTGTTGTGCAGCATCCAGGACTCGCGGCACTGCTCCCTCAGCTGCTGCATCTTGTGAGCGCGGACGATGTTCAGGCACTCCAGCTCGATGGTGCGCAGCTCCTCGTTGAGCAGCTCCAGCTCCTTGTCCACACCCTCCTGGTCTGGAGCCCCCGCCGCCGCCGCCGCCGCCGCCCCTCCCTGGCCGTACAGGCTCTGAGCTCCGCTCATCTGGCACTTCAGCTCCAGGAGCGCCCTGAAGCGCTCGCACTCGTCGGCGGGGATGCCGAGGAAGTCGGTGTCGGCGTAGTCCCCGGAGATGAGGGGCTCGCTGCTGAAGGGCAGGTCGCCGCTCCCCAGCGTGTCCTGGCTGTAGGCCAGCTTCCTGCAGCTGCCCAGCGTGTTGGAGGCGGTGGTCTGGTCGTCGCCCAGGTTCTCCTGCTCCGAGCTCTCGTCGTTGCGCGTGCTCTCGTCGGTGCGGCCGACGCCGCTGTCCTTCTCGTGGTGGTTGGAGAGCAGCGTAGCAGTGTCTGTGGTGCCTCCGTCCTCCTCCAGCTTCTTCTGCAAAACACACAACACAGTTTATCCGAGAAGTGAGAAAGTGAACCACCTCAGTCCCTAAGTTCAGGGGCCATGCGCAGCTCAATTTCGATTTTGGCCCACAGGCTTTATATTTTTTCCAACTTTTCCTCTCGTGTGTGTGTGTGTGCGTGTGCGTGTGTGTGTGTGTGTGTACCTGCTGCAGCATGCTGGCAGTGAACTGCATGGCCTGATGGTGCTGCTGCTCCAGCATGTCCATGTGGAGGTCGTCCAGGAAGTCGTTCCTGCTGTCGTCATCCATCCAGCCTTCATCCAGCTGGGAGAAGAGACGCTTCATTAGATGAAGAGAAGGACACACACGGAGAGCATCTGCTGCAGGAACGTCTGTGTTTGTCTCATTTTCAGGAAGTTTTAATGAGTTTATAACCAGAGAGCGGTTCCCTGTACCTGCATCTCCGGTCTGGCCACCAGCAGAGAGATGTTCTGGTTGCTCTCGCTGGTCAGCAGAGCGACGGCATCCTCCCGATTCTGGATCTCAACACCATTAATCTGTTTAAAAATGAATAAATCATTAAAGAAATAAACCTACAAGCAATGCTTAAACAATCAATTATTATATATTATGGAAGAACTATGGATTCTCAGATAAGACTCTAAACCTGCTGCAGAGGATTACACAGAAGCCTCACCTGTATGATTTTGTCACCCTCCCGAATTCTGCCGTCTTTGGCGGCGATGCTGTTCGGATCGATCTAAAACCAGCAGATCAAGTTGGATTGGTGTGTTACTGTCGCGACATTCATTCGGGGTCTGAGCAGATTGCAGTGCCGGCGGCACCAACCTCACTGATGTAGATCCCGGCCTCGTCTTCGTCGTCGGTCCTGTAGCAGATCGTCAGGCCCAGCTTGTCCTGGATGTTGGCTCGGTACAAATCCACCTCCTGATGAGACACACACACACACACACACACACACACACACACACACACACACACACACTAATTAATATTCCTTCTTACCTGAAATGACTTCTTTTCTCGCGGCTGAGCAGAAAATTGGCCACGCGTTGGTGTGTTTGTGCGCAAACTGAATGTATTGAGTAGAAAATTGGATGGCTGAGCGAAGGCGATCCATCAATCACGGTAATGAATGTTTCATGTGGACGGCGGGAGGCCGCCGGCTTTCCTCTGGCTCCGCTGACAGGATGAGAGATGGTGCAGCCGACTGCGGACGGCCAGTCGGCTGTTTTTCACTTGTCAACACCTGTAATCTCCCAGATACAGATGGAGATAGGAGCGACGCTGGTCTTCGAGGGCAGACGATCCACTCTGAGGGTTAACTCCCCCCAAAAAAAACCAGACTGGATCAAAGAAGACTGTCTTTGAGGGAAAGACTTTCACATGTCACACCTTGGCCAGATTAACACCAGTCTGTGCTTGAGCCTGACCCGGCGGGGGTCTCGGTGTCGGCCAAGGTCACTGAAGGTGCACTGGAAGGGATTTGATCGCAGCTCCGTCCTGCCATTGTTAGCACGGACTGATTCATCACCGCCGCCCTATTATCTGTGTCATCTAATTATCCAGCCGGCCTCGTCTCCGCTGCGTAGGAGCCGAGGAGGACTTATTAGTCCCTGTCACCGGTAAGTAATGATGCCACCGTTGTGCATCTGCTGGAACAAACCAGCCACTGGATTCCTGTCTGGCTCACACCACAGGCGGAGCGCTCCATCAATAACTGTGAAGCACCGGGACTCCCGGCGGGGGGGGGGGGGGGCCGCAGGGCCGGAGACACCGCGGGCCTGATCACGGGGCAGTAATGCGCTTCAGTCCGAGCGTGGATCTTCACTGAGAAGGCAGCGGCCAGGGTGTTTCACCTCGTACTCCAGCTCCTCGCGCTCGATGTCCTGCTGCATGCCCTCCAGGAAGTCGTTGGGGTCGAAGTACGCGTGGCCCGGAGTGTGTCTGGGAAAAAAACAAGGCGGAGATGAATTGTCGCAGACCGGAGAGCAAATTGAACACACACCCATTAAAAAGGAGACGGAATACGCCAACGCATTTGTCAATCTGGATTGCGTTGCGCCCCAAGAGTTTGAAAATTAAATGAGAAGTCTGGGGGAGGTAATGAGAACTCGATGAAGAAATCACTCTTGAATCAGATAAAAATGAAGCCGGGCCCAGAGGCTAATCGCGAATTAACATGCCGACTTATTAATTTGACGCAGAAATCAATTAGAGAAATCACTACTATTCATTAAAGGGCAACTACTGCTGCCACAGAGAGTAAAATCCAGACTCGGCAAGCTTCAGGGCACGTGCACGCACACGCATGCACGTTTGTACCGCATAGGGCCTACACACTGATATAATACATTCCCTTCAGTTCAATCATCACAGTGGAGTTTCTCACAGTAATTTTAACCAAAGATTTTTGCCAACAAAATAACACTGAAACCTTTAAAAACTTATAACATGCAGCAAAAAAAAAAAGTTTAGATCCTGGTTTAAACCTTCAAAATATCCTACTTTCTTCACTTCGGTTGACAGTCACTGTCTGTCCATACGAATATCCATTTACTCGCCGTTATTCAGGTTTATCTCTGCACTTGTGTGTGACGAAAACTAACACCACACACTGTTGTCCCAACATGAAACCTACACTGTTTTCTGTCATGCAGACGTGAAACTCCTCTGAAAATCGACGCGTTTTCACTTTAAAAGTTGTGTGAACGGGGCCGAACCCTGAACCTCGTGATGGAGGTTAATGTCGGTGGGTTGTCGGGTCTCAAGTGAAATAAATAAAAGGTTTAGGAATCGTTTAAACGAGGATTTCAAGTGAAAACGGCATAGCAGCTGTCTGGAAGCAGCCCCACAAATGTAGAAAAAAAAAAGCACCTTTTTGTTCCCTTCAGTGTTGCCTCGAGGCTCTGGTTTTAGACCCCTCAATAAGTATGAAACAAACACACACACACACACACACACACTTGCACAGACAGACACACACACAGAAAGGAGAGCTGCCATTTGGTAATATGCAAATTTAAATGAAGAGCGGCGTCAGTTTAATGTGGCTGTGTGCCCCGGAGCGGCCGTCATCTGTCGGCGGCGACGGGGACATTTTCCCCTCCAAACTTCACACTCATCCCATGTGGGATCTCAGCGGCGCGCTGGAGAGAACAAGATAAGGTGTCGCCGTCTTAATTAACTACCGGGGCTGAGAGGATGAACCGGGACTGGAACTAACGCGACCTTTCCAACGCCGCCCGGTTTCTACCGCCGCAGATTTCAGGCACCATTTACTGGAACGCTGAAGTGACCCTCGGCTCACTCCAGGTTGGGATCCAGCTTTGTGGTGCTGATGGACTCACTCGTCGGGGAGCAGGTACTCCTCCAGCTCCGTCATCGGCGGCGAGGAGGAAGGCATCTGTGTGAGGGCCATGATGTGCTGCAGGGTGATGTCGGTCTGGGTGCTGATGTCCGTGAGCTGGGCGTCCGCCGCCGGGCCGCCGGCCTGCTTGGGGTACGGGGCTCGGCGCAGAACCTGGACCATGATGGGCTCCTTGGCGGTGCGGAAGGCCTCCACCGCCTGGTCGTGTGTGGCCTTGGAGAGATCCTTCCCGTTGACCTGCACAGAGGAGTGGAGAGGAAACCGATTAGGCCCGGAGTTCCGTCGCTGTTGGAGTCTTTCTGTGGAGAGGATATTCATTCCGACGGAGTCATTATCTGCGATGATTACAGACACTGCGCCCACACACATTTCGCCGCGTTGCTCTGTGTGAGTAATGACTCATTACTGTCTCGGCTTGTTTTACAGGGTCACAGTCCGACCACGCAGAACCAGACCTTAATTAGGAAGAGTCTCTTTTTAATTAGCTGTGGATGTGTGGAGGAGCCCTCATTTAGCACCGCAATTTCTCAGCCGAGGCTAAATCTGACCTCCCATCAGAGGCGGCGGGGCGGCCGCCGGCCGTTAACCTGCGGAGATTAATCTGAGCGAGAGGCCGCGGCGTGTCGCGGACAAGAGGCTAATCAAGTGCTGCCGAGCCACTTCAAGCCTCCGTGTGCTGATGGGAGATGAGCCGAGACCCTCTGAAGTCCCTGCTCGCTGAAGAGTGCGTCACCGCATCCGGTGAGAACGATCCTGGTGTGACCCCACGCGGCGTGAAGCCGTTCCCATGACAACGCTTCAAATGAGTGCGTTTCGGTTTCAGAAAAGTTTTGCACTTTGAAAACAGTAGTTAGCATGCTCGATGTGTTCATAAAGGCCGATGATGAAGTTGCTTTTAAGGGTCAGTCTGGACTGGAAGTCACGACGCTCGGGAGGAAAACATCTACTGAGCATGTGCAGAACTGTTCACGATGGCCACAGTGCACAGGAGCAGTAGTGCTTTGCTCTTTTTCAGAGAAGTTGCATTGTCCTCCAACTACATGGAGACCGAGCATTTTTACAAAGTTCCATCATGGGAGCAACTTTTTAAAGTTGCAATTTCAGTGGCGTGATCTGTTTAGGACAGGGCGCAAAATTTAAAAAATATCTGAGAAGACATGAGTGTTGCAGATGAAACCTCCTCGGTGAGTTGATTGTGGAAGGAAAACCAGTCAATCAGAACCACATGTTCAACGGTGTAGTACTGTTTTATACCACAAGAGGTTGTTGTGAGTCGTTCCAGAGACAGTTTGCCTGTAAACAGCCTGTGTACAGACACAACTGCTGCCACCTTCTGCACAGACTTGGCATATAAATAGTCAATATGTTAAGAAAAAAAACTGATCTTTTGGTTCGAAGCTGTCAGGACAGATCGTGGTTATCGAGCTTTTCTTGCTTTGGTTGAGGTCTCCTCGCCATGAGGCAGCAGGAGCGGCGAGCTGCACGCCTCCTCCCCGGCCTGCACCGTGACCCTCTGCTCTATCTGAGTCCGCACGGAGCTGCTGTTCTGCTTCTCATCACCACGGCTTACCGAATTTGTTGGTTTGTGATTCCCGGATGTGTCGAGGGCTTTGATAGGATCTCAGCCTGCGGCTGTTCTCATTTCACACACGACACACACACACAGTTCTTCGAGTGACTTTCCAGCAGGAAGCATGTAGAGTCACAGGTCATTAGGCGTGTCATGAATCTTTAGCGTCTCCCCTCACTCCTCCTGACATCTAACATACATCCCCGTCCATGTTGGAGGATTAATTTTCTGATAAACACCGGGTGTGTTGGCGCGCCTGCCTCTGGCGGCGGACAGCTCATTCAAATTCATGACATAGTTGGCAGACTCGACTTTGGACTGCGCACATCAGAGGGACCAGCAATATTAAAATACCTCCGGGGGAATGATGGCGGTATATTTAGAGAGGCCCAGACGATGTGAACACTGAGTCCATCTGTGTATAAAATAGTGCAGACGGAAACTATAGGAGCATAATTTAATGGAAAAGTCAGAGAGGGCAATGTGCCTGTGAACAAGCAGAGCAGATGAATGCTAAATCTCCCGTCTGCAGGATGATCACATCATCTCAGGGAACTCAAAACTGCCAAAACAATAGATAAATAATTAAAGTAAAAAAGCTCATCTATCTGCAGTTAATGGTTATATAATGCACTGCTTTCAGAAAACAGGGAAAATGCCTCTTTTCTGAGACGTTTGAGCACTTGCACATCAGTCTTTTGAATTTAATCGTGCTCCTCCAACACTTTGTCATGATTTACAAACATTAGGTGTCAAACGTAAGGCCTGTGGGCCAAAACTGGCTGCACTGTGGCCCGCCAAACCACTAAACAAATTATAAAAGTTTCAAAGGAGACACTGATTTGAACAAATGTATTGAGAGTGGCCAACATGACAACACTGAGACCTGAGCTGAGACAGGAGCGATGCTGCCATGAAGGACAGCGAGCGAGCGAGCGAGCGAGCGAGCCTCAAAGCCGTGCTGTCAGGGCGAGTTTGAAAACAGCAAGTTTTTCAGACTGTTTCACTGTATTCGTGACTCAGAGCGCCGACAGCCTCTTCACTTCCCGCCGTGAGCCGCGATGTTGCACATCAGCTGAGGAATACAGGCGTCTTTGTGCCGCGGCCGCTCTGCACTGCCAGGACTCCCGGGGCCACTCGGAGGCAGCGGACCACGGACAAAGCCTTTAGCCCTGCTCGAGTTGAGCCCGGGAGCTTTCTGCCTCGGCGCTCTCAATGAGGCGGCAGTGGGGGTCTCCTCCCAGCTGTGGAGGGAGGGGGGGGGTCCTCACTGCCTCCATTCACTCGGCTCACCTCTGACACGGAGCAGCACTTTGGGAGAAAACACACACACACACACACACACACACACAGCACCCCCTCCTTGAAAAAAGTACACAAAGCCTCTCCAAAGCCTTAAAGAGTGTCCACGGTTTGCCTGCTCTCAACCCCGCCACCGTCAAAAAACAAGACGACTCAATTTGCAGAGACTTTAACAGGTTCCAGAGCGTGAAGGGGGGGGGGTTGGATCGGACCAAACACTCGAGCCGTTGTTCTTGTGGCACAATGATGACTGACGTGCAGAAGTGACTCTGCCAGCGTGGAGCGCATCCTCCAGCAGGGGTCTCCGGTAAACCCATTTTAATGACAAGAGGCCAGCGCAGAGGAATACTGATTAGCTCTAAATCAAACGTCCACCGTGCCGCTGTGTGGCCAGGAATTTACACAGCTGCGTCTCTGCTAATTCACCCCCCATTCTCTTTAATTAAACCGTCACATCTGACCTCCGAAACAACCTGAAGGAACCCGTTCCCCCGGTGGAGGATTCGGCGGCTTCACACCAACTCAGACTTTCAATTTCACTTCATGTGATAGCCGTGTCAGCGCTAAGCCTGCTGGGTAATAATCAGGGGCAGCAGGGGTGAGCTGTGCCACATGTGCTGATGTGGTATCATCGTCTATGCAATGCAAATCACGATGGATTGTAATGTGTGTGTGTGTGTGTGTGTGTGTGTGTGTGTGTGTGTGTGTGTGTCTACTCATTGCCAACCTGCTGCCAAAAGCACTTACCTGCCAGTCTGCAGCCGCCGTCTGTCATTATCGCCCGAGTATTAGAGCGAATATTATGAGGCTGCCTCCAGTTCTCATTTATTCTTTATTTAATCAGGCGCTCTCATTGAAAACTGAGCTTCGCTGTTTCACCAGAAACCCCATAATGAAAAGAAACGGAGGAGATCATCAAGCCCCGAAAAAAGAAGAATGGAAACCACACGACTGGCGCCGTTTGAAACAACATCACATTTTTGGAAATGAAAGGTAGATTACTTCACAGCTAATGAGAACTGACATTATACAGCCAATGAAAGTTTGTCACATCATCTCAAAGCAACATTTGGATCTTATAAAGATTGCCAATGAGGTGTGGAATCTAACCTGTGTTGTAATACCAGCTGACACCACAAGGTGGTATGATGAGTAACATTTGATCTGAAATAAGGAGGAGGAGCTTGAGTAGCTCTGATGAAGGGACTCACCGCTGCCACCTAGTGAATGTCAAAGTCCTTCAGGGTCTGCTCAAACAGTGGAAGTGAAATCCATTTACAGCCTCACCTTTCACGTCACTGCTTCAACATGTGAACGTACGAAGCTCGCCAGATGAGTCACCCACTGTTAAAGTAAAACTAAATACATATGGAGAAGTTTGGGTTTCAGACCCCCCCTCTGAGTAACACGGGTCTATTTCCTCGTCGTCGTACCACAGAGGAGGCTTTTCAGGACGTTAAGTCCGTGTAACGCCAGTCTTTGATGCAACCATTCAATCAGCACGTAATCCTTTAATAAAGAGGAGAGGAAGATCATTAAATAGCCAGTGTTTCAGCTCCTCCGGGGGACGCAGGGAGGTGAACCGAGGGGAAACTCTGCCGGGCCGACGCCGAGGAAACCCTGGGAACCTCACTCTATAGACGGGGCAGTTTAAAGGGCCGGGCGCTCGCTACTCCTTTCTGCTCGGATACACTTCTTGGACAAATTCTGCAAAATCCCAGAGAGAGAGAGAGAGAGAGAGGCGCTGATGTGACGGAGAGCATGAAGACTTGAAGGCTTAGTTCCTTGCGTTTGAGTGGCAGTTTGAATGTAGGTCAGTCTACTTGAAAAGCGCAGTTAATCCCTCTTTTATTTCACTTTCGCCCATTCTTATAGGAAAGGAGCCCAACTTAAGCAATAGTCAATGATCCTCGGAGTGTGTTTATAAAAATCTGCACGTATTGTTGGTGTCGGTAAAAGGACAGAGGACTGTTCGTGCTGCGAGGCTCCGAAACACGGCGGTCTTTATTTACAGCGGCGTGCAAAGCTTACTGAGGATTACAGAACAAACAGGCTCAGAAAACTCCATGCCGGCTGAAACAGACAGCACTGTTTACTTTCTCCTAATCTGATTGAAACACGGGACATTGTGTTATCCATTGTTGATCAATTAAGTACCCGAGTCCCCCTCTGTTCGCTCCGCAGGGTCTAAACGAAGGTGTGGAGCGATGAACTTCATCTGACTTCACTTTAAAGCTCTTCAAAGAAAAGTCTGGCTTTGGGTGGAAAGAAGACCGTCACGGTGCGGTGCGGCTGTTTTCCTCAAAGGGAAAATATCTGTTTCAGTCACACAAAAGTAGAAAATGTGACAAAAAGCTTTGCGAGGACATCATGAAAAACCCGCCGTGACCTCGGCTCTTCAGACGAAATATGTTTGTTTCCAGAGACAAGCTTCAGTCTGATCACCCTCTTGGAAAATAAAACTCATCCAGACGTGGAACAAACCACATGTGAAAGTCTCGAGTCCCAGGTCAAGTAATAGGTCAAGTCCAGTTCAATTAACCTTATTTTCATGTGCTGTTTTAACCTTGATTCTACTTTATATCCAATTCCTTTGCTGAGTTTTAAAACAATATTCATGCCATGATCTGTTTTAAGCAGTATTACTGGTGTTTTAATTTGCGACTACGTCATTTTTGAACCCTTCATTTAGTCCGCCTCAAACAGAATTTACTCAGTTTGAGTAAAGAGTGGTTGTGTGCTGTGATTTGTATGTCTATCAGTAAATTTGAGGTTAGTTATGTACATGTAGATTTTTTTTCTGTCTCATGAATACAACACAACACTTACAAGTTCTACAATGCAGGTTTTCTGAGTCAAAACATATTTGAAAAAAAGAAAGAACCAATGAAGGCAAGAACACACGCACTATTAATATTGAACAAATCCCTGCTAAAGGCTAAATGTTCAACACGATCAAAAGGAAACGTTTTCCTTCAACATAAAGATTTTTGAGAATAATCCACAGGCACGTACAGACTTCAAAGAGCGTCATGATTAATATTTTACCTGTAACGGTCCGCGGCAGCCGTCAGAGGTCGTAAAACCATCGGCTGCCCTTTACAGGCCTCATTTGAGCGGGCAGCGTCAGCGTCTGCCCCTCGGCGCCCAGACGCACAGTTCACAGGTCGGCATATACGGCGCTCAGTCCGAAACGGTCAGGGTCGCGTCGCGCCTCATTAACTCGGTTACCTCTGTCCAGACGCACCAACACAAGGTCTGCACAGCGAACACACAGGGCTGCTCCTCCGTCAAGGTTAACAGCGCGCTGGGCTGCACGGGCGCACCGCAATCTGTCCAAGTCAGCAGAGTCAAGTCTGTTCCCTCCATGATCAAGCACAGCTGAAACTCAGGCGAAAAACCTGACGAATGTGGTGCATATACACAGGAATAACACAGCCCAGTGTTCTCTGTACGTTACATTCATAAGACTTTGATCATTACCGTAATAATGGCGTCCTGGGAAACATTCAGAGCAATCAGGGTACAATGGGAAAGGCATGCTGAGGCATATATAGAGCATATAATGTAGTGGCAATAAAATAACATTTATTGGTCTTTATGAGCTGAAACATTGGGTTTACGAGGGCAGGTGGGTCAAACATGAGGCCCGTGGGCCAAAACTGGCCCGCAAGAAGCTCCAATCTGGCCCACCAAACCTGTGTTTTCTGCAGTCAGTGTTTGATTTCGTGAGAATACAGACATAGTACTCCACGTCACAACCAGGAAAAGCTTTAAGTTGAAACTTAACGGTTATTATGGCACAATTTTACCAGTCGGGTCCAGACGACGCGCTGCATGTGACCCCTGAACTAAAATGTGTTTGACACGTTTGGACTACATCACCAACGTACTCTAACTGACCTTTGTTGTTAGTTAGATAATTTTCTACTAAGCGTCATTATTCAGTAAATAATGCAGAGTTCAGAACATATTTCAAAGCTGAAATCATAAAACTGCTGGAACAGCAGTTTGACATGAATTGTTCGGGCTCGTTTCTAATCCAACACCCTCATGTCCAAGTCAGCAAATCACGTGAGAACTTGATCCTCTGAGAACTATAAAGAAATAATAAACTTGTTGGGAATTAATGGGAATAATGCTGGCATGTTGAGGAACAAAGTGGAAAATAAGCCTGATCGCTCGGCGGTGAGACTGGATCGCCGCTGTCTGGCTCGCGGCTGTTGTGTCGTATTGTCGGGATCTGGTTACGTCTCTGTCGTCCTCCCCGTCATTTGCTCTGGACTGGCGGTCAGTCAGCCCCCCCACCTCCTCCTCCCAGCGCTCCCCTGTGTGGGCCGGCCACCTGCTCCGGTGTTGAACAGATGTGACGGCGCACCGGGTCTGATCTGGGCCGTTATTAAAGACACACAGTGTCAGGCTCCAGCGGGAGCGCTCCCGGCCGCCGAGCCCTGCTTTTGTCTCTGTACGCCGGCGGTGTCAAGCCTCATTACGGTGGTGGTGGTGGTGGTGGTGGGGGTGTTGGGGGGAAGGGGGGGTGTTGGCCGCGGGGAGGACTGGCTGGATGAAGAACTCTCTTGTAGAGATATTTCCATTTCATTTCTCTGTCAGTCCGGTCCAGGAGACGTCACACTGCGACCATCTGGCGTTGTGACAACTTGGCTTCTTGGGCCGAGCGTGACGTCTTCGCGGCCCTTCAATCAGAAATCTGCCTAATTAGCGGGGAAAGCTTCGGCAGGGGGGAAATGTTCCTGCGGGCTAATTTCTAAACTTCTGTTGCTCGTGCGGATCAATGGAGTTTGCTTTACGGTGCTGTTCCTCTGCGGGGAAGACGGCACGGAAAGAAAAAGAAATGAAGCGAGGACCTGAGAGCTCGGCATACGGCGGATTGGAGACTCGAACAATAGTCCAGATCGGTTCAGCGTGGATCAGAGTCCTCAATAGCCAGTTTGTGCCGAGGCTCTAATTAAGCTCGGGGTCTTCTAAGAAGCGCAGCGTGGCGCCGCAGCCATTACAGAGCGCTTCTGGAGAGATTAGGAGCCCTCGGACTGTCAAACAGAGTTTCCAAGGCCTCTGCGCGAAAGTCCCCGACAAAAGCGGGCCGGCTTACAGCTCCGCATGGCGCTTACCTTGAGCTTTGAAGATCGGGCCGAGGGGCTCGCCGCTGTCAGGAGGGTCAAGTTTAAAAGGGGAGCGACGGGCTCGCCGCCGAGCAGGCTTTTAATGATCAGAACAAAACGGGGAAAATGCTTCTCCAGAACGCCGGCTTGGCTGAGTTTAATAGACCTTAACCATGTTTGATGTCTAGCGCGGCTCTGTTGACACAAGTACACAGGCACAAATGTGCAACTCCTCGGAGACGATAAGCCGATACCAACAACTGAATAAATAAATTCCATCAAAAGACGCCAACTAGCCAAGAGATTCTGCCAGGACTGCTGGAACGCCTCCAGGTAGGGGCAGAAAAAAACCGAGCGATGCGCAGTCTGTTGACTTTTAGAAAACAGCGCTAAACCATATTTTTCATGGGTCTCAACACGGGAGTTAGAGTTAAGGTGCTTAATGAACTGGAAAGATTTCAAGTGTTTGTAGATTATTAGGTCCTTGGAGAGAGGAGAGCGGGCAACGTGCCAGCGTCTCTGATCAGGAGGATATGAATGTACTATCAGTGCAGCGGAGGGAGGGAGGGAGGGAGGGAAAAAAGACTTCCCCGACTCCCCCCCGGAGGTACAAGCTGGGGATTTGCTCACACATATTTCATTCATCACCATCTAACACAGCACCCAGAAGAGCACAGGATAGACTCTGCATATTCATTAAATGCAATGGTTTATGTATGAGTGACCAGACAGTAGAATCCAGCCGCCGTCTCCTCGTGGGTAATGAGCTCGCAGACCAAAAACACAGCAGTTCAAGCCCGGATAAAGACGTTCGACGGCCAAGCTTCGATATCTTTTATAGACAGCAGAGGAAATCTGAAGATCTGTCTGCAGGAAATGGGATGAAGCGGAGCAGGCGGCACAGCAGGTCATCATACAGATGTTCATTTCGCACGCTGCGCTCTGTGCCCTGAACAACTGGATCACTTCTTTCCCCAACGCCATTCATCACCAAGAGAAAATGCCTTCTGTTTTTGCTGGAATAGCATTAATCTGAGCAGTCGGACTGAAAAACTGAATCATCGCCTCAGACGTTTTTCACGCCGCCTTTCGGCGCTTATTGTGTGTGACAGCCGTAACTCTGAGCCGTTTGACAGATCCCATCGCTGCTTCATCTCTGCAGTGAAGACAGCGGAGAAGCCATAAACTGTTTTTTTTTTTTCTTTTGTGGTTCTGAATTTATTTCTTCAGCGGCGGCCAAACAAGTCACCGGAGCCACGGCTCAAGAAACTTGAGTGCAGTTAAACTGGACCAAAAAACACCTCCAGGGCCGACTGTGAAACTGTCACCACAAACACTGAAAATCCTCACTACAGCCTTGGCGGTAATTGCTGAGACCGCTCGACAGCAGTTCTCGCCTCGGTTAAAAATCAAAGCTGTCACGACCAAATGGTCCAATCTTCTGGATGAAAAAATACAGGCTATGTACACAATATCGACCGCCTCGGACGGAACAGAAATATCTCTGTGGCTCCGGAACCTGTGGTTCAGGCCCGTTTACAACGCAACATGTGAAAACACTCAGGTTTTTGCGTTTTCGTTTCAGAAAAAGTTTTGCGTTTACACAGCGACATTTTGAAAACGGTGTGAGTTTACACTGAATTCGATGTAGTTAGCACGTCGGGCCATGAGTTGGCACTGTTGGCTGTTTTCATAATGAACTCATACCCACCCATGAAAACAACAATACACTCCAAACATGAACAATGCTGAGCAGACAGACGTTCGTATGGACAGATGACAGAGTCAGAGGTCGTTCGCAACTCTCAAACTGCCAAGTTCCAGGAGAATGTAGGCTGAGGGTCAAGACTCTCTTGAGGAAAATGATGGTCTTATTGTCCATTTTCTGGTGCATGTACAGAAAATGTATGTGTAGTAATAGATTGCCACGAAAGTTGCTTTATTTTCCTTGTTTCCATGGTAAAAGGGACTTTAGGACTGAAGAAACTGGATTGAAGGTTTTTATCGTCACTGTTTGAAAAACAATGAAATTCAGTTTGGCGCTCACCATATCAGCAGGTTTAAAGAATGGATAATGTAAAGTAGCAGACACAGATAGATATTGCGCTGATGTTGAAAGCCGATCAATATAATCTAACTGATGAGCCACACTGGCAGTAAACGTGTCCAAACCAGAGCAGAAACTGCTTCTATCGGATCTCTGGGAGTTAAAACGATAAATTTACAAGCTGATTATTTTCACTTCTCGGAAGTTTCAGGCTCCTGGTTTTCATTTATATCATCAAGTGACCTTCAGCTTAATAGTTCTGGATTTCTTGACTGTTGGTTAAAAACCACAATTGACATTTAAAGACTTTGGCTCGAGAAAAGGGTCACTGACATTTTCAATATTTTCTTTTCTTTTTTTTTTTTTGGCGTGTTGATGAAAACGGTTGTTCGGGGTTTCCTCTCGCTTTTCCAAGACGCTTTACTGCTGCAAAACGGTGATTTCGACTGCGATGACGCTGACTTTCCGCTCAGTGTTGCTAAAGGAGAAGCTCAGATAGGTGCAGGCGGCTGTCGGGACGAGCTGAGTGAGGCGAGTACGCCGCTGTCCCGCCGCTCCGGCTTGACTGACAGGCAGGACCGGCGTGTGAGCGGAGCAGAACAAAGGCGCCGACAGCTTTTCCCCACGCACCATATTTTGGCTGTTATCTGCAGTCGGCTGGGGGTGGGGACGTCTCAGACTTCTGACCCCAACATTAGCACACATGATCCATTTTTTCCAGCAATGCCGCAACATCCCTTTTCTCTTTCGGATAACCAAAACCTTTTGGCCTGTTTTTCTTCAAAAAGAGACCAGATCAAAGCCCAAACTACTTAGAGACGCGATGTTAGACCCCCTGTTATCAATCTCTCTCTTTTAGGGGAGAATAATGAGCAAGATCCACAGAAAGCCTGATCATTATGTTCATTTAAGCTAACAACAAGCCACCCGGCACCCTGTGCAGTAAATGGAGACGTAATTTGGAGTGATAGGAGGATAACAGTTGGCTGGGGTCCATGATGGATGAAAAGAGAGGAGAGAGAGGAGACCGGCTACAGAAACCAGTCCTCAAAGACTGTCAGAGTCGCACACTGTCTGCTGTCAGACGGGTCACTGTTTTCACTCATTAGACCGGACTGGCACTCCAGTCCAAACACTCTGAGATGAACAAACCCGCTCTGCGAGTGTGTCGTCTCAATTAAAGTTGACACGGCAGCAGAGCCTGCTCAGAGCGGAGGAAAAACCCGGCATGCTGGAGGTTTTTGTTCTCTGGCACCGCGTTGCCAATCACAGAGCAAATCATGTCCAGACGACTCCTGCAATGAGGGAAAACGGCGACATCTCAACCTGACACATGAAACATCTGAAGGTGAGTTCAGACAGAGTTCATCTGAGGGCATGTTAAGCACCAGAAACACATCAAATCATGAAACGATATGCATTAAACAACATAAATTTGCATAAAAGATCAACATGTTATTCCAGCTAACAAGCATGATGTATTCTCCTCATTCATTCGTCTGAATCTGTCACTGCGATGCCATTTGGAAATGAAACTGAAATGAAACCTTATAAACAACTACAATAAGAGGAAATACATTGATTGAAAACAAATATGTCCTCAATAAAATCTGGTTTCTTCAATAGATTTGGGCATAAACCATCATTGCTCCTCCAAAGTCATGAGTTTCTGACATTTTTGTATCATCATGCTACATTGGAAACAGTGATTTTCAAACCTCTTTTCAGCTAGAGACATTTTATTTATTTATTTGTTTGTTTTTACTTATTTCCCATTTTTAAATAATAAAAAAAACAACATTTAATGTAACTTAAAGTCATACGCATCAGGCTTTCCAAATATTAGGCTCACATTTCTTACCTAGTTACATCTCTTTTTCCGTCTTGTCATACCAGCTGTAGACACTAGAGGTCAGGATTCAAGTGACGATGAGTCAAAATCTTTTCAGAAAAAAGTGGAAAGGACTCCAAGTTTCCTCAACATGCTCCGTCCTCTTCATCTTTCTTATGTTTAACAGCAGAGGTTGAAACAAATGAGAAGTTAGTCGTTTTACAGCCCAGCACAATCAAATAAATTCTAATTTTTCATAGCAGGATGCAACCACTGTGTTTTCATCTGTTTCATAATCTTAATCGCTTTAGCTTCCAAATCGCCTCGTTTTAATGTATTTTCCTCATTGCCAGGTAAAACACTGTGAATTAACTCGTGTCTGAACTCAAACAAGTCTGTGCTGAGAAACTCAATGAGTTTCTGACGGCCTGAAAGTGAAGAAAAGCAGCGCTTTTGAAAGCCAGCAGCGGGGCTGTTTTGTTTCTTTCAGAAAGAGTCGGTCAGCTGTTTCAACAATACATCCTGGGCGCATTCAAGTGTTTCTCAGAAGTCACTTAAAGGTGGTGAACAGCGTGAAAACACTCCCCCCCCCCCCCCCCCCCCCCCCCCCCCCCACACACACACACACACACACGTGTTAATGATGCATCTGTAACATGCCCGCTCTTTCTCTGGACGGAAAGAAAATGTGCAGCACAAGCGCCCGAACGTTAAACATAAACTTCAGTCAAAGTCAAACGGGGGTTAAAGCTGGCGAAGCCCTGAGTCAGCATTCAGCCCCACAATGAGGAGGTGGGCTGCAGCGAGCAGACACAGTGAGGGAGCTGTCACCTCTTCATCACCCCCCCTCCTCCTCATCCTCCTCCTTTAAAGCAGCGGCCCGCCACCTCCCGCTGACCCCTGTGGCCAGAGTTCAGGCCGCTCCGGCCGGCAAACACTCCGACTCCCGCTCAGCCACCATCTACTCCCGAACGCACTCCAGCAAGTCCAGCAGACAGCGGAGAGGACCGGGGCGCTCGCCAGGAGTGGGAGCAACAAAAACTAGAGAGAAAAGTTTGAAAGTTGCCCCGGAGCGGTGGAGAAGCGGGTCACGGTACCTGGCAGACTTCATAGAGCAGCTTGTATTGTTCCTCAGGCTTCTGCAGGGTACAGAGGCTGCATCCCATGGTGGAGGAGATCACAGCATCCAGGCAGGTGGACGTCCGCTTCCCCCCCCTCCTCCTCCTCCGTGAGCCGTCCGTCCGTCCGTCCGTCCGGCGCTGCCGTTCTCCCGCGGCTGCTGGCCGGGACTGCCTTGTGTGGCTGCGTCCCTGCGCTCAGCCTGCTCGCTCGCCGCCCCCCACCCCTTTCTTCTGCTGCCTCCCCTCACATGCTCCCTCCTTCCCTCCTCTGTCTGCTCTCTGCTGAAGCTTTTGGCAGACCGGTGCCCGGGCTCGGTTAAATACCCCCCCCCCCCACCCCCCACCCCTCATGTTTATTAAGCAGCCGCTCATTGAATATTCATGAGGCGGAGGGCAGGTCACCAGCGAGGGTTCACATGGAGTCCTCTCAATCAGAAGGCATCGTCGGATCTTTTGTCAGTGACGGAGAGACAAATCTGCTCATTTTGACTTTGAGTTGGAAATCCAGAGCGTCCCTCGTGTGCGACAGGAGGACATATCTGTCCTCTGCAGCCGTACGGCTCTCCATCCTGCCTGTGACCTCTGGCGCTCCAACACACTGCGCATTCTCTCCCCGTGTCGTCCATCTCCCAATACACAAACTCCCGAGCCAGAGCAAACAAATAAAGCAGATAAATATTTATGCAGGCCCTCCCCTGCGCGGCCAGACAAACTTCTGCCCCGGCGACATGCAGCGAGTTCCCGGGGTCCTTGACGGCGCCCGCAGCCCCGCCAGCGTGCAGCGGATGTGGCTCCATAAGCCAGACCTGGCATCTGTCCTGTTGTTTGCTCAAGCATCGAGCAGCCAGACACAGATAAATGTCCGTCAGGGGCAACAAGAAGGGCAAACAACACTGTGGGTCACAGTCTGATCACACTCCAGCTTCAGACATGGAAAACATTTCCCCCGGCATTGTCACGGCTTCACGTAAACATTCTTTCTTTTTGTTCATTGAGTCACTTCTTGGTTGGTGTTTGCCATGTTATCAGTCCAGTGTTTTCACATTTTGCCTGCTTTGGTCCAGGATTACGCACCTCTGTCCATGTAAACAGGAAAAAGTAACTTTCATTGAATACGCCCACACCGGCTGCAGTCAATAGTTTCAGTGAGTGGATTAACAATGATGGACTCCAGCCTGCTGCTTAGACTGTTAACTCTTCTATTTTTATCTCCCTTAGTAACATTTACTAACACATCATCTGCATAAGCTGAGACACATTTTTTTTATATTATTAGATATAAAAAATAATTAATTAAAATGGACCATTTAAACCCCGAGCACCGTTGTTGTGTAAACGGACATTCAGAACTCAATGAAACTTTTACATTTTCACGAGAGAGCATTGTGTAAATGGAACCTGAATCACCTGCGAGTTGAGCTGAGTGGGGTAGTTTGTCAAATTTGGTGAAGCACGAAATCTTCAGAGAACTCAAACCACGACAACACAGCAGTTCCTCTAGAGGTTAAAACTGCATCATCGCTGCCGGTTTCCTCATGTGAACCTGTTCTCAGTGCACATTATGAAGAATCGCTTCCATTAAGGCCATAAGCTGCATATCTGGTTAGATTTCGTGGCAGGCGGTAGAGGCGGCGGCGGTGTCCTGAGGGAATGACTCTGAATCTGGGTGATAGCGGTACTTCCTGCCGCCAGATGTGTCCCCTGATCCCTATCTACGGCTCAGCCTGCAGACGGCTGCTTTATTAGCGGAGCTCGCAGCTCTTCCAGTCAAATGTCAAGCAAATCCTATGTTAATTTTTGTCAAATGCCACAGAAAACACAAGGTGAAAGCCGAACTCGGTGAGGGGAAAACTAGGAATGATTATGCACCAAGGTGACTGTGTAATGAGAATTTGATTTGGAAGGGTTTTATGATGCAGGATTTTCCATTCCATTCACTTCCACTTTATTCTTGTTTAATAGCGTGATTTATGTATCGAGAAAACACCCTCAAGCTTCAGTCAAACTTCTTTTCTTTTTAAAATGAATTTTATCCAAATTTCCAATTTCTATTCCGCTTCCCAAGTTTCTAATTTACATAAGAACACTCAGAGGGGGATTTGGCGAACAGCATTACCTTCTCCAATTAATCTCCACATTTGATTTCTGGCTTTTGAAATATTTGACTGAAGCATTGTTTTTCTCCCACGGCCTTGAAAACAACTAAATAAATTAATTAAAACAGAAACGCAAGGAAGATGGATGGAAGTAAGTGGGATCCTTAAGAGGAAGACGGAGTGATGAAGACAAAGCGTTGCCTGGGGCCAATTCGTGAAGTTATCTGTGTGAATTGAACAATTGTTCACGATGAAGTGTGGGACGTCCTCGTCAGGCTCCGCTATTGGCTCCAAACTTTCATCCAGCGTAGCATGAAAACTAATTCTCCGCTCACATTAGTCGTACTGCTGAGCCCCGGGGCTGGGATCAGTGGAGAGTTTTAGCCGGCGCTCTCGCCTGGCTAATCTTTCTTTCACACTGAGATTATCCCATTCACAAAGTCAAAACGGAGACGGCGCTCCGATACCAACAGCCGCACTGAAGGTTATGGCGTCTGTGGCGGGATGGGGCGGGGGGTGGGGGGGTGAATGTTAATGGACGATCAGCGCGGGAAAGTGACTCTCCATCATCTAGTTGGGAGATTTCATTATATTTCTCCCCACACACACACACACACACACACACTCAGCTTTCACTCATTACTGGTCCAGACGTGACACAGTGTCAGAGCCTCCTGTGTCAGTGGGTTTGAGATCAAACTGTAGTAATCTCATGTGGTTTGTTATAATAAACATCGTTTCATTTCTGTTTTTTCTGAAAGGAGACAACAGGGCTAAAGGTGCCCACATCCCCGACCAATTACCACGGATCCGGCGTGTTTGATCTACGCTCCGCCGGCTCATTCATATTCATGGGGCGGCTGCCTGGTGCTGTGTGAACGTCCCACTGGGCCCAGTTTAAGAGTCGTGACTTTATGTAGAGCCACAGTGGGATCAGGTGGCGGCGGCGGCGGCGCACACCCTCCCCGTGTGGTTTACACCTCTATAACGCATCGTCTCGCCTCCCTGTGGGACGCGGCATTCTACTATAAGTTAAGGAACTGTCAGTTTCACCACGAGCATCAGATGAGGCTTAAGGTCACAGCGAGGGCTGCAGATGATTAGCATCCTGTGTCACTGACTCAGAAACGTCAGAGAGGGGATCTGAACGCTGAGCTTTTAGCTGCTCAATTAGCTCAAGCAACAGTCTGCACTCCAACAATGTCAATTAAATACAGAGAAAACAAGGATGTAGCCAGTAGGGCGAGTAAACTCTTGAAAAAATTATTTAATTTGTTGAAATGAACTAAATTATTCCTTAAAAGGGATTTTCAGTCTTGTTGAACATTCCTTTTGAGAATCAACCAGGTTCAGTAACAGTTTTTTCAAAACATATTTCTTATAAGTAATGGACACAACAGGACTCTGAGACCTGAGCAGAGATACCATGATGCTGCCACGAAAGACAGCTACCAAACTGGCCTCAAAGCCAAGCTGTCAGGGTGACTTTACAAAAATATACATAATGCAACAGCTATAAGAGAAGTTTTTTTTTTTAGACACTTTGGAGTGTTTTTCACTCCACTTTCAGTCTTCACTTTGTTTCTTGTACATCAAATTCGATCTGCCTGCAACTACATCTCACATCGACATGAGTTGCTGTTTCTTTGCCTTTTGTAAGTTAGAAACTATGACTCACTACACCATCTAGTGGTAGCAGTTGGTATTACATGGTTGTAAGTGCATAGCTTTGCTTGATAAATCTGTTAAACATTGCTGTATCAGAATGATTTGTGACTTTTTTCCCCCCAACTGGTGATATTTCATTATATAGCAAACAGATGTTCATTAAAAAAGTGAATATAGTCAAACTAAATCCTAAATGCATTTCTTAAAATTATGAGACCGCTCAGTAAACATATGAGGACACAGTGTTAAACAAAACGCATGACTGTTTCTCTCACTGTCTCACTGTCCCATCCCCTGGTATGTACCGGTGCGTAACCCGATCGGATTTATCTCTCGGTCATCAGACCATTAAAGGGATTTCTTAAAAGTGGATTTCACAGAATGTGGAGAGAAAGTCTGAAGAAGGTGACGACGTGGCTACATGCACAGTAACTGGACACTGATGGCTGAGGGAGATATATGAAGGAAAAAGCAGCGCGTCCAGGTCCGACTGCGGGACTCTAATGCACCGTCCAGACGGCAGGATGGGGAGGAGGGCGGAGGGAAGGAGGGGGGCAGATGGGGAACGATACAGCGCTGGGGGAAAACTCAATTGGCTGCATATTGTAAATCCATGAGAAGGGTCGTCTGGTTGTATAGAGTGTCATCGTGTTGTGCGACAGTCGGAGGCTGAATTCAGGTGGCCTCATGCTACTTGAGGTCAGGAGGAACTTTTCCACTGTCCTCGACCGTTGGCGGTTTTGTAATGAGAAACCACAATATGCTGACTGACATAAACAACAGGAAGCTCCAATTTTCCCTTTTCCAACGTGACCGGCTTCAAGAGAGCCTTCAAGACGCCTGAGGCGAAGGGGACCACGTCAGCGCCAGGACACCTTTAATACATCATTATAACGATGAAAGCTTTGCGTTTATGATGGGCCAGTACATAATCAATACATTGATTCTGTCTGGTTGCTCTCCAGAAAACAGGAGACCTGATAACATCTGAATTATGACGTGCTGGTAAAACATGCAGTGACAAAAAACTTAACAATGGAAGTGACATTAAATAGGCAAAAAAATAAACAGCTTTATTGGAAAATGATTAATGAGCTTTTATTTTACCTTTAAATGTCAACACTGTCAGATGGTTTGAACAGTCTGTATTTTAATGACATTATTATTTTTCAAGGGACACAAGTCTCCTAAATAAGTTGCTTCTGTGTTTTATATGACCATAAAGTCTCAAGATTGAAATTAGAAGCATGTGGAATTTACAGAGATAAGAATAGAACAGGAGAAATTAGTATTCTGTCAAAGACTTTACACACAAAGAAAAAGAAAATATAACCATACTGATAAATAAATTCTGGAAGAACTACTGGATTTTACAGATTTCATTTGAAAACTCTGATGTGTCGACCAAATGCCAAAGTTTCTCAGTCAGTTCTGTACCTAGTTTTAGTCTCAACACAGAATCCAGGCAAGGGTTGTGTGGCTCAGATATTCAAACTCGAGATCAGACAAAGACCTTCAGGAAAGTTCCGGCAACCTTTCCCCAAACTTCCTTCCAATCCCAACACGACCCGCTGGTCCTGCTACGACTCAGTGTCGGCCGGAAAGTTTCAGAGCTTGTTGAGAACAACAGTGAGAGTCAACCAACGCTCACACAAAACCCCTGATCGTGCACGCTCCCCTGACATGAGAAAAGACATGAAAAACGAACTCAACCATGACTGTGATTCTCCACCAAAATCTGCCTCTCCACACCTCCACGCGTCTGCGGCTTCGGCTCTCAGACCATCCCTGTAATCTGCAGAGGATATGCGAGCCTGGAGGAGGGCGGAATGCCACCGACAGCGCTAATGGAGACGCCAGATGACCGGGCGGGAAGCGCCGAGCGGGAGCCAGAGCAAACGCCGGGGACGTTTGAAGAAGGTGCGAAGTAGGAGGAGAAGACAGACACAGGAGACGGAGGACAAACCCGCAGCGGGGGGACGGGGGAAGAAACTGAAACTGAAATGTGTGGAGGAGTTTAATGAGTCTCCGGTTCCTCTCAACTGTACCGCCGGGGCCCGGGCGTGCAGCGTGTAGGTGGGTGTGTGCGTGTGTGTGTGTGTGTGTGTGTGTGTGTGTGTGTGAGCACCTCTGAAACACTGGGCTGTGCATAATTTATCAGACAGCTGTCAGCTTTGTACTCCTATTTACTCTGTGAGGCAGATCCTGTGCCAACAGGGACGGCAGCCAGCAGGAGCGACAGCCACCCAAACTGTTTAATTGGAGACTCAAACAACTAATAATGCCATCAGCGTCTCTTCAGTGTAATTATCCAAGTATGAGACCATGTTAACAGGACTGACATGTTTGAATACACCTTTTCGCATACAGCTACCCTGCTCCCACACGGGGTATTTGCTCCCTTTAGTCAACCTGCTGCTTTTTCTGTGCTCCTAATGCCGTCCCTTCCATTATCAGCAGCCTGATGGTAAAAAGCACATCATTTTGCTCTGGACTGTGTAAAACCAGTTTTTTGTTTTTTTTTCCAGAGCTTGGATAAACAGCCTCAGGCATTTGTTTTGGGGTAGTCATCCAGGTTGGCTCACACCAACTCCATAAAAGCAATTATCAGGTTTTTTTTTTTTTTTTTGAGAGGGGTGGAGTGTGTTCACCAAAACCAAGATCTGCGCCGGTCTGCCAAACGTCTGGAAAGATCCACCAGTTTTCCCAAAGAAAGCTTCTGTTAAGTTTTCCACATAAAAACAAAACATCACTCACAATATGCGAGTGGCGAAGGAGCATAAAGGACGGCGTTCTGGCTTCCGACACAAAGCGGAGGCCGGTGCCAAGCGAAGGTGGGCATGGATCGGGTGGATTCAGGAGTAAATTAATTGGTCTTGGTGCAGAGAAAGCGGCTCCTGTGGTGAATCTGTTGGCTCGGTTCCCCGCTGACTGCCGTATAACCTCCCACTGTCTATGGCAGACCTGTATTTAGCTCCATAATAGGGCCAGTAAAATTACCACCTAACCTTTGCTACTATAAAAACGTCTCCACCGCTGGGAGACGGGGAGGTATAACAAAATGCTATTTACGTGCTAATTATCCAAATGCCACGACATTCCTGCAGAAGGTAACTCATGGCGCTTGTCAACACAGTTATTAGGCGGGATATTAAAAGGAGTTCATATTTCATGGCTTCCCCTGAGCCAAGAGCGAGGCTCCGCGATGATGTGACTCCACTCCGCCGCTCCCCGAGAGGCTCTGCCAGCGCCGCAGTGCACGGAGTTCCTGTCACCAGCTAATTCCCGGGGCCTTCATCACTCCTGGCCGCTCCAGCACGTTGGCAGCCAAAGTCATTGAAAACAACCCCGACATCTACCCTGGCCGAGAAGTGAGAAAGCATGCTCTGATACTCTGATGCCGTCGGCGGAGCTGCGAGCTCTCATCGCGAAAAAGCTTCTGGGTGAAACTCAAAGCAGTAAAAGCACCGCTCGGACGGCAGATGTCTCGAGTGTTTTCCGCGTGGATTCACCAGTCTGTCACGTTTTAAAGATGATTTCACAACATCAGGCTTCAGAGTCTGGGCCGTGACACACGCTGAAAGCGGTGACTGCCGTCAATAACAAGCAGATTGACATTTTGTTCCCCGGCCTCCCGTTGCTCCATGTGAGGAATCACTCAGTCCCCGTAGCTCCAGATGGTTGGGCTAGCGCCCTGGCACATTCGGAATGAAAGCTGAAGAAAAATGGTTCATTCACAACGTTCTGGAGCTTTGCCATCCATCTTTTCTCATTCTTCAGCAGACATGGCAACTGGCGCCGTTACGAAATATCAAGATCAAAAGTATTCAAGTTGATTTAATACATTTAATCCGGTAATACGTCAGTCCCTTTCATTTTATCAGTCACCATGGAGTTATTATTTATAACTGTAAAAGTGATTGGTCACAATGATGGTGACATTTCTGAGCCTTGTATGATGATTAAAGTTGTCTACCTCAGATTTATAGCCACAAAGAGAAATGATACCTTGATACTGGACACGATCACTGAGACGAGGCTGAAAGAAAGACCAGCGCTGAGTCAAACCAATCACACTCATGATGAACAAATGGAAAGATCCTGCTCTCCAACATCTGCAAGCAGAAAACAAGCTCTCTAATCATATGATGACTGAATGGAAGGAAGTGAGGATTCAATATCTTAGTGGGCCAATCCTGTCCAGAAGATACTGGATGGTGAAAGGCACCTCTGGGTCAGTATAAGTAAGCAACAAATGGATGCAAACAATTATGCAAGAGTAATGGTAAAGTCCAAAACACATTCACGTCTCTTCTCTGCAAAAATCCAGTTCTTTCAATTTTTGCGTCTTTGTTTTATGTCCTCCGTTCCCAGTTGCCTTCCCACATTGCCTCCATTATAATCACAATAGCCACCAGAGGTCACCATAAATCTTTCCTGCTGGCTACGCTGAGTGCAGTTGAGCCTATTCGAGCTCGCAACATCAGCAGTTGTTTTGACTTTTATAAACAGCCAGGTTTGAAGGTGACTGGACTGTTGGGAAGCAGTGTCCGAATAAAATACAGGCTGGTAATTACTTTACAGCAAACGAGCCTTTAAAACTCACAACAAAACTTTTTGATCAAATGGTGCTTGTGCATTTCTTTCGTCAGGCCGATTTCCTTTCCCTGATTACTTACTTGTGCCAGTTTCATTAGTTTAATCCAGAACCATTAACATGTACATCAGTGAAAGTGACATCTGCGCATACTGGAGTCCCTCCAGCATGAAAATCCAACTGGAAGCAGACACAACGGGGAGACCTCTTCACAATGTGGACGGGTTCTGGTCAATTCGGCTTGGCTGCTGTTGTGGAAAATGGGGAATCCGTCACCCAGTCCGAGCGAAAGCTTCCGACGGTTGAGTTACAGCCTTAAGCCTAATCTCATTACATTACAGCGCTCCTCCAAATGAAACGCTCAGAGCGAGCGCCGAGGTCACGGGGAGGTAAGTGACTGACATCACTCAGACGTCTCAATACCCGGACGGACAGGCCGCTTTAACGGCCTGCGGCCCGCTGTGATGAATGAGCCCGCTGCCCTGGAGGGGGAAATATTATGTTTTACACGCAGCCCTGTCCTCAGCACTCGGCGGGAAATTGAATGAAACTGCCGGTGATGCTAACTGGATGTCTTGACCAGTCAGTAAATCTCCTGGCTCCGTGACCCCGGGGCCCATTAGTCAGGCCGAGGCAGTGACCTCGGGGGGGGGGCCTCCCGGGCAGCGAGCACCGATCGGCGGCCTCCCCGTTGTTTCTGCTGGACCACTGAGTCATTTCAAAGAGGGACGTCCGCTGCTCTTCAGATGGGTCAGGCTCCACTAGCTGCCAGATGACACTTTCGAAAACACCGCTCTGACCCACGCTTTGCACTTCACACATGGCTGAATAAACCTCTTATAGGAAGAGAAAATCTGAGATCCAAGAAGCTTTCAGCTGTTTCACACTAAAAATTTCCGATGCTGTTATTACAAATGAAAGGTATCGGAGAGGGAAATCAAACACTCAGGGCTTTAAAGAGTAAAAAATGCCTGTGACATTTGGATTTGGATGAGCACTGTCACTTTAAACACATGCAGATTTTTAATAGGTGCCAAATGACAAGTTGTACTCCTGGAAATCATCATTAACGGAGAAAATCCCAGTGGAAACCTGCGACAGTCTGCTGTGATGATGAAGGCTGACCTTTTAGGATGAGATGAACGGCAAGATTCACTGTCTCCGTTACGGGCTCTTTGGAAGAGGAAATGGCTTTTGCGCAACACATTTCAGCACTGATACAGTGAATTTAACTCATGTGTCTTATGATAAAAGGAAAAAAAAAACAATAGGAAAGATCACTGCTGCAGGATTTCCATCACTGATTATGCAAACAGTCACGAGTCGTCGGTAATGAATTCGATTTTCCCCCAATAAACTTCTCACTAATGCTTCCCCTGACACATCTGCTCACGACAATACAAAGCAGGTTTTCCTAAAGTAGATTTAATTATCAGGTCCCAGGAAATAAGAGTGTGCACAATGCCCTCATTTCTCCACGCCTGACGCAGTGATTACCCCAAACACTGAGGCTTTCAACTAAAGGAAACGGCTAATGCCATTAGCATGGATGGAAAAATTCAGTTTTGACACGAGTCAATAAATTTACCACAAAGACGGCGCAAAGTGGAATCTGGAGTGCAAATTTAGGCATTTAAGGTGCCAATGCATTATTCGGCAAGTGCTGCAATGCTATGCGAAGCAGGGAGTTGTAAAATCAAGCAGAACCTGGAGGATCAACGGTTCTTCTGTCCATCAGCGCTTTATGTGGTTCATCCAGACGTGGCTGATCCCAGCGGACGCTGGATGAACACATGACGGTGCACAGTGACAGAAAAACCAATTCACCTGACGTGCATGTTTCTGGAAAACAATGAGCCTAATAAAACCGATGCCTTCGACTGATGATTAATCTTCTGTCATGATTTGTCCGACCAACTGTTGCTCCTGGCTGAAATCATGACGCTTTCCTACAGGACCTTTTTCACCAAAGAAAACAACTAAGCTTGTACTTCCTAAAGCACCAATTTGGACTTTTACCCAACAATTCACTAAATCATTGTCAAGATATTTTGGTTGTCTTTCTACCATCAAAAATCAAAGACAATAAGACACCTGGCCACCAGGACAAACAGGAGAAAACAGAAGCCAATGGAGGTGTGGAGGGAAAACATCCCATCTGTGAGGCAGCCAGTGGGCTTCGGTGTATTTCACATCAAACTGGGAATTGGAAAACAGCCTCTAAGTGCAGGCTTCCCTTTGAGGCTCTGAGCATCATTAACCCAAATATAATTTCTCGAACACTGTTTCCCCTAAAACATCTTCAGAGGGAGTGTATTTGATTGAAAAATGAGGAAAAAAAAAAAGCCCCGCTCGCTCGGCCCCCGAGCCACCCCGTCGTCACTTCACTTCCCATTTACACACCATTGCCTTCCAAATGGAGGAGAGGAGAAGAATGCTTTTAAGGAACCCAGGCCTGTAATTTCCATCGAGTTTCAACTTCATTTGCGGTGAAGTACCTCGGCAAAATGCTGCCTTTACAGAGCACAATGCAGCCGCGATGCTAAGAGGAGCCAGTCCATTAAAGGCACGGAGGCAAAACCATCTCCTCGTTTGAGAGGAGCAAGTGGACACAAAAGAGCAACAGACACAGAGAGAGAAGGAAGGCACTGGGGGAGGAAAAGCAGAGAGGAGGCGGCGACCGAGAGGAAGATACAGAGGAGGCTGCGATTTAATGAGGAGGCAGTGATTTCAGGGAACAGGCAGGGATGGGGGATGGTTTGATCTTTGACCCCACCAATCCCTCGGTGCGTGTGACAAGCCTCAGTTCAGACGGGGGATTTAGGTAATCAAGGCTCGTAATGAGAACAGAGCACACATTCATGAGCCATGACACTCCCCGAAAGCAACAATACCGCGCCGCCCCCCCTCCCCTCCCCCTCCCCGCCGCCACAGAGCGAGCTCCTACCTACGAGTGTCTTTCGCCCGCGGTGTTGCGCTGCAGCATGACAGAAGGGGGCCACGGCAGAAAGATATAGATGCGTGAAATAATGCCCAAGGATAACCCCATCTGTCCAATAATGGGACGCACAGCCTTTGTCCCACTTTATGAGGACGGGCCTTGTTTTTGCTGGGTGTAGGCGGCACCTCAATCGAACTCGACAAGTGCAACCCCCGGAGTTTTAAAAAGTTCCACCTTGGGAGCCTTTTGGGAAAAGTTGTATTTTCAGTGGTTCCGACTATTGTTATCGTGTAAACAGATGCCCACAACCAATGAAAGTTTTCCATTTTCACTGAAGCAGAGTTGAGTCAGTGCAAACCACCTGAATATAAAAGAGTTACCAACTCGACAGGGTTTGATCACTTTCATGACATACTGAGTGAAGATGACAAGTTCTTGGCGTTTTTCCTCAGTCAGCCTTTAGTGTGGGGAACTCGAGTTTAAATCTGAGGTGCCGAGAGAACGATGTCAAACATCAAGTGCAAACACTAACAAACCCTTCATATTTATGGCACATTTATGGTGGGTCCTGCTGAAAACTAAGAGTTTCCATTAAACTGGTGTATCTGGTTAGACAAAACTACAAAGGAACCAATGAAAATATGCTTGAACTGCTAGGAAAATCCCCTTCTGATGATTCATTTATTATGTGGACAACAAAAGCCATCCGCACCATGAGGCTGGCGTCAAACTACAAAGCACTTGATGCTGCAGGCTGACTGCTAAAGGAAAACTTTTTTTTTTTCCTGAGATCTAACCAATCAGAACAACTGTGGAACTTGAAGGAAAATAGCTGAAATATGTTTGGGTGACTGCGATAAAGGGTCTCGTTTAGCAGTGGGTCATAAAAAATAAATTAAAAAAAAAAAAATCTGAATTCCAGGATGTGCAAAGGAAACTGACTGATAAGACATTTAAAATATCCTCAAAGGCCTGGTTCACGTGACACTATCTTCAAGTGAAAAAGGAAACCCTTCGCTGTGTTTTGGGGATTTGTTTACACAACGGGGGAAAACAAAACTTTTTTGACACCCAGCTTTTGCTACTGGCCATTGTCGATGGTTATATTGTATCCATTAGTGGCCAAGCATGAAAACAACATTGTTGTTTCTGCAGTTTCTGTGTAAACAGACATTGTTTTCAAAACTTTGACAGGTAATTGCAAAATTTTTCAGGAAGAAAATGCAGAAAAAATGAGTTTTCACACGAAACAATTTTGTACAAAACGGCCTAATTGTCACTGAACAAACTTGCAATAAAAATTAGTGAATCCTGTGGACAGACGCAGTATTTTTGGTTCAGTTTGGAAGTTTCCAAGTAAAGATACTGAAAGAAAAAAAAAAGTCAAGAAGAACGGTGTGAAGAATTTCTACAGCTGGTTCGCTCAGCACAGTAGCTCAATAGAGAGCAGAAGTACAACAACCTCCCTGCATCCCTGCAGACGTCCTGACAAGGCCGAGAGTGAAGAGGCACTGCGAAAGGTTACGCTCCGTCTGCAGGAAAGGCTGCTGGAACATGACTTCATCCACAATCCCTTTCAATCGCTTCAAAAATCCCGTCTCCGCTCTTAACGCCTACAAAGGGAGGTTTTAAGTCCTGGTAATGAGGACGCCACATGCCGATATCATCTTTCACAGGCTCCGTCTGACCGCCGCTGCCGGTGACTGAGTCACGTTCACCGGTGCACATCCCTGCTTTTTCTTAATCACATGTTTTCAATTACTGGCAGGGCGAGCGGGACCGACTCGTGCTGTAATTCAATAAGGCTCACAAAGGGGCCGGTCAGGCGGGAGGGCCGGCACGCCATTGTCTGGGGACAGTTGAGTGACGGGGCCGGGTTTAGGACCGCGGAGCATACAGGAGTTACTTTGTAGTTGTCAGTCAGGCGGTGCAGCAGACAGCTAATCCTGAGGTAATGTTAAGGGGGGGGAGAGGGGAGAGCGAGGTGAGAGGTCCTCGACCACAGGGCGGACCCCCACCAGCAGGTGACCCCCACCCACTGCTTCAGAAAGAAAGACAATACGAAGGGCTGAGCAGCTGGCGGCTGCTCCGTCGAGGCCAGTTGTCCAAAGACGGCCTAATTTCACTAAGAGAGGTTTTATTTGATGGAAAAATCTCAAAGTATTACCTCTTCAGCAGCGACCGGCGCTGTACAGCTGGAAGACCTGTCGTATCAGGACAGACGCCATTCCATGGCCACGTGCTCCAGCATCAATACAGTCCAGGCAGAGAAAACACAAGGTTCAAGTCAATTTACAAGAACCCAATGCTGGAGGTCAACAGACCGTAAAGGGGAGAGTACCAATTTTCATATAAATGGATTTTCTCAGAGTGATTACGATACAAACACATAAATTTAGACTGTTTAAAAAATTACAAATCATCGAAAGACTTCCAGACACTCTGTAATTAACCGTATTGCTTCTAATTTAGTGTAAATGAACAGCACAGACAGAAGTTTACAGTGTTCCTGGCAACGTTTGCAATTTAATACAGTGCGGCTGAAACATTTGCAATCCACGGTGTCCAATTGTACTGCTCAGTGCCAGAACAGCCCGAGCTTTGCTTTCCACTGGAGTTCACACTCCTTCAGCCCCATCTATCTCTGTCAAAGCCTCTCACTACAAAGCTCTCCCTCCTCCGTCCACCGCTGACTGCTTCCTTATCTACCGCTCTCAGCCAACACGCCATCATTCAGGCTGCTTCCGAGCCAGCGGACATCGCCTGGCCAGGGGGAGAGGGGAAAAAAAAAAAGAGAAAAAAAGATTGATTTCTTTTTTCCTTTTTTGCAGCTGACTTGCGGACGTGAGGAGGCATTATGTGCCAGTCACAGCTGGCTGTGCTGCCAGTCACAGGAAACAACTGCCGACACCCGACTTCAGCCTTACAAACTTGAGGATCAACTGGAGTTTGGAGTCGAGAGGAAATTTCAGCGTGGCTGATGTAGCGTGTGGATACTTCAGCTTCCAAAGGTTATGATTACACAAACAAGATCTAAACCTCAGGAAGACTGACCTGGTAGTTTCAGAGTTGACCGTCAATCCAACCACAGCGTTTTCAGTGTTCTGCCGTTTCCATGTAAATGGGCTTAGTTTTTAAAAAGTTTCTATGTGCATGTGAAACTTTTCTGAATCCTCCGCTCCGACACTCTGCTTCGAGGGAATTTAATGAAAGTTGTGCGCGCCACAGGGGGCCTCGTGCTCCATCCATTATTCAGCGTCTGTGGAATATGAAACTTCACATTCATTTGGCAAGTTTGAAGGTTTGGAAGTCATTTGTGGTGTAAGAGCTGTGATTCTGATCATCTTCTTATATTTTTTTTTCCTCTGAAAAAATGCTTTGAGGATATGAGAAGGGAAAAAAAAATCGATTTGGTCCCAGACACTGACCTGATTAAGCGAATCAGTTCCTACAGGCCATGACAAAGCCGCTTCATTTCCAGAGCAGATCCTGTGTTAATCCCTTTTATTAAATGGAAATTTCCATTACAGCCAGCGATATTCGTCCTGTCAGTCGGCAGGCGGTACCGCAGCTGTTCTCCGCCTCCTGTTAACTGAAAACTATACCACATAAATTCCACATATGGACTTTACATTTGGGGAGGGAAAAGCGGCGGGTTTCAGATGTGCTGGTGGACACCGAGTCGACGCAACTTCAACAATTAGTGGTGGAGGAAGCTGACCAGCTGAGCAATCTTTTGGCTGACGGACAGTTTACACCTGCTGAAGCTACTCATGGTTGCTGAACTTAGAATTTAGAACTTGAATTTAGAAGAATTTACCTTAAAGAGGATATCAGGCACGAAACGCTGGTTTTTGAAGCAGACTGAGAAACATGATGAAGCACCTGAGGCTAAACCGAGATGGAAATCAACCAGGACTCCTCCCTTTAAAAAAAAAAAAAAAAAAAACAACTCTGTTTCTCTGTGGACCGGAACAATAATGCCCAGGACCCCAGTCACCAAGGAAACAACACCACTTCCTGACCATCACCATGGCAACCTCCATCCAAAAAGCACCGTGGGCTCTTTGAGGGTCGATGTCTCGTTAGTAAAATATTTTCTCCTAAGGTTATCCGTCTTCGTCAGCGGGGAATTAAATGTGCCTAAATACGCTATCAGACTGTTGAATCAATGGTTTTTCCAACCAAACGCTCCCCGAATACCGATTGCGTAAACTCCTGCTAAATCTCCGAGGTTACGCCACCGTTTCATCCGTGCAGCGATGTGTCATAATTGCTTCCAATCAACAGGGGAATAATTTAAATGTTGAAATATCCCCCAAATTTGCCAAAAAATGCGAGGTAATTCCAATGTTTTTCCATTCCTGTGCCGAGAATGAAAACTCGTGCTCATTGGCTGGTCTGCTGGCCATTCAAAACCAGCTCAGCTACACACATAGTCGTGTTATGCAACCAGATCCGGGCCAGGAATGCGATTTACTCCAGCGAGCGGGCTCCGCCGCTGCCATGGCGCCTAATGAGAACGCAGGTTCAGGTGAATGAGATTAGAAATTCAGACGGGAGCCGGCTGGAGGGGCTGAGCAGCAGATACGAGGACTGTGCGGAGGGACGGGAGTGTTTCGGGGGGGTTGGGGAGGTTGGTAGGGGCACATGCATGTCTGGGTTGCCAGACCATGCCCCTGTGGGGCTGATCAGCAAGCAGCGGGGCAAAGATTAACCCCCGATTACATCACAAATCTGCCCCGAGCCGCCGTCCTCCGCCAACACATGCAACGCCGAGGTCTGGATCGTGTGAATGCAGCCCTGATGATAAACACACGCAGGCATCCACATTCCACAAGCAGTGGGGAAATAACAAGCAGGCATTTGCCAAATACTAAAAAAAAAAAAAAAACCCATAACAACACAAATCCTGACGGAGAGAGAGAGCGAGGGAGGGAGAGAAGTGAAGCCAGGCCACTGAGAGTTCAGCTGCCGTCCCACAGTCCAGACTAAACAACCCTCGCAGAGCTGCGAGCCGCTCGCATCTGACAGAGAAGGTCATGTAATCAGAGCGGGACGGACAGACGGAGCGGAGAGCCACCTCGGGGTTACATCCACAAGGTCAAACTGTTCACAGAGCGCATCGGAGGGGAGGAAAACACACGGAATGGCCAGTGACAGTCCCAGAGCCTGCCGACCTTCAGCACATCGTCCTCCTGCCCCGCCGCTTGTTTCTCAGCTTAAGAAGTCGGTCTTCAAAAGGTTTGACAGGATAACCACCTGGATGCTCCACAAGCGTTTCATGTCACATCAAAGCTCCTTCAATCCCTTGAACACGCAAACGGAGGACTGGAAACTTGAAGATTGACACCAACTTTGTTTTCTTTTTTTTTTTGTTTTGTTTTTTAAACACTGAAATTTTCTAACTCGTTACTGGAGCTGATGTTCGAGGTTCTTAGGAGAACTGGTTCATAAAATACTTTTCTCATGGGACGGATTCACTTTGCTCTTCAAAGTGGTTTAACTTCTGTTTAGGGTCAAGAAATCATCGGGGATGTTTTTTGAACCTCCTCCACATCAAAACACTTCTTGAAAAGGCCTCTCAGAGTTTCTGAGCTCCTGGCAGTGGCGAAGGGGTCAACAGCGGCCAAACGATGGAGGCTTGAAAAGCAACTGCTGCTTTGGGATTTGAGTTAAGAGAAGAGCTATCAGCATTCTTGATTTATTTACACTGTTTAACATTAGTTGGGGCACCGACCAGCTACCACATGATTTGATTAACCTTTTATTACTAACGATACAATGTCCAGGATTGTCTGGTTATTGGTTGGAAAGCTGTGATGCTGCAAGCTCAGACTGTATATCTGACCTAAATAAGGACTATCATCCAACTGCAATGTGATAACCACAGAGAAAACACACCCCTCCTTCCATCCACTTTACGTTTTTGCATTTTCCAACAGCGCATGGAACGTGGAGCCAATCCCAGCTGGGAGAGCAGCAGCTCACACACACATACGCGGCTGCAATCACATTTATGGGCAATTGGGAGTTACTGTTTAAAAGGAATGTTTCTGGATGTGGGAGAGTCGTGAACGTACAGGGAGAACATGCAAACTCTCCAGAAAAGAGTCCTGAGCCCAGTCTGTACCATGGCCCAGTGAAGGAGGATTACCAACTACATTCAAGGAAAACACTTAATATTTTAACAGAAATTCTCAGAATCTGCACCAGAACTAGAAACCCTAAAACAGGGGTGTCAAACATAAGGCCCGTGGGCCAAAACGAGCTTGCAAGAGGCTCCAATCCAGTCGTCCAAACCACCGAGCTAATGGGAGGAATTTCAAAGAAAACAGATTGTTGAACAAATTTCTTAAGAGTAGCAGACACAAAACAACAGGATATGAAATGTACTTGTGTGATAGTCTAAAAACACACACAGTTCACAAGCTGTATTTTGTGTGACCATGCTGTTTGTGTGACAGTTATCATTTATTCCAAACTCAGTTGGTGGATTTCCCATGAAAAGCATCATTTATCCTCACCCCGCAGTATTAGAGGTGAGACTTCCCACGATTCTATGCGTGCCTCACATACATATATTCATGTATCTCATTACCAGCAGAGAGCAGAAAAAATATAATAAAAGCAACTAAAAAAAAAAGAATAACATTTGAAAAATCCATTTTTTCCCTCCTTTAAAAAAACCTCCCATCGCACAGCGGTAAGGAGACATTGTTCAGTAGAAGGGATGAAGGGATCAAATGAGGGCAAGCAGAGTGAAGGCTTCTAATGAAAGGAGCTTCCAGGGAACTACTGAAGAGTCATATCGCCACCTACTGGCCCAGCCTGGTAGTTTGGGAGTGCGAGCACCGGATGCTGAGCAGCAGAGCTTGTTGGTTGATGTTTCATGAAACACAGAAGCACTGCAGGGGTGGAAGAGACGGGACAGACAGGAAGCAGAGAAAGGGAAGAGAGGGAGAGCCTGGCTTTCAGCGAGCCGAGAATCTGAGGAAAAGAAAAAAAAAAAAAAACCATGCAGCTCCAACAAGTGGTGTGATTGCGGAGCGCCGTCCTTGCGGGGGAGGTGGAGCCACACTGGTGTTTACCTGCTAGATTCGACAGCGGCTCATCAATCTCAATGCCGGCCTCGCCAGCCCCCCCCCCCCACCCCCGCACCTTCCTCACCGCTCAGCCCTCCCTCCGTCTGTCCTCCCTGTCAAGCACCCCCTTTACAACGTGTGTGTGTGTGTGTTTGTTTAGATGCCTTTGGGAGCCCAGCTGGTTGTGTTGGCGGTGGGAGGGGAAAGGAAGAGGAAAACGAGGGGGGGGGGGGGGCTTAGGGAGTCGGAGACGTGGCTCCAGTCGAGCATGACTCAGTCCGGGTGCATCCATGCCCTTGAGGGAAAACACACAAAACATGTACCAAAACACATTTACTCCCCCCCCACCCCCCCTCCCACACCCCCCCACCCCGCTTCAACTGCTCTTCTTCCTCCTCTGTAATCAGCAGGTTCAGATGCTCACTTTCCCCCAGTAAACAAGCATCTCCAAGCCTCCCGGCCCAGCTGCTCCGAGTGGTCATAACGACGACGACAGGACGGCGGCTGGATGAGCGGCAGGCCGCCTGTGCACGGCGGCAGCGTTTTAGACGTCTGTTTACACCATAATGGCGCTCGGAGTGCCTGGAAACACAGCTGATGATTAGGGTTAGACTGTTCTAGAATTAGACCGATCAAGGTGAAGCAGCTCATCGGGACAATCAATTAAAATCTCACTGCCGTCGGATCAACCAACTTTTTCTAAAATACTCCATCTCCGTCTCCATGGAAACGGGGGAAATGTAACTTTTCTGAAACATTGTTAATGTGTGTAGTGTATTGTTCTCTCTGTGCATATGTGAACAACAGCACCCACTAGTGGAACAACAGGAAAACTGCATCGTTTTCAAAACGTCGCCATGTAAATGCAAAGCCTCCCTGTATCGATGCGATTTCACTTGAAACGTCATGTAAACGTTGCTCAGGCAGAGGAGAGCAGCTGGGTGTTGTGGACGTCATGAGCTCGATGCTCTGTGGACAGAAGAACGTGGAGACAGAGCGAGAGAGAGAGGGCGAGCGAGCCGGACTACATGGGAGAGAGCCCCTCCTCCCTGGTCCTCGGGGTGGGGGGGTGGGGCGGGCAGAGGGGATGGCCCACCTGTTCAAACAGCCAGAGCTATCCCGAGGAAATGAAAACTTCCATCTCTGCAGAGCTGTGCAGATCCCGCACACCAAATCCCTTCCACTTCCTCGCTGGCTGGCTCACTATCTTCTGTTTCCACAGCTGGCTCCGAGAGCGTCTCTCTCTCTCTCTCTCTCTCTCTCTCTCTCTCTCTCTCTCTCTCTCTCTCTCTCTCTCTCTCTCTCTCTGTATCTGAACATCAAGCCTCCGAAAAGAAAAAAAAAACCAACAACAACAACAACAACAAAACACCTCCCAAAGCATTCAGGTGGAAAATTAAAGTCTCAAATGTCAATGTTTTCTTAAAGTATGTCACATATAGCCGTCTATAAAGCTCAAATGCAAACTAAACTTTGAAAGTGGGCCGCGGCTGCTGGTTCCAGGACTACTGTAATTATTTACCAGGCCCGTTCGAAAGAGAGGGACTGCATGATCCTCCACAGCACAGCCAGGGTCAAAGGGCGAAAACCAAGGAGCCACGAATGGATGGAACAGAACTGTGACTGAACCTGGATCATTCATGTCAACATGAAGCCAAAACCTTGAGTCTATTACAATGTTTTAGTGCTACAAGACAGATTTGAGCAAAAAAAAAAAAAAAACACACACACACAAGAACTGCACATTTAGATCACAACAAGTCATGCCAATTTATTAAACTCCACTATTTCTGCGTAGGTTTATCAAAAAAATCTGACACTGGCCAACTGCAACAACGATTAAAATGCCACACAGAATAGTTTTTCTGTGTTTAACTCTAAAGATAAAAGTTTTGGGTGTTGGAACACAATCAGAAGCCCTTTCTTGGCACTTTTCTATGATATAGCACCATATGAGAACTCCAGTATTAATTTACAGTTCCTGGAACATTCCTGGAGTCTGTTTTAGCAGTAATCCAGCATAATGCAAGAGATTCAACACACCTGCAGATTTCACACATCTAATAAGCTCTATTATCACTCTTGATATCAAAGTGATTCATTTTTAAGACAGAGCAGTTCAGGAAATGGCCTTTTTTAAAATCTGCTCTCATTAACACTTGATAATTTAATGCAAAATTCAAGAAAATGCTGCAAAAATCATTATAATCATTAATAGTCTTGTTCACATGATGAAGAAAAAGGTTTTGGAAAATAAGATAAACAGATCAAGAAAGAACACATTTGCAGTTAGTGTAGAGTCCGGTACGGACGCAGCTGAGACTGAAGAGGTTAAATCCCTGATTACACAAAGTTTCCAGTCAAAACACACAGTTTTTTGTGTTTTAGTTTGAGAATAGTTTCATGTTTACACGGCGACACTCTGAAAGTGATGCTGTTTGCCAGGACGCCAGTTGGCACAGTTGGTTGTTTTAATGAAACCACACACAGAGAACACACTTTAAACTTTAACACCGGTGAGAACACAGACGATCGTACGGACAGACGGCCCGTTTGGATCGCTATTATAGAGACCCAACTCTAAAACTACGAAGTCCCAGGAGAAAATGGACTGATAGCCATGACACTCTGAGGAAACCATTATTGAGCTCATGCACAGCAGCAGTGCTGCAGGACAGTTGTGTTTTCCCTGGTTTCCATGGAGAACCCTAACCCTGAAACGAAGCAGCACAATGAGATCGAACGGAGTCAGTCTCACTAACGTCACCAAAAATCCCTAAATTTCTAAACCTTCTGTTGCTTATTTTTGTTCCTTTTTTCCCCCCTCAATGCCTGAAACTAAATACATGACATATGGTACCTGTAAGAGGAAAAACAAGCTTTATTTGTTCTGATTTGCGACTTGACGTTTATGATTGAATAAGTGCTGCTCTCCCTGCCATAAACTACTTCACAAGGCTGTTGGAAAATACAGTAATTCATGTTGTTATTCCATTTGGACAAATGGGAACAAGGTATTTCTTGCTCAACCTCACCCTGAAGCAAAAGCAAACGTCTCCCAGACTGTGAGTATTAACCTTGAGTCTGTGTCTCTTCCCAGCCAGCCCCGGCCTTATCAGCAGACGCAGACTCCTGGCGTCGGACGGGGGCAGACCGCCGTACCTGGGAGTAAACACCTCCTTAACTGCACCTCGCTCCACGGCGATACCCTGAGGGGGGGCCGGGCCGATGAAATACCCGGCAGAGGGGGGGGGGGGGGGGGGGGGGGGGGGGGGGGGGGGTGAGTGCCATCAGCTCCAGGTTTACTGGCGACTAATGTACTTCTCATGCCTGCGACTCGGCTGCCCGTTATTACCGTGGCTCACTTAGTGCTCGCATGCAGCAAATCGAGCAGAGCGAGGAAGGAGGCGGCGTGCATTCAGTCACCTCTGGCGGGGGGGGAAGGCTGGAGAACCGGCCGGCTGCTGCACCCGGCGACAGCGCAGAGACACACAGCTTCCAGCAGAAACCTCAAATTACTCCTTATGCAGGAATCGTAAATCAGACGGTTGGTTAAATGCTTTTGTGTCAGACGTAAACCATGAGAGAGAGACAGGTGGGGAGAAGTGAGTCAGCTTGTAAAACGGAGCGAATGAGCGAAACTGCGGCGGCAGACGATCAGACGGCAGCGGGGAAAACAATTCCTTACGCGCTGCTTTCAGAGGAGCTTTACTATTCTGATAAGAGACTTTAAAAGGTGGGAGAGCGTCTGAGGGTGCAGGTGCACCGGGCGGCCACCAGGGGTCACTCCAGCCCTCCAGTCATCAGCAGAGGGGGCCTGGAACAGCTGGATAGGAGTCAGGAATGATCCTGACAGAACTGAGCCTTACAGATCTGAAATCCAGGCAGGTCGACTCCTTCTTGCAGACAACGGCTCCAGTTACATATAAAATGCATATTTGAAGGAGCACATAAATACTTTACAGTGCTGCCACAGCTGGCACTCAAACTTGTAAATCCCTTCTCATTTGTGAAATATCTGCCAAAATATTTCTTTGTCTTGGAATTATTGCGGGAGAACAAGTCTGGGGCTTCTTTGGGGAACAATACAAACAAAGTGAGCTCAGAATAATGTGATTTCGGGCGAAATTAAAACTTCAGTCTGAAATGCGCCTGTGAAACGGGCCACACCTGAGAGGAGGAAGACACACAGAGAGCAGAATGAGAAACGCAAAGCTCCCTGCGACGCGTTTAACTCTCTCTGCAGATGTCGGCGACAAATTTATCTGTTTCCTAACGAGAGAACGGCGCGGAGCTCTGGGACGGCGGCGGAGCCGGAAAACGGCGAGAGACAAAGAAAAAGGCAGTTGGATGTTTAAAGGCCTTTTGCTGCTCCCATGGGGCTTTGCAGCAGCAGCGGCGGCGGCGCAGGGCTCACGGCTGGATTGGCCCAGCCCGACTTTTCCAGCAGGCAGACAGGAAGCACCTGGGTTCCAGGGGACGGGGTCCGCCGGGCCCCGCCCAGAGCGGCACATCATCAGCTCCATCCTGCACAGGCCCTCCGCGGCTCCCAGCCACCCCCCCGGCCCCGGCTGTGTGTGTAAACAAACGCGTCGTCTCCACGCACAGCGGAGGGAGGACGCCGTTCGACTCCACTTCCAACCCTCAGGCACAAGGTTCCTGAGGAACACGGTGCGATGGGGGACTGTCGGCTCTGGGATCTGCCTCTTTACACTCACTATCTTCAATGAGAGATTCAGTGAGCAGGAAATGCAAACTGCAGTGGCGACGCCAAGTGACGGAAATGTGTACGGACATATGACCAAGCTGGAGTGACTTCACTCTAAAACTACCAAGTCCCAGGAGAGAAAAGTAGCGTTTCCGAGTACCGTCCAGGTGCAAACACACACCCAAAATGCAATGAGATTTTTGCATTTTCACATGAAAACATTACGTAAACAGTTCCCCGGTGTCTCTTTCTACCTTCCTGCAGCAGAAAGCCGCCGTCTCCGGCTCCGTTCTCCTTTCCATCGTCAACCTCAGCCTGCTGAGTCGACTGTCTTGTTTTTGGTGCAATATCAATAAAAATTGAATTAAGCTTCGTCGAGCTACTTGACTTTTGGCCGTTGTAAAAAAAAACATTTGCTGTCTCTCGCTGTCTTCCCATGTAAGAAGATTTCTGAAGGTTTAGAGCTGAATGAAGGCTTTATTAATCCTGAACAAACTCTGAACAGCAGCGATGTGGAGGAAATCTGTGAGCAACAACACGTCACTGACTGAGGAAACCACGCATGAAGCACGAGGAAACATTCCGCGGCAGTCCAGTCTCGTGCGACGTGCATGCTGCATGTTGATACCATGATGCCGATCAACATGTGACATATCGTGCGTCCCTAATCCAATCATGTAAGGAAATCATGCGCTGCCCTCTGACCTCCGCGGATGAGAAGGATCCAGCTCATCGTCTTTTATCTTTGTGATCCTCTGACAGCTCAGCTGATGTTTCACAGCAACATGTGTGCAACATCAATGTGTGAAAATCAAAAGCAAGGGTTCAGAACAAAATACTTCTTTTAAAATCTCAGTAACTATTACAGCGACTCTACTCCTTTTCAGTCAGGTGTTAGTTTACAGTCATTTTCCCCTGGAAAAGGAGGGCGAGTGTTTCCATCGAGAACATGACTAATGGAGCTGTTGGGAGCGTCGGCGGCGTGCTGGGTGAAGCCCGGCGGGCACCGGGCGGCGTTCTGGTGACTGTCGGGGTGATGAGAGGCTGGCCACACCAGCCAGAGGCAAGTGGCCAAATGTAAACAGCTCATTCTGGCGGTGAGGCCACGGAGCGGCTATAATTACTGCTGGTCATGAGAAGAAGACGGGAGATTTAAAGAAAGCGTGGAGGAGGAGGAGGAGGAGGAAAAAACAGAGGCCGTGAGGGCTGGGGCAAAGGGTAGGAGCAGTGGGGCATGTTTCCAACCCTCACATCGATCTTATCTATCACAGATTCCCAGGGAAAGACCGCCCGGGGGCAGGGAGCGAGGTTCACAGCAGCGCCGCGCTCTCCTCGTTACATTCTCCATTTCAGAGGCCCTTGGCAAATCATCTCCGATGTTACCCAGAGCCAGAGCGCTGGAAATTAAGTTAGCGGAAATTCATTTTCCTCTTACAATGGAATCACTTTTTCTTTCTTTTTTTTTTTTTCTAAAAAGAAAAGGGAGAAAGACAAAAAGAAAGGACTCTATTCCAACTTTTCCTCTCTTGATCTGGCTGCCTGTGACCTGAAGTGCCTTAAAGAGACGCTGTGTGTGTGTGTGTGTGTGTGAGTGTGAGTGTGTGTGAGTGTGCAGCTGATGCATCCTTCTATTCCCCGAGCTAACTTTAGAAGGAGAAAATGAAAATGCAGCTGTTTATAGAGCGGCATTGTCAGCTCGACATGGGAAGAAAAAAAAAAAAAAAAACAGAAAAAGAAAAGTACAATGACTTTCTGCACTTTTGTTGTTGTTGATGTTTTCCTGCGTGTCCTTCTCTTTCTATAACAAGTCCTCCAAACAAACCGCACAATGCCGGCCAATTAGTGCCAACTTTTTGTTTTTTTTTTTTTTTCCTTTCTGCAGGATGCAAACCTTGATCTAAAAACAACTGAAAACCACTAAGGGGGCTGTTATTTTGTGAAAGTGCTCCAGCAGCCGCGGATTACAGGTTATTCTTTAACTTTGACTAACGAGTTACAAGTTCGGTGTCAATGATACAAGAAGCCCCCGTCAAACATTCCCCCGAAACACAGAGGCTGTGAAGAAGAAGGAGTCCAGAGAAACGGTGTGGCTGGAGCTTCTCTCGTTTCTTCACATTAGCCAACAATCTATCACTGGCAATTCTTCTCTCCAGGAAATTCATGATGCTTTACTTGGTGTCCAAAACTGAAAAAGAGGCCAGAAAAGCCTCTTTAGTAACTAAGGTTAACTTCACACTGCAGCTTTTAGTGATAAAACACGGAATACTCTGGCTTTAGAGCAGTAATCTGAAGACTTAGTGATTAAATAACATGTTTTTTGTCATTTCAACTCAACAAATGAAATTTGAATGGAGCCACAAAACATGTTTAACCTTTAAAATGAGGCTGACAGCTTAAAAACCATTTGGTTAATCTTTAAGCAGCTTTGCATGTTTTCCCCCCATTATAAGCTTCTTTTTTAACACTTTCTTCACTTTTGGTTTGTTTTTTAAATCTGTTTTAGTATTTTTTCCTGTTTATGGTGGTTTTCCCTATTTTTCAAATTTTTTTTTTTGGTTTTTTTTGTTTTGTTTTTTTTGTTTTATCAAGAGTTAAGAGTCCTTTGACAATGCCTCTGGTGTGTAAATAAGATTTTTTAAAAAAAGGTTAGAGGTTCCACTAGAGTTACAGTGGTGGAATAGAGACAAAATTAAAGATGAATTCATCTTTTGTGGTCAATAAATGACGAAAAGAAGTATTTAACTGTGCAAGCTGAAACGGCACCAGACCACAAACACCCTGAGAAGCTGCGTGAAGCCAAAGAGCCCCTCAAGATGAAGATCAGGAATCACCGGCATAGAGAATAGCATAAGAAGGGGTAATGTAGAGGAATGATTTGTTCAAGAGGATCGATAAAATATGCTGTAATAGGTGCTTTTTTTTCTGAACATTGATCTGAATAATTGGGCTCGTCCTCTGTCCGAGCTGAGTTAAGCTGAGTTTGGCTTTGAGCACAGGAGCGTCTCAAACCAGAGGAACGTGTTGGAAGTGATCCGCTGACACCTGACAGAGTCAAAGTTCAGAGAATGAAACATGATGCAGCCCCAATCCTAGTTTCATCTCCTAAAACCATCTTTTGCGTGTTGTGTGGTTTGGTCCTTACACTGCCAGACACCTCCGACCTTTCAGGATCTCTAACAGTGAAGCTGCGTTGAGTCACCAGAAACAGAGACATTAGCAGGAAAAGACATTAGCAGGACGTCCTTCGGTTTCTGGAGGCTATGAGCTGGCATGTTTATGGATCTGTCTCGCCTTTCAAGTAAATCCAGCAACTGGGAATTTGGAGTTTCCAGCAGTGCATGATGTGCCAAAAGGTCGCCAAGTTTTCGATGATGTCCAAAAGTAGCCAGACAGATTTATTCTTCACTTCAGGAAAGTCGTGTTTAACAGCCTCTCTGTTTCAGCGGAGCAGGTTTAGCTCCGTCTCTTGTCCATCAAAGCCACCTCCAGAATATTGAGTGGGTCGCCCTCTGCGGCCGAACATCCCTGACCTTTTGACAAATGGAGCTCTGAAGGTGCATCGAGGTGTTCAACACACACACTTTAGCAGAAGGCCACCAAACGTGGAAACACTGTACTTTACTCGCTCCACCTGCAGGCGGATGTGAAAGCGACGATCTGATGTCGTCGTCTTTTATCTCTCACTGGTTTCAATACTGAGGATGAGGAGAATACATTCTCAAGCACATGTCAGAGGTCAGCACTGGCCCCTAAATCACTTATCTGCCGACTCATCTTCACATCTGAGGCGCCGCCGTCCCTCCGAACCTGCTTCTCATTAACAGATTCACAGCCCTGTGAGCTGGCCCCATTCTTCAGGTAGCGGTGCAGGAATACAGGGCTCAGGATTAGGACTCCTTTATATCCAGATTACACAGCACTTATCCCCCCGTTGTGGAGGGAAAGAAGGAGTTTGTGGGGCTCCGAGGAGAAGGGAGAGTCGTCAGGTGTGCCCTCACAGATTAGCGCAAAGCTCCTGGTAACGACAGAAAGGATGACGGCCACTCCCCACACCGCCTTTGAAGTCACATCAGACGGGGGGAATGAAAGGCCGCCCCTTCCCACAAAACCGAGCCCCGAGAGGACCGCGATCCCAGAGGTCGGCGCTGATAAGGAGGGTCCGGATTAGAACCATCCGGTCTTCATTCCTCCCTCCCCCGTGCAGTTCTCCAACTCTTACAGCCGCTGCCTGAATTTGATTTGTCAAACATGGAGCAAAAGGTGGAAAAGGGCAGAGTTCACCGACTTCTCCGGGTACAGGACTTTAGTTTTGACCACTGAGGTTGAGCAGTGAAACAATTCGGTTGATCTGCAGTAATAACAAAAGCTTCAGCTCCCACTGCTTTAAATAAGCATGATGAAATATTCTAAAAACACGTTTTAACAAAGACGAGGGAGACGAGGGGGAAGGCGAGTCGGTAAACAGGAGGCGAGAGGTGAAGCCTGCGTCACGGCCGCGCGCTCACAGCTCGCCACGGCGAGCAGCGTGGGATGTCACTGACGGACGCGTCCGACATTGCACTAACAAGCAGTCCGTGGAGTAAGCAGCACAAATACACACTCCAGAAAACACACGGCGTGGCACGGCCACATACACACGGCTGCATCCCTGTCCTGGTGAGAAACGCTCGCCGACCACAGTCTGGAAGCAGACAGCCATGTGGAAAAGTGAGTCCATCCTGTGGAAACTTTGCTTTTCTTTCTCTGACCTGTCACAACATGTGATCAGACTGTAAAAAAAAAAAAAAAAAAAAAAAAAAAAAAAAGATATTCGGTACTAATTTCCATTACATAAATGACTTAAAAGCAGCTCAGGTGAGAGTAAGTACACCTCATGCAATTAACACGTTTTAAAATGTGAAGGATTTGTCTTCGGGGCTTCAGATCAGGTGTAAATGAATTAACCTGGTGAGGGAGCGAAACGCCGAGGGAGTGAAAACTGATTAATTTATACCTGTGACATTTAGGCTGTGCAGTTCTCTTTGCTCTTCAAATGAGCACGTCATTGCATCAAGGCGTAAAGAACCTTCTCAGGCCCCCGTTTATACAACTGTTTAAAGTGAGAAGGGAAAAATTAAACATTAGACGAATGTGTTTGTATCCCATATCAAACGGACCTGATCTGCACTGAAGGCTTTTGTTTTTAGAAAAAATCCAGGGTACTCCGGTCAGGAGAGGAAAAGTGGAAGAAACACTGGAAACAAACGGAAGACAACTCATCAAAGGAAGAGCCTGACTGCCTCTGTAAAGGTGAAAACGGACTGATGGAGCCTCACCGCCTCGGGGACTGAGCAGGTTACGGCTGTTGACTCGGCTACGAATTCTGCATCATATCAAAGGAAGCCGGAGGCAAAATGTTTATGACATCTGTCTGAAAGTCAAAGTCGAAGCTGACCTTTCAGAATTATGCCAAACACACTAACAAATGCCCGACAGAGTGACTCAGAAAGCAGAGGGTGAAGGTTAAGAAGCGGCCCGGTCAAGACAAAAACTTTCTGGATCTGAAAATGTGCAGATTTAAGTCAGACAGATAAGGCAAGAGGACACTCATAACTTACCGCTAGAGGAATTCCAAAAACATTAATGGAGATACATTAATGAAAGATATCTACAAGAACTCATTTCTGAAGCTGAGAAAGTACTCACTGTTTCCAAAGAAGAATAATCCATCTTAATAATGCTTTGGTTGAATAAACTGAGTCACTAATCATTTTTCCTGAAGTAGTGTTCTTGGTCCATCCTTAACTGGAGACGTCGTTTCAAAGAGAATTAAAAAAACAGTGAAAAGATTTGACTCACTCGCTCACATCTCAATTCATACTACTTTACAATCAAATATGTTTAATTAGAATAACTTGGCATATGAATCTGGATTAAAACTAGAAAAATGCAAACATTTTTAAAGGGAAAAGGGAAATTTGGGTCGTGGTTTCATTATAAACATTGTCATTTCATTGGGACACCTTTCTGAAATGCAGATGCAAAAACTACGCATTTTCATTTGAAGCGTTGTGCAAACAGGATCCAAGTTAGGAAAAAGGAATTTAACTACCCATAAAAGAAGTGTCAAAAGGAAACTTGAGTTAATGGGCCAATCGTCGGCAATCTGGGCTGGCATAGTTTGAATGGCAAGAATTTACAACGCGGGGAGAGCCAAACGCCATCACGAAGAGAGAAGGATGCAGGTTTTACTGAGCTGCAACTCATTTTTAAAACATTCTTTAAGTGAGAATTAAATCTTTCAACTTGTTCACATGGCTGCTTTAAGTAGAAAACGAATGGCAGCAGTGTGAGCAGGAAATGGACTGGTCTGTCCTTCCCCCCGTCGTCTCGAGGTTCGGGTCCTCATAAGGACGGCAGAGCTGCACACAAACACATTTTTCTCTCTGAGCAACTTCCACCTGATCCGAAGCTCGGTTCAGTAGCTGCACGAAGGCTTTTAAAGAGGGTGAAGGATTCACCGCCCAATCCGTGCCCTGGGTAAGAGAGGAATGCGCCCCGGTGTGCGAGCCGCTCTGGAGGAGGGGTTTTACACAATGTACCAGTGGAGGATTTGTATCCAGAGAATGAGGCGGCCTCCAGCTGTGCGGCAGTCCAACAGGGTTAAATTAAAGGCGAGCGGCACCGCTCGCTATTTTGGCACCGCGGCTAAACCTGGGAACTCTCACTTACAGAAACCTGGCTCCTTTTCAAATGATCTCCTCCCAGATAAATGTCAGCGACCCCCCCGTATTCATTTCCAAACGACTCTAAGTTGTGACGCTCCGCTGCGTCTCGAAGCTGAATCTGGCAGTTCTGCGGGGTAAAGTGGCGTTTGAGCCAGTGAATGTCAGCTGCTGCCAGCCCCTTACAGCGAGCAGTCATTTCATATTAATGCCATCCTGCTTTCCGCTCCCCCCCCCACCTCCCCGGGATCTATGGATGCCAAGGCGCTTGCCGCCATTTACCCTGATGATCTGGAGCTGTAATCCTGATACTGCCGACCCCTTGTGAAAGTCATCAGCTGATCAGCCCGCCTCCGGCATCCGGCTGCGCTGCGCGCTGATTTGAGGGAATTTCTGTGAGACTGAGAATGACGGAAGGAAAACCGAGACAGAATCCACTTGTTAGAAAGTCAGAAGCTGATGAAGAACACATGCTTTTCCACAGAGGATGGGAGAAGGGTCGGGCGCTGGTACTGTAGATCAGCGCTTCTCTATCCTGCGTGTTTGACGTGTCTCCTGCGAGTCCTGCAGATGCCTGATAACAAGCTCTTCATTTGAATCAGGTGTGTTGGAGAAAGGGGGAGATCTGAAGCGTGCGGGGCAGCGGTCCTTGAGGAACAGGATTGGAAAACACTCCTGTAGATGAAGCACTATCAGACCAGAGAGGGGGGGAGGATGTGGAAGGGAAACAACAGGCTCATTACCAGTCTGAATCCCCTTCCACGTTTGGCTTCTGGTCTGATAAAGTGTGAGCCGCTTCCTCAGCAGGGCCTCCGTGTTTTCAGGTTATGTTCTTATGTTTGACCTGCAACTCTAGATAAAGAACAATCCAGTTCCTGAAAGATGAACCCACTGGCTTTCGTCTCCCCAGTAGAAGAAGATGAAATCTTAAAAGATCTGAGCCTCTCAGCAGGATCTCCGGACGCTGACCCCACCATGACCTGGTTACCCACTCGTCTTCTCTGCACTGGCCGAACCCGTCTGTGCTCTTTACCGGCTGCCCACATGACCTTTTATCGTGGCTGCCGCAGCCATCTGTGACCTCCTGCTCAACCCTTTCAGCCGGAGTTTTCACTTGGCAGCTTGGCAAGCACTGAACCGCATAAAGAGCGTGACATTACAATATGCAGCGCGAATTCGCCAGACTTGACAGCCATGTTTCTGTTGAAGTTCCACAAAAAACAAAAAAAAAAGCTAATTTCAGATCATTTCATTGAGCTAACGCGATCACAGCTGTTTATAAATACTGAGGGGTACCTCAACTCTGCCCGGTTGTAAACCCCTAAATGCAATTGAGGGTTTTTAGCAGCCAAGCGAGGCGGAATGTGATCCCTATCTGAGGTCGCGACCGCGCGGTTCAGCGTAAAGGAGAGCATGAGCACGCCAGCAGAACTATCAACGTTCAGGGATGTGTGGTCTGGCCAAAGTGGATGAAGGTTTGGAAGGGAAATGAGACCGAATGTGAGACTGCACAACACGCTCCGCTCAACCCCATCCCAACGGTCGGGCTGGCTTTCCCCGCGAGGGCCCAGTTCAAACGCTCTCGTTAACCGAGGAACCGAAATACACCCTGAGCGTGGTCTCCGGGTGACGCGGCTGGTTCTTCTCAACAGAGACGAATTCCTAATGGGCAAACCAGGGATGATGTCAGCCAATGGCAGCCGGCGCAGCCATAGATTTTGGCGGCGGAGGAATGTTTCTGGGTTTGAATTGTGGTGAGAGCAGAGGTCGCTTTGTTGACTCTTAAAATGATTCTTCTCAACCCATTAGCGTCGCCGTGACTCCTGTACTTGGCACCTCGGTCTGATTGAAATGACGTGTTGTAGCAGAGCAGTAATTTCCGCTTCTCCTCTTGAGGTTTAGCATCGCCGGCAGCATCGGGATTTACCATCGACTCTGTTGGGCCGCTACGTCATCCCGGCAGCCCGAGCAGCCAGACGGCTGTGCTGTGCAAACACTTTATCGGCCAGTTCGGGGACTGTTTCAGTTTGACTCCTGCATTGCTGTGATATAACGCGACCACAAACAGGAAAAATTATATGGTGTATGAATGTCTATAAACATCCCACACATAGCATTTTCAAATAAATGCAGGGTTTCAATTACTTACTCATTACAGCATTCTCTTTTCTTATTGATATTTTAAACATCCCGACCTTTCTTGGAGCAGACTATTCTTGGTGTTTGCTTCCCTTTTTCTCCAATTTCTTCCGTCTTGTCATTTTTTTTTTTTTCCAAACTCTTGCTGATAACAAGCTAAATCTACTGTTGGCTTTGTTCGTTCTACATGATAAGGATGTCTACAACTTCCCAACAATGTCTGAGTAAACGCTGTTATCTCTAACAGCCCCCATGCTGCACGCCCCTCCCTCGCTCCCTGTTGCACCCAGGATGTGGTCGAGGAAAGGCAGGCAGGTTATGTAAGCAGTGTGTAAACGTGTGTGTGTGTGTGTGTGTGTGTGTGTGTGTGTGCGCGCGCGAGCATGTACGTATGTGTTAGCGACTGGGAAGTAGACGCCTTTTAGATCTTTAGCAGTCTTTCGACGACCACAAAGCCCCCCTCGGGCTTTTCTTTCTGCTCTGGGTTTCCTTCAAATGACAGACATTCGACTTAAACTTTAGTCTCGAATGACATAAAATTGCTTCAACAGATGGATTACATTTCAAAAATTCTGAAAAAGTCAGACGAAGGAGAGATTCGAGCTCCCGTCTGGGATTAAATTGAACATGTGGACAATATGAGGATTAAAAATTGCAGCATCTCAGACCGTGTGATGCCCCTTTATGTGCACTGGGCGGCAGTAATGAGCTAAAACCACAAAACATTGTTGATTTGTGGGTGCTCTGCTTAGTCTCGGCCCTTACTGATTAAGGGCAAACGAAAATAACTAAGTGACTCATGACACCACCTAGTGGTACCAAGCAATATTGCAAGTCTGAATGGGATGAGGCTCGATGATCAACTGACAAACTTCAGCAGATATCATGTCAGTTTTCGCCTTTTCTTAGGCTAGTTTGACCGTACATAAAACCTACAGACAGCATGAACACGTCAGTCGTCTGGAGGTGACTCTCTCACAGCAGTTTAAGGATTATACAAACAACTAAGTCAATCCAGGTTAGGTCTCTATTATCACTCAGACAATACTTCACCTCCCGGCAGTGACGTGCCAGTGCCGAGCGTCTCCTTCTGCGGCGTATTTGCATTGAGAAAGTGAGAGGAGAAAGTGGGAGGAGGAGGAGGAGGGGGGAGGACAGAGATAGCATCGGCTTGTGCCTGCAATCAGCGGCGAGGTCTGACTGACGCGCAGCATTATTAGCATGACAGAGGCTAAGGAACGGGAGCTCCCAGATTACAATTTACACATTATCTCCTAAACGCTGCTCAAGTCAAGAGCCTGTCACAACAACAGGTACCCTGGGGATATCACACACACACACACACACACACACACTCTTGTGCACACACACAGTAAAGGAATGCCACGAAGGAGGAGGAAGGAGAGTAGAAAACAGAAAATTGTCATATTTTTACTTACGAGGCAGATCGCAAAGGTCTCTTACCTGTAGAGAGAAAAAGCAGACAAAGATGGAGATGGTTAGTGCATTTCTTAAGCGTTTGTGTCACTTGCTGGTCACTTGGTTTGGGTTCATTCTTCCGATCCCTCCAGCGAGAGCGCGGGTGCCTGGATGTCCATATTTGGCAGCGTGGGCGCCCCGCTCGACGCTCTCTGTTTAATAACACAGAGCCTGGTCTCAGCTGGTCGGGCTGATGGATATAATTCTTCTCTCTCAACAAAGCCGCACTCAGATGGGGCAGGCCCATGCCCCTGATTTACACAAACAGAACTTGTGTCAGAAACTATTGGTGCTGCAGTCGCATAAATGAATTTTGGCACTGTTACGTTAAAACCACACAAAAAATGTCTATTCCTCTTATCTACAGGTTAAACCACTAATAAAGGGTGATGGATACGAGCACCGTTGATATTACTGGACTTTTTACCTCAGACAACCTCAGACTCGTCGCCTCAGGGGAAGCAGTGAGCAGCTCAGGAGACAGAAATTCCTCTCAGGACGGAGCGACCACAACCTCTTCCAAATGCACTGTGTCAGATCTCCAAAGAGATAAAAATGCCTGTGTTTTGTTCTTTCCACAAAAGTCTCAAACGCAGCTTCAAATATCTTGTGATATTTCTCCATCAACAGATAATACCCTGATTATTATCTCAGAGGACTAAAATAAACTCAAGTGTTTACAATGACGAGGCTGGAATCTAATCATGTCGGCTTTCAACACAATGATGGAAATAATCATGGATTTAATTTTTCTGTTGACAGACTAATTGATTCAAGGTCTTTACAATGACGATTTTGACTCAAGTAGAAAACAATACTCATCGGGGGGAAATTAGACACGGTTTACTAAACGTTTCTTCCTCTGATAGTGACAAATTCATCAGTTTCCACTGAGCTTGTGATGGAGAGCAGGGTTCAGTCACAGCAAGAAATTCTGAATTCAGAACAAGGCCACACTTTATAGCTCACACGGCTACACCAAAAATACACACCCATACATCAAATCATCTGTTTCTCTAATCACTCCACGGTCTCTTTTTGCCAGAAGTCTGCATGTTCTCCCTGAGGAAAGTCCTAAAATGAACTGAAGCATCTTTTGGTTTAGCATGAGTAAAAAGTGAAGGATTCTCTAGTTTCAGGCAACATGTCGGTTTAGTGGTCAGCAGTTTGACTTCCTGTGAAAACACTGGTGTAATTCTGAACCAGGGCATTTGAGTTTGCATGTTTTCCCTGCTCCTGCTGTGTTGGATGAACTGGTCTCTCTGAATATCCTGTGATGGACTGGTGACCTCTGAGTGACTCATTTCAATGGAACAGGTTCAGAGCATTTACTGAGAGCTAATGGCACACCTTGAGGGGGAGAAATACTGCCGTCTGATTGGCTCATCTGTTTTTTGGCAAAGCCTACAGGCTAAGCAAAGCCTCAAGAATTTTTTTTTGCTTTTCTGCTGTATTCATTGACATTTTGGATGTTTTCAGTCTGGGACGCAGGAACAGCGTCCTGATCCAGCAAAGGGTTCAACTCCGTTTGGCCGCTTGTGTGAACGGTGGAGCAAGAAATGTTATCCTGGCTGAAGCACGTTGTCAAAAACAACACAAGGGGAGAGAAATACAGCCGGGTGCACTTAAGAATTCAGCAGAAAAAGGTTTTATTGATAGGTACAATGCAATTTACTTTATTTTCCCGCTTTGGGAAATTTGTCTTGGACTAAGCGACTGTGGTAATTCGCTGCCTGACTTGTGCTTTGCTTTGACGTTAGCAACGTAATGACATGAAAACTGGGACAAAACCTGATTAGTGAGGAAAATGTCAGAATTTTGGTTGTTTCACACGATGAAAATCTGGAAATTTGGCGTTTCAACTTTCCTGAAACAGAGTCGTAGTCAATCGTTTCTCTGCAGCTGCACGAGGAGAGCGACAATAACAACAAGCGGTTTCAGAGCTTGAGTACATTTACCAGTATTTACTATCCCATAATTTGGAGCAGACTTCTCTCTTCCATCCCTCAGACACTGAGTTGGTCTATTTGAAGAAGCAACATCTTAGAGGACTGAAGCTGAATGTTTATGTCGTACTGTTTTCTGTAAGGAGGAACGACACAAATCAAAGCATCGACTGCCAGGCCTGCAAGAAGATGACTCCGTTCTTAGAGTCTCCTGCGTTCTTGGGGGAACAGGGATTATTATCAAAACGTCAATGAGGAATTTTACTTGAAATGAGGCCACATTTCAAGTGAAAATGCATTGTATAAAGTTTTGAGAATGATGTCCGTTTACACAGAAACGGCAGAAGCAATGTAACCACACTCAGAGAACAATACGCTGTAGACGTTAACCCTGACGAGCACATGGACGATCGAAAGGACAGCCGACCAAGTTGGATTGTTCTTACAAGAACTAGAAAACTAGAAAACTACCAAATCCTCGACGAAAATGCAACACAGGTTTTCTGTTTTCACTTGAAAATACCGTACTAACAGGGTTTGAGAAAGGCCGTTCCCAGCATATCGTTTACATGTCAACAGGACCACAGATCCATTTAAAACATTGATTAAATTGGACCAGTTTGACTGTGAAACCAACACCGGTCTGACATAAACCTATCTCTTGAGCGGAACGATGAGAAAGCCTCTTTTAAATAAAAGCTCTTTCTGACACTATTGGTTTGTCTGTCACTTTTTGTGGTATGTTGCTTATTTTCTGTCTGACATTGGAGACATTCATTTTGTTGTGATGTCTCATTTTTGTGCCTTCTTTTGTTAGTACAAAAGTTCTGTCTCTATTTGGTACTTTTTGTAACAATAGAAGCCAACTTCTCCAACTTGGGAAAAGAAAAAAAAAACTGCAAGAAAATCTTCAACAACAAAAAGCTATTCCAGTACAACTGCAGGCGCACCAGCCCTGAGAGAGCCGGGCAGAGGGGCCGGGCTTCCTCTTAATTCTCTGTCTAATTACTCGTCCCCGGCTCACCCCGGGTCAAAGACCCTGCAGGTCCCACTCTAATCCGTCTCCTCGGCCCACTTCAAAGGCTCCTGATTACAGGGAGGAGAAGAACGAGACAGGAGAGAGAGGAAGACGGGACAGGATGGAAAGACAGGAGGGACGGAAGGCGGTCCGAGCCAGAATGGAAACGCGCCGTGTCCGTCTGGCTCTCTCTCTCTCTCTCTCTCTCTCTCTCTCTCTCTCGAGGGGTCCGTTCAGATCCTGGCCGCCGCTCCTCTCCCTGGCTCAGCCCGGCCCGGGGAGGCGCGAGCCCCGCGGGACTCAGATCTGCTGCATTTCCAAGGGACGAGGCACGTGCACCTCCTTTTTTTTCCTTTTTTTATTCCATCACACAAACTGTCTCTCAGTGCGGCAATAAAACCAGAGGAGACAAACGCAGCACCGCTTCTACCAACATCTGTGTTCTTCGACGTCTTCCTGTCGTCCACCGAGACCGCCCAAACTCCTACATCTCTCACGTGGTTTGAGGAGAGGAGATAAGACTACACTAATACGTCGGGGGAGAGTGTGAGCCGGCGTTTTCCAGATCAACAGACCGCTATCACCATCATCATCATCATAACCCCAAACACGTCTGTCCCGTTTCTGTCCACCTGGGTTTAATCCACTCCAGACTTTAAATCAGTTGACGATCTGCTAACGACGGAGGATTTATTCGGTCTGCCTGTGCCTTTCTGGAACGCCTCGCCACGTCTGTGTCTCAGCTTTTCTCTCATCTGCTCTCTCTTCATTATTAGCGACAACCACCACTGCCCTGCCGCATCGGATTTACGAGGGTTTCACACAAAACAACAACAGGCTGTGGCTGAAACCATAAAACATGTCACTTGGAGCTTTTTTTTCCTCTTTTTCTTTCTGCTCTTCTAAGTGTAGTGTTAAATCCACCACAGCAAAGAATGTATGCTGTGGAAAATAATGTGTATAATTAGTTTAAATTGACAACTTTTCAAAGCCCCAGAAGACTGCCCCACGGGGACTGAGTGGTAAGCAAATCCCGGCGGCGCACAGTATTTCACCCCGACAATGCTCTAAGTACTCTAATATATACAGCTTTTCGCCCACTTATGGAGGGTCTGGACGCTGGACAAGTTGTAAAGTATAATTTCAAAGCGGGAGTTTAAAGAAGCAGCATGGGAGAAAACAGCTGAGGGAAGTGAAGGAGTGCAGAGGAAGGAGTGGAGAGGAGGAGGAGGAGGACAGACTTAAAAGGCCTGCAGGCTGCTCTCTCTCTCTCTCACTCGCTCTCTCTCTCTCTCTCTCCACGCCGCCCGCCGATGATCAGTGGCTGGAATGAAGCCGGCCGCTGGCTAGACTCGTCTGTCCACAGGTTTAAATTTAGGACGGATCAGACACAAACGCCTCAGCCCTCGCCCTCACAGCAGCCACCGTCGGCCACATTGCAGCTTTTTTCTCTCGACTTCGGCGACCACCCGACATACTCCTGCAAAGTCTAGGGAATTAAAGAGTCCGATTGATAACCTCCACTCTGATGAACTCAGCCTTTTCACTATTGAGGCAGTTGGTTTATACAGACGAAGATTCTTCTGAGTCACTGTGGTTTAAGCTGCAAGCTGATTTCCCACCTGCCAATCACAATTTCAACATGTTGTATATGTTACACTCTCAAAATTCAAGACCGCCGACTACATTTCAGCTGTACTTATTAACAGACAGAGGGTGGCTCCGCTGCCAGTTTGAACCTCTGTTCGTCCTGACATCTCAATAAGCGAAGCTCAGCCGTACAGGCTTTAATATGCTGTTGACTTAATGACTGCCGACTGATGAGTCGCACCAAACGGTTGGAGACGTTTCCCAAACTCAAAGCTGAACTTTCCTCTGCAGGATGAGACTTTAATGTAAAAGGAAACCTGAGTTGACAGAAGCGAGTGTTAAGTTTCTCAGTTTAATGTTTGATCGGGCCACTTTTCAAGAGCCTGAAGTCAACACTGGGGCCACTTTTGACAAGAACGAGGGGAAGAACCCCAGAAGCAGCTGTTAGGGCCGTTTACACAACAGCGTTCAGCGAAAACGTAAAACTACTCATGCGCACCATGGCACGTTCTGCACATCATGTGCCAGTAGATGGAAAAAAACCCAACAGTGGCGGCATCAGAGTGTTGTGATTCCCAGTCCATATTCTCCTGGGACTTGCTCGTTTTAGGGTTGACAGTCACCTGGAATAGCAATCCAGCTTCATCATCTGTTCTTATGAATGTCATGTACTCAGCAATGTTAATATTTATGATGCATTATTCATGCATTCATGCATGATGCATGCTAACTCCAGGAGAGATGCTGAAAAAAGACAGCGTTTTCAAAATGTTGCCATGTAAATGCAAAGCTTACCTGAAATGAAAAATGAAAATGAAGCTTTGGTTTACAGCAATGGATTAAAAAATAAGATAGCTACACCCACAGAACTGTCAGTCCTGATGCTGGAAGTCAGACTGTTCAAAATCTGCAGACTATTCCTAATTGTGGACGGGCTCGTTCTGTGTCTGAGGTGCACATCTTCCTCCATCAAGGAGCCCGGGCCGGAGAGGAGCTGTTTACCAGCCATTACTCACTTCCCTTTCTTCACCGGCTTGTTGTCCACATTGTGCTATCGTTTCTGTAATTGTAGCTTATTTTGCTGGAGCGATAAGGGAGAATGATGAAACAGCGGGGGGGGGGGGGGGGGGGGGCTTTGGGGGGGGGGGGGGGCTGCCTTTCGTGTAAACATTTGGATGTGATTTTGGACCCGCATTATCTTGTTGCTGTTTTCTCTCAGTGTCTGCCTGCGTGTGTGTGTGTGCGTGTGTGTGTTTGGATGGGGTGGGGGTGTAAACCTCCGACGGGAGACGAGCCGCGACCTTCTCGACAACAACTGAGGAGAACAGACAGCGCGGAGTCTCTGCAGCTGTTTCTCGCCGGCCGCAGAGGGGAGCTTTTAATTGAATGTGAATGCGACTTGCAAAGGCTTTTAATTTGGCCTTGGCTGGAGAGCCGCACACACCCGGGGCGGGAGGGGTGGGTTTTTAGGGATGGGGAGGGGTGGCCCCTGCCTCATCCACACCGTCGCATCTACCTCACCACCCTCTTCTCCTTCAGCACACACACATCACGCTCCTCTAATTACTATCCATGGGAAGGCTGGGAAAACAACAACGTTTTACGACGCACAACAACAACAAGGCATCGTGATGTGCCGGGATCAAGCTGTAACATCCGCTTGAATCAAATTAGGGAGCAGAGGGCGGAGGGATGAAAAGGAAGCGGGGTCCTTGCGTAATGAGCGGAGGCGCAGACACGTGAGCGCAGCGGCGGAGGCGCAGGCTGGCTCGGCGAGGTCGGCGAGCGCCGGCCGCATTACGAGGCCCCTCCACGTATTTAAACAGCTGTAACTGTGCGATAAGTCCACGGACTGGTGACGTGGAGCAAGCAGAGGAGCACCTCGGCCCCCCTCTCCCCGTCTTCCCCACCCTCCCTCTGCCGAGCCACGCCAGAAACTCAGTGGAAAACAAAGCAGGAGGAGGAGATGGAAATCCAGGCGGAGGGTCATCTGTTGCTTTCACAGCAGCTGTGCGACGGGCATTTGGGCTTCATTTGAACACTGCTGTAGGTGAACTGCAGAAAACATCAATTAACAAGTACAGTATACACCTAAACCTGGTCATAACCCCGATGTACGTCCATGTTTGTTTGAATAATGTGCTGTTTGCGTTACACGAGGCCAAGCCGGACTCATTTCTGCAGTCACCTGGACATACCTGCTCGACTGGAGAACTCTAGTTACATTCCACTGTCCAACAACCACACACACCTCTGGTGACAGCAAGTTCATCGACGGTTTAGTGCTCTTCTTTGCCTCACACGTTGAGCCAACCGGACATTTAGATCTTGTACCTCTGCTTCCCCACAGTAGGACACAGTGGCAAAGTTTTATGAGGACCGGGTTATCAGCCCACCACCAAACCCTGCAATAAACCCAAACAAAAGCTCTCCTGTGAGAATGAAGCTCACTGAATGAAAATGCACGCATTTTGTAAGTGATTTATACCATAAAGTAAATTTAAATGTAACACATTGAAAAGAAAGAATTTGCTGATTGATTTTGGGTTCAAATGTGGTTCTGTGTGGTCTGCTGATATCAAGAGACGACTTGGTCTTTCCATCGCTGACTCTGAATTTAAAGTCTCTTCATCAAAACTTTTCCTGTGCTGCTCCTGCAGAAACATGGAGCAACAGGCAGTTTGTGTTTGCTCCCCTCCTGAAATGTGGGACTGTTTAATGTCATGATGAACCCAGTTTGTTGTTGTAGCCCCCCCCCCCCCCACCCCCGTCTCCGCCGTGCCACCAAGTCCTCCTCCTCCTCCGTGCATGTGCGTGCTTACACACACATAACCACACAAACACAAGCAGACAGGCTGGTGTTGGTGGTGTTGGTGGTGAGGGGGGTGATGGGGGGGTTCGATGCGAGCCTTGTGTACCCATGCATGAAAAGCACACACACTCGGCGCTGCGCGGCACCGCCGGGCCCTGAAACAGAGCACCTTTTCAGGCAGACGCCACTAACTCATGGGCCTGCAGTTAAAGTGCCCCGGGCCGTGGCAGCAGCGGTGTGAGGGCCAGAGGCATGTAAACAGCAGACGACAATGAGCAGACTGACCAGAGTGCACGCTTCTGTCATTCAGAGCCTCTTTACAGCCCTGTTCCCACAAGCCGCAGAGCTGCGCAGGAAAACAATACGCTTACTTTGCATCACTCACAGTCTGTCAAGTCGGGCCGGCTCGGGCCGAGCCGGGGGGATAGTAAAGCTGCAGGCCGGAGGAGAGAGCAGAGGAGAAAAAACACCGGCAGTGTGTGAACTCGGTGGAATGCTGCCCTGCTCCACAAAGACAAGCCTTTGAGGAGTTTTGGTGTCAGAAAGAAATAAAGGACTGAAACTTTTCTGTAAAACTTATCTTGAAAATGCGATGTGCTGGTATGCTCCGCGGAGGAAAATATCATCTTTAAAAGCCTCGTGAGGCATTTGTTTGGACCTTTTTCAAATTACATCTGGAGATGTTTAAATGTCATTAAAATATGTGCTGGCTCGAACCGGGCTGGGCTCGGATTACAGCCCCCAAAATGGCTGGAGAAAACACGCCAGCCTCTCGCATCCCTGGAAGCAGAGCCGAGTCGCACACGACCGGATCGGATCGGGGCTGCGCTGGTGTGAAAACCTGGTTTAAAGAGGAGAACAGGGGGAAGCAGATAAGGGCCTCGCTTCCTTGTAAATTTATGCAGAGCAGAGGTGGAGAGAGGGAGCGACGGGGTGGGGGAGGTGGGGGGGGGATCCAAAAAAATAAAACCGAGAGAGAGAGAGCGAGAGAGAGAGAGCAAGGCAGCGATGGTGGGTGGAAATGGTTGGGAGCCTCGGCTCTGTGAGTGTCTGCATGCGGCCCTTGCCAAGAAAAACAAGGTCTGAGCAACTGCTGGGATCTGATTTCAGCATAGAGGCATGGCAGGAAACTGGCTCCTCTGGGGGGAGGGATGGGATGGGGGGTGGTGGGGCAGGGGCAGGAAGAGGGGGGGGGCGCGGCGGTCTAACCTTTATGTCCATGCAACAAGAGGGCAGCCGTGCCTCCTCACCGCCCGGCGAGCGGCAGCGAATGATGCACAGTCACCCTCTGGCACGCTTTTTTTCCGGCAACGCTGCGCGTAATCGGCGCCGTCCCTGCCGGTAACACTTTCACGCCGATCAGCGGGCGCGAGTTCTGCGATGCGGATCTCCGTGCCAGGGCGAGGTCAGCCGAGTTCAGAGCCCCGTATCTGCATCTGGATCACAACTCCACCGACGGAGAGCCGGAGGGATCCGACTCAGCACATGTGCTGGGAATTAGCTCTGGCTGCACAACATTCACAAACTTAAAGACCCCCCCCCCCCCCCCCACCACCACTTTTTCTTCTGTCTTATCCTCCGTGTAACACACCACTCCGCATGTGTACAACGGTCTTCATCTCATTTGTCGCTGGCTTGGTTTCCAGCGCTCTCAGGCAGCTTCGCAATGACAGCGACTTCCACGGCGCTGTGCGGTGGGAGCGAGCGGCCCCCCCCCCCGGAGTTCAGCTGCGAGTGGTACAAGAGGTGGGGGAGAGGAGATGACGGAAAAGGGAGCTTCTGTGACTCAAAGCGTGTGAGGTTTTTCCACTGGAGAAGAAACTCCGGCGAGAGGCAGGAGGAGCGAGCCGGAGTGTCACAGGGAAGTCATAAACAAAGCGAGTCGTCTCCTGCTCTCGCTGCTCTTGCACCATATTTCACGTCAGTCTGCTCACACAGACTTGCCGGAGTTTCAAGTGGTGCCGCCACTTTTATATTCCACCGAAGGTCAAAACAACAGGAAGCCACCCGCGGACTCGGAGTTCCAGTTGCCGGCATCAACAAGGGCGCCACGCTACTTTCAAGATGATCAACGTCGTGTCCGAAATGTAGGCGCCGCTTACACATTTCAAGTGAAAAAGCATAAGTTTCACATTTATACCGCAGCATTTTATAAACAATATTCAAAAAGTTGTGTTTTCACTCTAATTTTTCTGTCGTGTAAACGGAGGCTCAGATCTGAGTTTACTATGACTCAAGAGGAAGTGTCTCAACAGAAGGAGATAAAGAAATAACTAAGAGCTAGAATTTTAATATGTCTGGGCTTTCCGTCAATAAGAGATTAAAAAAAATAATCAAATATTTGGCATTCAAAGTGTCTGGATTTATCAAAAGGAAAGTTTAAAATTTTAATCTTGGGGAGACTAAAATTAAAAAAAAATGATCATGATCAGAATAAATAGTGGATAATTAATGATTTTGTCTCTGCAAACATAAAAAGTCAGCTTACTATTCAATCAATTCAACAGCTTTTTATGTTAACAACATATTTATGATGGTACCTGATAAAGTACAATGTACTTTACTTTCAGATCAGTAACATGAAGATTCAATGCATCTCTGTGTTGTCAGAACATTGGACGCCAGATTTCTTTCCTGGAGGCTCCATTGTGGTTTCATTTCAGCTAAATGGGAATTGTTGATGCCAGCTTCTTATCCCAATGCATAATGAATGGAAAACCCAACCATTTGCCTTTCCTCTCATCCTTCTTCTTATTTGGTAAAACTTGGATGGAAACATGGTTCCTGTCTGTGTGCAGAATTATGGATGCAAAAAAAACGGCATGTCAAACCAGTTACTTGGTAGTTTTTGCCATTTTGCCAGACACCAAAAAGGTGCTGGAGTTTGATAGCGAGGCCTGTCGACCACGGGGCACTGGAGGGGTTTTTATCGCCACAACCATCCACCTCTTCAAAACTGTGTGCATTAAAGCGGGAGAAAACACACTTTTGAGGGAAGAAAACAGTGTTTCGCTGACAACAAACTTCACCCAGAGTGCTGGAAGTTCTCGAGGGCACAAAGGGCAACAACAAACAGGGGGAGGATACAGCCAGCAAACACAAACACAGCCATGCTGCTTTCAGCCACAGACTCGCATCCAAGCCCCCGTGGCTTGGTCCACCAGCACCCCCCCCCCTCCCGCCCCCGCTTCCCCCATGCCTGCTTCGCGTCGGACAAACCCGAAGGTAGAAGTAATGATGCCAGATGTGACCAATCAGGCTGATAAAGAGCCGGGTCTGCTGCGGACCGGCGCACAGCTGTGGGTGCAGCTGTGCACGGCTGTCAGGCCAGCTCGGCTTTTACACAGAGAGGAAGACGGGAACAGAAAGAAAACAAGAGAGAGATGAAACAACAGCGGTGTCCTAAAATAATCTACTTAGACCCGACCATTGACATGTCTGACAGATTCATCTTCCACTCTCCTGTCAACTCTAAACCCCACAAAGCATTTGCCATTGTGCTCTTAAATTCTGTCTTGTGTTGTGTTGTCGTCCTCCTCCACCTGCCCCCCCCCGCAGACCCCCGTCTCCGGAGCCGGCCGGGACGGGGCCTGCTCAACACATTAACAAGGTATCCTGTTCTGACAGCAGCTTTAGCCCAAATCCAGCCATCATGAAGAGTTATGCCGTCGCAGCGAGCTGCGGATTTGGGAGATATAATACAAATCAAACCGAGAGGGAGAAGAATGGGGAAAAAAACGGCTCTCGGAACAACGGCAACAAAGACGGGAAAAACGACGACGAAGGAGCAAATTCGGCGCTTGGTGTTCGAAACGTCGGCTGCACTCAGATCTCATCTCAATCCGGATGAAGATGAGGCGACGCTGCTCTGAATAATGCATACGCACAAGATAGGCACCACAACAACGTCTCGCACAGTAAATATTTCCACATTTAGTCCCGTTTCACAGGTTCCTCACTTTGCGAATTTTCCGAAAAGGTCAAAAAAACTCCCTCTTGCCCAATCCGGCGCTGAATCAGAAGCACCGAGGGGAGAAACCAACCCGAGCTTCTGTGAAGAAAACGTCACTTTAGTTAAAAAGTTCTTGAAACCTCAGAGGGATTGTTTCAGCCTGCCCTCTAAAAGAAGATATCTTGTTTGGGAAAAAAAAAGAAGCAGTTTACAACCGAGTGAGGTTTTTCTTCCCTCTCTCTCTCTCTCCACCTTCTCTTGGCCTTAAGAATGGAAAGTAGCAGAGGCAGGCTGCTTACTTTTCCTGCCGTGTTTATTTTCCTCTTGCCTTTGTCCATCAGTCTCCCCTCGCTGCCTCGCCTTCCCCGCTGCAGAGTTCAGCCATCTTACGATCCGATCCCGGCGAATTAAGATATGGCTGCAGCGGGCCGACTCGGCAGCATGTTGACAGACATTTTAGACACAGTTATGTGATGTTTCCTCAAGCGCCGCACAAGCTAAACACAGAGATTTATTCAATTTTGCATGGCTTCACACTCGCCGGGGGGAAAAACTCCCGAGTGAGCAGCTTACTGTAATCTACGGACTATAATGCTCCAGTCACATGACGTTTTGAAGATGACGTGCGTTTACGCTAAAAACCACATAGCTAGCATGCCGGGCCGCTAGTATTGTGTTTTTAATGGAAGCACACACTTATGTACAGAGAACAATACTCTATAAACATTAAGAAGAGTGAAGACCGCTGTTCTGCTGCTCACACCGAGATGGAGCCTGAGCATTTTCAAAAGGTTTCACGTTAGAAGCTGTTTTCGGTGTCTCTGGGCACCGTTGTCGTGTAAATGGACACCTAAAACTAAAGTTTTGCATTTTCACTTCAAGCGCTGTGTAAACGGAGCCAAGGTCACAACTTTATTTCATGCTGGTCATGTTGCTTTTATTAAAAAAGTAGTATATTGAAATATACCGTTACTTACCACATCTGACCACTAGATGTCACTGTGTGACAACAGAATGCAAACAAAACAAAAGAAAAACCTTCATTACAACTGAAAGTGCCAGCAAAATGTCACCCCAAAAAAGAAGTTTTTTTCCCTCTCCATTCATCCATTTCCCTTTTTGACAGATCCTACTTGTGCGACTTATACTTCAAGAAATACGGCAGAAAGGATATTTACAAATCGGACTACAGACGGTGAAATACTTGCAAAAAAGAAAACAAATAAAAAAGTAAATTACCAAACTGCTTGACACTGTAATATTTTCATTTCATTTTCCCTCTATCAAAACATTTGGAGAGCAGTTATGTACTTCATCTTCAAAGCAATTACACTGATTGTCATACCAGTGCTTTAATCTAAGTAAGGTCATTATCAGCATAAACACAAGCTGATTAGAAGACGCCTCGCTTTCTGCAGGATCCTCACAGTGTAAATAATTAGATTTATTCAAATTAACTTCGCTTTTTTTTTTGTGCGTGTGTGTGACAACATTGCAAGAAGTGTCCACAAACACCTCCGCTGCAACAAATCGCTCTCGTTAAAAAGCAAAGGGAGAGATCAATGACAATTCCGCGTCGGGTCTCTTTAAAAATGATCAACAGCAGCTTTTTGTAGCTACTTCAAAACACGTGAATAGCTTTAATTAACGTCACTTTAATCTAATCAATCGAGATAGCGGCGGAGTCGCAGGCAGCCAGATTTCATCAGTTAATCAGCTCCTTGTTTTCCTGAGGATCAGAGGATGAGCCGGGAGACGGCTCTCTTGAAACGAGACGGGAAGGTTCACATTGGGTGGGAAAAGTTCTCCCTTCGCTCAAGGCTGCTGTTGACCAGCGTTCTGCAAATGCCACTCTGATCGTCTGCGATTGATTCTGTATCTTCATAATCCAGGCTGAGGGCTGGGTGACATGCTGCAAAGAGGAATCGGATGCTTGGAAGAGGGTTTTTTTTTTTTTTTTTGCTTTTTATTTTTTCAAGCGAAGAAGGGGCTGACGCAGCTTTAGACCAATGGCACAACAGGCGCTCTGTTGTAGGCTTGGCGAGCTCCCGGCCACCACCGGGCCTCACGGATGAATGTGGACCTTTAAGACTCAACCACACACACGAAGCCAAAGAGGCACACACACAGACACACACACACAGACAGCTCCTCCTAATCAAAACCCCATGTCACACTGGAAGATGTTTGCACGTGAGCACCGTGCAGCTCCGGAGGATCACGTAAACAAACAACACGAGAAGAAGGCGAGCTGCGCGGGGTTGGAGCGCGCAACCGCACCACCGGGTCTCCGCCGCCGCTCAGCAATCCAGGACGGGGGAGGAAATGGCTTCAAACGCTCACACAGAGCGCGCTCTCTCGCTAAAAGCAGGCCTCCAAGGTGTAAAGGATACAAATGACCTAATCCAGGATAAACATACAGGTCGGCGGCGCAGAAGAAGGTTTATATGTCTGCGCTGCGGAGCGAACAGCATGCCAGTGTTTTAGGAGGCAAACTACCCAGAATACCTCCTGGCTGCTCCGGAATACCAACATCTGAACGCGCCAGCTATTAATAAAGCCTGTTTATGAGCCATCGCGCTGCCTCTTGAATATATGTGTTTTTTTATGCACTCAGCACTAGTTTATGCAGGCGGTTATCAGCGTAAATCCACACGAAGGCATGCGAGGGCCCGGGATGGAGTTACAGGGCCGCGCGCCCGTCAACGCTATTGCCTTCCACCGCCGCCGACTGCTCTGACACCCCGCGCCGTCCGAGCGCGGCGATAAAAAGGATCGCTTTCTCTCTCACGCCTAATTACAGGCTGATATACGGCTCGCCATTCCAGGGCGAGAGCGTGCGAACCGGCCGCCGACGTGTAATTTCAGCATCGCCGGGAGAGATAAGCGCAGTCTGAAGATGCGGGTCCAGACGGAGCGCCGGGGCGGGGGACGGCGGGGGACGGCGTGGAAGCGGCGCGCTCTGAGAATAGCAGTGGCACCTGTCGGCGGGCGAGGGGTCCGGCCGAGGCCGCGCCATCAAAAACAGAGCGGCGGCCGGACGTCACGCTAACGGGACACGTAAATGTCAGGTTTTAACGTTGATTTCCAGCCCCTGAAAGAGTTCCGGACAGACGCCGCTCAGTTATTCCTGTTTGCTGCCTCGTCTGTATTTTCTAACCTCTAAATATTCACCTTGCGGTCGCAGCAGTTTTTAAACCGCACATGCTTTCGGAGGCTGGATTACATGAAGAAAGTTCATTTTCTGTTCGTAACTCAGCTCGGTGCCAACTGCCGCAGACATTCCCAAGGCTGAACCGAGTCGATCAATATTTTTACATCAACAGTGGGTCAAATGACGATGTGTAATGTGAAAGGTGAGAAACCCGCGGAGGATTACCGCTAAACTCCGCATCTGCAGCTACTCCAGTCTTATTTAGCTCTTGATCATTGTTTTGGCTTCGTTGCCGTTAAGTTCTTCTCTCATCAGCCTCTTTTGCAAAAGCAATAGGAAAGAAAAAAGAAAAAGAAAAAAAGGTCTGAAAGCAGCGAACGCTGCCTGCTCAGCACTGAACAACAGGCCGTCCAGTTTTAAGGAGTAGCTGGTGTGTTTGGCAGCGGAAGAGTCAGAGAATTCCCTCAGGAGACACCGGAGGCTTCAGTGAATATTCAAGTTGTATTTAACAGATGGACGCAGAAATGACTCGAAATGAACGCAAAGGTTGCACTATTCGCTCGTTAAAACAAAAAAAAGAAGAAGAAGAAAGAAATCGCATGCAGAGGATGTGAAGCTAGAAGTTCATGATGGAGCACCATCAAATCAATTCTGGATTTTCAGTTTCCTGATTCAAGAAAATATTGTAAATGTAATGAATAGGAATTAAATGATTTACTCTTTCGTTTCAGTGTCTCTCGGATGTAAACCGAGGAAGAAGTGCCTCAAAATACTGAAGTAGCAGAACTGACTCCATCTCCATGGAAACAAGAGGAAACACAACTTTTCCAAACACGCTGTTAACGTGCAAACGTAGCATGTAAACAGCTGGTCTGCACTAGTGTAAACAGATGGGCAATAACAGCAATGGCAGTCTGACTCCATGTTCTCCCTGGGCACTTCATACCGGGAACACTGGTGAGCCGGCGATGCATGAAAGAAGACAACAGATGAGAAAAAAGAACTGGAAATCCAAATGTTAAAAAAAAAAAAAAAGACAAGGGGAATAAAGCAATATCTTTTTATGGAGTTAAATGTGAAGATAATATCAGCATATTTTGTGTTGGCGGAACAGAACCAATTTGTTTATCGGTTAGTTTATTGGAAAGGCTTCAAAAACCTCTCAAAGCCCATTTTGAGAACTAAATGAGCACTACTTGACCCTCCGGAGATGACAGTGCCAGCTCATTTGAATGTTGGATTTCATTAATGCTCAGAACGGCAGAGATCCTTGTTTTTGTGGTCAGTAAATGAAAATCCGTTGTGAGGAAAAAAAAAAAAACACATCCTGTTGCAGTGACTGAAACTCGCACGGCGGACCACTGCAGCTGGGAATCAAACCTGGGTTCAAGCCACTCAAGGTTGAGACTTAATTCAAAAAAGCAGAAACGGTGAATAAAAGGAAAAAAAAGAAAAGTCACTTCAAATGTGTTTGGACAAATTCCACAATATAACAGAGTTCAGATCGGAGTTTGTGTTAATCAAAATACCAGATTTTCTCTTTTAAAATAAGTGGAAATGTGGAGAACTTCCTCCTCAAACTCTCAGCAAAGATTGTTTTCTGTTCATTCAACTCAATTCAACTCTTCAGAACTGTTTTCCTGAAAGGGAAAACCTTGAGCTGGTTAAAATATTCTGCAATTTCTGCAGGATCCCACATGTTTCTGCCTAAAATCATTAAACGCCTGGACATCGCACTGCTGCTTCTCCAGTTCAACAACAGCACCAGTCATTGTTTAACTGGCGGCGGTCACTTCTCCATTCCTTCACACTAATCGCACTAACGCTGCAGCTACGGCGCAGACTGCGACTGAAAACCTGATGGAATCACAGTCTGAGGCTAAACTCATTACAGTAATTCAATTTAGAAAATACATTTCCATTACAGGGAAACTCCTGATTCAGACATTTAGATCCCTTGTTTTTCCTGTATTGTATTTTGGCAAAGAAGCAGATATTTTCCACCATTTTTATTCATTTGATTGTACATAGTTCCATCATTTTCAAAATGCAATATACCTTTTAAACACCCCATTGATTGATATACAAATGGAGAATCTGGGAAAATGAAATATCATGGAATATTAGATTATATAATTCCACTGTAGGAAATAAACTGATGCTTTTTTCAGTACCAGGTGGGCTAAAGAGTTTAGAGAGAGAGAGAGAGAGAGAGAGAGAGAAGATTTCCATCCACAAACAGCGGCCGTCTTGAAGTTCTGAGCGTTCGGTTTAAAAGGTTTTAGGTCGTTACGAGCGGCGCGAAACATCTGACTGATGATCTTCAACTCCAACAATGTGACGGCGCAGGGCTGGGAGATATTAATGATGTCTGTAAATAAGCCTCTCCCTGCTGCAGTCACACACACACACACACACACACACACACACACACACACACACACACACACACACACACACACACACACACACACACACACACACACACACACACAAACACACCATCTGCTTCTTCGCTCAGACCTGCGTCAGGCCAGAGGGATGAGCTCAGCTCCAGCTGGACGCCGAGGCCGGCTTTAACGCCGCCATTCTCCCAGCCCGGTGCAGAGCGCGGCGCGGCGCGGCGCGGCGCTGCCAAGTTTCAGATGGCGTCCCGCTCCGGTACCGAAAGCAAAACGCTCTAAATCAACAGGAGCCGCAGTAACTCATCTGCACGGCGACTCCAGCCGGGTCGGAGAGTGGTGAGGACTGAGCAGAGGCCGAGAGCGCGGCCTGCTAACGAAATCAGAAATGTGTGTGAATGTGGCGAGGATGCGAGCGGGGGTGGGGCCGGGCCCGGCGTTCAGCTGATTTATGATCTCCGGCGGGGAAACGGGGAAGGGGGTTCTTTGGGTCTGGACCTAAATCACGAGTGAAAGTACGGGGAGCTAATTAGCAGAGCGGTGGAGCCGGCAGTCTGGGGACCGAGTGGGTTTTCAGCAGGTCCACCGCCGCCGAGGATCCAGCCTCATGTGGCTAAGCCCCCTCGCCGCCGCCGCCGCCGTCGGTAGCTCACGGCAGTGCTGAGCGCGCTCAAATCCACGCTGAGCCCTGCTTGGAGCCGGCGAGCGGCGTCACCTCCAAGTCAGATTTCCCGGTGATGGAGAAGCAGCCATCTGGGCGGCGCTCAGCAGGCGGAGCACCTCCAGCCGGCTCGCGGAGGAACCGGCGCCTTCGATCCGCACTGCGGCAGACGCCTGATAGAATCTTCCGGTGGAGAATATCCATCAGCTGATTACGCTTCAGTCTGGTTTTTTTGCTCAGGCAAACTTGGTTTTTATAGCACCTGTCAACAGGCGTCACAAAGACATAAAAGGCAACGGCGTGCTTTATAAAACACCGCCGCTGTAAAAATAGTGCAGAACAGCAGTGTTTCCTCATTAATTACACTGCGACGGCCCGCCATCTTCTAATTTGTTCCTTAATGAAGCAGAAGTGTCTTTGTGTTTTTCATTATGAATACTACAGGGTATTGCTTTATTGATTCAGGAAACTTTCTCTGATGCGTTTACCTTTAAAAACACACAAAAATATCATTTGGGGAACCAGAGGAGTCCAACGCAGGTTCACCCACCACAGTCTGAGTAACTCCTGGAGACTACAGTCCTGTCCGGAGCAGGTTTTTCTCACCGGTTGTTCCAGGGATGTGGAGCGCTGGTTGTAAACGCCGCGTCGTTCCGCAGCGTGCTCGGTTTCTAGTTACGCCGCGGCGTTCCTCTCATCCGAGAGGCCGGGCCGGTTCATAACGGAGCAGCTGACTCCTAAAGTATGACCCATCAGCGCTAACGACGGGTGATAAAAGCTAATGATCGTATCTCTGAGCCTTCGGTCTGAAGTCCCAAACTCCGGCCCACGGCCGCCACTAATCAGACAGCATGTGTGGGTAATTTGCAGGCAGTTGACGTTGATTAGCTGGGTTCTGACACCCTGCAACCTCGGCTCCAGCCAAGTACGTAGGCACACACTCTCCAATTAGCCCCGTGGCGTTTGGCTATCAGGCTTTACGGGGGGGCCGTAAGAGGGACTTATGTGAAAAGTCTGCAGGGCTTTACTCCGATCCTCGCTCAGACACACACAGGACTGCTTATGGGGCCCCCTGCCTGGCATTTCCCAGGCCTTTACTTTAACCTTAACCATCCCAAATAAGTGTCTAATCCTGACAATAACCTCAACTGAGCAGCAACTTGAGCCCTAAAACGATACGTTAACCCAGGGGAAATGCAACCCGCAGCCCTGGAGCCCCCCGTAATGGCTCTGCAGCGTTCACAAAACTCCAATCTTTAACGTCACACTTTGACTTTTAAATAAAAGAATGCTTCAGCATTCGTGACCTGAAATCCAGACATGTCACCAAACAACAAAATATAAATATATAAAGAGCTGAAATGGCTATGCAAAAAAGAAAAAAAAATCAAAAATCACTGAAATTGGAAAAAACAGACAATAAAGGTCACAGATCTCTATCTTGACCCTTTAAAATATGAAAAAACCTTATGGTTAATAGGCTTTTGAACGCGACACACAGTAGCACACACTCACGCAGTCATGCTCCCACTTCAACACACCCCAACCAAGTACTGTTGTCTTTTGTGTTGTTTGCTGGGAAAGTTCAGAACTCCACTTCCAACCAGACAGCTAATGATGTGTACAGCATAATGAGGGTACAGTGTTTCTCCTCTTTATTACCAGCTTCACAGCTCCCCGCTGAACGGCTCTTATCCCTTACATAAATGAAATATGAACTCATAACGGCAAAATTGTTCTCGGGGATGGTTGTTTTTTCAGGCACACTGTTGCTGGGAGGGTGAAGTAATTCAATCTGTCAGTCAGAGCGGCGGCACGAAACGCCACACAGCCAGGCTCTACCTGATCCCAACAACTTCACCAGCGTTTTTGTTACTAATGGCAGCTAGAAGTCTCCGTCGGTAACAAAGATATCATTACTCACAATTATTCTGGCGTTTTTTTTTTTTTGTTTTTTTTTAAACACCTGAGTAAGCATTTCAGCTGGGAAATACAGCCCAAACTAAAACACTGCTACTTTCCATAAATCATGTGTGACAGATTCTTTCAGTTGGGCCACTTCCTGGGCAGTGATAAAATGTTTGTTAATTCCAGTGTGTGTTCAAAGGGTTGGAAGATTACAAAGTCAACAAATCGATGGGAAAACGCACAAGACGTCTGAGTGTAATCCGTAAACTGTTGCCGCCTTTTGGCTGTTTGTCAGTGATTCCAGTCACAGAAAACAGCTTCGATAGTCCAACGTTGTTGAAACGCCTCGTGTCGTCCCGATTTGGCGCTAGTTTTGTGAAACATCTGGTACTGCACATGCACGTTCAATAGTTTTTCTGCAGATGTGCAATTAGATCGGCCGCAATAACAACGGGAGGTTCTGGATTTATACATGTCTTCTTTAACGTTTGGAATTCACAAGAACTTTTCTAAAAATGTACATTTATGGACATTCTGGAACAGCGTAAACTTTTTTAAAATAAATACAACAAAGAAAAGCAGCATTTATGACTGGTTACCCATCACTAACCAACCAATCCTTGTTGCATTCCTCTGATTATAACGTTGGCATCAACACAGAGAACTTGACCCTTGTCCAGAAGATGCTTCTAACCTGAACTCTTAACATTTTCCTGGCCTTTAAAGCTAACTGCTAGCTTTGGGTTCTTACAATTCCTAAGTACAATTGCAACTAGAGATCATCAACCTCAAGCTTTATGAACCGTGATTCTAGCTGATCGGGCGTTTTTTATTCAGCCTCAGATTTGCCAGTTCAGATTTAGTTGAACCTTAAATGCAAACCTCATGGTGGTTCTGGATAAGCGGGTACATCTTCAGGAAAGCACAAAAGCTCCTTTCAAAAAGCAGATTATTTTCTTGGAACTGAAGATATTTTACTGATGAAGTGGCATCTTTGACCTGACGTCAATCGGTAATTACATTCAACCCTTGGGGATCATGAATATATCCAGCAATGGCGATAACGGCAAACTGCGTTATCTCCTGGACCAAAGAGGTGGACCAGGTGACCCCGCAGCACAGCTCCAACCTGCTTTTGATTAAAAGTGTTGGTCAGAAAATGGACAAAGTCTTTGTTCTGGTTAGGAAGAGATAATCCCGCCGCAATAAATCTTGTGCTATCTGATGGAGTGCAAAGTAAAAGCAGAGCAGTGACGATAGCATGCAGGAAAACAGCTACCAGATCAGATTAGCGAATCAAACCGCACAGACTGGAGGCCAGCGGCAGTCTCCCCACCTTGATTCACAACCTTTAAATGGCTCCATTACCGTGACAAGAGGTAATATTCAAGCAACAGGGCTCAGTGTATTCTTGGCATGCTTCGTGCAGGGGTGACAGATTTAGTGCTGGTTCTTGGATTCTACGCCGCTGAAACGACTTAATAAAGTGAAGCTGACGTTTTGAGCACAAAAGTGGAAGCCCGAAGCCGAGAGGTTGGAGCGGAGAGCGCCAGGGCTGTTTCCTCTCCGCTCTGACGTGTTGGTGAGCAAGCAGAACCGCTAAAACCACCAGAACCTGATCTACAGAAGTACATGCAATAACTGTCAGGACTCTCTCCTACTGGAGGAGCGACCCAGCCGTTTTATGATTATGGAAACTGCCTTGGCAAACGCGACCAAGTTCTCGACTGGGCTTCCTGTGTGGGAAGCCCGGGGGCGACCAGAGAGACCAGATGAAAGATGAGATAGTCGTCCACAGGAGCAGCCTCAACCCTATCGGGACCCAAGCGCTCTACCAAGATGTGAGATCTCGCAATATCAACAATCACTGGAGCAACAGCGAGTAAATCATTTCCGTATTTTATAGTAAAGCTACATTTGAATGCAGTCCTCAGACTCAAAGCTTGGACCCGAAATAGAAGCTGGCGGAGGTGGAGAAAGGCCAGAATGACTTCACTGCAGAAGCCTTCCAGACTCCGACAGCCTGAAGCTCAAAAAGACTCTCTTAGACACCAACCACACAGAAAGAAGGCCTAATCCAGGAGGTGTGCTCACAGAATTCCACAAGAATTACACCAAGGTCGAGATTAAAAGGTGTTTTCACATGAAAACTGCAAACATCTTGGCTGTTGGTTCAAACGATAACGGAATGGCTTCAAGACTGCAAATGTTTTGGAAAGGCAAGATGGGACTTCTCTGAAAAGTGCAGGACTGTGCATGTGTACTACGGACGCGCTCGATTTTTCATTAAATAATGGAGGACTGCAGAGTGTTGGTGCGCTCATTCCTTTAAATTCCACATTGTTTCACCAATAACATGTACGATCGCTGCACCGTCATGTGGATGACATTAGAAACACCAGATGAAGAAATCTGATGGTCACATCATGCCGATTCCTGCGTGGCTGCGTGGTTGCATTACGAAACAAAACAAAAACACGTGTTTTCAACCATCATATTCAAGAAACTTTTCTGAAATGCAAAAAGAAAAGGGTGCAGTTTGGATTGGATGGTGTAAACTGGGCCTGGCCCAGTCCTGAGCTCACCGACAAGCCAGACCAGTTCTTTCTGAGTGTGTGTGTGTGTGTGTGTGTGTGTGTGTGTGTGTGTGTGTGTTCTCGTATTTCTATCCTTGTTGGGGCCAAATGTCCCCACAAGGATAGCAAAACGTGGAACGACGTGCCTTGTGGGGACCTTTTTCCGGTCCTAAGTAGGAGAAACAGTGTTTCTTGACCATGTTGTTGTTACTGAAAAAAGTAAAAGTGCAAAAACATTTCTTTAGGGTTAGGCTTTGTTGTGGTGTGGGTTAGGGTTAGGGTAAGGGTCAGGGTTAGGGGCTAGACATGAATGGGAGTCAATGGACGGTCCCCACAAGGATAGAAATACAAGACTGAGCGTGTGTGTGTGTGTGTGTGTGTGTGTGTCTGCATGCGCTCCCAGCCCCCCTGCTCTCACTCTTGTGCCACTACTCTCTCCCTCCTGGACATGCTCTGATGGAGAGATAAGTTGAAGGTCATCCGGAGAGAACAGAGGCTCCGCTGAGGAATGTGTGGAATGACACTCTCTTGTTCTGCGGACAAAAAGCGTATCAGAGGCTGGAACGGTGTCATGTGGGCCCGTGTCATCGCCGCTCGCTATACGAGGCGGGAAATGATGGCTTGATTGGCGAGAGCACGCGGGGCGACACGCACAGTCAGCACCTCCAGACAACCTCAATTCTCTTTGATTATCCTGTTTTATTATATTTTACTGCGCGCGCGATTCCAAGAAATACACAAGATAAGACCCGATTTAAGGTTAAATTACAAGACTGGCAAACCTTCAGTCCGGACCTGGAATAACCTCAAAACCGTCTCTTGTTTGCAGCTGTTAAGTCTCTCATAGAGCTGAAAAACTCAGGAAAAAAAACCAAAAAAAAAAACTACTAAATAAACATGGAGAGAGAAATGGAACGCAGTTCTGAAAACAACCTCTCGTAAATATGTGTTTGCTTTCACATTGTGCCAACGCTGGTTTCTGTAACCCCCCCACCCCCCACACGAAACAGATACATTCCGAAATCAAGAGCCGCCGACATCAAGCTGCAGAAACACAAGCTTCAGTGCAGCTTATCTTCGTTTTGAAAAGCGGTGTTTGGAGACAGGCAACAGGACATGATTTCTCCCCACAACAGCCATTAGTCGCAGGCCCATTACTCAAAAACATAAAGAGATCCAGCTGATACAGGACACGGCGATAACCGAGATGTCTATTGGCTCCGCTCGCACACATTAATAATGTGTTTGTGACATGCGAGCCGCCCAGCTGCTCCCTTCCAGAGCCCGTGGAGATGGGATGAGTCAGCATGCGAGCTGGAAGCAAATGAATCTGGGCTGCGGATCTGTTGCGCAGCGCCGAGAGGAGCCTCTGCCAAGTTCACCGCCGACATATTAGGATCCAATAACCGGCAAAATGTACAAGCACGGACATTATTATGGAACTCAGGCATAGATGGCTTCGGGCTTGGGAATTAAACATGATATGTCATAGATTATCCGCGGCGCTCCCATTAGCAGGGACCGGGCCCGCTCTTCTGCTGATACCAGTTTGCATTACAAAGAGGTGGCTTTATTTAATGGCTTTTTAATATTCTCCAGTGTGGCTTGAAGGAACTCCAAGGAGTTTTTGATCAGTGAAGGAGGACTAGCCAGAGATTTTCTGATCACTCAGACAGTCAAGCCAAATCATGACTTCTCTCACAATTTCTGCTTTTCTCTGTAAAAGTGATACTTGTTATTTGAAACTACTTAAGTCAGAACTTTAGAAAAAGAAAAAAAAACAAAAGCTGGAGATGAGCATGTCAGCTTGTGTAATGTCTATTTTGGGCAAGTTAATTAAATACCCCATGGCTCATAATGTAATATAGTGACTTGATTTTTTTGATAACATATCATAATGCACTTACAGTGAATGGCTAGAAAAAGATGAAAATTAGTTAATTTAATGTGCCCTTTATAACTTGACAAAGCTCATTTCCATATTAATATATCCTAACCAAAGTCTAGGATGTCAAAATATTGAAATCTCATTTCATACCAGTCTGAGTAATGTCTCTGGTGACTGAGCGTTCAGAGGCGAAGACAGAGATGGTCACTCACACACACACACACACACACACACAATCCAAATTCAGCAGGAAGCTGGAGAACTCAGGAAAAAACACATGCAGAAGGAGAACATAAATGCTCGAGTTCAAACACCAAGCAGTTCAAATATTAAAATGTAAGAAGACATGAAGTACCTGACATCTGGACTTTCCTCCATTATTCTGATTTGCCAGTCCAAACCCAACCCAATCTGACCTTCAGCGGGTCGGATCAATAAAATGCCAGCGCACAAACTTCATTTAATTGACTTCCTTTGACTCGCTTGATTAAAAATAGTTTTCATGAACTGAGAACTTTCAATAAAACGCGCCGTTTCACCGTTATGCCCTCTTAAAGAAGGCCTGCTGGTGGAAAACACAGTGAAATGTCCAAATACAAAGAAACGTCAAGGTGAGAATCTGTTTGATTTTACAAACTTACCCTAAATGTAGCTTCAGTGCTGATGCTACTCATGAAGCCATTGGCTGATTTGTGCTACTCTTACTGAAAGACATTCATTCCCAGTAACTAAGTTAGAAATAACACACATTTCACTACAGGCATCCATCTATACAGCATATTGTCACATCACGACGGCACATGCGTTCTCATATCACAATATTATAATGAAATTCAACATCTGGGCTCACATGCAGATGTTATGACAACCATACTATACGATCACATGACGTGTCAAAGAGAAAAGCATTGCTGTTGGGATTTCACTTGAGAGACATGTTGCATTCACGAGGCAACATTTAGAAAACAATTCCAAGAAAATGTCAGAAACACTGAAAATGATGTAGTTTAGGAGGCCAGGCCACGAGTTGGAGCTGTTTTTGTAATGAACCCCCCCCCCCCACACACACACACACCCACACACACACACACACACACACACAGAACAATACACTCTAAACATTAACAGGAGCACACGGACATCGGTATGGACAGACGGCCCAGCTAGTTGCTCTGAGAGACGCTGCCGTGCAAACTGACACTCGACCACAACAAAAGTTTTCCCATTTCACTTGAAAACGTTGTCGTGTAAACACAGACGGCTGTTGTGCACGCATTCTCCCCAGAGCACAGGAACTAAATAAACTCCAGCCATCTCTGCTCCACTGAGCCCGATGCTTCCTCGCGGTCTCAAAACACACCGTACACCCCGCGCCGGCGCGACCGGCCGGTCACACATGTGGAGTGAAGTCTGAAGACGGAGCCCGTCTTACGGTGGGAGTCAACCAGCAGAACGTGCAGTAAACACACCGGTCCACAAACGACTTAGCAGGATTTATTTTGGCCTGTAGCGGCCCAGTTTGACAAATCCTCCAACAGCTTTGTCTGTGCACAGCTGTACACACACACACACACACACACACACACACACACACACACACACACACACGTCGGTGGTGTTGTCAGACAGAGGAGTGCAGTCGTCCTCTCACACCTCCTTCCCACCACCTCCTGTGTCATGTCGCCTCCTGTGTGTCAAAAGTCATCAAGATACAAGTGGAAGTGATCCAAAATGTTACCCGCCCTGCCTCGAGCAAGGCATCGCAGGAATTTATGTCACCTTCCCTGTCAAATCTGATAATTATCCAACATCTTACAATCCTAAAATACTGTTCGGTGTGATATTCCTCCAGCTGGGAACGCTCAATTATTTCATGCATTTTAAAGGTTACATTAAAAAAACAGGGATTACTTTAAAGATTGGTCTTGTTTACCCAGAGGTCCATGTGGCATCTGTCAGTTTGACATATTGAGTAACGTCCAACACCAGAAAGCTTCCATATATTGTTAAAAATGTTGCTGTGAAATATAAAGGTCATTTTTATTCAGTGGCCAATCTTTTTTCTCCAACAATGCTCCAAAAATCACATTTCATCATCCTACAGCTGCAGGTTTTGTGCAACGCAAACAAACAGAACCAAGAAAATACATTTCTTGCATTTCAATCCATCATCAGAAGTTTTCTCTGGAAAAAAAAAAAATAGAAGTTCAGCCAAGTTATGCTGCAAGTCCGACCATCTTACAGATGATGAATGATTTGAAAAATGGGGAGATTTAAGCAGCTGAAGAGACTAAATTGAAAGGTAAGATTGAAATATCATTGTGATTTATTATTCATAACATTTCCAAGTGAGAATAAAAAACTGTCATTGTGTTCAGAATTTGGAAACACTGAAAATACAACATGAACAATGAAACCCATCAGTGAATATTTTATTTTATTTCCCGCAATCACATTTCTTGTGATGCGTGATTCATCCCTCTGCTCCGTCCAGGACACGGGACCAAAGCGAGTATATTTTGCTGACAGAACATGAAAACCCCCCACTTTGAACCACTAAAAGTATCCGGTACTAATGGAAATCCACTTGTCAAAGCAGATAAGTAAAGAAAAACTGACGCCGAATACTTGTGACATTTCCGCTGCTCTTCGGTGGTCCTTGTTCTTTCGAGCCTCACAATGGACCACACATCCAGCTCCAGAGGAAACGCCGGGGCAGAAAGCGAGCAGCGGGTCAAAAACTCCACCACCAGACTGGATGTGCTTAAATAAGCAGAACTGGTGGTGGTGGGGGGGCGGGGGGGTCTGCCTCTCAGAGCGGTGCGGCGGACATGGTGTCGGCAGACGGCCTCCAGGCACCGAGGTTCTGGAATTAGCCGGCCGGGATCGGGAGAGTTTTAATTCCACTCCCTCCTTTGTCTACTTCATATTTTCTCTCTGCTGCCTGTTTCCAGATGGGAACCTGTGCAGGAATGTTTTCTCAGACGAACGCCGTCCCCTCCTTTGTGCCTTCTTGTTTTACAGTACACAAAGCTCCTTTCAGGACCTCGGCGCGATCTGGCCTGCCGAGCTGCTGATGCCTCACGGCGGAAGTGCTGCACCTGCAAGACTTCCTGTCCTTCCAGACCGACGGCCAAGGTCCTGGCCGAGCACAAAGCAGCGCTGTTGTCCGTACAATCGGCATTGTTTGAGCGATTTAACAAACACGTCAACAAGTTGGCTCTCTGCAACACAGAACGCTCAAGTTTTTTAGTGTGTGAAATGTCAGAGTCTTCAGATTTCCTTCGCACAGAGGACGCTTCACCGAGAGCCAGAGTCATGAGCAATGCCAACAAGGAAGCTGGCACGACCGTGATCGGAGAGGGATTCTTCCATTGTTTCTGGGAACGCCGCCGTCAGCGAGCTGTCGAAAAGACTGGAAATGCTATAAACACACACACACCTCCAAGTTGGACCGTTTAAATCGAGAGTTTGCAAAAAGTCTGCGCATCAAGAAAGACGACATCCCCCCAATAACCACATTTACAACAAGAAAGTCCACTCCAAGCAGTTTTATTCAGATCTTATTTTAAAAAAGAAAAACGGACAGAACCCCATTCAGGAGACCTCTCAACGTTTGAACAAGCGAACAGGAAGTGCGAGAACGCCGACATATTTCAGGGTTTAGGACTCATTCCAGCGGCGCGCCATTACAAAACCTTTCAAGTAGGTCAATAACAGTACTTGAGAGTCATTTCTCCCAGAGCTGTCTAATCCCCCACACTGAGCAAGTCCTGCTTGTTCTAAATCAATAAATCCTCCAAACCTGTGACCTCAACAAACAGCCAGAGGGGTTTTTCATTAAGTGATTATTGGATCGCTGCAGGATTAAAAACCCGGGACTGATGCACTAAAGTTTATCAAAAGAAAAGGGTAACAATAGGAATTTAACCCAGTTTCACCATTTATGAAGCCAAAATATGAGCAGTGGAAGTAAAATCATTGAAGTTTAGGATCATCCCCACAACGTCCCGAGCACTGCTTTGATCTGGAACGCGTCCCGTTTAGCATCAGTTGAGTTTGAAGGTCATTAAAGGGGGGTTAGTCGCTGTTCAGTGAGGGGGTGTCACACCTGATAACACCACCTTTTTAGGAAGTTTAACAGATATTATGAGAAAAGCCATTGAGCCTGTTTGATCCACACTTCCTTTTTGAAATCCCACTGAAAAAAAAAAAACCTGACCTAAAACCAAGGAATCTGAAGAACCAAACATGGCAGCAGAGTTCAGAGTTGAAAATCTCCTTCCCCATCCTGAGCGAGCCGAGCCTCCTCCTAAGTCAACAAATTCTCGGCCTCCATCCTGAAGCTCTCGCTTCTTCACCGCTCCGTGAAAACAAATGTCTGCGTGATGCATTCCTGCAGCGTTATATGCTACATTATTTCCACACCCCACTTCTGTGGGGTTGGGATGCGAGCAACAGACTGATCAGTCTTGACACCAGAACATTTTTGTCCTTAATCAGGGCTGTAATTCATCTCAGGTGCAGCCGGATCGCGGCTCCAAGTCTCCGTCCCTCTTTTGAGCGTCTTGATCAGTTTCTCCTGACAAGCCTTCGCCGAGTCCTGGACTTATTTACCGATTAGACTCGCAGACAAACAGCGCCAAGGCGTGATACTCTGTGAGGAGGAATATACAAAGGCTTTGTTGAGCGGCCGGGCTGATCGACTAAAGCGAATCATGTGTTTGAGAGCGAGCTCCGCGGCTCCGGCTCCAGCTGGACGGCGCTCGCTCTCGTGGCGAGGAGGAGGGCAGTTTTTGTTGTTGGTGTTGATTTTTACTCTCTCGTGCAGGGGAGGGAGGGGCGGTGCTGCGTGGGATACGCAACAGCAAGGCAGGGCGACGCAACGCCACAGCCAGGGAGATGCAGGTTGAAGATTACAATAATCCTCTTTTAAGCAGACGAAATGCGAAATCTCTCTCCCCAAATGAACTTCCTCTCTTTCTTTGGCGCTTTAACCTCCGTCTTGGGACTCGGCCTTGCTTTCCCACAACGTATGTAAAGCAGCAAAGTTTATGGAGAGTCCTGAGGCGCTCGGCCACAGACACACGCTGGGAAAATCACACCGGGCTGCACTTCATTAGCAGGGTGTGTTTTCTGACTGGAACCCTCAGGTCTCGCTTCGGCTTCAGCTCTGCCTGCTTTGCAGGAAGCGGCTTGAACGTAAGACAACAATGACACCATTCAGGATGAGCGCTTTCCAAAGGATGACACTCGCCTCCCTCCCTCCCCACACAGTCCAGACTTAATATTAAGCTGCTAAGCATTCCCTATTTGGACACACCGATGAGGAGCGAGGCATCAAAACCACTGAGTTGCATTTTTTCCTGGACGAGTCATACTTGATTAATCAGAGGTTGAAGGAGGGGGGGGGAGGAGGAAGAAGGGAACAAATGTGTGCTCAAGATGAGGAGAGAACCATCTGAGCAAACAGCAGCAGAGACACTGAGGAATGGGAGCGCGAGGCTTTCAGAGTCAAAGCGCCCACTCGTCATTTCAGCACGATGGCACGGAATCGTCTTGGAAGAGGCGAACCGGGGGGAAGTTATTTCTCCGCCCCTCACCGCTGAGTGAGTGGAGTCTCCAGTCTGGACCCCCAGAGTTTCTGCATCATGTAATTTAATTCGTGGGGCCGCAGGACACAGGCGAGAGAGAGAGAGAGAGACAGGACGAGAACAGGGCTGGTAGAGACAAAAACCACAGACGGACGTTTGTGAACAGGGATTTTTGTGTTTTCTTTTTTTACAGCCGCACACGAGCGCAAAAACATCTGAGAAAACAAACGGAGTCCTTCGAATGGGGAAGTTAATCATTCTTCCAGCCTGTAAACAAAGAGGGTCTTGACTGCGAGCTGAAACGGCTCGATGTTAGCGCGAGCTCTGCCATACCTGGACCAGCAGCGGTCGGTTTACAGCCCTTTACTTCATGGCATGTTGTCAAAATAAAAGGTGTAGATTTCAGTTATTCTCATCCTGCAGTGCAACATCTGAACAATTCCTACAAATGTTTTATGGAAAAAAGGCAAATAAAAACATCATTTGTGCATTTTCGTTTCAGTAAAGTTTTGTGTTTTCATGGCAACGTTTTGAAAATGATGTATGTCGAGAAGAAAATGGCATACTCATTGCACTTTAAGAAATAAAGAATAAAATAAAATCCAGACATCTTGGTAACAAGAGGGTTGAACTTTACATTTGTTGAAAAATAGCAGAAAGACAAACGTTGAGAAATTTACTGAAACTCAAAAACTCGACGCTCATTACGATTTCAGGGATGGGAAAACTTTCAGGAGAGTTTCCACAGACACATGCTCATCATTACACTGCACCGAGCCTTTTTTAAGTTCCCAATAAATGAAAAATACATTTTCTCCATTTTATCTTGTGTCTACAATCGTCTTGTTTCATTAACTTTTAATTGAGCCAACGAACTGTGAACAAATGCATTATTTTTGTACTCCTCCACCTCGGATTGCCCCGTTTCTCTTCCTGCAAAGGGGTGTCAAATATCTGATGACTCAAGCTGCACACACAGGGATTCACTTAGTCTGCATCCAACAGAAATGCATATGCAGCTTCGCCGTGTCTCGTCTGTCTCCAGCACAGGAAAGACACGGAGAACTTTACTTATTGTAGTTTAACTAAAGTTCACCTTAAAAAGCCGCTTGACAAAGAAACTATGAAAGTTTTGGGTCTCCAGTCTCCTGTTCTCACTTCATGATGCATCAGATCAGATCTGCTCCGTCACCGGGTTTCGCACCCACAATCTTTCACCGCAGAGACGCGTTAACAAAACGATCCGCATTCTCAATTATTGCTCCAAAACCGTTATTCAGCATTGAGGAAGTCCTCACAGATGTGCAGATGAAACTTTCCAAGTCTCTAAAAAGGTCGTCCCAGATGCGTTTGCATGCCTATTTCTTCATGTCATGGTGGAAATCATGCGGGTGGACAGACAGGCAGGTGGAGGCAGCAGACTTGGTTTTAGACGGGTGGGGATAGGGGCGAGCTACATGCAAATGCCTCATCTCCCATGTGAGAATCTCCGGCGAACACAAGGCCGCGACATGTGGTTATCCCCGGCCCGGTCTCGAGGCTCCGGCGAGCCGAGCCGGAGGAAGGTCACACATGAAAGAGACGTTTGATCAGAGCTCCGCCGGCTTTCTCCCTAATGTACGGTCTTTACATAAATATTGACCGGCTTGTCGAAAGCCGAGTAAATTGTTGGCGGGCAGAGAGAAGCACGGGGAAGACGGTCGGAGTGCACTCTGCGGAATCCTTCAGGCTTTGAACGTGTTTGAAAAGCGTCGACTTTCACCACTTAATGAATCACCGGCTCTTCAAAGACACGCTCGCACAATTGAACGCGTGTTTGCCCTCTTCAAGGCATGTGTAACATACATGTCGGAGTGCTGCCGCGGTATTCCGGGCGGCCGCTGGAGAGATGAAAATAAAATCCACTTAGCCAACACTTGCAAATGGAGGGTGATCGATGAGGGAGGCATTTGTCCGGACACATTTGCCAGGAGCCTTCAAAAAGGTTAGCCCAAGTGAGGATTTGTATATTTGTCCTAAAATCCAGCTGATGGCTCCCTGACAAATGATGTTGTGTAAATAAACCTGCAGGAGGATAAAGCGCGGCCTGTCAGCAGACCCCGAATCTAAAGCTGGAATTCTCTGAGCAAGAAGAGCCGAAGGAGGAGAGAGACTGTGGAAGGGGGAAAAAAAAAAAAAACTGTCTATTGTTGCCCGCTCTGCACGGTAAATCCTTCAACAAAGGTCACAAAGTGCAGCACATTTGGTTCAGATCAGGGAGGTCGTGACCCACGCGGGGTTTATTTGGACCTTTGCACTAAAATAATCACGGCGCTGCGGCCGGTGCTGTGACAGACGCTAACAGTCTGGAACCACTTCTCCGTCCAACCCCTACCTGAAACGTGAACTCAGTGGGGGAAAGGTCAGCGCCGGACCCATCGCCGCCGCCGCAGCCACGGACATTTCCTAATTATTGTTTGAATTATGTGACTTGGGGAGGTGGAAACGCGTCTTACAGGAGGTGAACTGCTTTCATGTTACTCCATCTGTCGCGCCCGTGCGGCGCGACGCCGGCAGATGTTCCGGAGACGGACATGGGTGGCCGCCCCAGCTGCGCTCGCACCGATCGTGCGAGACTGTTCTTTACAGCCCGAATCGTGAGCCGCCATGTTCAAACAGAACCAAGTCATTCCCAAACCCCCCCTCTAAAACAGAAAATCAGACAGGGGCCTTGTCTTGATGTGCCCAGGGACAGCTGTGAGAGGGTTTGCATTTCTTTGGCTCCGATTCAAGGAATTCGCAGCACAACGCGCACCCTTCACCTGCAGCGCCTCGGTTCGAACCCTGCAGCGCCGAGGCCGAGACGGCGGCGTGGACGCCCGGGCTGACGCTCGCGGTTTCATGTCGAACATGAATAAATGTTTTCATTTCTTCTCCTGAAGTCGGGGGATAGAGCAGGGGCTGTGCTCTTTTTTTTTTTTTTTTTTTCTAAGTCATAAGCCCAAAAATAAAGGGCCTTGTGTAAGATCCGGTGTGTGTGGAGAGCCAAGCCCCGGCAGTCAGCATGCCTTTGCTGAGAGACAGCAGCTGTTGGCCTGATATAGCAGGGCTGGCGAACAGAGAGGCCACAGTGTTCAGGCCAGTCTTTCTCATTCGCAGACTCTCTTTCTCTCCCAGAAACGCCAGAGGTAGTCTTGTTTAATGACAACAGGAGGAAAATATCAACATACACAGTGAAAAACACAGAATCTGGAGATCCAAACTGCAAAAAGATGTCAAACTCAACTCCCGTGAAGGGCTTTCAAAGCCAGACATTATTATTTTTTGTATGTTTTTTAATGCTATTATCAGTGAAAGTGCATGTCCTGACAGAGCGAGGCTCAGCGACGCCCCACGATGCCAGAACACCAGAGAACCGGGACACGGTCTGTAAATCTGGGTCACGTCTGAGGGGTGGAGGTGACCCTGTGCTGGAGCAAAGCTGGATGAGATTTGAGTTGCTTTAAAAGGTCAATTCGAAGCTGAGCTGACATAAAATGAGAGGCCGTTGTGTAAGATGCTTTGAATAAATGACCCTGAACTCACTGCAAAAAAAAAAAAAAAACTGATGACCATGGCCTCAGTTTTATATGTGACAATGTGGACGATGAGATCCTGTTTTAAAAGTTATGTATGCACCGAGACAATACTTGAAATCCAGGTCAATTTCATGATTTTTGATTCTGTTTCTGCGATATCGAATTTCAATACGCCACAAACAAAAATTTGCTGTTATTTGTAACACACAATAGTTCCTGTTTCAACACTTGAAACAAGCTGCTGTTACTTTGCAGATATAGATTTGACCCCAAGGATGTGATCAGCAAAAATATGTGAGTGATGCCAAAGTAAATCATATCTATTTGACTGTGCGCACATTGAAAACAAACCTTTAACACTGAGGAAGTTAGAGATGAACTGGACTTGAACTGCTGTTATCAAATATTTATTCCTTAAATTTCTTAACATTTTCAGTTCTAAAGAAAATTTTATGAAATAGTTCATTTCCTGGAATGTTTAAATGATCCGTTCTAACTAATAAATAAGAACAAACGGCTTCAGAAAAATGACTATCAAAACTCTGGCGTATCCACGAGATGCTGAAGCGGCAATTTCTGCCTCAGAGCATGAGAAACTTCAGGAGATGCCAAAAAGAAGTCATATTAAAGACAACATTTGAGGTTTATTTCTTATTCTGAGCCAGAAGCCTTCGTTTCAGCAACACTAACTCAGCTTTAACTTTTCAGATTTATTCCTGGGGAGATCCTCGGGGTTTTACAGAAGGGTTTGCTCATGTTTTGTTCATTGCCTCAATTATTGAACAGGGTAGCATCGCCCAGGTTTTGGCGAAATGATTGACTTATATAGGATCATATGGAAACAGCAAAAAAAAAACCACCTAAACCTCCAGTCCACTGCGTAGCGTTCTCTTTATTTGCTCTCAGAGCGTGTGTGCTGGATGGCGTGAGGGCGTTCTGGCCAGACTCGTGTCGACTCTCATTCACATGTTGACACATTTCTTGATGACGCTGCAGAAACCTTCTCGTCTCCTGGTGGACGGGGTCCAAGTCTGGAGCAACAACAAGCCTCTCCGCGCCTCAAAGCACCAACATCTCTGCTAAAATCATCTTGACTTGCGGAGGAAAAACACGCCCCAGTGAGAAACATTCTTCAGAAAACAAGTCAAAACAAGAGTAAACATTTATTTATCCTCTTTCCACATAAACTGGAACAACTCACTAGAAGACCGTACAACGGCATCTTCCTCCTTCAGCGCCGACAGCTTCCCTCTGTTCGCTCTCATGGAAACTGTTGCAGCAGAAGAGAGAATGTGGAAACCGAAGTGACAAAAGGTTTATTTCTCCGTCTTTAACAGTAAGCCTGAAGGAGCTGGGCCGACGCTCGAGCATTACGAAGGAGAAAAGGAGCTAACCCTTGAAGAAAGAGACCTACGACGGCCTCACAAAGGCCCATTGTCCGTCCGGGATAGGCGTGACATTAGAGACATTAGACATTAAATTAGACCTTTTCTTTTCTTGGCCGCGCTCTTGACTTTCTGCTTTGAAAGTCCTGTTTTCATAAGATGGCGAGGAGGGAAAATATTCTCTTTCAAGTGAGCTGGGAACTCTCACTCAGGGGGATATCCTTTACCACCTGCACATATCAATCACGGCGCTGGAGCTCCACTCCAACACGGAGGAGAAGGCAGGGAGGGGAGGCGGGGGTCCGCTTGGATCTCCGTCCAAGATGCAGACAAAATGGCCGCCGCCGCACGTCCGCCGCCGCGCCTCTCTGATGAAAAGCTACATCTTCCCGGCGAGGCTCCGATCAAAGCCCCCCTCTGTTGGGCGGCGCAGGCATCTCTACTGACACCTTGGCGTTGACCTTGGCAGGCGGCTCGGCGCTCGGCCGGTGGTCTTCTCCCGCCACGCCTGCCAGTTATTTTCTCTGAACCGGGAGCCTATCGTGTGTCAGGATCTGCAGGAATTTGTGGAAACAACCCGCTCGACCCCAGGTACAAGGTGTACCCTTTTTTTTCTCTCTCTCTCTCTCTTAAAGAGGGGACGGAATGAGCCGAGGATCAGCCCGAACACAAGACGAGTTATTAAACATGTGCTTCCAATGAAGCAGATTAATACAAGCGCAAGTCAGAAATTCAGCGTTTTACACGTGGGACCTGAACGCCGCAGCGCTGAGCTGTGGCAGCGTCTCCGAACGGCTCAGACGGAGCGGTTATGACAGAACATGTGGCGTGTATCACTGCAGGAACACAGGTGGAGGCGGAGAGCGGGGAAGTGTGCACTTGGCGGGGAGAAGCACCTGTATATTCTCAAAGAGAAGGGAGTACTGGCAGCGAGCACACAGCACTTCTCGCTATAGAATAACTCATCCTCTGAGTGGAGGGGGGGGGGGGAAAGGAAAAAGCAAAATGAAATGAGACATGAGTGGGGATGTGCGAGGGAGGCATCCGCTCAACGTCTCTCTCTCTCTCTCTCTCTTTTGCTCTTTTTTTTTTTCCCCTTCCTGTCCCTGAAAAACTTGCTCAATGAGCCAGCTTGGACCATTCCTCCGGGCTGTTTGTCAAAGGAAAAGAGGAAGTCTTGAATGAGACAGAGAGGTAGCGCTTGAAAGGGAACATCTCTCTCTGGGGGAAAGGGGAGAAAAAGGCGCCGGCAAAGCAGCGTAACAGAGCCGGGCGAGCCCACGCCGACCAACAATCCTTTCTGTTTGCACACATTTGCATGACAAAAGGCGGCGGCGGCAGCGGCCACCGGCGCCGCTAATTGGATGTTGAATGGAGGAGAGCTCAAGTCTTTCTTGAATGAGGAGGATTGAGGGGCAGCAGTGAAGGGGGGGGGGGGTCTGATATGTACTACAGTACGCACCGGGCAGTGTGTAGCGTCTACGACACATTTCAGCTCAGGGGCCACAGACACATTCAACACTGCAAAGGGGTTTTTGTTGAGTTTCCTTCATTAAAATGTCTATTTTCACAGAAACCAAACAATTACTACCAAAAATGATTCAAATACCAGCATAAAGCCAGTTTTAATCACACCTTCTGGAGCAAAAAAAACTGTGAAATGCGCAGACTTCTTTGAAATCACATACATTTCACTCTAATAAATTGAACTCTCTTTGATTACTATGATTTGTTCAATCTGTACAAGGCAGGAAAATATTGGCACAACATTATCACACTTCAAAGTTTTCTTTTGTAACAAGCCATCATGCAAAAAGTTCCACATCATGATACAATATCATTTGAAACTAAAATATTTTACCAATTTTTATTGCGTGACTTCATGTTGTTTGAAAAAATATATAAAATTCTGCAAAAATGCAAATCTGAGTTTGTTCTCATGGGTCATTAATCTTATTGTTTTTAACTTCAGTTAAAACCCCAGTTAACAAAACTGCTGAATAAAATGTCATTTCAACAGATTATTCCACAAAATGTTTCTCCAATCAAATACTTTACCGTTACAGCCAGGTATCTCCAGTGCAAGGGGAAGTTAACTTTCTTCACAGTTGGACATAAAAATGTAAAATAATATATAGAACCCTGATTTATCCCAACAGGCTGCATCGGCCCGTTTGGTTTCTCCACGTCTTGAAGTCTAAGGCGCAGCTGTTGTGACTAATTCCTGCGCTGCAGGACTACTGTACACAAATATGTTAAGTTGAGGCACACGTGGAAAAGTTTTTACGAGCCGACGTGTGTTGGCGTATTCCAATTAGCCCCGACATTACCGAACATCTGTCACGTACAGGCGGGGCCGTTGTGTCGGGTGGCGTCAGCCCCGTGCGCTCTGCATCTGTCGAGCCCTAATGGAGCCTCGCAAAGTGAAAACCAACATCTGCCGGGCCGCGGCCGCAGCGCGGCTGGAGGAAACTTTCCTGTTAAGTGAGGAAGTGTCAGAGGGTTGAATTAAAGTGTAAACCGCCGGTCTGCACCGTCTGGAACTTCACAGTACGATTATTTTCAAACTTAATGACGCATCAAGGTGTTAGTTAGGTTGTTTTTTGAATTCCAAATAAGAGACGCCTCCGCCTCCACATGATCTGCAGAAAGAGTGGAACCTGATGAGAGTGAGAGGTGGAATCAGACTCATCTGACATTTACACTCGGCTCCTCTTTGTTATTAAAGTGTTTGCTGTCAATGCTTTCCTCCCACCTCCTCCTGAAGCTGCTGCAGTACACACAACGAGCCAAGAGAGGATGCACTAATCCGGGCATCACGACAGGCGGGAGGGGAGGAAAACTACAAATGATTAATAGACCGTGTGCCAAACATTCACAGTGAGTTCAGTTGGTCTGTCGCAGTTTTAGTCAAACATTGGTTAAATGGTAAAAGGTCTTTCCAGACACTCCTGTCATGGTCAATAAGTTTATGCATGGTGACAGACAGGGAACATTTACACTCCAAGGCTTGACGCCCAGGTCAGTATTTGTTGCCTAAATCTTATTCAGGGTCCTTCTGAACCGTCTGATGGTGGCGTTGCGGTGCAGAGAAGGAGGGAAGCGGCGATAATCGGCATCTTCTGCACATGTGACCAGTATCTCCCGCTCTGAGAAGTCCTGTCGCCTCTTCAACTGGCCTCTGAACTGGAGTTCCCTCCCGTCAAGACAGCCTCAACGCTTCCCTTCCATTGGCAGATTTAATGACAGATGTTTACGCGGCGGTGGCTTTGGCACCTGTCCGATACCGATCTGATTTATCCCCACATACGAACGAGACATGTGTCCAATCTCAAAACATCCCAATGCATGCGTCTTTTTCCTGTTTACATGGTCCAAAAACAGATCCGATATGCGCCACATAAGAGCAAAGAAATCTGAATTGGGTCACCTCACACTGACGGTGTAAATTCAACCTCAGAGCTTGACTTCATATCAGAAGAGAAGACAGAGTAAAGTGATCGATTGTAGTAGGAGTTGTTTGGAAATAGGCAGAGACGCTGATCTCATCCCAGCAGCCGGAGCGAATGCAGTCAGCGCAGATGAGTTCAGATAAGAGAGTCCCGGCCGGGTGACTGCAGCGCGGCGCTCACAGCAGCACATCCATCAAACGCTGCGTGATCGTCAAGGCCCGCTCTGTGGCGGGGGCAGCAACCCGAGGCGCGTCCCCTTCTCCTCCCGGAGAATACAAAGCACCCCCAGGGTCGGGCCCGGCCAGAATTAATGATGGAAACATTAGGTGCGACCCTGGACGCAGCTTTATTATCCAGACAACAACGCTGGGAGTCCGACTTGCACTTCTGTGTCTTGAGGAACCAGAAAAACTGAGACGTGCGATTCAGAAAAAGTGAGAAAAAAAAAAATAAAAGTGTGACGATGAAGTGACTCTGAAAAGTCAATTCTACTGTAAGTGATTAACAGCAAGCGGAGATTAAAGTCAGACAGAGCTGTGGGAAAAGAAATGAAGTCCACTTCATCATCTCGGCGGAGCAACAACAGTAATGTTCCATATGAGAGGAGGACCAGCGCACTGCTGACACTTTGATTGATGAGCAGGAATCCATAGCTTCTAATCTGCCTCCGGACCCACGCTGGATCGGGGTTTCAATCACCGTCGGTAATTTCCATAGAAACAAATACGTGAGTCTCGGCGGCTGCCGCCAACCAGCCAAAGATGGGATCTGCAGGATAGCGGGGCGAAAGTTCCCACATCATTAAACCGAGGCGCGGGGATCCGGCTGGAGCGAGCTGTTCCACTGAACTTTTACTGTAAGCAATGAAACTATGGAGACTTAAACAGGGACACACACACACACACACACACACACACACACACACACGCGTCAACATATGGTGATTTATTCTTAAGTCTACCACTGAGACTGAGCAGTGAGACGCTCCGCCTAATTGACTTCCCCGTACGGAGCGGCCCCCTCCCCCGCCCGCCTCCTGTCGATTCTCATCTCCGTCACAAAGCGTTTACCTACACAAGTGGAATCAACGCCCGCCGTACACGTTAAATAAATCAGGTTTAATTGGCTGAGCCAGTCCCGGGTCGAACGGCGAGGTTTTAAGCTGCGGTCGGAGCGAGCGGGGATGAATGTGGTGAAGACTGTCATCACTTTCATTAAGCTGATGGGTTTAAGACTGCTTCCTGTTTCCTTTCTCCTCCTCCTGAGAGACTCTCGCTGCCGTTCTCTGCTACCCGAGAGCTACTCCAGCTACTTCTTGACATGTTTGGCTACTGCTGCTTTGCAACAAACACCAATTTTCAAAACAGTGCCAAGTTAACGCGAGACTTTTCTGAAACTAAAACACCAAAACGATTTTCAAAAACATTGCCGTGTTTTCCTTGATTTTGAGACAACGCTAATAATCAATAAGGATTCTTCTGATTGGCCAAATCTGTCGACATGCAGAGGATAAACCCACGAATGCATTCATATTGAGATCATTTGCTGATCTTTTATTCTAGGAGTCTTCCAAGCTGCTTCCTTCATGGACGGTCGAGAGCCTCAAAGCAAATTTAAAAAAAAAAAAAAAGCTTCAAAGCAACATTAAAAACAAGAACATATAAAAGAAAAAATGAAATTCCAAAAAACAAAGCAAAAAAAAAAAAAAAAACGAGAATAAATTAGATGAGATCAAAGCGTCTGGAGGTGTTTCATTAGTTATTTTACTTCAGTCTAATATTCTGCACATGCTCAAATGCCCCCATCCCCAAATGGTTTGGTTGTAATTCTGCAGGACACGGCGTGCCACAGTGACTGTTCTCACGCCTACAGTTACATAAGAGGTTCAGACAAAATCATGTTTAGCAACGCCGCCGAGACCAACACAAGGTGTCACAGTGCCGAGCGTGAAGACCACTTCATTCAAAACAGTTTGAGAAGTACAGAAACCTTAAAACTTAAGGATTTCAAACGACATGTTTAGTGATCGGTTCTGTACTATTTTAAAAGGAAACACAAATTCTCTTTTGTTCTGGATGCTATTGCCTTGGTATTTAAAGAAGGGCAGGATGTATTTTAATTTTTGAACTGAGAATAGTTGTGATATGCTACATCTGAGTCCGTGTTACTGATAGAAAGTCAGTGCTGTGCTGTGATGGTCATGGGTTTTAGACCCTGTTTACAGACGAAAACGGAAAACTTTTGTTGTCCTTTGAGTGTCAGTCTACACGACAGCAATGCTCGGAGCCACTGAAAACACAACTTTTTGAAAAGGCTCCATCTCAGCCTCCGTGAAAATGCTACTGAACAGACAGACAATAACAATAATGGAGGGATCAACTGGTGAACCTACATGCTAAGAACACTGCTTTCAGTGCTTCTGCCATTTCCCTCTAAACGGACATAGTTTTCAAAACACTGTGAAACGTTCATGAAACCTGAAACGTTACTTGAAACGTACGAGTGTGGCCTTCCGATCAGAGTTTAGCTAACTGTCTTTCAATCACTCTATTTCAGAACGGCCTGAACCCGTCTCAGGGGAGGTCAGCCAGATGGAAACACGCGGGTTTCAAGTCTGCTAAAATCGTCTCTGCACTGCTGGAGAGCAAGACGGAGAGAGAGAGAGAGAGAGAGAGAGAGAGAGAGAGAGAGAGAGAGAGAGAGAGAGAGAGAGAGAGAGAGAGAGAGAGAGAGAGAGAGAGAGAGAGAGAGAGAGAGAGAGAGAGAGAGAGAGAGAGAGAGCGAGAGAGACGGATGGAGCGAGGAACGGAGAGAGAGAGAGAGTGTGGGCGGTGATTAACATGCTGGAGTCGGGATGCATTTCAGAGGGGCACTGGGAGGAAACGACGGGCCATTACTGCACAACTAAGGGTCTGTTAATCAGCCTATTAGGGTTTAATTGAGGGTAGTTAATTAGGAGTCGGTGGGCAGTCTGAGCTTGGGGGGGGGGGGGGGGGGGCGGGCTGACATGAGAAGCAGCTGGCAGAGCAACCTGAGCCGATTGTTGCCGATCCATTTGCTCACGACCACTGATTGATTGGCAGGAAGATTGGCCTTAATTACACCCGTTTGTCGCCCGTCTGAAGGCTTCTGCGGGGGCCGTGTTGGTGCAGAGCAAACAGTGAAGGCCAGACTGTACGTCTCCATGAAAATCATCAAGCGCCGCCTCGCCTTTGAGGACACAAGATGCATAAACGGAGAGGAGGACAGGAGAAGAAAGGCGGCGAGGCGGCCTCCGAGGCGTAAGCTCACCTCACACCATCTCCAAAAGGTATTCCCCCCCCCCCCCCGCCGAACGGAGCGGCAGAAAACAAAGATGTGCTTGTGCCGGCTTCTTAAGGCCCGCCGCGCCGCGCCGCACAGGGCAGCGGCTCCCACCAGAAGCTGATTATGGACTCTTTAAAGTTAGATTTGATTTAATGTCCTGCTCCCTGCCTCGGCCGGACCACGGGGGCACAGGAATGCGGCCCGCCGCTCGGATTGGCCCGCTTAGCCCGCCGCGGGTTCATCCCGTCTCGGGCCGGTCGGGAGCGACGGAGCGGGGCCGCATTCAGCCCGCTCCATCTGGGGAGTAAACACACTGGCTGCACGGGGGCCAAAATCCAATAAAAGGGTCTGACAAAGGCCTGCTTCTTGCCTCAGAATGCCAAACATGTGATTCCCCCCTCAGGGAAATAACTCCTCTGTCTGCTCCTCAGAGCCCTGCGGGGCAGAAATAACGCCCGGGGAACTTCTGGCACATGTCCTGCTGAGGACACCATGTGCCGCGACAACTTATTAGTGACAATGGAGGCCGGCCAATCACGCCACTCCGTTCCAAGGCTGACATTTGGTTTTTGTTCCAGGCGAACCGACGACACGCTAAATACGCCGCTTTCAGACGACACAACACGAGTGAGCCTGTTAGACAGCTGAATGATTCACCTCAGATTCACCTCGAAGTTGCTTTTCTGACACAGTTCTCTCCACAATGTGTTAATCTTTACAGTTCATTATCCTGCTGGTGAAGCAGCCAAGGCGATGAAGATACGCCACCATGATTTAATCATTTAATTGCCTGTAAACACACTGATGGGCTGAAGTCCCACAGACACATGTGATTACAAACTTCCTGATGGTCATAGTGAGAAACTGTCATAGGAACTGTCACACATGTAAAATAAATCTGAGTTATTTCAATTCAATTTTATATAAACATCTCCAATAACAGTGGTCACCTCAAGGTGGTGACCGACACCTCACAACCCAAACAAGCAGTGAAAGGACCAACTCACATCGAGACGGGCTTCAGGTCTGGTTTAAACGGCAGCAGTGAATCTGAGACCCTTATCTGCTTCGGCTCTTTATTGCAAAGCCCACCAACAGTCGGAGCACGGTCACTTTAACATTTGAGCCTCGACGGGGAAGGTCCCGGTTCGAGGACCTGAGGGCGCGACCTCGCTCTGATGGAGGTCGACATTCCTTTAACTGCAACTGGAAGCCACAGAAACAGGAGGTGCAACGGCCATTATTGAGCTCTTAAATTCAATTTGGAAAGAAACTGGTGACTGATGCGATGGAGCCTTTAAACAGTCGACAAAAAGACTCCTGCCAACGTGAGATTTTTTTTATTATTATTTGTAGGAGAAAGACGAGATTTATAATAACTACTCAGACTGACTTCGTAAACTCAAGAGCCTTTCTCTAAATAACACTGTCCTCCTTGACCTTGGAAATATGAGAATACACTCACAAGTATTAGAAATATCAGTGAAGAGAGGATCTTTTCACTATAAGGAGCATAAAAAGCATGAAAGAGCACAAAAACCCAGTCGTCAGCGTTCAGTGCCTCAGACGTCTCCCTCGTCCTCGCCTCGGATGGCGGCACTGCGGCTCCGCTCGCTCCACATTTCTGTCAGTCAACGGCGATCCGGCGGCGTTTCGGGCCAGCCTTCGCCTGGTGACTACTTGACACTTGAGGAACTGCGGGGGAGGCTTGAGGTGTTTAGTGCTTCACTGTGGGTAACCTCGCAACTCATTCAGCTGGTTGACAAGTAAGAAAGAGCAGGTGCGACGCGCTGGAGAGAACTGCAGCCCACAGCTCACTTTAAATAAAATGAATCCCCCCTCGGAGGCGGCTAACTTCGGCGTCAAGCTAGAGGTGATCGATTGGTCCGAGTTAGGGAAATAAGATCATGGAAACCGGAGACGTGACGTTTTAAAGAACCTTATTTTGGAATTACAGTCTTGCAATGCCTTTCCACCTGTTGGGGGAGCCCTTTTAAATGTCACCAGCGTGCATTTGCGGCATGAGCAGCAGAGTCAAACAAAGGGGGATGGGGTTCCCGCCATGATAAAGGTGCTTGATTTGGAGGCAACATCCAACAGAAGCAAAACTCCAACCTCGCGCTGGGCTCCCCGTGTCAGTTTATTTTGAAGTAGTTGTTGCTGCTCACCCTCTGCGACCCGGGAATGTTTGCCGAGGATTTACAAGGCGACATTTACAACGGCAGGCCAGGCGTCTCCACTCTCTTCCTATTTTCACACTCTGAGAGCCCACACAGAAAACTCCCAGTTCTTCATCCCGAGAGCTTAGCCGCCGCCATTCTGGGGATTGTGACATTAGGGTTTAGTCAAATTGCACAAGCAGGGAGGCTTGAAGAAAGAGGAAGTTCGCTTGTGTAGGGAAAACACCCGGCAGAGAGAGCCTCCCAGCTCTGCCCAGTGAGCTTTGAAGTCCAGTGGTGGGATTATTGGGAAGGAAAAACGTGTGCATGATCAATCGATCAGCTTTGATTGGACTTGAGCGGCGCCCGGGCCTCCCCACTGTGAGACTGAAAACCAACTTATTTATCAAATCCTGGCACAAACACGCCCAGATCCCGAGCGTGCGGACGGCCCGGCGAACGCAAACATGAGCTGGAGTTTTTTCTTAGGAGGGGAAAAAAAAAAAGTCTGTCTGAACAAGGAGGTATTCATGTGCTGATTCATTCCAGTCTGCAGCTCGGCTCGCGGACAGCCATCTGCTGTCACACTCCCCCGCTAAGAGCCTGTTATAGAAGGACGGGCCGCGGATCCTCATGTACATGTTACATCCATATAGACTTACTGGAACTAACACCTCGGCTGCAGGAAGGGGGAAACGGGCGCGGCGGCTGTCGGCAGCGCCGCCGTTCTCAGCCTCCTCAGGTGAGCCGGCGTCTCACTGCTCCATGTAACACCACTGTCCTTCAGCAGAGCGGCTGATCTGATCCCCACGGCCGGACCGGGCCAGCCTGTCAAAACCACGGCCTCTGCAGGCCTGTAAACCCGACTCAACGCGGGGGGGGGGGGGGGGGGGGGGGGGTGGAGGCAAACATTTTTCTTGCCACTGGAATGGAAACTGAGGGTGTCGACACTGAAGACTCATCATTACACACAGCTGGAAATAACTGGAGTCGAATCAGTTAATTTAAGTACGTCTAAGCATGAAAAGGTCTACAAAAAGTTTGCTTTAGGCTGCTATGTGATGAACTTCCTGTCATTCCAAAATAAATTCAAAAGTTGTTTGTGGCTTTAGGGAGATAAATGCTGTAATCTACAACGTGAAACCTCCGCTGGTATAAAACCTCATTTAAATCTTAGCATCTTTTGTAAAAGATGTGCTTTATGTACAAAACCTTTATGTTACTGGACTACACATTAAACTTGACCAGAAACCAAGCTAAGAATCTAAGAAACTTTCACTTTAAGCTCTCTCTTATTCATTTTCTTGTGTGAATAACAGCGAAAGAAACGTCTGCTATGCCAAACATCCAACTTGACACCGATGCCAAGACATGAATGAGACTCCCAGAAAGGTATTTTCCTGCTCTTTTATTTTCAATGTTCACATTTGGCTAAAACTGACTCAAGCTTATACTGTGGGACATTTTTAAAAGACAATATGAAACAAAAAACAATAACCATGATGGATGATTAAAAAAAGCAAAAAGAAAAAAAAAAACAAAAAAACAAAGCTGCTTTCGTAACTCACATCACCACAAAAAGAAAAAGAAAAAAAGGTCGACATCTTTGCTGAATGGACTCCATTATTTTCTCAAGATGCTTTTAATCAGCACATGGTTTACTTTAAATAACATTTTCCCTTCTAATCTTTTCACGAAAACAAACTCAGACGTCGTAACCATCACACATGTCACACGAAATGTGGCTGACGGTACTAAATGGGACACGAGCGGTTAGTTTCAACCCACAAACTCAAAACATGAAACTGCCTTCGGGCTCTCGGGGATTAATTTCCTCTGATTGTACAGTGTAAATCCACAAGTTTACATATCCAGTCACCTGGGGTTAAAGAGCCGCACAATTGAAAACTGTGTCATGACGTTGCATTTGTCACCGAGGACTGAAAAAGCATGACATGCACTTTTTCTTCTCTCTCTTTTGCTTCAACCGCTCAACAAAGAAGGAGTCGTGGAAACATGAGCCGCCGCCGCTATCGGGTTTCCCGACTGATGAAAAGCACCAATGTCGGATATCAGCTGAACTGTCTATACATTTATACTATTTCAATGGCTGAATGATTTATTCTGCTGGGTTCTGACTGGTGATTCTTCACCCGGTGAAAAGATAAGATCACTTAAGAGGATGGTTTACCACCTCCTAGGGCTCTTCGTGTCCTCTCCACTTCGATGTTCCGTGACTTTGCAAACAAGAGCTTCAAACACAAAAAACGCGCTCTCTTTTTCTGTAGAAGATGAAGGGTGAATGTCGATCTCGGCTCGACACAAGATACCGTCAATAGCAGCCATACACGACGAGGCTGGGCGGCATTAGGAAGGTTACCAGGCCTCGGTGGCTCACGTGTGACTCCAGAGCCGCGGTGACGCACACTAGCTAATCTCTAAAATGGTAAATGAACTTTGAATCAGAACGCTATCGAGGAGTCATAACAACGGCAGTGAATCAGTTCGTACAATCTGGAAGGTTACAACACTTCCAGAGATCAGCGCCTTCACATCAGCCGCATCACGACTTCAACGAGGGTTTTAACTGAATGGAGCCACATCGGCTTGAAAGAGCGCCAAGACGCAGACTCGGTCTGCTCGACCAGGAGCAGATAGCAGCGTTTACCCTTCTACAAGCAGACATCATAATTAACAAAGCCTGTATAACGGGGTTTGTTTTAACCCGATCAAAGGAAATAGGTAAATACACCTTTATAAAGTGCATTTTATAGAGAAACTGGCCAACACAAAGCAACAACCTCCAATTCTCGCTTACCAGTGGGAGATGTTTGGTACTCGCTGTCTTTTATTTATTCTGGGAATTGAACCACCAAACCTGAGCCACCGAGACCCGAGTAAACTGCTGGCTCAGGCTTCCCTTTGTTTGAAGATCTCAAGTTGCAAAACACATGGAGGCGGTTAACTCTGTTGCGTGGAGAGACTGCTAACCGATCGCTAACCGATCGCTAACCGGTCACAGCTCCGGCAGCGTCACTTCACGTACGAGCCTGTTGTCTGGAGCTGGAAGTCTGCGCCAGCGCCGGCGTTTCTGTTTTTTGCTTGGAGTTAGCGATCGACAGCAGGAACGACGGGATAGAGTGATCAACAGAGACCAGATGTTGGGAGGCTTCTCTTTTTTTTTTTTCTTTTTGTGTAAACACTTTCCACAAAACAGCACTGTGAGCAATGTGTTGGTCAGAAAGCTCCGAGGGCAATTTCACTGAGGTTTGACTATAAAGCCGGCGACAAACCATATTTGTCATCTTGTGGCACGCGGTAATACACACTAGTAATCCGCACAAACCTCTCCAATTCAATGCAGCCATTGTGCGAGGCTCCGCTCGTCGACTCTTCTATAAAAGCCACCTTTGTGATGCTGAGTTTTTTCAGCGCATCCCTCAAGTTGACCTCGGGGTGAGCCGGCCTTTCCGCACGACGATCTGTTAAAAGGCGAGAGGAGGATGCTACGCGGCAGCTCTGTCATAAGGGATTTGTTAGCTCGGAAGCAAGAAAACACACACGGCTCTCCCTCTCTCTCTCTCTCGCTCAGCAGAAACCCAAGACAAGACGGACAGCTTCGCCTCAGGTTTATCTCGACCTATCTGCAGCGATGCCCCACTTAAGGAAGCCTCTGCCTGGTGCTGATTGGAGGAAGCACACGTTGGAACGGTGGCTGTCAGCAGGATTTACTTTTCTGCAGCCCGAAACGAAAAAAGTGCCCAAAAAAAGCTAATTCTCATTTTGATGTGTCGTGCTTGCTGCTCGCAGCTGGAGCTCAGAGGTCGCCGACACATTCGCAGTCTTGAGCGACGGCTTTGTGTCACCAGACAGCGATTTGCAGCACGCGCTATTTTCTTCACATGAAGCGCAACCGTGCGGGTCGCATACCTCAATTATTCTGTCGTGGATCTGAAGGCCTCCCTCCTTGTCCGCTGGTCCTTTCTCGATGATCTTAGATACAAAGATCCCTTCGTTTGAAGTGCTGTCGTTGTCGTCCTGTGGGAAAAAAGTTCCAGCATTATCTTCTGTTAAACGAAGCACATGGAATTCAATAAAGTTCAATTAATTTCTCAGAAATACTTCTTAAACTTTACAGCATTTCTAGAATATGGCCAGTATTTGCTGATTGATGACGTGGCACAGAACCGTCACTCGGTAGACACCATGACTGAATTGATTCTGCTCCTCTTGATCGGTCTGACAGATGACTGTACACAATCCTTCGTCATGTCGCATCGTTCACCAGGGCTGTATGATATACTTCATGATTGTTGGCGGATATGGTGATTTTATTTGACTTGAGAGGATTAAACGTTCAGTCTTTGTGCATCCACATGACCGTGCTCTTTACTGTACCTTGTTCTTCCTATTCCTTTCTTTTCATCCTATGTTCAGCTTCTACCCGTTTGATTCCAACAAAAATAGTCATAAATTCACAGAAATTAGATTATCTGATATCAATACACAGATGAGAAGGTGGCTTGTTGGCTTCCAATTATCGTCTTTCTGTCTGTTCCACGGCACGCCACAGAGTGGCTTCAGAGCATCGCAGTATTTTGAAAAACAGAGAAAATTAGGGTATTTCAAGGTGTCTTTTTTTAAGGCACCAAACAATTGAATCCTCAACGAACAGTCCCTTCGGTGTGATAGTGAGCAGCTCAGAGTACTGACAGCCATTTATCTCGACACCCAGCAGCTAAATTTAGAGCAGAGTAACACTCGAACAACTACAAAGTCAGAACAACGACGACCGTCTTCTCAGGTTTTCTGAGATTCTTCTTGATTTCAGCACATTTATCAGATGTCTGGGTTTCCACCTGCGTGTTCTAATGAGTTTCGTTAGAAAGCAAAGAAACCAAAAACTTTCATATGGACGAAGCAAAGGTACTGACGGCAGCTTGAATGCCAGCCGTTATCTTCCCGGCGTGCGTTTGGGGAACACTGTGAGCGGCGTTCCCACACTCGGCTCTTCGACCGGCTCCGTGATTTGCTCCACCGCCACCCGTTAAACTGTGGACAAACTGGTCCCGTCTGGAGACCGCAAAACCTGGCAGCTGATTGCGCTTCCCGAGCCCTGCCCGGGCGACAGCCACATGAAACGGGCATGTCAAAAGGCCAATGGGATATTAGCTATTTCTACTCTAATGAATAGCCTCTTACACAGCCTGTTGATTTGAGGCGAGGCCCAGAAAAGCCGAGCATCATCTCCGCCGTCGTTCGGTTGAGTTTGATGCATGGAGCTGTCACAGCAGCCAGGCAGGTTGCAAATCTGTGCGACCGTGGCTCGACTCGGTGGGGAAAAACACCCTCTTTCTTAAAATGTGCGGATCTTTTTATAACTTCCCGCTGTAAAAAGTTTTACTGCGATAATCTATGTCACTTCAGAAACGTGCGTCACTGTGGCTGCGGAAAATAAGAAGAAGGGGGGGGGAAAAAAACCTGAGGCCTGCTCCTGTGAACGCGATGAGGAAGAAGACCTTTCCTGCAGAAAGAAGCCCCATGTATGGAAGACGGAGACCAGCAGCGCTGATACTTTCCGGTCTTCACTCAGCAGAGCGTGCGGCGTCATTAATGACTTTCACCTCAGCGCCTGGAGGCAGAGCGAGGTTTGCTGGGATAAGAGACCCTTTCCTCCCCTCTGTGTTTACCTCACCACCGAAATCCCCTCAATTAGAGACAAAACAACTGTGGTTACAGCCATAATCCCAGATTTAACTCCCATAAAAGTAATTATAGTTTTTTTTTTTTAAATCTGCGATGCCAAATCCGCCGAAACCAGACCAATACATAAACACAATAAAAGTTGATAGATGCGGTTCATCTGTCCACAGACGAGAGAACACATGCACGCCTGTCTGAGGCTGCGGCAGTCGGTACAGAGCGCGCTTGTGGGGCTCCCAGTATGCGCTATTCATTCCTGGGTTGCCATACGACACTTGGGTTGATCACCGGAGAGAGGGAAAGGGAAAGGAGGAGGGGGAGAGAGAGAGAGAGAGCGAGAGAGGTGGGTGGCTGGTTGGGAAGAGGGGATTTAAAACTTTCAAGGCGCTCGGCTTTCAACCTACCGCGCATGGCCTTCCTCCTATGATGTTAAAACCCAGAGATCCGCCCTCACGGAGAAGCACAACCGTCACGCTTTTAGTCTCGCCTTCCTACAGACAGAAAGACAGAAAGGAGACATGCGAACAGAGAGAGAGAGAGAGAGAGACGGCAGGAGGTTATTCACAGCAATCCATGATGAGCTGCAGGTGAGAGAGACAGGACAGGAGGAGGAGGAGAAACGACCGGAGGGCGACCGAGAGGAGCGCAAACACACCGGGCCGACAGAAACTGGACATGCACGGACTCCACACTGACTAATGTCTGTTTCCGTGAGAAACTTCCAGCTTCTATTAGTTCCTATGATAAGAATGCTTTAAAAAGGGGTCACGGCCTCCACACACACACAAAAAAAAGAGGGTGTAGCTGAGAAATGCAACGAGTTCCATAACTCATCACTTCCCTCCTGTCTGTACCGGATGCTTGACATTTTCAGGGCCTGCTTCACACTATTAGATGTCTCCAACTTCCAAAATAGTTGGCCCACAGCTGCACGTTTGCCAAGTGACGGCTCGCCAGCATCGTCTTATAGTGCCTTTGCGATTTTGGAGGTCTTCACATTGGATAACTTTAAAAGTTCTGTGAACAGCAACAGAGATGGCAAAAACACTGGGATTCTTCATTTTTAGCAGAAATACAGACGCTGACTTATTCACTTAAGCCCATTCTATTTAATGCCCTAAAAATTCAGAACTTTTCTTCATTGCCAGTGTTGTCAGATTTAATATCAGCTTTATTTTCATTGCATTGTTGTATGTTTTATAAAAACATCTTCTGTCTGAATGGTTCAATATAAATAAGTTATCCTTGCCTAGTTTCTTATGTCAGAGACTTTACACCCGGGAATAGGGGAAGCATTGTAAAATATTTTGTGGCTCTGGTAATTTATCAGAGTATCCCACTTCGTTTATTCCACCAGAAGAAGATCAAACAGTTTGACAGCGAGGTGATTTTTGACGATGTCTGACAGTTAACAGGAGCAAATGCAAATAACAAATTCTAAGAATTACATTGAAGGTACTCATCAATATTCAGTATCAGTAATAACACAAATACAAATACTTGATATCACTTACAGCCAGAATACAACACATTCCTATTAATATTAATATTGTGCTTATTGGAATTATTTTAATCTGCTCATGGTCAAAAGAGAATGTCTCACACATTACACTTGAAATCTAACCTACTGTTTTTAGTTTTATAGCAGCATGTCAGAGTTGAGTTAGTTTGTTGACTTCGCTGTTTTTGGTCATTTCTGACATGAAATAATTAAAAATCTTTTTTTTTTTCTGAATTTACTGTGGATTTTTTTTCCTTTTGAACTGAAAAAGGTTCATACTTGTGTTTCAGCATAAATCTAAACAACTGATCTCAGTTCAGTCGCTCCTGGACGATATATTGTACAACTGGTGATACATTCTTCAGCACTCGTGATGATCTTTGTCGTTCATTTCAAAATGCCCAAACTGAAAGAAAGAAGTGCTTTGGACCCCTTGTGACAAATCCAATTATAACAAACCTTTTTACACAACGTTTGAGGGAAAATGGTGAACTTCCTTTCCGTTTTCATTGTCTGTTTACTGTAATAATGGTTGCTCAGAGTCACAGAGTCTCCATGAAAACAGCGGAAAACAACTTTTCTGAAAATGTGCAACTGCGCGTGTGCACCATGGCTGTAATCATTTTTCTGCATATGTGATAGCAGATGGACAAGAAGAAAGATGGCGGTCTCCAGTGTCACGGTTTCCACAAGTGGTTCTCATGTAAAGGTTGGGAATCCACCGCATCCGCACTTCATACTGGATCGTCTAAATAATTCTCTGAAACCCCGTCCTCTCCCACTAGCCGTTGTCCCATGTAAGTGAATCCACTGGAGGACGTCTCACCGGGAGTCATCCTGACATGAAAACGCCGCCATCAACTCGCCGACTCAGCCCTTAATCTGGTCTTTCGGAGCGCGGACTTCAAGGAGAGTTATGGGGCAACATCATTTCAGCTGCCAGTCCGGCCTAAATATAAAGCAGGTATTATTGGCGCTTTACAGTGTCCCCACTGCCTTATGGGAGGAGGGGGGCCATCATGTGCGAGTCGGGCCCCGGGGGAATGTGCGCTCCTGCGCCATGTCACGGCGGCATTAACGCCGCGTGCCTTCGAATTATGGCGGCTACAGCCGTCACTGTCAACGAGACGACAGATGGGCATTAGTGGAACAAAAAGGCGTTAAAGCAGAAAGGTCTGGGGTCCACGAACCCCGCCACGGGCCGCCGAGCGCGCTGGATGGGCCGCCGCCCAGTTTCATCTGCGAGAGCCATTAAAACGAACTCCGAGTAATTAGGAAGCATCCACATCTGCAAACACTCCGGCGACGCTCTAATCCCTCAGAAATGAAGTAAATCTCTTCAGGAGGCTTTGCATTTACCAACACATCAGGTGTGCCCGGGTGATAAAAAAAAAAAAGAGAGAGAGAAAGAAAAACAGTCCTCTCTAGTAAATGTGCGAAAACATCATGAGACATGCTGCAGACATCAATTGGGAACTGTGTCGAGTAAACAACCGTTTAATGGGGGGAGAAGTGGAGCAGCTTGTTACCGAGGGAAGGGAAGGAAGGCTTCGGCTCGCTGCTGGTGACTTGGCAAGCTCGCGGCGAGCCTTTACCTCAGCGGCCGTCACACTTTCCGATCCTGCCCGCCATCACGCCGTTTACCTCTGAACACAGTGCGTCTAAATATAGAGGAGGCTTTGTACGGCACGGCGACACAAAGAGGAAGAAGAAGAAAACATCAGCTCAGAAAGTTACAGGCATGTGATCACGAAGAAGAAGCTGAATGTAGAAATTTGTGGCATTTCTGACCACAGACGTGGTGAAAGTTTCTATCCAGGAGACACTTGAGGATGATGAACGCAACCTAACACGTTTCCATTTATCGTCCAATAGAAAAAAAAATCATGAGCTAAAGCACTCCGTCTCTCGGTAAAGGGGCGTGGCCACAACGAGACGAACTCCCTGAGATGTTCAAGTGAGGAAAGCTGTCATCCCAACAGCGGAGGAAGGAGCTCGATATAAGGCAGGAAGAAAGCCGTGACAGCGCTTCCAGCAGCCCTGAAGTGAACCAGAGAGACTCGCATCTCCGCGTCTCACTGTTTGGGCTTTGTTTTATTGCTCTTCCTGCCTCGCCGAGGCAGTTTAGCATTAAGGGCTATTATTGGAAGCTACAGTCAGTTCTTCCACAGACTGGTGTCTTCTCCGGCTCCCTCGCCGCCGCTCACTGTCTTTCTCTTTTTTTTGTCAAACAAAAACGGTCAAATCTTCCATCTGGCTTCGGGAGCCGAGGTTGAAGAGAGACTGAAACGGAACGGAGCGGGTTCCCCGTCAGACGTCACGCAAAGTGACGGGCCCGTGTTTACTCTGTGACAGCGACCCGAGGAGCTGATGTGTCACAACAGCTCCGCATTAGAGCCTTCTCGCCAATGACGTCTGGCGCTGTGGCGCTCAGCGAGTAACAGACGCACTCCGATCAGCGGTTCCGGGTCTGCGGTAACACGACTGCCAGGTCACCGCCACGGCTTCAAGCCTGCGGAGGATGTTGGAACGACGTTTCCTGGTTTCTGCAGATCACAATGGAATTAACTGTCTAAAGGGAGAAGATGTTTCCCTCATGTATGAAAGATCAAAAGGTTATTAACAGGTTATTGATCGGTGGATGACAAATACTAATCATAAGTAATACTAAGCATCTATTGGCCGTGGGCTGATAGAACACGGCATACTGGCTGATAAGAATGGAAAAGCTGTAAATCTGGAGGAGTCCAGTTCAGCAAGGAGGTAGAAATCTAAGTATTTTGAGATAAGAGAGAGATTCCAAAACTCTTTTTCAATCTAAAACAAGTACTGTTTGCCAGTTTTGTTTTTGCTGTGCTGGGTTTGAAACACTGAAATCTTGCTGTGAAAGGTATGTAGAAGTAAAGTTAAAGTAAAGTCAGCAACCAGTGGCTCCATCTGAATTTGCTTGTTTGCAAATCTCTGTGAGCGAGACGGATCGGCTGGACTTCACGTCTCTCTGAGCTTCTCTTTGGAAGAAACAAAAGATTATGAATTACAGCTCTGTCACTTAAAGAGTGAAACCACTTAGATTTTCTTGGATAAAAACCAGTTTCCCTTTGTTTAAACCATAAAAGCCCGACTCTGCTGAATGTCTGAAGGAGACGAGCAGAACAATCCAGACTGAACGGTGCTGAATGCTGAATGCACCGTCATGACTGACATATCCGTTTGATCACAGTATCGCCATTTATCGTGAGTTACACCGATAATCAGATAAACAACTTCACATCCTTCCCCAAAGCATCAGATATAAGTCTGTTAAAGGAGTCGGTTTCATTCGTGTCTCCATGTATTCACGTCATCAACCACTGGCTGAAGCCACAGAGCTGTCAGACAGCAGACGGCCATCTTAAACAAGGTCTGAGGGACGTCCTCTCGTAAAACCAGGATGTTTTCTCCGTGCTTTTATCTAGAAGATGAAGAGAAGGCGGCATGCAGGCTGTCAGGAAAAGCAGGGCGTGTAATCTACTGCTGTGACGATACGGGAGCAACACTCCACTGCAGTAAACTCAGGCCGCATTTACACGACGGCGTTTCGAGTGAAAACACTCCGGAGTCTGCCGCCATTGTCCATCCACTCCTTCTTGTGTCTGCATTGAGGTTTTTCTGGCCGACAGAGCTTCTCGCTACTTGACTGCCTCCACTGAAAAAACCCTTCACATCCTTACAGGCCACATCCTCGTCATCCAGCGAGCCGCTCCGGCTCTTTTCTCCTGCCTGAAATGATTTCCGAGACTGTTCTCAGGCTTTTTATGTGCGTTCAAAGCACGGCCCCCGCCCCCCCCCCCCCCGGTGGGGACTTCATTCCTGCCGTTTGCATGAGCAGACGTTCGTGGGGAATAAGACACTCGCCGTCCGGTGGATCTGCATCGCCGGACTGTCAAATCAGCTGTGATAACTAGCTGCAGAAAACTTCTTTTCTACCAGCATGAGCAATTTCACAATTTTTCCCCACATTAGCGCTTCTGATGCACAATTCTCCAGTCCGGTGGAAGGGATTCTGACGGGAAGCGAGCCCGAAGGAGACAGAGGGGGAGCAAAGCGACTGAGTAAAGAGCGGCTTTGGAGGGAGATTAAAGGAGAACGTCCTCATTCATCCATACTTCTCCATTCTCCTCTTCTTCCTCGTAACGAACCACGACGTGGCCACTCCCCTCTGATGAGGATGGCAGCAGCAGCTCAGCACTAATTCAATTCATTAACTGACTTATGAACTCCTGCATCCTTTATGATGTGGATTATTGCCCATTAGCTTTTAGATTTTGGACCGTAAAACATCCTTACCCCAGGAGGGGAGGAGGCTGGTGTTTCTGGATGCTGCCCCACCACCACCACACACACACACACGCACGCTCACGCACGCACACACACACACACACACACACACACACTCCTCCACCCTCCCCACAAAGGAGGCCTTGTATTTGCCCATAGATTTAGAAACGCTGTCAGGATCTAGCTGGAATAGTTCATCACAGGGGGAAAAAAACAGCGTATTTCTAACTCTTGTTGAGGATGTGCCAGACTCTCCTGCAGCTCTAATTTAAAGCGATTGTCTGGAGGGAAACAGGCGAACATCCGATGACAGAAAGCCTCAAACCGGCATGCTGTGAGGAGGCAATATAAAGTGGGAACCTGGCTCTTGTTGTGTACAGAACGGCAGTAAATATTTGGCCCTCCCCCCACTGACTGCCAGCTGGCCAGAGGCACAGCTGACATCCAGCTCTCACTGCACACTCAACTCCCAAGAAGCACACAGGAAAAAGTTGTGTGTGTTTTTTTTTTAAATTTAAAAAGAGTTGAGCCCACATGGAGGTCCCAATAAAGGAGAGTCAGTGAGCAAACAAACTTCTTTACAGCTTGTAAAGTTTGTGGACTTGAGTTTGAACAAATTGATCACACTGATTTTAATCCTTTATGTTCTGACCTCAAGCAGGACTGAGATGAGTGTGAAGGAGTTTGGATAAAGTTTGAAAAGGGACTTTTTAAAAGTTTTTTTTTTTTTTTTTTTAAGTGTTGAACCCCCATGGAGGTCCCAATAAAAGAGACTCCGCGAGCAAACAAACATTTTACAGCTTGTAAAGTTTGCGCACGAGAGGTCCGCGGACATTCAGGAGTGAACTGAGAAATCAGTGCGTGCTGATCATACTGCTGTCTCCCATCCTGCGTGTTCAGATTGGAGTTTGCGCGAAGTTTTCACCGGGACGGCGAGGCGCGCCCGCGCGCGCGCTCCCCCTCCTCACCTTGCAGGAGAAAGCCACGGTCTTGGTGAGGGAGTCGATGCGCTCGCTGTACTCGGTGAACTTCTTCTGGTACTTGAGCGCGGTCATCTGCAGCTCGCCGTGCACGGCGGACAGCTGCGCCAGGAGCGCCTTCTCCCGGTCGTTGGCCCGGATGGTCTGCGTCTTGAGCTCGCGGTCCAGCAGCAGCAGCCTGCAGCGCAGCGCGCCGTTGTGCGCCTTCAGCGCGCGCACGCAGCAGTGGCTCTTCGACTTCAGCTCGCGGTGGGTGAGCGTCAGCCCGCAGCCGCCCTCGCACGTCCCCGCCGGCCTGTGCTCGCACGTCTCCCGCATGTGCGCGTCCACGTCCCGCAGGTTGAGCACCGCGTCGCACCCCCTGTTGCGGCACTTGGCCGGGGAGAAGGCGCACATCTCGGCGTGCTCGGCCAGGCGCTGCAGCCTCACCACGGCGTCGCAGCCCCTGGCGTGGTTGTCACATTTGATCTCCAGCTTCAGGATGAGGTTCTTGAGGGGCAGGACGTGGTTCAGCTCCTTGGTGGAGATCCGCTGGCATTTGACGGGGCAGCTGCTCTGCTGGACGACCCAGGGCAGCACGCAGCCGGAGCAGAAGACGTGTCCGCACGGGGTGGTGAGCGGGTCCTCCAGCACCTTATTGCACAAGTTGCATTTGAAATCCGGGTCCACGGTCCCCTTGAAGCGGTCCAGCTCGTATCCCATTGTGTTGTCTTTTTTCTCCCCCCCTGAAATCCAAGTTTCAAACTTGCGTGGACTCCCCACCCCCGCAGATGTGAGTCATTGGAGGAGCGCTCCGCACGGACCGACTGCAGCCGCTCCTCGCCGTCTAAACTCTACTAATTGACCGAGACTTCTGCTGCCTTCAGGGACGCCTCGAAACTTAAACTTTGGAAAAGTTTGAAACTTTTGGAAAGTTGTCTTCTCGCACTAAAACACATTCAACTTGCCACTTAGCAATAAAAAACAATACTTTCTGCTTATAAAGACTATTAAAAAAGCATTTATGACAGATAAAAGTTCGACTTAGTAAAGTAAAAAGTTAAGTACAACTACTTTACAAACTTCACTCTCTTCTAACTTTATTTTTCTTAACTTAAGAATATTTTTAGACACTTTATATATCGCAATTGTCTAAAAAGACGAGACTTTTGACCATTTCAGAACTCCGTTTACGTGACATCATCTATTAAAACCCACACTTCGGACAGTCCGTGAACGCAGCATTCCCGGAGTCTAAACTGTGGAAGAATTCCTACCGTAACTAACCTAAACAAGGCGCACGTGGTTTTAGACTTCAGGATGAAACTATCTGTCAGAATATTCATGTTTTATACGATCACGACCCTTTTGCTAGAAATGTAACATCTGATATAATATCAGTTAATATCATTACCATAATCAATACTGTGAATAAAATAAAAGACAGTATGGAAGTTCTTTTATCCCAAAAAGACATTAACTGATAAGGACAGATCAATAATAATAATAATGATAATGATAATGATAATAATAATAATAATGTTATTATTGTTTGTGAGTGACATAAGGAGATCAGTGCTCACTGAAGCTTGGGAAGACTCAGTGTTCAGAAGGGAAATGGACCTCAGAAACTCCACTGTGGGACCAGTGTTCGAGCACAGACCTCTCACTGCTCCACAGCGACAGAATATTACACCATCTTACCACTTCCACACTCGGAGCCCGGCGCAGGAGGCTCCCGTAGCGTCGACTCTATTTGAATTGTAAATGAAACTCCGGCGGCGCGATGGGAGAGAGTCAGGCTCCGCTGCCGGTCCTGACCTCGCCCTGATTAGATACCCATTCCTACTGGTTGCCTCCTCTTTCGGAAATCCCGTTTTATGCGATGCCATGCTCAATAAAACCGTTCCATATGTGCATTATCCAGAACTAAAAACAGGGGCTTATCAAAGCCTTCGTGGACAAAGTGTGACAGAGAGGCTCTGAGCTGGCGGGTAATCCAACACTGATGTTATGGGATGGAAGGAAAACTCCCCCAAGATCTTTGAACCCAGTACATTCGGCAGGTCTTAGTCTTTCCAAGTGCTTTGAGCTTTTGCTCTTTAGGTCATGGTTTGATTATTCCAAAAAATAACTTAATACTGTATACATGTAAGAAGTCAGATAAATATGGGCAAAAGAAGGAAAAGGCCAGGGGTTTCAGGTTTGCGCCTCTTTATCTGGGTAGTTTTCTGAAGGTAAACATAGTTTTTTCTCTGTGATACAACCGAAAAATGATTGAAAATGACTACATGATTACTAATATGTGAGTCACTACTTATTACTGTGTCACTTATTGTAAATATTGTGGTTAGTGATCAATAAAAATGAATTGACCTAATCACAGATTCACTTCAGTTTAAGCTTTCGCGAAGAGGAGGAAGTCTAAAACGTCATAGTTCATAAAAACAACAAGCAGCAAAAGAACAGCTGAGATAAAGTAGTGACATGAAAACATGACTTCTAATGTTTCTCCCTCAGTCCTCCAGGTGTAACATGACGTCTGCTGGGACGTCTCCTGTCCGACAGATGAGTTAGCTCAGAATTAATGAGGGGTTTTCCCAGTAATCAGGATGTCTGACAGAAACTGGTCAGTTTACGGCCACATGCAGAGAGACAGCAGCTTTAGAGCTGTTATTGATATAAGCCGGCTGTTATCATAACACGCTTCCTCTTATGAATGTGTTTTTAATCATTATCAAGTTGAACTTTGACGTATGTGTAAATGCAGGGCCGGCTCTAGGCATAGGCGAACTAGACAGCCGCCTAGGGCGCTACGTCCCCGGGGGGGCGCCGCGGTCGTACAAGGGGCGCTACGATGCTCCGTGTTCCGTGTGCCCCGCTCTGCAGCGGTCTGATGCACAGCGGTCCTCGGTGCTCCTCGGCACAGATTGGTATCGTTCGGCATTGCTCCTCAGCCCCCCCCCCCCCCCCCCCCCCCGCTCAACAACTGTTGGACCGGTCGAAAAACACGCTCCCAAGGGGCGCTCGTCTCGGGCTCGCCTAGGGCGCCTCCGAAGCCCGGGCCGGCCCTGTGTAAATGTACAATTTCTTTTTAGTATTTTGCAGATTTTAAATAAATAAAGAAATAAATAAAGTGTTTTAAACCAATTCTGTTGATGTCAATCTATTAAAAAAGACAATTCTAAATATTAATGCTGTATTTCTCAACATTTATGTCCAATCTAGACCCTATTCATAATTACCGTATTATTTAGACTAGAAGTCACATATTTCTTAAAATGCATAATGAAGGGGAAAAGCAGTAATAAGTAACTATATTGTACCTGATGTGTTTATTTTTCCATGTCCAGATCTAACTGCACTGCTGATTATCCTGGTCCAGGGGCTGCTGTTCCAGAATCTTCAGTGAATTTGTTTCTCAGCTCTGCCAGTTAGTCTTCTTTGTTTCCCTCATCATGATAACAGTTTTTCTGCTTTTCTCCAGTCGCTCACAAATTTCTCACATACTCTGATCTGTTCTTGATGATCTTTTCAATTTTTCTACATCATATTTATTTAGTTTAAATTCCGATGCATTGTTTTTAGATTACCTTTACGTTGCTCTTTGTTAAATACAGTAATAACGGAACTTGTTCTGTGGTACTTCAGCATCATTCCACTGTCATACGGTGACATCTAGTGGCCCCAGGTGGTATTTACTTGCATGTTTTGATATAAAAGTTGCTTGTTAAAATAAGTGGCATGACCATCCAAACTTACACTCTTCAAAATATGGTAATCAGTTCAGAATTAACAAGATACAACAATTTTTTTGTGAAATAGTAACAGTAACAGTCTTCGCTAACACTTATGCTAACACATGACTCAGTGAGCATGACAGAAGGACGACAACAACTTTTCTACATGCAGAAAACTTGAGTGTAGCAGTAGGTTATTACTAAGATTGATCACAACATATGATGAAAAGCTCAGTTCAGCATCACCAGTAACCTGACTGGTTTTGCATGATATGCTTTTACATGCAGAGCAGCGGCTGTCCTCAGCCTCCAAAGCACCGGAACAACCTGTGGTTTATCATTTCAGTCGAGGGGACAAACAACCTGCCCGTCTCTGTCGGGCTGTTTACTGCGAGACTCATTTGTTTGGTCTTCCTCAGCTGAAGGAATGTTCGCTCTCAAAATGGAGCGAGAATAAATAAGCAGTTGTTTTTATGTGCTGGAATCAGAGCGAGTGTGAAGCCCGGCCAAGAGGTTCTGGAATCTTTTTTTTTTTTCTTCTTCTTCTTAGCTGAAGAAACTGATATGCTATCTGTACGAGCGGTCTGTGGAGGAATGTTTTGTGAATGTAAAGTGGCAACAGGGGCGGCTTAAACAAATCCACGCCGGGTCCAGGCAAAAGACAGACAACGTCCCGGCTGAGATAAGAGCCTAATCCTGCTCCTTCAGCCTAAACTGTGAGTGAGGGATCCAGACAGACTGGACTTAAACGCCCCTCCCAGATAAACTTCAATACCAGACTCTAAGCTTCCAATTCTTCTGATTGCTATTTAGAGGAACCAGTTTGACATTTGGTGCTGATTCTTGTCGAGACTCAGATGGGAAAGCTGATAAGGGGAAGATGAATGATGTGCTGACATGAAACAGAACAGAATCATGACTTACTGCACCCAGGGAGGGGCGAGACGTCTGATTGAGAGGTTTGTAATCACCACTTCTAGAGGGGAACAACACAACTGAATCTGTGAAGAAATCTCTATGAAAACATTGTTTTCAGGATTCCTGCCAGCACTTGAAATGTCATCATGAAAACGGCGTCTAAATCTAATTCTTCCAAACTCCACTTTTCCTGAAAGTCAAATAGAATTTGAAGTAACTGATGATCAGAATTAGAGTAATTGTTAATGACTAAGTTGTGTGTGTGTGTGTGTGTGTGTGTGTGTGTGATGAGAGGAACAGATGGATACAAAGGAATGAAATGTCCTGTAATGTAACGTTGGTGTGAGGTTGATAGAACTGTTTACATACAAAGTGGAGTGTGTGTGTGAGAGAGTTTAGAAGTCTGGCGGTTTTCCCCATAAACTGTGTGTGTGATGTGTTTGTCAGGGTGGACGAACCTGTCCGATCTGTCGGGAGCAGAGCTTTGTGGCGCCAACCAGAGGGAGAGAGAGTGAAGAGCTCTATGGTTGGTTTCCTTTTAGTGACTTCAGCCCTGCAGAAAACAAACTTTTCAGAATGTTTTAGTTCAGCGATATTAGTGGTGTAGTTAGCAGCCTTTCTTCACTCAGCTCCAGTGTTTTAGGATATATACTAACCTATAATGTTACTCGCTAAAGTTTCATATTCAGCAGCTGAAAAATTAACTTTTACAGTCACAGTACACGATAGACAGTTTTTACTGAGCCGACAGGCATCTATCGAGGATTCCTGCTAAGATAAACTGAACAAGCGTTGTAGATTCAATCTCTTTTTTACAATCTTGCTTGGTAAATAAAAAAACAGAAAGGTGTACGGAGCTCCGCAGAGCCGCTGAGCGACGTGGAGGGACCGGAGCGGTCCCGGCTCTTCACCCCGCCGAAGCAACGCGGAGACGTCGGTTTCAGCGGCAGGTCTCGTCGCGTGATGAGGGCGCTCTGTACACGGCTCTGGAGCCGTGCCATCCAGTAATCATCGCCAGTCTTCTTCAGATCTGTCAGAGCCATGAGGGCCATGTGGGAAACTGCAGAGATGAGTTATTCCACGATGAGACGCCTTTTCATGTCGCACTGAAACACGATGTTCTTACAAAAGGAATACACTATCCATCTCGCTGCGGTTTCCCAAGCGCCTGAAACTCCCTCGGGAGCCAGTAATATTGTCAAAACTGAGTCTACCACCCCCCTCCCTCCTCGCCCCCTTTCTCCCTCTAAAATGATTTATACATCAATGGCGCGGTTTGTTTTTCTTACAAACACCAGTGACTGATTCTGTTTTTCACGAATGGAGTCGGAGTTTTGCGGCCCCGGCGCCCGGAGTCAATGAGTAACTTTAAAAGGCCGTTTGGAAAAGCTCTCGGGGCGACCTCACGGGCGGGTCGGGAACCAACAAGGCCTGACAGATGGTGCGAGCCAAACAAGCGCCCGGGCCCCGTCGGCCTGTTTTGACAGAGAACAGCAGCTCAACCGTCACAACATCCTCGCAGGCGTAAACATGTGCGATGGGTAGCGATTGCACAACGCAGGTGTCTGCGCCGCCACGGCTGAGGTGATCTCCCGGCGCGCCGCACGCATGACACTCCCGGGTGAGCGCTGGCACGTCGCGCCACATCAGCGGCTTCGCGCTCAACACAATTGATAATCAAACGCGGGGAGGCGGAGGGAAGATCTCCAGCGGAGATAACGGCGGGCCAAAATATTTGCCGTTGCCGAGAAGATCCCTATCACAGATGGCCGTGTGTAAATGAAGAAAAGCCAATAAATGTTTTGCTTTTCTTCTCACAGCTGCCTGGCATGGATCCCCAGAGGGAGGTTGGAAACAGGATGTGGGTCAGTGGAGTCTGGATTTACCCCAAAGCAAAACTGCACGAGGAAGAAGAAGAAAAAAAAAAAATATGAAAAAACAATGACTTAAATCTGAAGTCAAATACAGCAGCTAATTAAAACTGGCCAGACAAGCACACAGACTCATAACTTTAACCTTTGTGGCTTGAGCCTCATTAGAAAAGAGAGGGAAATATTAATTTCTATTACAGTTTGTACTGGTTGGCATTACTGTTGTAGCTGCTTGGATTATTATGAGTCCTTTGAGGAAGTGTGCTCTGTGGACCGTGACGGGACCGTGCACTTTCTTTATTATCGTGTAGATGCAGCTCATGGTTTCACTAATTCATGACCACTTTGACATAAATGCATGATTTTTACACAGGAAAAGGACAGGCCTGGGATAGAAAACAAACAACTCGTCACAGAAGGAGAAAAGTATGAAAGAAATCAGTTGTTTATGGAGAGTTTTTTTGCAAGTCACTGATAACTTCGACTTTAATACAGTTACTGCTCCTTTCAAAATTTAGTGAATTAAAAAGCTGTAATAGTGCTGCTGTGAGAGCCACAGCTGTGAGGGAAGGGAAAGAAATAAATGAAAACAAATAAAACTGAAAAAAGAGGAGAAAAGAAATAGAAAAACAAAAAGGCTGTAAAAGGTTAATTAGGTGAATGAATTAAAAAGAAGTGAAAGTGTCTCAACAAAAGGTTAAAGTTTCTATTATCTTTGTTCAGTGTAAACCAATGTACCCTAAAATAAGCAAATCTCCTACACTCATCCTCTTGCAATGCAAGTTTTTCACCAGAAGGTGGTGCGATGAGTCGCCCAACGAAGCATTTGGGCAGATTCCTAACACAACGCTGGCTGAAGCTCACGACATACAGGTGTTTTAAGCAGGTTGAAACCCTTTTCTACTGGACTCAATCTGGAAGAACAATGAGAACCAAAGACTGAAACAGCCAAATTAATGACAGACTGACACTTAAATGACCCAACACTGCCATCTACTGTTCAAAAGGGTCATGGCTTAAAGCTCACTCAGTGTCCCTTTAATGCAACTGCCATAAAACAAGATTTAAAACACTGTATGCTATGAAATACAAACACACACACAGTTTATATATGGGTGTGTTTAATTACATTGTGCGCTCATGCTGACAGTGTTTACAGTGACCACACTGACTGTCTGCACAGGCTCGCTTATAAATCCCATCCCTCATGACAAACTTGTATACCTCTAATGAAATATTCACTTTAGCGAGTGCGATGAGGCGTCCTCTCACGCTGCTCGCACATGCATGCAGATTCCTGCGTCCCGCTCTGGCATTTGAACTGCACATGGCGCCGATTAACCCACATCAATACATCTTCATTTAAATGTGACAAGCAGCGCCAAAAATTCAAACTATTTTTTTTTTCAGATGTTGACAGAACCACAAACTGAACTACAGTCATGAAGCCCAGCAGTTTGTTCCGTCACATAGAGGTTGGATCAGTCTGGCCACCTAGAGGATGAGCGACAGCGCTCCAGCTCACCCTCACATGCTGAATCAGAGGAGCAGTCATGTGTTTCTACCTGGAACATGGCTGCATTGGATCATTTATAAAGCTCTCACCATTTTTTGTTCAGATGAACCAGCATAATGGATTCGTTACGGAGGTTTCCAAGGCACAAGTGTGCAATATTAGGAACAGATGAGTCGCTCGGCAGGGGGTGGAGGGGAGGAAGGCCCTTGAAAATCTCCAATCAAAAGTTCCTCCCTGAAGTCGACAAAGCACTGCTGAGTTTCTGGAAGCTCTTTTCCCACAAGGTCCATAAATTACAATTTAAAACACATTTGGCACATCTTATATCTCTGACTTATTAAAGAAAAACGTTGAGGAAAAACGTTTAAAAGATAAACTGCAAATATTTGCCAGATGAAACTTTTCAGGGTTTAATGACTGACATGTCTGCTTGTTTGGCTCATCTCTTGGATCTACGACAATACAGAATCACTAGATCACTATGAATAGATTTACATAATTATAAAGTATACTGTTTTGATTACTGATTTCTGAGGCCATGTTTACAAGACATTTATTCAAATACAAATGCCAAACTTCTGTTGCATTTAGAACTCTGCTTCCATGACAACGGAGTCCAAGGTGGAACTTTTCAGAAATGGCTTGACGCCAACATTCTTAATGCTTCTTGTTTGTTTGCTCTCTCTATGTGTGATTTAACTACAAACACAAGAACAGCTCCCACTAGTGGCCCTGCAGGAAAACTACCATTGTTTACTGTGCCATGTAAATGCAAAACTTTTCTTTCTAAGAGATAAAAGATTTGAAAGAGGCGCTTGTGAGTCCTCATCATTCAATATAAAATGATTTCAAAAACTCTGCTGGAAATGCTTCATGATTTGTTATTACTTTGTTTGGTAAATGGGCCTTCCATTTCCCTACCAGGTGTGTAAAACATAAGGCTCAGGAGTCAAAATCGGCCTTAAAACCACCAAACAAATAGTAAACATTTCACAGAAAATTAATTTGTTTTGACACAAAAAAAAAAATCTTAAGACTAACAGACAAAACAAAACACTGACACCCAAACTAGGTACGTATTAACATGAATGCTAGTTACCTCACTGCCATGCAGCCAGTGTGTGTTTGTAAAATCATGCAGAATGCAGCAGATAAAGAAAAAGCTTTTTTAGGCATTTGACTGTATTTTGTACCAAAGCTTATCATTGCAATCATCCTAATGTTGAGACTGATGTTCTGCAGCATTTGTTTGTTTTTGTAAAAATATCATGAACACTCAGAGCCGCAACAACAACAAAGAATAATTATGTTTACATTGAAAGGTTTTCATGGCAATACTTCACCAGTCCAACCCCTGAACAAAAATATTTCAGCCTCCTGCTTTGCAGAATCAGCCATATATTCACCATTTGCACATATTTATTCACTAAACAGTAACAGTTGACGGGAAAGTTGCACTTTTGGAAGAAATTTGGGGTTTAGTCTGTAGTTTACAGACTAAACCCCAGTCTTTCTTCAAGGATATTATGAAGCATGGAAACCGTGGAAATGGGAGATAAAGCTGAGGTTTTGGTTCACATCTGTTGTTACTGCCCTAATTTTTATTTCAAAATAAACAGCAACCAATGTTAGAGCTGAGGAATGTGATCGAAAGCTTCTTGGGGATCTGTTACCTCACCCACCATACAGTAACAGTAAAAAAAAATGTATCATCTTGACGTTTGCATGAATTTCGCATAAAAGATCTTCATAATGTTCAGCCAACTGTAAAATCATAGATCTGCAGGAAAACTCTGGAAATTCACCAGACCAGATTCAAACCTCGGGTTGGGCGACGCCGGGTATACATGCTTCCAGAATAATGATGATTAGTGTAACGGTAGCTTGTCTATAGGAGGCTGTCGGTATGTGCTGCGTGACTTTTTGCTTTGATCTGTGTAAGAATGAAGCTGTGGTGACTGAGGAGGCTTTACCATTCAATCCCCTCATACGTACAGCAGGGTCAAACTTCACCCACTGGAGCCAGAGGGAACGATTTATGGCAGACTCTAATGGTGGTTATTCTGAAAGAAGCTACAAAAAAAAAAAAAAAAAAATAGGGGGAAGCAGGAGACAAAGTATAACGAGGGACAAACTCTGTCAGGGGGCAAATTTGGGTTGAGGATGGGAAAAGGCTTGTTGGCTATGAAATGACAATAAGACTAATCCTGAAAAGTATCTTTGGCACTTGGAACAACTCCAACAACAACTTCATATCAAAGCTAATGGAAAAGGTGGCATCGTGGCTGTACCTTGAGGAATTGAGGAGCTACATGATGGAAGTGGTCCTCAGCAGCCAAAATCAATGGGACACGCATGAACCAACAACCAAGCCATCGGCTGTAGTGGGAAAACATAACATCCAACGGCTTCAAGCAGAAGACGATATTCACCAGCAAACTGGTTGACATGCCGAAAAGTTTAGGACAAAGGAGACCAAAATTAGAGGTCGATGAAGCCCCGTTTCAAGTAAAACGCATCGAAGCACATCAGCAGTAGCAGAGGCAGGCTGCTGTTTATCTTCCTCTTGCCGTTGTCCATCAGTCTCCCCTCGCTGCCTCACCTTCCCCGCTGCAGAGTTCAGTCATCTTACGATCCGATCCCGGTGAATGAAGAAATGGCTGCAGCGGGCCGACTCGGCAGCATGTTGACAGACATTTTAGACACAGTTATGTGATGTTTCCTCAAGCTAAACACAGAGATTTATGCAATTGTGCACGGCTGCACATTGATCAGGCTAAAAATGGGCATTCTACGCACTAGAATGCCCAGTTAACAGACGGAAAATGAAACAGGAGTTTTGAATTTTCACTTAAAAATGTTCTTGTATAATGTGGGACGTGATTTTCGTCTGTCCCAGACGAAAGATAACAGTCATGGGAGAATTGTGGCGATATCCTTGGTCCTGGCTCTTGCAAATTTGGCATGTGTTCATGCTTCGCTACCTTCTTTTTCATGAATGAATGATGGTCTTGCTGTAGGACGTCAGCTCATGTACATCGTAGGCTCCGATTAAACTTGTGTTTTTTTTTATCATGCAACCTGCACACAGTGTGGCTCGCTGTGAACCTATAAGACTTTACATGAACCAGACGGACAGAAACGAGACTCAATATGAATGTGAAGTTTAGATGTGAAAATAATCACCTGTTTGCTGACATGAAATTAAATTAGATCCTCCTTATTGATCCCCAAAGGGGAAATTCAGGTGTTACAAAAATCAACGTTGACTCGGTGTGGCAGTGTCACTGTACCAGTATCTTCTGGCTGCCCCCAAGCGTCTAAAATAAAACCGTGTCAGCACGTGTTTCCAGCCGACGCAGTTATTCGGTGTACAATCTGTGGTGTTGGAGAAGCCGTTCTGTTCTCAACACCTGAGGCGGGGTGACAGCAGGACCGGAGCTGCAGATAAAAGCTGCTACGCTGAAAGCTTGTTGATAATGAGACCGGCGGCCATGAACCAGGAAAGCCGCGGCTTCAGTGTTGACAGTCACGGACAGGCATGGTTTTGCACTCGCGTCGCGCTCGATAATGGAGCAGGAGCACAATACCAACACAGCCGCTTTTACTTTCCAACTGAATAAACGGTGATGGTGGTGAATAAACGGTCAAAGGCAAACCGGGAGCGGATTCCTTATCAGCGGCTCCGGTTGACCCGGGACGGGTTTCATGAGTTCCTGCAGAAAGTGAAGCCAGATTTCAGCTCATCCGAAACAGACGACCTGACGGCGGGAGAGGAAGTCGCTTTTCTGAGCCACTCGTCCCCCGCCAACTCTCCAGGCTCTCTCTCTCTCTCTCTCTCTCTGCTCGGCGGCCATTCCGCCTCCATCGGTGTCAGATCGCATGTAGGCTGGCGGTTCGTCCTCTCTGACAGGGCGCATGCAGATGCGCTTCAGTTTTAGCTCCGGCATGCAACTTTAATGCGTCTTCAGCAAATATAGACAATTCTGAATATAGTTACTGAGCACTGTCAACATTCCAGGGCTTTTTATTACACAAGACTGCGAGCAGCTCATTAGAGGACTCATATTTGAATATGCTAATGCGTGTGAATGTGAGGAGACGGATGCTGAATATAAACAGTGCCTGCAAGTTTCTTTTGTTAGACTACAACTAAAACAGTATCCCTCCCTCCTGACTGTACATTTCAGTTTGCTCCACATTTGACTCCTCTCCCAGGTGTGCAATGCAGAAACGTTCAAAATAGGCCATCAGAAGATTAATCTTTCATTGAGAATTTCCAGAGCAAAGTGCTCGTTCAGGCAGCTCAGAAGGCTGCACTTATAACGCTTTGAGAAATATAGAGGACTAACAAGGCGTGACCTTTTCTCTTTATGAGTGATTTAGATTGAATCCTAATGAAGGCTGTGCTCACAAGGAAAATGAGAAGCATTTATTGTTCCTTCGCTTAGAGTCCCTAATCAACCCGTGTTTACGTTCCCTGAGAAGCAGCCTCTCGTGGCCGTGCAAATAATTACGGGAGTCTTTTCATGGGCGAATGTGGAAGCGATCCGATAAGGATGTATTCAGACTCAACACGGTGAAACAATGTCATCTGAAGACATCTGAATGAATAGGAACGCAAGAAAAACACTGGGGAAACAGTTTGATGCTGCAAATGTTGAGAGAAGTGAGAAAAATCCGTTTTTTGATCAGCCTCTGTGCGTGCACTGTGGCTGCGGTGCACATGCACAGTGGCAGCATTTACAGTTCCAGTTGCATTCACACCGGCAGAAAAGCCAAAACTCTCGTGAACCGGCAGCGGTCTGAAGGCTTTGTGGACACAACACCGAAACCTCGCTGCTGTGAAATCGACCCCCAGATGCAGAATAAGTCATCATGGCGGAAGACGATGTTATTTCCGCCGCAACGGAGAAAATGAAAGTGTTTATTTATGAAAATAAGATTGAGCAAAAAGGAGCAGCAGATAATTCTGTTAAAGATTGGAGAAACACATTTTGTTATTTCCTAAATTAACTATTTATCAAAAAAAATATAGAAGATTAGTCTGAATCCCGAATAAAAGCGCGTGTCAGAGAGAAAGCAGAGGGATTAGTTTGTCTATTGACAATCAGAGCCGGTAAGCATGCCCACCTCATTTCTCCAAGAATAATTAAAACCATTCATCCAGACATCAGCCGCGTCTCCTGGGAGTTCCTCGGGACCATTTCAGAGAAGTGATTAGTTAAATGAGAAGCGTACATCAAGTGACAAGTACGAGGATTTGGAAAGCAAGAATAATGGAGCGACAGTGTCTGCGGACGGCGACGGAAACAAACAGGCTGATTGGAAGAGCGGGAGCAGCTATTCCTGTAAGGAGAGGGGCTCGCTGAGGGATAACTCGATATACACGGAAACAAGGCAATGGTCTGTGTAAGCAACATTAGGAGCTAATCGGAAACAAGCCCTTTCTAATTAGCCATTACCAAAATAACAGACTGAGGTCATAGTTATTGCTTTCCCTCATGAAGAACACTCCGACGGCTCTGACTCCGTTTCAACTCCTACTCAAATGAAGTATTTTTAGATTTTCACTCGGCTAATCAAGCTTTTCTTTTTTTTGCTTTAATTTAATTTTCTCTGATGTTCCTGACTGTCATGTGAGACCAAGGAGCACAGAACAGAAAGGCAATGTATGGTCTTTGTTGGGTGTGTGTGTGTGTGTGTGTGTGTGTGTGTGTGTGTGTGTGTTTCACAGTTGTGGCATGTGTCTGTTCAGATAAAACTCCTCAAACAAGAAATATTTTCTCTATCAGTTCTTGTGCGCAAACCGCACGATTTTCAGCCAAACCTAAACCTTTTTATTAAACCAACAACATACTGCAGTTTTGTACATTCTGTCAAAATGAAGTCCAGAGACTCAGCCGTTTGCTTTGCCTGGTCATGTAAAGTCAACAGTATTTATATTGTCTGTGTTGAACGATGACCAAAAATAAACCACTCGTCCATTTTAAATGTAATAAAGCCAAGAATGTAATACTTTCCAATAGTGTAATGATATTTTTGAGCTACTATACTAATTACATTTTCCCACTAATCTAAAAAGTTTTACATGAAGGATTAAAAAAAGAATAAAGGAAATCTCAGTAAATGAGAGTGTTTCTTGCAGTGAATCAAGCGACCTTGTTTGAGACCATCACAATATTTAATTAACACTTGCTTGATGAGGTTTTGCCTGTTTGTGAACAAAAGCCTCACAAATGGCAAATAGTCCACACAAATCCTTGATTTTACAAGAGATATAACAGGCAGATGGAAGGAATCAGATTCATTATGGAACAGAGAATTCTGTTTTAATTTATGTGTCATAAACATCACGAATGAAGTTGAGGGACAAAAACTCACTGAAATCACACAGTAGCAAAAGCTCTTTCCTTCAAGCCATCAACTTTCGCACATTTATTCATAAAATAGAAAGACTTTTGGGATCTTCCATGTGCAATATTCTGATCTTGTGGCTTTCCTGTGTCGTTAATTCCGAAAACGGCTCACACTCCCCTCAGTGTCCCAGTTCAGATGCCTGAGAGGCAAATACCTGGACTCCATTTGGTCCAGAGGAGTCTTCAGCTGCCGCTGCTCTACCTGGACGGATCAGATGGGAATGGAGATACCGTATCTGCTTATATTCTTTGGAGCAGCGTGAAAACAAACACAACTCCACCGCACAGCTGAAGGCAGCCTTCATGTAAACGCTGTCCATGGAAAAAGAGGAGGGAAGAAAAAAAAGACCAAGAGAGGAGGAAGGAGGGAAAACAAACAACCTGTGCTCCTTTTTATTTGGCTATTTTCGATGCTCCGCTGTGGATCACAATGCGAGATAAATCTCACAAAGGGAGCGGTGTGTGGGCCGGGCCCCAGAATAACACGCCGTCGCTTTGGTTTAAAAATATTATGTGAAAAAATATGTTAATTCTCTGTACAAAAAAACCCCCAAAAAAACACAAGTATCCTATTTAGCATTCCAGCTTCTGACCTACTTGTTACACACAAACGAGCATGGCTGGGATAACTTCTGTAATTTGCGGGAGATTGTGAAAATATTAACCTTGAGGCTGTCCCGGTTTGCGTCTCACAACACGTGTTTGGCGCTTCTCTTCTGGCTCCCGTAGCAAAATGTAAAGTGGTTCATTCTCCTGGAAGCGCATGTGCTGACATTCAGGCTGCTCTGAGTCAAATTAATTTGGGATCACTATCAGAATTAAACATTCAAACTGATAATGCAGGATAATTAAATACTGCCATTCTTTATTTTGCTCTTGAAGTTGGTTTGCTATTGGAGTTTCTAATGACTGTGAAACAGACTTCAACACAACAGGCAGTGAAGCTAAATGAGACTGATCTTATTCACTGAAGGAGATCCACGAAACACTGAGAAACATCTAGCTTCACATATTTAGAACAGTTCTTGATATCTGGAGAGAATACTGAGAAACACGCGCAGGGTTTTTCATCTTTCATCATATTTTTGCTCATAATTCCTTGCATGTGCTGCTTTAATAAGTGCTACATGGATGTGAATAATATCTTAGAGACTCCAGCTTTCTGCTTTTTTACTTTTAAATTCTTTAAAAATTCAGCTGTGATGGAGTGAAGAGATCAAAACACACTATTTTTTGTTCCCCTGGATGCATAATTAATGTGCACTTTATTGCCATTAGTCCATGTTCGGATTGAATAATTCCAGTAAATCCATCTTAGTTTTGTATTTCAGTCAGGTTTAACATTTTAGAGGTGCGCGTGCTGCATGTGATTTGATGGTTTTTAAGTGGGCCTTGGCGTTCTTCAGTTTGGGTAATTGTTGATCTCGAAGCACTAAATTCAGTCTGAATGCAAAATGTTCAACCTCATTACCGCTTTTGGGTTGTGCTAACGCTGAGCTTTCATCCAGTTTCTTCTCCATCCACTCATCCATCTTCTTCACTGCTTCATCGAACTGTGGGGGAAACTGGAGGCGATCCCGGCTGACTCTCGGTGAGGACGGGGTGAGTCCCGGACTGGTCGTCAGTCCATCGCGGGGAGACTCAAATCAATGAAATGACAGGTAATCAGGGCGCCATCTGTCAAAGATGCTGCTCATCTCTCCTCATCGGGTCACGATCCAGTCCTTCCTCAACTTCATTTATAAATTTTTCTTAAGTTGCAATCAATTTTTTTAAATAGTCTTGAATAATTAGCTTTACCATTTAAATTATTGTGTTTTTATCATAATTTCATCTTAAAACATCCTGCTGCAGTTTCTCTTTCATGCTATAAATGGAGGCCGCCATTGTTGTTATTGTTCATCTAGAACTGTTCACTGTGGCCATGGTGCTGCAGCAGCACTCCCCACATAAAGTCAGCTCTGTTTCAAAAAGTTGTGTTTTCGGCGTCTCTGAGCTCTGCAGGGTAAATGGACACCCAGAATACAACAGAAGTCTGGAAATGTTCACTGATCCGTGTTTTTCTTCTGCTTGAAAATGTGCAGAACTATTTCAGGAAACTTGCATTTTCCCTATTTTCAAAAAGCTCCACCTTGGGAGCAGTTTTACTTCGTGAGGACTTGCAACCAAAATGCTACTGAAATTGCCCATTTTCACTTAAATCTTGATCTGAACGGTCAGAAGCCGCAGCCACACATCATCCTGCAGCCAGAACATGTTCCAGTGAGCGTCCTGTGTGTTTATCGCATGAAGCGGTTTGATTTGCCGGCTGCTCTCCCCTCTGGGGGAGCATTATCGGTAATGGATGCGGCAGCGGCAGGCCTCCAGCATGTTGTCGATAAGGTTCCAGTGAGCCAGTCCGGAAGTGGGGACGCTCCCAGCTCCCTCATATCTGCAGATCGATGAGAATGTAACTCACTGCCGGCCCGCGGCAAAGACAGGTGGAGGGTAAACGCCCGCAGCGGCGGGTTTCTCCACGTCACCCGCCTTCTACGCCCAACACTTAGTGCTCATTCATTCCCACAAGATCTGAAAGTTTTGGTTTTCTCCAAGTTTGGAGTTGATGTACTGCAGACGTCCAAATCATTACCTTACAGGACATTTCCACGCAATGATAATGAAACACAGAGACTTGATTTTTATTGTGATCGACCAGACTCAGGCTCCCTCCTTCACGCCGCCGCTCGGTGAAAAGACTCCAGCCGAGCAACTCTGAAGGAGAAGAAAAGGAGCAGCAAGTGAGTTTGAGCACACTGAGCGGTAATATACATCGTCTGTCCTCACCCTGCGGTGATTGGAGCGCTTTGCGACGTGTCAGCGCCGCCGGAGTTAACTTTGTCACTTCCACATAAACATATGTCTTTTTGGGAGGCGTACCGAGACAGCCGGTGCCGCCGGCCTTCTTGGGAGGTCAGCCTCGTTTGGAGCTAACAGCTCAGCTTAACACAAAGCAGACGAGGGTTTTCAATATTTCCACTGATCACTTGAGCTTTTTTTTTTTTTTTTTTTTTTTCTCAAACGCTTGAAGACCAAAAAGGATTCTGTTTGTGAAGCTTTTTAGAAGTAATCAATGGCACTCACTGGGAACAATTTCCAACGGAACTGCCGCCTATCAAAGGGAAGGCTTTCATAGTCGCGCTGAGAGGCGTTTCATGGACAACAGCTGATGTTGGTGTGTCTTTTAAATGGAAGGTCTTGGCGTTGGATTGGTGTTGAAGGTAGAGGCGGAAATTGCAGCGTTTCTGAATCGTGACAAAATAAAACCCGGAGCTGTTTACATGGCGGGATATCTGGGAGGGCGACTTCCAAATGGAGGATTTAAGAACAACAGACGAATTCCAAGGTGGAGAGCCTTGCTGTTCTTACAGGTCTGAGTGTGACAGGTGGGGATGAGGGGCGGGTGGGTGTTCGGCGGGTTGGGGGTGGAGGTGGGGGGTGTGACTGGTCCTGATCCGTCAGACTTCTGTGATGAGACAGGTTGGATGCTGAGTTCTGCAGGAGCGGAACGAACGCTGCTCACAGAATCTCCGGTCCGCAGGGACGTCATTAGGAAGTCGGAGAACGGCTGCTGGAATCACAGCGATGCTTATTAGAACCAGACTCCTTCTTTTTTCCTCTCTCTCTCTTTTTCTTTAAAAAAAAAAACTTAGCGCATTGCGCTGAATTTCTTTTGGTCACGTTCTCTTATATGTGACACTTTTCGGACACGCTCCAGCGGTTTTTGTTATCTCAAATGAAAATTAAAGGCATGTAATGAGCTTGATAAAGATCACACGCTAAACTCTTTTTTCCCCTCTCTCTCTTCTTCTTCTATCGTTTTGCGGGCTTGAAATTGAAGTTCCGTCTGACTTGTCTTTGTTTCAGCGGAGATGCGCGATCGCCGCATTCATATTCATGACCGTGTGAAGTTACTCGACGCACGGGGAGGCTCCTCTGATCTATCAAACGGGACCCCGTGCGTTTAATCTCGCCTCGCCGTGTCACGCCGGTGGCCCGTGCGAGCCGTCCACCCCCCCCCCCCCCCCCCCCCCCCCCCCCCGGTGCCCTCGAGAACCGGTGTGGTCCAAATCAGCGATCTTCAAGGAAAGGCTAAATAAAGCATCGAGCTGTAATCCTTTCATGCCACATGTAATAAAGCTCTGGGACAGCACGCTCGCTCCTCGCACCAGATGGGGCTTAAATTGCTGGAATATCCTGCCACTTTCTATCTGGACGCTCTCCAGCGCGGCGCTGACTTCGCCCGTCGTGCCGTGCCTCGCGCTGCTGCGGTCGGAGGAGGGAGTCGTGTTTAAGCTGTGTCAACGGGAACGCTGCGGAGCCACAAGAAAGGTGGGATTATGACCTTCCAGGCAGTAATGGATATGCGTGCTGAGTTTGTCACACCGCAGCAAAATGTCATCAACATCCAACCCAATATGAGTGTTTAAATATGAGCAGAAGCCTCTCCGATGGATCCTCGCGCTCAGAGAGGAAGGGATAAATAGGTCCACATATCTCTGTTCCCTGAAGCTTCCTCCAGCTCTCCTGGTGGACCCCGAGCCGCTCCCAGGCCAGACCAGAGACAGAGTCTCTCCAGAGAGTCCTGGGCCGACCTCGATCCGCCTGGTAAACCTCTAATGGGAGGCGATTTGGGAGGGGGCGTCCTAATCAGATGCCCGAACATTAACTGGCTCCTCGCAATGTGGAGGAGTACCGGCTCGACTTCCAGTGTCTCCAGTGTCTAATCGCCCCGTGCAGGGATTCCGAGCAGAAATGGTCTCTAATTTATACATTCTTTGCATTTTTGTGTCTCCAACTGATCAGGAGCCGTCAGATCCAGGGGCTTCGGCGATCGGAGTCCAGAAACAGCGAATCGCACCGTCGGCTGGAAGCAGCAGACTCTCCTCCAGTCAGGCCTGTTCTTCCCTCATTTCCAACTTACTCACAGCTCTAAATAAAGCTGCTGGGAAACCTCCCCAATGGTCCAAATGCTCGGTCACGTGTCGTGTTCTGGTGAGAGCGCAACACAGGAAACGGCATGTCCTGAGACGGCTCGGCTACAAGACAAAAACCCCACAGCCGTTATCGCAGCAAGTGTGACGACGAGAGACTTAAAGAAATCAGCTCAAAGCGACAAAAGCAAACTGGTGTAAATGTAGCCCGACTGGCAGAAGCACAAATACAATAACAACAAACAATACTTGGCTGCTGCGTCCCTGTCAGAATCCACGCAGGTATGATTATCCCGCCGCAATTCTTTTTCCAGCATCCGAGTCTGTTTCAGAGAAGAAAAACACCAAAACTGTCATCGAACGTTTGAGCCGTTTCTGTCGAGTGTCTCAATAATAACGGATAAATTGACTACAAATATTTCCAAACCACATCTGCAGATGATTTTTATATTTAGTGAGGGAACAAGCAGAGATATCACGTGTTGCTGGAGTTAGTATTGCCAGTGCTGAAGCTGATGGTTTTTCCAGTAATTTCAGCCTTGTGGATTTAACTAATTCACCACAGGGAGAGCGGAGCCGGGGCTCGGGACGCTGGCGGGAGGACCGTGCCGCTCGGCTCCGGTTAACCCGCCTCATTATGTGAAATTAGTTCACGAGAGCCCGCCCTGAACCCGATCTTCTCCCAGTTGGATATGAACAACATACCTGCAGGATGCAAATCATTGTTTTCTCACAGCAGAGAGTTTCCATGGTGGAATTGCAACCAGGTCATTAGGATTATTTACACACAGCCAGGGACACCTCGCTTTATTAATAGTAAATTGGCGCATGTTCACCACGCTCGGGGAGAATCAATGCAAATTTTCTTTTTTGGGGAAAAAAAAAAAAAAAAAAAAAAGGTCAAACATACATTATTCAACCATCACACAGCTTGTTGTCTCATCAGGAAACTCCTTTTAATAACCCAGTCAATTTAAAAATCAATTACCAATTTCAGGCATGTCAATAACGCTACGTGAAGTCAGAAAATGAACTGCTGGAGCAGTTCCTCAGCCAGACTCCTCCTCAGCATAGACGCTGGTTTGTAATTAGTCTTTAAGATTTCCCAGCCACGCGGTTCGATGACCCACCGCGACCTTTGCCAGCGTCCCCCCATCCCACGCTTATCTTTAATCTGAACGCTAAAACCACTTCTGCATCAAAACCGCAGAAAAACGGAGAAGTTCCTCGGCTTCACGATTAACCTTCCGGAGACGACAGCGGCTGCAGCAGCAGAGACTCTTCCCTCCTGAAGCCCCACGGGGTCCGGAGCCCAGTCTGAGGAATGTGGGCGCAGAAGCGAAAAGGGGCAAACACTGGGAATCTTCTTCAGGCTGCTCAGTTTGCAGTACTTACTGTACTAATTCGGCTTTTGGTTTGCACATTCGAGGAACAATTTTTTTTAAAAAAATCTAAATGTAGATGTGATTTCTTTGCTTAACCAATACAAGGTAAGTTTTTTTTTTTTAATAATAATAATAAAAACATCTCATTTTGTATTGGAGTTCGGCTCAAGGAGGAAAAGTTCAATGAGAAATTTCAGCTTGATCTCATGTCCTTAGGAAAATAAATCCCATATCAAGGCTCCAATTGTATTTTTTTTTTCATATTTTTACCGACACAGTGCATTCAATGAATAACAAGTTTTCTTCATGAATCCACCACAAATCTGTATCCCTTAAATAAAAGCTTAAAGTTATTGCTACTGTATATAAATAGTCAAGGTTTTTATTCTAATCTATCGAGATTTTATCGCGATTGTGTTTTAATTCCTCCTTCATGAACAACAAAAGCAGGAAAACTGCATTTTCCCCTCAATAATGCAGATAGTTTAATAATAGTCTCATATGGCTCTTCAGTTCCCCTCCAGAGGCTCACAGAATTATACCTAAATACATAATTTATCTTTTTTTGCTTTTATTTTATTTACACACCAGAGTTATATTCAAAAGGACTGCTATTCCTTGGCTGAAAAGGTTTTTTTTCTTTAAATGGCACAAGTAGAATGAGAAAAAAAGAGCTAAAACAACAAGAAATGGAAGAAAAGAACACAAACACTAATGACAGGAGTTTCTAAAACAAACCAAAAAGCTTACAGTAGGCTAAACATGATGGGGTGGAGACAGGTAGAGCAGCTTACAAAAGAAAAGTCCAAAAGTCTGTCAAAATCACCTAAGTGTAAGGAAATGTTTACCATCCTGAACAGTAACTGACACTTCATTAAAGCAGCATCAAGTCTCGAGCTGTATCAGTCATGTTGGCCTCATTTCAGAGGCTATTCCTGTTTTTAAACTTTAATCTGATTTATTGAAAAGCCTCACAAACAGCTCTCTGGTCATAACGGCTGCTGCTCTCAGTGAAATGTGAACGAATTTCACACTTTTCCCCAAAGCGCTTTACAGTCAATCGACTCATTCACTCACCAGCTCCACTGGGACCAGTCCGGGGTTCAGTGTCCTGCTCAGGGACAGATGGGGAATTGAACCTGCAACCTTCTGATTAAGACACAGCTCTCCACCAGCCAATGTAAAGCAGCTTGTTTCCAGAAATGTCGAGCGGCGTCTCTGAGATGCTCCCGGGGTTAACCGAGGCTGGTCAGAGCACCGAACCTCCTGCCCCAGAGTTTGTAAACTCTCCCAACCGCACGGCCATCTGCCGCCCGAACACTGGCCCCGCCGTGCGATCAGCCCCGGCCTGATAGCTTAATTAAAAGGGTCCGGATGAACGGACGACACTGGCTGCAGATGCCGGCGGGTGATTCCTGTTTTTCTCGCCCTCTGAGGGATCCAGGCGGCGAGCGGCGTCCGACACGAGGGTTTTGCCGCCTGACACATGTCTCCTATTACAGCCTGAAACGTTTCTCGGGGACTTGCGGCTTCACAGTGTACTTGAGAAGCAGGATTAGCCCCTCCAGGAATTGATTTATATCTGCGCCCTAACTGTTTATTAAATATAATTGACCATCAAAGCTGTCACAGGGAGGAGGAGGAGGAGGAAGAGGAGGAGGACGAAGAATCTGCTCCACGTACCACAAAAAAGGGAGAGCTTTCTTCTAACAGCCATTCATCTGAAGAATAGTTGGAGACCGCGCTGGGAGGCAGAAAATCCCTCATATTTCACTCAGAGACTTTCACCGCGCACACATATAATTGAAGCTAAATTCATAACTAACGCGATATTTTGTGAAATATTGGACTCTTTGCCCGACAAAGTGATTCCTTAAAACACTACAAGCTTCACTAAATCTTCACACTGCAAAGCTTATCAAGTGAATTTGATGGATTTCCAGTCAAACTGTGGCGTTACACTCGATATAAAGCTCAGTAACCCAGCAGTAAACTTCACAGATATCACAGATTTATCAAGTTCCAACATCAAATATGATCATTTATATTGTCATTTTGGGAAAAAAAGATTGTTTTGAGGGAAAAAAAGATTTAAAGCAGACATTTTGTGTGTCCACTGGGTAGAGATAATGGGTTTTATTAATACTACTCTCCACATCATTAGTGGATAAAACAGCTCATGCTGAGTTTCTTCACTTATTTAACTGTTTTGTTGAATGTAAAGTTCTTCCTTTGTTTCACTTACAGATGATTTTTTTGAATAATTACAAGGGAAACTCTTCCCAAACAGCTTTTTCTGTGTTTTTCAAGCAGCTCACATCATGGAGCGAGTGTTTGGACCAGATTTCCACTTTCATTACCGACGTCATAAAACTGTCAGTGTGTGTGTGTGTGTGTGTGTGTGTGTGTGTGTGTGTGTGTGAGGGACTGTGTGACCAGACCCCGGCCGAGTCCTATCAGCCGTATCGGCACGAGGAGCGTGTCGCCGCCGCGGTGGTCCCATCGCTATTATCTGTGTCTTTAAACAGACATATGTCTGGAATCTGTTAAATGCCAGACGACCAGACCAACTCCGAAAGCCAGCCAAACAGCTCTTCGTCTCTCTGGAAACCCCACAGTTTGAAAACCATCACTCTCTTATCTCGAACAAGGGACATTATGGTGAAAACTAATCGCGCTCATTATGTTTCAGTCATGATTGTTTTTAGGTTTTCTTCACCCTCCCAAAGGCAGCTTCCTGGAGAGTGTCGGTGGAGGTGGAGTTGGGCCGGCGCCGTATTTAATTCTAACAGTGGCGGAAGCGATGTAGCGCAGGAGTGAACTCGCCGTGACTGTTCTGAGCTCGGAATCGACGCGTCGCCTCGTTTTAACTGAGGAATCTGAGAGCAGACAAATGAATGCTGATTAGTTTCCACTCACACCCATCATTTGCTTGATTGGGATGCAAATACATACTTTTGTGTTTTGAAGAGGTTAGAGCGTCCAAATTGCAGAATATTGACTGGATTTTTTTCAAAAAGATATCCGCAGCGTGTGAATAAACCTTGCGCGGCCCGAACATTAGCTTGTTAGTTTTCCCTCTGGCTCATTATTTTTCAGGTTTTTCCACGACAACAAATAGAGATAAAGTTAGTCACAACACATATATTGTGTTCCAAACAGAGATGGCAGAAAGTAAACTTCTCCTTTATTAGTGAGAACTGTAAAAAAAAAAAAAAAAAAGGAAGCCTCAGAGCAACCCTATCTATTAAGTGAAACACACAGCGCGGCTGAGAAATGAAGGTACGAGGCGAGACTATCTTTAAATGGCCTCGCTCCATTAGCAGTAGCTCCTCTGCTCGGAGGTAAGCTTGCTTATATGTGGCCTGTTTATTTATTTTTTTTATTTTGTAACGTGCGATCCTGACTGATGAAAGCTAACGCACCTTTGGGTCACATTAAGAGAAACAGAGAGGAGCTGCAGGGGAACAGCAGCGTTAGCTAACACAGGCTGCGTTAGCGGAACGGCGAGATGAATTGGGTTTTACGGTGTGGATGTTGTTTCTCGGGCCACTTAGTCCCGGCCAAGTATTGATTTCTGTAAAGAGCAAAGCCTGAGCGCAGGTATTGGTGTTCATACAGATATGGAAAACACATTTGATCAAGTTTGTATCTGTTCCATCGGTAAGTAATGCATGTGACAGTCACACCAGATACCAGATCCTTAGTAAATATGTACATAACGAAACTTGTGTACTTTGGGAGTAATTGCACAGAGTCCTGAGTAAATATGACGATCATGGAACTTTTATGAGTTACAAAACCAGCAGTGAAACTAAAATCTTGCAACTGAAAACCCGCATAAGAGTTGCATGCAGTAGAACATACATGATACGTACAGATATGATACAACAAAACCATCCAACAAGATAACACGGAAACCCACAGGAGATTTCATCGTACTGTAGTGTCAAAAGTTTGCTCTGGTATTTCTTCCAATCCAGGCAGCTCATTTTCTCTCACACCAAGCTCCTTTAAATTCATACACTAAAAGCATGTGTTTTTTATTATGCTATTGTAAAGTCCACAGGCTGATATTTACCACAGCATACAAAAAAAAACTGGATGCAATCGGTCATGATCCACATGTGTTTTAGACTATTTTAATTGCATAACATATAATGAACCTACTGTAGCGTATAAGAAAGGCATTACCCTTCATGCTCTTGCCTCCCAGCGTGAAGATCCTACTTGGTTTTTCATTGTAAAGGTGCTTTGAAATGACTGTCCTGTGTATGACACAAATTTGAATTGAATCAAACTGAAGTGAAGCTAAAAATGAAGGACTTGGACATGTTTATAGAGGAAGGTAACAAATACATCAGAGAATTAATGCGAGTAAATGTAAATTTGTCACAGGAAAAATAAAGGAAGAAACATCCAATATCACTCAGTTCATTGATCAAGTCACAACTAAAAACAGATAATATCATTCTGATACAATGCAAAACAAACTATGTTTTTCATATTGAAATATTACCTGGAATTATTTGCTTGCGTGTCAGTTGCACTCCTCAGTTCAGTGTACTAGTAGATGGACTTTCACATGCATGTGCCCACACGTGCAGTTGTTTTTGTATGTTTATGTCTCTGGTAGATCGGGCCTCTGTGACCTCTGTGTGCTAAATGATCAATGGCTTTGGATAGTTTCTGATTGAAACCTCAAGGACTGAATCAATAATGCAGCGTCGTTAAACCTGTAGCACTGTGTCCTATGAAGTGCATTCTAGTAACAGAATAACTTCCTTTTTTTTTAGCAAGAGCAGTCTACAGCTTGAAGGTTCACATTACCTTCAGGAACAATAAACGCCGCCACGATTTTCTTGGAGAAAAAAAATAGCCCCAAAAAAATTTTAACTCGGGTTTTCTTCATGCACAACACATCTTTGATAAAGGCACTTACATTAATTCCAGCCATAGGTCTGCACTGTCAATTTCCACAGCAACACAAACAAGAAGTCTAAAGAAGCAAAACCTGGATGACAATTGCTGCTTTCTGAGGAAGGTAAGAGCCGTCGAAAGAGGTGCGAGACACTGTAATTTTACACAGAAGCAAACACATCCTGTTCTACAACTGTTATCAGTGCACAAAAGTACAGTCGGATTTGAAGTCAAAATTCAGAAAAACACCGTCTGTCGCTCACTTTTTTCTTTCTTTTTTTACTTTCTCGAAGTGCATTTAAGAGCTCCAGGTTTTGTCTCACAGATAACAGCATGGTCTATTTTTTTATATATATATATATTTTTTTTTGGGAGAATCCGAGTGTTTGTTTTGTTTATTTATTTATTTTTAAACTATATTCGACACAAAAAAATATGAACTGTGCTTCAGAATAGGTTGTCACAATATAGAGCACAGTGTAAATGCCAGCATTTAAATATGCAAATGTGAGCTTGGTATTACATTGTAAAGGGCATGTAATCAGCAGGAAACACATTTCTGTGATTCTTGGCTTTAATTTCATTATAAATGCCCATATCGTTCAAAAGGCAATCTTGTGCTGCACACAATGTCGACGGCACAACCTTCCGGGGGAAATCTGAATCTCCACCGGTGCACATTTAACATTTTATGACAAGGCCGACCAAATAGGGCGCCGACACCGAACATTATTCATCATTCATATGGGTGACACTTCTCTGAAGCAGAAATGTCTCATTAAACGGGTCAGGACCTGACTGATGGCTTCCTGTTCTCTTACCTGACGGCGGGAGGCGGAGACGTGCCTCGGTGGCCCCGCATGCGTCCCGGCGTGGAGAGCGTACAGTCGGCACCCAGATAAGACGCTGGATTCTGTGGCCTGGGAACAAGCGAGTGTTGATGTTTCTCAACAACCCCGCTGAGATAAGGACGACAGATCAGCGCAGGCAGGAATGGAGAAAAAAAAAAAAACAAACCCTCAAAAACAATGAAAAAGCAAGAGATTTCTCAGTGCCATGCCGATTCCTCCCCAGCTATGTTAACAAATCATCCTGAGGCTAAAACTTTACATAATAACCCTGTGAACTGATCCAAAGGGGAAATTATCTTTTCAAACCAATGTTTGTTTAGTATGGAAACGGCACCTTTAAGCTCAAGGACATAAATATATATATGAAGTAGGTATCAGAAATCTTTTCTCATCGTCGTTTTTCTTCTCAGGGTCAATTATGAGGCTGCTCTCCTTCACTGAAAGCGAGAACCTTCACTGCAGCAGTCGCATTCACAGGATGGAGGATAAAAATTAATCTACTTAAGAACATTAATTCAATCATAATGACATGAGGCGTCTGTGAGGTCGCAGTTATATCGTGTACATTTAATCACCTAAATCAGTAAATACATCTATTTTATTCAATGTCGCCCTTCATTTAGAATGAAGCTGTCTCTTTCTCCAGCAGGCCCTGAACCGCATGCCGAATGGTCGATGGAGTTTACATCTATTCTCTCATTTTCCTCCTCAGCTTCATGACTCACACCGTCACACAGGGATGGCTGCAAAAGCAAGGTGCAAACATCACCGGAGTCACTGCCAGTGTGGCACGGAGCGAGAGCAAGGCAGGGGTTCAAACTGCCAACCCTAAGATTCTAACACACTCCGGAGACGTCCTTCTCTGATGCTAAAGCTCAAATATGTAATTGTTCTCTCAAATCAGGAGATTTACTCTGACCAAGGTCAGAGTAAATAGTTCTTCTGCACGTGCATGAGTAGATGGACAATAACACTGGATTTACACCAAAACTTGATCCTGACTGTTTCAGAATTGGTTCTCAAACATCAAAGCGATGACGCATGCTGGGAAAAGGCCTCACGCTGTCCCTGCGCTCACTCTTCTGATGTTAGAAACAACAGTTCTTATATTGAAATGACACAGGGAGGTACGAAAAGTTTCACTCTTGTTGGCAGATCCTTCGAACTCGCTGGACCTTCCATGTGATATTTGCAGAGATTAGCTGAGGCTCATGTTGAAGAAATGCCACTGTTTAATGAAAACTAAGTTGGCACGGTGCTCTCATTCCTGTATGAATGTTTGCGGACGGACCGGTGGGAGCTGTGTCCGCTCGCTTTTGTTTTTCTCAGAAATGAAGAATCCCACAGTCGCCCCACTTCATCAGCTCTATTGGCCGGTTCAGCACCAGCTGGCTCCAACAGACGACGCAGCACAAGTTTTTATTGCTTTTGAGAACAGCTTCGGCATTTATTGTGATACAGTGCTTTCTGGTTCTTCAGAGTGTGTAGAAGTTTGCTCTCTTGTTATTAATTATTGCAGTGTTTTAAAACTATTAGTGAGTTTTACTCAAAATGGCTTTTTCATGAAAGCAGATCCAATCAATATGTAACCTATCACCTGTTTACTGAGCATTTTTAATGGAAAAATTGTATGACAATGATGACTGAGAACATTTTCTGTTACGTTAACGGAAGAAATGTGCGTATTTTGCTGATAAAAGGTTTGATTTACTAAAATGTGTATAAACTGTGTGGAATTCCATGGTCATACAATTAAATTACATTTTCTATTTTGAGTTAAGTCAACTAAATCCTTTTTGACACGAAAACAAAAAGCAAGTTAGAATACTAAACTTTCTTCACATTGGTCTCATTTCAAAAACAACCGACATTATTTCCTTTCATTGTGTGGTGCCAACAAAGTTTCTGCTCGCTCTGATTAGCACAGGAACGTTTGTTTGACTCGCCTGGTTCAGTTAACTATTCTCTTTGAGGCTGTAGAGCCTTTTTTTTTCTGTAGTGCCGTGTAACATTTTTAATCTTCCCCTTGTTATTACACACTCACATCCATCAAATCCAGCTTGGCAACAGAAACAAAATGTTTCTCCACTCTGTTATTTGACTTCCCTCCCCTGACAGTTGCTCTCAGCATGGCTAAGTGAGGTAAGCTTTTGAAGGAGGCTTTGCAAAGAGGAGCAGCTCTGTTTCGGCGGCGCTGCGGATCATATGCAGACCCAGCAGCAGGCCGGGCAGCGGGTCAGAGCGTCGGGGAGGGGAAGCTTCAGATGTGACTTTGATACACTGTAAGACGCAGCACGAGCGGGGAGAGCGCCCTCCCCGGAGTCCAGATCCCATTTCCACACAGGCTGCGCGTGCTAGCGGGGGTCCAGCGGCTCCCGGCCAGACTTTCCCGGGACAACAGAGAGATTCACTGACCCATCCGTCAGCCCTGTTTACATTCCGTCCTGTAAACTCTCCACTCAGGCTGCCCCGCTCGCCTTTGAATTCCTCCTGATGATGGCACCCGACCCCAGCCCCCACCCCGGCGCTTTGTTTATGTATTCCATAGTTGTTCCAGATGTTGGAAATGATTTAGAGTCAGTGTTCTGAGGAGCGGCTTGCAGCTCAGTTATGTGGGGAGCTTTCATCAATGACACAGATCATTACAGCTTCGGCTTGCTACTGTGTCGGCGGCGAGGGCGGATGCCGTCGACTAAAAAGCTCCGAAAAACAGCTAAACTCGATAATGATGATGGATAAGGATGCGTCACACTGATTCCTCCCTGCTGTTGACAGATTTCAAGGAGACGTTGGTATTTATCGCCAGGAGAAGCTGAATGTGGCTTTGCCGGAGCAACAGTTCATCCAGACCACATCATAGAAGCCCAGTAACCATCTGAGCCCTAACTGGAACCAAAGAGACTACAGTGTGATTCAGAAGCCTGGACAGCCCAGGTCCAGTCTTCCTCTTATCACAGAGGCCATGAGGACCTCAGCACAGGTCACGGGAAGCTGAAGTACAAGTGGAAATCTGTGCCTGGGGGTCAAACACATCTCGGCTCAGGTTCCACTTCCAGCCTGATTTCGGAGTGAGCGGCCCAGACCGGTGAAGCAGTCCCAAACAACCTGACAGCATGGCTTTCAGGCTAATGCCAGTTTGCTAGCAGTGATTCGTGGCGGCATGTTTGATATTTCAACTCGGGCCTCAGGTCCCGTTTACACAACAACGTTTCAGGGAAACTGCAGAAACGCTGGCCCAATTTACATGGGTTTTTTTTTTTTTTTTTAAATCTGATTGAAAACAATCCTGTTGAACGCATGTGTACACATGAACAAAGCAATCCACGATGAGTCCTTGTTTACAAGGGCCCTGGGTGAAGCAGACTATACGTGTCCTGTGACATGCGCACAAAGTCTCTCACAGAACTTTCAGGTCTGTAGCTCTGCAGTAGCAGTCCTCAGCGCTGAGCAGAGCATTTTTATCTGCTGGACATCTGGTCAAATAATGTTCTAACATCTCCATGATCAGCTGCTCAAAGAGCGAGCGCTTCCCTGGCCGGAACACCGCCCCGCTGAGCAGTACATCCCGGTGTGAGCACCAGGGCTCTGCTCCGCATGCCGATGTTGCAAATTAACTGGTGTCCTTTTACACAAGTTGTTTGGTGTTGTAATGAAACAACGCACAAATGGGCGCAGAAAACAATGCACTATAAATATTAGCAGCAGAGAGTACACACCATTGTTGTTATTGTCAATCTACTCTTGCTTGTGCAGATGAACTATTGACTACGGCCGTGATGCTCATGCAAAATAGCAGCATTTCAGAAAAAGTGTGTTTCCCCCGCTTACAGACCAGTGGAAGCAACATAGTGGCAAAATCACACCCATATGGAAAATTAAAGAAAAAAAGCTTATGAGAAGTTACATCAATTCCAGTTGCAAGTCTTTATGTTTTTATACTGCATATATTGTGCTTATAAGTCTTATATAATGATTTACACTTGAAAGTGGCCACTTTTCATGGAACATAATTTAAAGAATTTTGTATGAAACAAGTAAAAATGATATTTGTGGTGTATCAGGAAAACGCATGGCAAATCATATTTTCCCTACATGTTTCATATGAGCTTTGTAGTTGTAAAGACAGGTCGTTTTCATGGATGAAAGTCCATCACAGGGCCACACCTATCGGAGCAATGTAGGGTCACCAGTTAACCTGACATGCAGGTTTCTGGATTGTGGGAGGAAGTCGGAGCACCCCGGCTGGTATTGGAACCCATATGAGAAAGCAAAGCAGGTTGTGGAAAGGAAAACTCCCTGCATCAGATTCAGAGCTTTCTGCTGTTCCAGTTGGATTTTGGGGTTCAAAAGAGTAAAAAAGATAGCACATTTCATTTCATTTCATTTCATTTCATTCATTTATTCGTTCATTTCAGGCAATTGCTGTACAATAATGCACAAGGTAAAGGAAACATATTGACAAAAACAATAAACAATGTAACAAATAACTGAATAACAGAAGATTTCATTATGCCTGAAAGGGAGTGGGAAGAAGAAAACTTATTTAATCCCACCCCCAATTATCCTTAATATAATATAATAAAAAAAAAAAAAAATCTCACTTCCGTAGTTGTATATACACACGGAAACTAATAATTCATTGATTTGGATCTACATAACAAAAAATTTGAAACAAGGTGGCATTACCATTGGTAACTGATAACATATACAGACTTGAATACAAGTATACCAACAATGGTAATGAACAGTATACCAGGAATGGTAAAGAAACAACATAAACACACTCAGTAATGTTGATGTGAATTCAAGACCCATATTCTATATACTGCGACCAAACTGTACGTTTATATCGGAGTTTGAATCTATGAACATTTTTGGCATTGCTTGTGTTGACTGTCCAGGTTGTTCCACAACTTAAGAGGAAACAGAGGAAAGTTAATAACGTGTTTCCTAATAATATTCCCTACAATAAGCAGGTCAGATGTGAAAAAAATAGGCCCTAGGACAGAACCCTGTGGAACTCCATGTTTAACTTTAGTCTGAGCTGAAGAGCCTGTCTATTAAATATGATTGAAACCAGTTTAGGAGCTCAAGACAGTCTTTCCATGTGAACAAAAGCAAAGAAATGTAAAAAAAAAAAAAAAAAAAAAATCCAGCAGGTTCTGTTTTATGAAAAAAGGGTCTAATGCACACAAACTCCTCATTTGCGTATTTCTGTTTGAACATGATGTAATTCATGGTGTACACCTAAATGCAAGCAAAATCAAAAGACAATTTATTGCAATGAGGAATCAATTCAACTTGCTTCATAGCAGAACATTATCATAGCCTTGACCCTTCTTTCGTTGTCAGTTCATTTCATAAATGTGGCTACATAACTTCCCTCAGGTAAGAAACACATAAAACCTGGCCAGTAATCCAAATCCTGCACAAGTTTTATCCAACTGAGGGACGTCATGGACCAGAGTCTATATCTGATGCTGGACAAGAGGCAGCGTGCTGAATGGATCACAGAGCAGACACACAGAGGTCACAGTCACTCACACATTCAAGCCTTTTGGCCAATTTTGACTTGTTTGACGTGCTCGGGAAGAACATGCCAAGCAAGAATAGAGACTCTTCCAAACCAGTTTGAGAGGAGTAAGACTGACAGTGCAAACTATGACATCACCAAATATACCCGTTCTCCACTTAATGCCACTGAAACAGCGGCCGTTTTCCCAGTGTTTCTGGGAATGGGACGGAATAAGAATGGGCTGTTTAACCATTTTTGCCTGCTAGCGGTCATTGTCATTTGACTCATGTTAAAGTCGTTCACAGTACTAAACGTCCATCGCCCCTGCTCCCGAGACGTCTGCTTCAACTACCCCGCTGTTTGACGTAGCTCAGTCCTTGACTGAAGAAATTGCAGACTTTTGCAAGACATTAATATTTTATCCATTTTTTGAGAAATCTTGCATCAGATGACGGCAGACGGTGGCCCGCACTCGGAGCTGGATCAAGAGGTGAAGGAGCTTTGCAAATGAGCCCAGGGGCATGAATACATGTGCAAATTGGATTCATCATATTCTAATTGTTCAGTTTAGACTAAAGCATGAAAAAACACAAACTTTTCTCAGCTCCTATGGGTGATAACGGTAACAAGAAAATTCAGACGCATCATCGTAGAGGCTTTACCGCACACCGTTGCTTTGCCAGATATTGATCATAAAGCACACAGACAACCATGGCAACCATATGAAAAAAATCATTACTGCTGCTTTCAAGATGAGAATAATTTTACTACCATCACATATCACTCAGTGACACCAACATCACTTTCATATCGGTCCCGTTTTCATAGGAACAGTTTGACACGAGCACTTATCGATACAGGTTTTGTGAAACTTTGCTGATGTTGCAGGACACGTAACTTGTTAGCCTCATAATATATAAACACATTGGAAGATGAAGATTCTTCAGAACATGTATTTACAATATTCTAACGCAATCAACAGGTTAAACTACGACTCTGAAAATCTCCCTCCTTCAATGGAAAAGTGAGAAACACAAACTTTCATGAGATCTTGAGGATTAAACCAGAAGGTAGGAAGCAATGTGTCCTTAATACAACACATCAGTTCACTGTAATTATAACTGATGGTTTCATATTGATTGATCATCCATTGTTATTACCTTGCTCAGTGCATGTTGTCATGTCATGTCATGCTATTTGGAGTGATGTTATGTTATGTCATGTCAGGTCATGTCATGTCATGATATAAGGGTGTAACACAATGAGCGAGGGCTGTTGGGGCTGATAACACAGCTCTTTGTTGCATGATGTGTATGAGTTCATGTAAATAAAATCCAAGTTCAGAGCTCTAATTAAAAAAGTCTGGGACCCACTGAGAGCGCACCCTGTCTGTGCTACGTCATCACCCGTTATTTTGGCTTTGCCTTCACCTCGGTTCAGAAGTAGTCTGAAGTTCATTAAATATTGTAATCGCAAGAATCAGATGTGACTCACTTGATAAAATACATGCAGCCACATGGTCAAAAAACTTGGATCTAGGCAGCAAATCCATGTCGAGAATCAGGACTTGCAGTGTAAATGTAGCCATAGTGACTGTTACTCTATTTATCCCGTGAGCAGGGAGACCGACATTCCTCTTGAAGAAACTACAAGCGCCGTTCCATCTGCCTCACAGAAAACAGGTTTAGAAGGAAAACATGGCCGAGCCAGCCACGCAGTCAACAAGCTCCTGTCAGATTGTAGCCTTTCATGATCACTTTTAGTAAAATTCCTCATTTTTCTTCGTCAGAAACCCTTCCCAGCTGTTTCTTTCCCGAATCCATAACAGGCACAGTATGTAGCTGACATCCTGAGCACAAACAATCTCCTGTCTCTCAGGAGAGGATGCGGCGGAGATGGGAAACAGATGTGAGAAGACTTCTGGAGTTCGCTTGACGGGGTCGTTGACAACAGCGAAGAATACAGGCATATTAACCGTGAGGGTAATCTAGTTTACTGAAAGCGTATATGGCTTCATTGAACCAGCAGTCAGCTTGGCGTCTAATATATTTTTCTTTTCATAGATATTGTATATAAGGCATAACTTCAAATTGCATTGTAAGTATTGAAGCGGTCACAACTTAGCGCCTGTGGGATTTGAGTGGAATATTGTCTTCCAAATAAAAGAAAATCTGTCTGGGTCAGCATTTAGGAAAAAAAAAAAATTAAGTTCATCCAAACATCACACACACACAAGAAATTACCCGTGTGAAAAGCTCTACCAGAGGCATGACGGATTCCACCACGAACCATCCCCGTTAAACGTAGACACATGGTTATTGTGATTGTGTTTGATCACGGACTTAATATGAGGAATGCCACTCTCATTCAACACCCTGAAGGAGTAATTTCTAGCAGATGTTCCCAAATACCTTCACCAAGAAATGTTTGGTGCTGCGACAGAAGTAAAATAAATTCTATTACCCATCAGTGCAAAGATAGGACTTTGAGATTTCCTTTTATTTATGAGGAAAGCTTTTTTTTTTTAAAGTGCCTCCTTTTGATCAGACGTCAGTTCTTGGCTTCTCTCTGAATATCAAAGTCATTTGTTCTGACATGAAATTCCATTCTTTTAAAGCCCACGGCTGTGAGCCAGAGAGATGTGGCGAGGGAGTCCATTTATTCTAATTATGTTAAACCTTTGTGGAAATCTGTGTCAGAGTCAAAATGTTATCTTTTTTGTTAGTTCGCTTTATTCCGTGTTATTCCAGGTATTTTGGGTGTAAACCAAATGTACTGTTTTCTATTCTGGCCCTCTGGTATGCTGGAACAATAATTCTACGTCGTCTTTGCTCAATGAAAAAAACAGTTTTGGCCACACGGATGCAAACACCGGTTTATGTTTATGTTTGGAAAGTGGGTCGCCATGTTTGTTGGAATGTAAAACCTTTCGTTAGCTTGTTAGGATTCGTGAAACCTCATCTTTATCGAGGACACTGCTGTTTAAGTCCTAAAAGTAATTGACTTTATTTAAATTTTGCAGCGTTCTGTTTTTAATTTAGTCAGAACTACGATCTTTTCTGGAGTAATTGAACCGCTTCATAATCAAAATACAACTGTGAATGTGTTTGGTGAAACTTCAGTAAAAAGAAAGTATCACTCCAGTCACTGCTACGTATTATTAGCTACATTACTTTTGTCTTAAAACCCTATAGGGTAGCCATTTAAGTAACATTAGTTATCACTACAATGGCTTTGGAGCTGACTTGAACTCTGACCTGGGCCTAAATAGCCTGTATATACCTCAGGAAATTTTCAGGGGGTAATGAAATGAACATACCACAATGACAATGGTGTCATGATGTGATCCACTAAAGCCCAATTTTGCTGAAAAACATAACAAAACATAAGACACGTTTGTTTTCCCAGAAGTAAGGACACTTTTATTTTCATACGCTGATTGAATCTCATCTGGAAGGACTTGACTTGTGTGGATGTTGCGATGTCGCAGGCTGTGTTTGCGGCTGCAGGGCTGCTTTGATGTGTAATGTTAAGAGTGTGGTTCTAAATATGAAGCAAGCTTTGTTTTGAGCGGGGACATGCGAGGCCAGGCACCGAGCGCGTTGACGTTGGCCAGGCAGGTTTACCGGTGCAAGGCGATGCGATCCCCTCGGACTTAACACCAGAATGACTCCAGTCTCTGCATTACCTCCTCGGACCTTGCACAGCGGCATCTGTTTTTGTTCAGCATCCATGAGCTACAGGAGCCTGTTGGCTTCTATCAAACCTTTTAGACTGAGTGGCTTTTTTTTCTAAAAAAAAATTCTGACTTTTAGGTGTTTTTGCTTGACCACATAAAAGAAACTGACCTGGAATGTGTGATGGGTGGAAACACACAAATGCAAAAGTTTTCTGAAACAAAAAGGCAAAACTGATGAGTTTTCACTTCAAACGTTGTCGTGTAAACGGGGTACAGACATGTCTTACAGCAGCTCATGGTGCGGGTGAGTCTGAGGCACCAGGAGCAGATAAAATTCAGGGAGGAGGCTTCAGAATTCCTTGAATCTGGAGACTCCGTCAGGTTGGAAGCAATTCGTCATGGCTGTTGGCTCCATGATGTAAATCTCCAGCAGACAGACATGCTGTCTTCTCCACCTGGTGCCCAGCCTCAGACGTAAATCACACTGCTGGACTGACTTCGTCCCGTTCAGTGTTTTCTGATATTATCATTTGTATTAGGAGAGCTGAGCCTTCATCTGCGTTGACACATTTTTCACATATGAATGCAAATTTGAGTTGAACAACAAGCAACATTCCTCATGAGCTGAGCGGCCGCATTTACGAGAAGCCCCTTTGTCGGGGTTTTAAACCCCAGAGAGGCTTAATCAAAGGAGATTTGCTGCTGTTACTTCACCGGGGCCTCGAACACGGACATCCAGGTCAAGTCAGTTCCTGCGTCAGTCTCCAGCCACCTCTGCGCTTCGCATGTGAGCGCAGACCTGACAGGGAAGAGACAGCTAAATTAGAGCCTGCAAACAGCGGTGGAGGAACTTTCCTCTCAGGATCAGTGGGGGAAATGAGGAGTCGGAGAATCAGATGGAGTAGATTAGCGGTCCAGAAGCCAGCGCGGCCGGGGGAAAAAATGTTCCTGTGATGATAATGAGTCTAGCAGGGCATCCACTGCACCCTCGCTGCCACCCGGCCTCCTCGTGAGGCTGCGGCAGGGCGGCAACAAGAGCTGCGTCCCTGCAGGAGTCGTGTCGTCGCTGCTTTGTGCTTCGCCCAGACTGGAGGCGGCGGGGGACTGACACCATCCAGGCGCTGTTGACGCACACGGGAGAGTCTCCTATCAGATATGCGAGGGCGAAAAGAGAAAAGACGCAATGTAGAGTGGAGCTTATCGGCAAACCGTGTTCTGATTGTGACAGAAACTTGTTCTTCTCCCCCCCTTCACCACCACCACCACCACCTCCTGGAGGGCTCTCAAAATAAACAGCTACTGACCTGAAAGCTTTTCCCCCCGTCATCTCGCACGTCACATGGCGCAGCCCGGCAGAAGCAGTCCACAAAACCACAAAATTACATAGCTAATATTCCCTCTGCTGGACTGCTGGATGTGTTGTAAGCGAAATATCAGCAAAGTGCTGAGAGCCTGAGACAAGCCGGCACCAAGTAATTGAACGTCACGGCCCAATTAAAGCGGTGTCGGCGTAGGTTAGCGGCCGAGCGGCAACTTTGAACATTAAACAGGAGGAACATCTGGACGAAGCCGCCGTCCTCGTTAACGTGGATCCTCCGACAAGGCTTTTTGCCCCCGTGTTGTTATTTACAAGAGCGCGTCGGTGCAGCAACAAGTTTCGCGCAAGCCAGCGTGGGAGTGCAAGCCCCGTGATTGTCAAACCACTGGAAGAGGAAATCATATACAGAATACAAATTATGGCCCAATAAAGATTAGGTAGCAGCATGAACAAATTAAAGCGCTGTGAAAACGGAAGGATTAGCGCAATTACGCTCATTACGCAACATCCATCTCTCCGACCTGAGTCTGGGCTGGAAAACAGAGGGAGCAGGAAGGCGGAATCCATAAAAGTGGAGGAGGGACGGAGGCAGGATTGCGAGGAATGCTGGAATCCCTTAATGCACACATCCAGGCAGCGAATAGCAACGTGTCTGAACAGCGGTTGGAGCGATGCTCCGACTGGAGCGGTGCTGGAACTCCACCTCGCTGCAGAAAACACACAATGGAGAAATGTCAAGTGACAAGATAATGCTTTTTTTTTTTTTTTCTAAAAAGGCGGATGAGTCAAACTGGAGCTGACAAACACACTCTCAATCTTATCTGAGCCAGGTTGTTTGACAGGCAGCCTCTGGAATGATGGGGAAACTGGGAGGGGGGCGGGGGGACAAAAAAAAAAGCGAGGCCTGGCGAGGAGCCAGCCATTTGTTGTTTCTGGAAATTAAAATCAGTTCTGCACAGTTAAACAACAGGGAAACCTTCCCAATCAGCCATGGTAATGACACAACATTATCTTCTATTTACTTCTGCAACTTTGAACGCTAATTGCGACGCTGTCTTCGTGGCCATCCGCGCGCATCAAAGCTCACCTACAACTCCGCCGCCGCTTTACGGGAACTCCATCTTTGTTTTGGGGGGGGCGGAGGCTCGCGCCGCTGAGACGACAATTAGTCAGAGGTTGGTGGTGATGGCGGCGGCGGCGGCGGCGGTTACAAGTGCTGATGGGGATAATGAGGACGTTAATGAGGATGACAACAATTAGCTGCGGGGAGAAAGGAAGAGGGAGCCTAACAAAGGGAGGAGGGGCTTCTGGGTGACCTCCTCTCCGGCAGGTCTCCACTGGAAGAATCGTGGTTATGTGCAACGGCGATTTTCTGAAAAGGTTAAGATGAGATTTCCCCAAAAATTTATATTAAAACTCCTCCAAAAGTCACTTTATTACAGCTTTACTGCCTTATCTGTGGAAATTTCATAATATATTGATTTATCTTTATTGTTTTCATTCATGGAAATGTATTAATGCAAGTATTCAGTTTCAATGTGTCACTCACTCACTTCAAACTTCTGTATAAAAATAGTTTCTTCTCTCAGATTTCGTTTTTCTGCCTCTTTGGATTTTGGTGATTTCACTGAGTTTTTCTGCACATGAGCTTTTCTTTTTTTTTTTGCGACTCTGATTTCTTCTCCTCTAAACTCGTGCTGCATGAATAAATGTATACTTCTGATCGGATAATGAAGAAAGTGTCTGCAGACACAGAGGAGGCTCGGCTCGGCTCAGCCCGCCTGACGGAGGAATAGAGGGAATCACGAAGCGGGGCCACAATTTGCTTGATTTGATGTGATCTGATGCGTGTAGTAGTCACCACGGACGCCTCCTACAAGCAGAAGTCAGCCGTCGTCCAAAAAAGGAGATCTGGCTCGCCTGAGTTAACTAAAAATGTGTGATGAGCGAACACATTCGCCTCTCAGCGGCTCGCCTGCTGCTGCCTTTAATCAACACTCCGGCTCATTCTCATTCCTCTCCCTCGCTTCCTCTGTGCAGCCTGGTGAAGTGACACGTCTGCACGGGACGGAGCTTCGAGAACGTCAGCGAGGACAAAAAAAAAAAAAAACCCCAAGAATCTCCTCCAGCACGCGTTTCGGCGGCTTTTCATGTTCATCGCTGCTCACACACACATCCCTAAGAAGTTCAAGGGGAGAAAAAAAAAAAAAAAGTGAAAGGAAATGTGAACACATGACCCTCTTAGAGGATACGCCTCAACTGGCCTTTTGTGTTTGGCCTCGCTTGACAGACACCAGGTGCAGGATGGAAATATTCTCCAGGGGAGGGGCGGCAGGCGGCGGGAGGATATGTCGGATTTTAAAGTCTACAAGGCCGATTCTGCATTAAAGACAAACGCTGGAAAAACGCTGAAAACGATGTTGTTTTCATGTTGGATCACTGTCGGGTGCTTTTGGTTGTTATTGTAATGAAACCTCACACACATGCTTGCAGAGAACATGTCACATTATATCCAGACACTTTTGCTTCTCAAACAAAATTGCAATAAATTGAGTTCTATTCAGGATTGTGTGACAAACTTAAACATTTTAATCAGCTGGTAGAGGTGCAGTGCTGTTATTGGGAAGGACAAATATTCGAGTCAGTTTCTTTTTCCGTGTTCACCCATCCTATTTCTGGGCAGGCACGTGAGGGCCAGGGACATGGTGGGGGTCAAAGGTCACGCTCTGTCCACTTCCCCGTCCTCTCCCCTTTTAGAACTTTGTCGTCATGCTTATGTACAAAGAGTCTAGATACGTCTTCAGACATTGTCATCAGTGGAGTGCGCCTTGCTTTTCAATTCTCTGTTCATTCAGTGTATTTTCCCTTTCAGCATCAACACTACTGCTATTCAAGAGACTAATTGTACCGAATGTCTGAAAAATCTTGTTTAATACAGAGCATCTCATTTAATTGTGACTCATTTTTTAAGATAAGACATTTGCAAATAGTTTAAAGCTATAAATTGTTTCTGTCTTTTCGGTGAAATCTGTCTTGCAGAAGTTAGTTCACACTGTTATGTAACACTAAGAGCAGGACAGGTTTAAAGTCGGAAATGATTAATGGCAATTAGTCGAAGGAGTTATTAAAAAGGACAAGCTAATTAAATGCTAGTACCCTTTTAAAGTATGTGAATCGTAAAGCCATCATTGAAAACATACGCTGCACACACAGCTATGAAGTGGTTTGTATTCATCTTACCGCCTGTTCTTTATATTCATACATGAAGCGTCGCTTTTATTCAATCTGTGTGACAGCTTAGTGAAGAATTCAATATCGTGTAATATTTTTCTAAACTGCTGTGTGATTATTCCCCCCGCCGGTATGAAGCAATTCTATCCTTCTCCATATCGGCAGCGCTGCTGCTTGTTTGCTGCACAGATGTGAAGAGTTCAGCCCAAACATTCAGGCATTTTCAGAAATCAACTGACAGAAACCATCACACACACACACACACACACACACACGCAGAAAGACAGGCTCTAATAGGAGATAATGGATTCTGGGTCAACACCTGGTAATCCTTACATCAGTGAAGGGGAGGGCTTTGACATTTTCCAGAAAGTGCCATACAACATGCCTATAATAAGAAGGTCAACTAAATTTCACAGGGGTGCAGGCTGGAACAAAGAAAGCACACAAGCTCAAGCCTTCACATTCAAAATTGAAACATTTGCTTGCATCTGAAGGAGCTGAAAGGAAGGAATGAGTGAGCAAAAATCAAACTGCACATTTTCATACATGGCGGCTCCAACCTCTGCTGGAAATTCTGAATCTTTTCTTTTTTTCTCCTTTTTTCTCGTATTTTTTTTTAACCACTGCTTTGGTGATCCGAACCTCTGAGGGTAAGACGTTCTGCCTCGGCTGCGTTTATGGGCCGCCTTGGGTTGCCCGTGTGTTCGCATGTCGGCGACCGCAGCCATTAAAAACGAAATAGCATACGCAAGTGGACGTTTGGGAAGATCCGGGCTATTTATAGACGTGTGGAGGATATGGTTAGGCTGACCCAGAAGAACTTCTCCTTCTGGGACGTCTGTTCTCCGTCCAGAGACAGCAAAATTCGGTTTGATTCTGATGCAGGCGAATTAAAAAGTCCCACAGAGTAATACAGACGCCAAATTAGAACAAGCGAGCTTCAAAAGGAGACGGAGAGCGAGTCATGTCGGCCTCTCTCGGTGTGTGAGTGAGTCTGCGTGTGTGTGTGTGTGTGTGTGTGTGTGGAGTTATTTTCAATCCCGATCAGATTGGCTGTGATACAGGAAGAGGGAGTTGGGGGTGAGAGGCCAGAGAAGAAAGAGGAGTCCTGTGTTCTCACCACCGGTCTGGAAACACAATGACGCCCCCTGCTGTATGACTGACCTACCCCCTGCTACCCCCTCCAGTTACCCCCCCCCCCCCCCCCCCCCCCCCCCCCCAGCCTGCCCTGCTCTGGATGCCGCGCCTCGTGTGTGTGTGTGTGTCTGTGTGTGTGTGTGTGTGTGTGTGTGTGTGTGTGAGACAGACCTTGCGACTGCAGCCACTCTTCAAGCAAGACGACTGATCATAATAATGACCTCCCCGACCCTTCGACCTCCCCTCTCTCCTCCAGCACAGACTCTCACACACACACATGAAAAGGGTCTGCGCAGCATTCCTCGCAGTTCGGTTTTAAAAAACAACCTCAGAACCACATCTGGTTTTGCTTTAGCTCTGATCTCTCCCTACTTTCAATTGGGTCTTAAAAAAATACGGTTTGGTAGTAATAAACCGGGGGGTTGCACGCCGCCTATTTGTACCCTGTACGATGAAATTACAAGGGCTGTAATTGGTTACTTCCATAATTGCATTGAAAGTAATTTATGTCGTTGCCTTTGGCGGACGCCAAATGAGATAAACTGAACTGATGATCGCGGTGGAGTAAGCAAACATTTATTGTATCTCCTCTGCGGATCCTGTCACTCCGGCTCCACGAACGCCAGAGAAGCGTTGATGGGATTGGTTTGGGCGGTGGCGTGTGTGTATATTTGTCTGTGTGTGTGTTCGTGTGTGTGTGTGTGTGTGACAGAGAGCGGTACTATTATTAGAGAGCCACTGGAGGGCAGTGAAGGTACTGCGTGTGGCAGGGAGGATCATCACTGCATGTGAGACGGGTAAACAGTCAGCGGGGTGTGAAAGAGAGGTCATGCATCGTTGGCCTAGAAATACAAACACGGGGGCTCTTGCCTTGTTTGCCCCCCCCCCCCCCCCCCCCCCCCAACCCCCCCCCCCAACCCCTCCTCTGTGTCTCTCCTTGGGCTCTCTTCCTCTGCGCTCTCCTGTGTCCCTCTGTCATAACGGCTGTGATCGGCGCACGTGAAGCCGGGCTCCGAGCTGCCTGTGATGCAGCATGAGGGGTCGGGGTAAAGCGGGGAATGGAGGGGTAAGAATATCTCCAGGTGTGGGGAGTTTGCATGTTCTCATGATGCATTGCAGGTGTTTTTATCCAGGTACACTGGTCTTGCTCTCAAATATGTTTAAAGCTGCACAATATATTGAAAATGTATTGTTATCATGATACAAAACACATGAGTGAAAAGATTCATGCTATTGCAGCTTCAAAGTGAAAGAATGTAAAAATGAGTGAAAATTGTGCAATTAAAACATTTATTATCCTTATCAATTGAGTCCCACGCATTTCATGCCAACCCCCCCCCCCCAAAAAAAAAAAGAAGAAATCTCTATAACCAATCTCTTTGGGTGTCTATATTCATTGCAGTCGAACATCACGTCACATTTCTTCTCATATGCTCAGTCCCCTTCATATGGCAACATCTTTAAGTCAAAACAAAAATCTTTCATTGCATTTTGGGTGTCCGTTTACATGGAGACGGTGCTCAGGGCCACTGAAAACGCACCTTTTTGAAAACTCTGCATTTCCATGAAAACAAGAGAAAACCACGGCCTACATGGACAATTAAAATGTTAACGCAATCGTCTGTCCATACAAATGTCCATTCATTGCACATCGTTACAAAAACAAACAGCAGCACCCACCAGTGGCCCAAGACGCTCACTGCATTGTTTTTCACATTTCTGCCATGTAGACGGACACCGTTTCAAGAACATCTCCACGTTATAAATGTGTGTTTTCTCTGTGAAGGTGAAATGTTTACAAGACCAATGAAACATTTCTGCTGTTTATTTACACGGAAAACACAAAAAAATGGCACAGTTTTATTTAAAAAAAAATGGTTCCCTGGAGTGCAGCGTACTGAAAATGTTTCCATCTTTGCACCGCTTTAGTTTCTGTGCATGTGCGAGTAGAATGACAAACAGTCACCACCATTCAGCATTCCCGTTACAGAAAACTCTCCTTAACCAGTAGTCTTTCTTGTATTGTGAATTTCTATCAAACCTTTTCCATTGGCACAGCTTAAAAATACACACAGAGAAATTACAGTGTTTCCAGCAGATTGTTGTGTCTTAAATGGGGTCATTGTCAACAGGGATCGACTCCAGCTGCGCAGAAGCAATGGAAGATTCACATCAATCTCTAAATGAGTTTAATTGTTACAAAAGACACAGAGAGACAGAGAGAAAGAGAGAATAATCTTGTGTAATATCTTTGTAAACCCCTCAAACAGACTAATATATCTATCTATCTATCTATCTATCTATCTATCTATCTTTTCGACAATGCAGTAAATGGGACATAACCAGCCTCATAATGTAAGCAATGGAAAATGTGTAGTTTAAGTAATAAATACACCAACTCACCCATTTAAATGCTCAGGGTCAAACTTTCCTCATTTTGCTTTCAGGTGGTCACGGCCCAAAAAAGGAAAAGACCCAGATCAGGGTGAGGGAGGAATGGCGCTGTGGAGACTTCACGTTTCGGCCGTGCGTGGATAATAAAGCTCGGTGTTGCAGTGTCTCAGGGGACCGGCTCTTTTTGTATGTAAATCAAGTCAGACAACTGAAGAAGGAAATAATCCGGCTGTAATAATAACAACGGCACAACGGAGGCGTGGAAGTTAAACAGACATATCGTACACATTGCGCCGGCTCTCCAACATGGCCTCTTCCATCCAGGTTTCTTCCTGATGGCTGGCATCTGCACAAAGCAGTTTTGGGTAATTCTATTACAAGCTGTTTTTATAATGGAAAAATATCACAAAAAGACCGTTTATAATCGCAGAGGGGTTTTTTTTTTTTTTTTTTTTTACCTGAAACTCTCAGTTTGAGGGCTACAAAAGAAAATCTTTTGAAATCGAGGAGAGCTTTTTAGTGCCAGATAATATTCCGCACAGCTGCTTTCAGAGAGGACAAAGGTGCCTCTATTATATAAAACATTCAAGGCTGGTGAGGTGAAATTGCATTTAAGTCAGAGTGCGCTGTGGCACGAGGACTGTGGGCTGCAGGGAACACCACATTCACTTAAAAAAAAAAAAAAGAATTAATGTGCGCCTTTTGAAAGCTTTACAGCCGAAGCTTAAGCCTTCAAAAGGGGAGCTGGCCTTTTTTTCAGCGCGAATCGCCGTGCGTCGTCACGTGCCGACGCTCTCCAAAAGGTCACCCGTGGAACGACCCCGGCTTTCACACCAGATCTGGCTCGGAGGGTGGCAGACAGCTGATCAAGTTGACATCGGTTTTTTTCTCTTCTCTAGCTGTCATTCACCTGCTTATTCACATTACATCAGCCGGCGGTCCCGGTGGGACTGCATCATAAAGTTGACAGGTAGCTGCGATGTCCTCCGCCAGTTTTGGCTAACCTTGCACACCCCCCTCCTCAAACAATGTTTGGATTGATTGCTTCTCAGATATCCTGCGAAAACCCAAATGTCCTCCAAAAATGTCTTGTTTGGTTTCGATGTTCGACACTGCAAAGGGGCCCCCTGGGCTTTTTCTTACAAAGGGCCCACCCAGCAAGAGTGAAAGAGACTGAAAATGACATTTCGCAGCTCTTTGTGCTCATTTTGCTTCAGATTTCCAACTGATGTGTCTGTACTTGGTAGGGTTGTCTGTTTCCAGTTGTTCTGTTTCTATTTGTTTGTAGTGTGTATCTTCATTTTCAGTAATTCTTTGGCTTTATCCACTCGTTTTGTTGTGTTCAATCATTTTGCAGCCTTCAAACCCAAGAAAAGAAATGTTGCCATTCTTACTTTTCATAAACAGCATTTGTTTTGGAGGCCGTTCTGATCTGTGAAGAAGGCCAAGAGTAATTATGACGGGAAGAAAGGGAACTTTTCAGCCAGAACATTATGACAACTGACAGTTGAAGTAAACAACACTGTGCCGGTTTGGGTCTGATTCCATGAGATACCAAATAAACCAGTGACACTGTGTACACTTAGTGGGCAGTAATACGGTGATCAACATGTACATAACATGCAGGAGTTACATGTATTGCATCTTCAAGATTGGATGAAGAGATGAGTGAAGTGACAAACTCTTTGGTTCAGTAATGCGCTTTTTCACTAAAACCGTCTGTACTTCACTCAGTCACTCTAAAAAGGAGCACAGGACGCAGTTCCTGATCCGTTGCTTGTGTCCAGCTCAGTTCGGGGCAGCCCAGTTTTCTCCTGCCTCGCAGTTTACGGGATAGTTCTGCTGTCTTGTTCTATGGTCCTGTTTTCCCCGTTCTTTCCTCCCGCAGACATTCATCATGCAAAACCAAAGGCCATCAGATTCCAGGCACTGGTTGACCAACACCTGGACCCTGTCTGATGTTTCTGATCGCTCTCCAAGTCTCAGCCCCACTGAATACGGCCGGTTTGATGCTGCTGTTGAAGATCTTGAGACTTCATGTACAGAAGTATTACTAAACTTCATATAAAGAATCTAAAGTCATGTTTTACTGAGGTCTTCCATCGAAGTTTCCGACCAACTTCTGGGTGCTCAGGTGGTCAGTGGGGAAGACTACCCAACCTCATTCTCATGCTTCACTCAACCTTCGTCGCTTCCCATTCATATTCCTGCTGCTCAGCTCATTATGGCTGATGTGTATTATATGTTGCATTCATTTCATGCAATGGACTTGATGCTAACGAAGTAGCTAGCTTCACTGTAGCACTTTGCTGCAGTCAGCTGTCTAGCTTTGGGTGTCAGTGTTGTTTCTCCTGTATTCACATGAAAACAGACCAACACATATTTGGAATAATTAGATTGTTTTCTCATTTTTTAACCTGCAATCTCATCCTGCTAGCCATATTTGTTCCAGGGGACATCTATTTGAACCCCCACTTGTATGCAAACGACGGATTAACTGGAGCTGATGGAAGAAGTGTATGAAGTCGTTTGGCTGATAAACCAGGTGCGAGTGGTTCGGTGGGACAGAGGTGGGCTTCACTGGAAGGGGTGAAAGTATCTCTCTCCTCTCTAAGACCACACGCACATATGCATAAATTGTTTTGAAATTTAAGTAAAGCAGAGCTGTCACCTCTCACACATCAAGAGTGAAAATCATGTAAGCCATTTCCCGTTTGTCTCATTGCCTCATTTCTACAGTCAGTGTTTTATATTTGTTGATGAATTCTGGTTGGGTTGTTGTAAATTTCTGTTATACTACATTCACATCATTATAACACGAGCCACCATCTTTCCCTGGACCACACATCGTCTGTTTAGTGATTAACCTGAGGGGTCAAATGTCTTTCAGAAAGCCAGCGGAGCTCACCCAAGATGACCCAGTTCTCTCTGTGGACCTTTAAGATATGCATGGATCCATCTGGTGAGTGGGAAGTCGGAGGGAAAAAAAAAATTATGAGATCTCTCAATCTCGTTACATAAGCCACATGCAGTAATGTGTTTCGGTCACCACATTGAATTTGGCAGCAGAGCAATCAAGTCCCAGCTTTCTAATGTGGATCATAACATTGTGATGCCCTTGAAGTCCAGAGAAATGGCAAACGCGCCGCCATTGGAGGGATTATGACTCTTCATATTAATAAGATTGCATTTATGGGAAGTAATAAAAGTTCTTGAGGCGGAGGCTGAACTGAAACAGTTGGAAAACACAAGCTGATGGCCGTGATGGCTGTAGGTTGTGTTTAGGTTTGCTGCATGCATCACACCACTGAGACTTGAAAGATTGTACCAGGAGGATTTCGGTGGGCCAATTTGCTGGAGAGCAATCCTCCGCCTTCTCAGCGGCTGATCCCCTTCGATACGAGCGCTAAGCTAATTTTCAGCTCTTCAAAATATTTCTCCAGTCCAGGGTTTTTTTTTTTTTTTTTTATTCCATCACAACACCGTCCCAAGGTTATTCCAGAGGACCCTCATTCGCTTTACAACAGATTTAATGGCTATGCTGACCTAAAATCCATATTTAGTTGCAGAGCAGTGCAAGACAAATGAAATGCACTCATGTGCACAGGGTTGTTAGTGTTGCTGCAGCTTCTCTGGATGCAATTCATTTTATTCTATTTTATTTTTTCGAAGCAAATAACACGCATATATTTAGTCTGATATATCGGAGACATTTTACTGTGTGCTCCTGTGAGATATCGAACCTGTAAGCATGTTTTTTGTGAAATCCAAATACTTTTGAAAGGAAACTCGTTCAAAGCTTGATTTGACCTGCTGGGAACTTGAAGAGATTCTACCTCTCCACAGCGACTTAAAGCTAAACATTTCAGCCGACACGCTGCAATTATCAAATCAAGCTAAACCGGAAAAAGCGACACTCTGGACAGATGTGTCACGTCGAGGACAGACTCAGCCTACGTGTCTCCGAGATGCCAATTAATGTCTTAACCCAGGGAGATCTCCACCCTTACGCTATTCTTCTGGAATCAGAGTTGGCTAACTGATGATTCCTGATTCACAAACATTCAGTGGAAAGGTAGCATTTATGTGTATTTCATTCCTAACGAGAGATCAGTTAATCTAAATGTGTGTTTGTCATGGACTCACTGTTAAAATGAGAATAGTCGTGCTTGAGTCAGATATCGAGCCACGTTGAGAAAAGCCACCAGTAAAGGAAATAATGGCCGAGAACCTGATCTCATGCCTCAATGATCAGTTTTACCAAAATGCTCTCCATCTGTTGTGAAGCTCCCGTTGCTACATTTTCTTAATAATAGCTTGTTCAGTACAAGCAATGACATTTAAAACCTAATCCACTCATTCACAGAAAAACAATAAAGGGAGAGTTTGAATTATTTGAAGCACGGTTGAATGAGTTCCTCAATAAGATGCAAAGTACCTGCATTATGTGGAGGTTAGTGTCGTTAAAGCAATATTGTAATATTGCAGAGGGAGCACGTCGGGATTAGCTAAGTAGTGGTTGGAACTGTTTATTCATTCTTTCTTTGTGGCCTCGGAGAGACAAAACTTCCTATAAGTTGAGAAAATGACCTGAGAGGAGCGAGTTGGTGGATAGTATGGAAATCAGGTAAATGTCAGTTCCATTATTTTATGATTGCTTTCTCCTTGGCCAGCTCAGACATTTGTTCCGGTCCGCAGTCATGGCAGCCATTCCAGCAGCCTTATTTCTGCTCGGAGGAGTGAAGATCAGGGAGCGATTAGGGAGCCCTGCAGCGGGGCGGCCGAGGATACACAGGAGCGCCGCTTTATGAAGCCCTTCCACCAGACAGATGCACTCCTTTTACTGCAGAAGTGGTAGAAAACTGCATATGCACTTGGCTGTGGGCATTTTTTTTTCCATTGCTATATAAAAAGTATGAACAGATGGAACACCTGGTGTTTCTGCAGCCTCTCCAAGTCAGTTCTTATTTATTTTTGTAGATACTTGTAAATATTGAGCCTGCAGTTTGCTCTGTAGTGGACCGAGCGAGCGTGTGGTATGTGTTGTGGATTTTCGCGTATTACCGGAAGATCAGCCCTTGTCGTCAGCGAGCGCCCAGGTGGAACACGTGTAGCTCCTCCAGTACTGCTAATTCCAGAAGCAGAGGCCCTCGGCTTCACCGGCGCGTCCAGCTGACGTGATTGGACAGTGTAAACAGATTGTTACAGCGGCGAGTGTCGATCCCGTTCGATCCTAGATTTAGAAGCAGCGATTTTCCCCAGTGTGGGGAAAACTTCAAGAGCTACGAGATTCCAAGACGGGGAAAAAGCAAAAGACGGACATCACAGAGTAGCTGTTTCACCCATTGTATTTGCGTGTGTGTGTGTGTGTGTGTTTGCTGAAGTAGGGGGAACTATTTGACCACTAAGCAGCATTGCAGCAGTGCCGACTGGGTTTATTGCTTTTTGTTTGACGTTTTGCAGCAGCTTTTTCCCCTTCGACATCAAAACTATTAGTAAAGAGCTTCCTGACTTGTCAAAACAGAAACATATGCTGCACTTGTTGACATGTTTGTTTGGGATATTGGTCGTGTCTGCCTAAGGACTCCTGTAGTTTGTCAGAAGGCTGCACGGCTGTGTTTTCTGTGATTGATATACAGTGGCTTGATTGAGGTGTGACACTTTTACCTGGCAGTGAGTGACCTTGAATTTGGTTGCCCTACCTGTGCAAATGCAACGTTAATAAAAGAACTTATACAAGAGGCCAGAAAATTGTGTCTTTCTGCAGATTTTTTGGTAAACATATGCTTCTTAATATGTGTCGTATTGCTCAATTGGACATTTAAGTGGCAAAAAACTTGACTTCCTCTCAAGAAACATGACGCGAAAAATAGATGCCAGTCGACAAAATACTCATAAAAACATTAGCTAGCAGATAATCTTTAGACAGCAATGAGCAGTGATGACACAGATATTCCCACTGCAGTGTTAAACATGCAGAACACTGATTTACGAGCTTCGTTAGGGAAGAAAATATGTAAAGTACCTCCCAAGGACATACATGATTTGCACCTATGAAAGCAATCAATGGCAGTGAACTACAGAAGCTACTGCAAAACACTGCAACCCTGAATTTGAAGTCAATACATGACTGCTTGATTCAAGAGCGAACAGTAAACTTTCTTTACCTTTGTCTTTCAAGCCTGCAGCCAAGTGGAACACTCAGAAGATAATACTTCATTATAAGGTTACACACTTTTATCCTTGGATGTACTCTTCAGCGTGCGCTTGTGTTGTGGGTTTGAACACGTGTTTACACTGGCAGCGAGAGATCTGCATTGGCTGTTGTGTAATTTCCCCTCTTTAGTTTCCATCTTTGAACCGTCGCGCTTCATCCCCAGCGCTCCCTGGAGAGCAGGGCGATGAAAAGGGAGAAAACAAACCGGGTTTGTGCGAAACGTTATTGTTACGAGAGCATCTGCTGCCTCGCGTAAATATGAGAAACAGCCCAGACTTGGACTTTAAGCCGGCATATCCACGAGAAAGCGAGTCGTGACCACACAGAAAGCCCACTGGTGGGGCCGGATTGTGCTTGTTACCAATGCTCTTTGATCGGACTCACACAGGATGTGACCCCAGCTCCATCTCTTTAACAGTTTTATCTCAGATTGCTTTAGACTGAGCCTTTCTTGGCCTGTATCACAAATCTGCTATACAATCAATCTCTTCTTCTTAAGTGTGTGTGTGTGTGTGTGTGTGTGGTAGGGGTGTTTATAGGGTGGGGGCTGTCAGTGAGATGAGTACAAAGACCCAGTGGAATAAAGCTGTGAATTTGTACGTGGCTGAGTGGGTGTGTTTGGCTACGTTCATACTGCAGACCTCCAGCTCTGAATCGCTGCTTATATCTGATGTTCTTGGATCAGTGTTCCTTTCTATTCTGGGACACATCTGATAGCAATACGAACCGACAGCGACGTCAGAAAGATGACAGACCAGAGATGCTGTATGTGCGTCCGTATGTATACGTACCCCACTTGTTTTGAGAGGATTTTAAAGCCGTTCAACCTTTCAGGAGGCTAAGGAACCGCTCCAAACCCCCACCTCGACCTGGTGATCCTAATAAAGGCGGGCAGCTGGCTTTGCTGAGTCTATAAGTATAGCAATTTTCCCAGGTGGTTAGCAAAAAGGCTCCTTAACATTAGGTCAAACCCAATAAACTCTTGTTTAAAGATACGACAAGCTGAACCAGAAACTGAAAAGTCCCAGAAAGTATTCTCAGGATTTTCACCGGGTTTCTAAATCTTATTATCTGCATTTAATAAGCACTGGCAGTTAAATGTCTCCACTGATCAGGTTGCTGTTGACCTCAATGTCTACTGAGGCTGATATAACATATACAATCTTTTATTAGATGTTTCATTTTTTTTTTTTAACAATGACTTAATTTTGATGTTAAAATGATCTTCTTCAATCTCACCATTCTGACTTTGTTGAGTTTGTGTGGAAGTTTGCTGAAAATGTGATTCCTATTGCATAATGCCTGTTGTGAGACATTTTATTACATCTCATAGGTGTTTGTGCTTCTGCTCTGAACTGGTTGAGGTCCTACTTGTCAGAATCATAAACATTTCCTCCTCTGCTTCCCTGTCATGTGGAGTTCCACAGGGCTCAGTCTTCGGGCCCCTGCTTTTCTCAATTTATTTACTTCCTTCAGAAAGTACAGATGTATCGACCTCTGAATCAGGAAGATGCGTCCTCAGTTCCATCAACATTTGATTTTTTAAATGACAGTTCTTTGCAGTGGCGTATTTACCTAGCACTGGGCCTTCATGCAGAATTCTTATATGTGCCCCCAATGCCAGAAATTTTACATTTTTCAGAAAAAAAAAAAAAAAAAAAAAAAAAACACTCTCAGATGAAGGTAAAAAAAAAACACCCCTAACAATCAAATATCTGTCAGTCATTAGAAATGCTCTTTTGTGAAAAAAAGAGAAGAAAAAAGAAGAGGATGAGCATTACAGCTCAGCTTCCTAACACAATGTGGTGACGGCGCACCAGAACAACAGATTAAAAGCTCTTGATCATTTAAATACACAGCAGCTCTGCCTGTCTCTGCTTACCTTACTGTTGCACCTTCCTGGCTTTTCTCTCTGCAAATTCGTCTATCAGGTCCGTCCTTGGTGTGCAGCTGGCGTGCTCTTCCTCATCTTCTTGCACCCCCGCGGCCCCCTCGGCCGCGTTGAAACTGTTAGCGTCTTTCTTTATAAAGAAACCAATTATTTTGGGGAGCATTGCTCTTTTTTCTTGTTTGCCTTCACTTATTTTTCGCTTCTGAAAGCCACTTTTCTGTCTCTGCTTCTCCATAGTTTTGTTTACCGTGTGACCTGTGACCTGTCTTTCTTCCTGTATCCTTGCCCACTCAGGGCACACCGGGAGGCACCTGCTCCCACCGCCACTCCCATAAAATTAGCACAGGATAATTGATAACAGAAAATTTAAAGCATTATGTTGTGACATAAAATCAACCTTGGTTAACCATACATTAAGGGCCCGTTCGCACTTTTTTTTCCCTCCCTCTTTTTCTTTTTTCTCTTTTTTTCGCGACCTGGGAGTGCCCCTCGACGTCATGCTCCCCCATGCAACTGCGTGACGCGTCTGGTTCTTTGAAATAAAAATTTGGAGCAATCAAACCATCAAAAAGGCCTTTTCTTGGTCCACTTTTAAAACACATCTTAAAACACACCTTTACTCTCTGGCCTTCAACCCAGCTTCAGGCATTGACGTTTTTTTTTATTTTGAAAATGTGTTCACTGTTTTTTGTGGATTTTTTTATTCCTCTTCTAGTCTTATTTTATCGTTGTGTTTTTTACTGTTATGTCTCATGTTTTATATCGTTCTCATGTGCAGCACTTTGTTTCAATCATGGTTATGTGAAAGTACTTTATCAATAAATATGATTTGGTGTGGTATTACATCTGAAATGGTCAGCGTTATTGACGCGCCTCTCATGTCTAAAGTAGCAATACGGGTGTGTGGTGATCACGTTATATACAGTGAAATGAGTTATGAGTTAAAACTGATCCATTAAAACATGCGACAGTGATAAAAAAGTGGTAATTCATGCTAATATTGAATTGATTCACATTGTGAATGTTTGTTTAAAGTTCAGCATAGCCAGAGCTAATTCTGTTCTCTCTATGTTTTAATTTGTAACTTTCGCGTGATAATCTTTACAGACTTTGGTGTTAGGAAAACCTTTACCCCATTTTTTCAATAAATACAGTGCAGGACATTTTTCTTTCAAGTTTTTTTTTTTAATCATAAAAAATAAAAAATGTAACTCTCTCATAATTGCTCCATTCGACAGGAAGGAAAAGTAACACAGGAAAAACCCAAATGACCAACAAATGGCACAAAGGAATCATTAACAGCTACCAATTTACAAAATGAAAGACGCTATTTCACAAATCTTCCAACCAAAAGCAGAAACTCACTCATGGCAACAGAAACGTTCTGAATCAGTCAAAGAATTTTCACTTTTTAATGAGTACACCTGTGGTCAAACCGAACATTCTTAAAGAGAGAGAAAAAAAGCCTTTCATTTTTGAGAAATAGCAGCAATTTGTGGTGGATTTAAAATCATGAAAAAAATCTAACTGCTGCAACAAGTATCTTGGATTTAGCCTTCGACTTGAAGGGAATGGGAGCCACTGAAGGACAACTTAAAAACACGTCTTTCTGTTGGATGCCTTCAACACACACACACACACACACACACACACACACACAAAGCAAAAATGTTTTACTTTCAAAAATTACACTTGCAGTTTTTTTTTTTTTTGGTGAGACATGTTTCCTGTTGAGGCTATTTCTGGGTTGACTTGATCCAGGGAAAAAAATATTTACTTTAATTGGTTTATTATAGAGAATCAAATTGAATTCAAACACTCAGGCCAACAATCTAAAGCGGTCCTCTCTCCACCGGAACAGACTTGGAGAAACTCGCACTCAGACTTCTTCATGGCAGACATTTAAATACAGATATCAGTGAAAAACCTTCCTCCCTCACATGGCGGCTCATCTTCTGTCCCACAGCCAAGAGCAGCTCGGATGAACTGTTCTAAAGAACAAGTCAGTAATCATCAGCAGTCCCAGGTATGGACCCTCAGCTCAACCTCAGCAAAATAAGAGAATTTCTTTCTCTCACAGCTGCCAACCTGACGTCCTGGCTTGAAGGCTGTAGAAATTAGATTTATACATATTACAAAATATCACATTTAAATAATAAGAAATCTAGAGGAGACCTGGAAAACGATCAAAAAAGGCTCCTCTGTTTGTGTGTCCATCGGGGTCAGTGAGACTGGCTTCACAGTAAAAATTCAGCAAAAGAGAGAATGAAGAATATATTGGAGGAGACGGTGTGGAGGAGTTCATTCAGGTGTAGCTCAACAGTCCAGAGGCTGATCGTCCAGTCGGCTCAGCCCGTCAGTGCAGCATCTCAACAGAGGTGCAAAACGCTGAGCTTTTTCCCTCAATGGGAATCATGCAGTTCCACTGAAAGATGGACCCAGACTATGGAGCACTGAGGACTAGTGAAGCAGGAAGCAATGCTTGACTGCCTTTTCGTATGAACTGGGGGTTTGGGTAAGCAGACAAAAGGTTGGGAACCAGTTTTGTTATTTCAACTTCAATTAATCTGCACAGAAATTCTGACAAAGTAGCACTGCATGAGTGAGGAGGAGCCAAACCACCAAACCACTGGTTAAAAAAAAAAAAAAATCTGAGAAAACATTGGTTAAAAAAAATAAATTCTGAAAGCGATACCTCAACATTTTGGCAAATTGGCCCATTTAGCGCAATTCCTTAGTCATTTCGAACAGCATACCTACTTTTTTGTGAGGGCCAGCTGTTGTTTATTCAGAGGTGAGTCGGGGAAGGTTTTTGGGACGGACACAATGGAAGTGAATGGTATTTTTGTTCCCCCTCTTCAAACTGATCAAATACAAAATCCAACAACCCCAAAACACTCTGGTGGACACATTATAATCCGCACATTCACTACGCTGTGAAATATTAATGCAAAATTATTTTGTATTTGATGAGTTTGACGAGGGGGAACAAAAATACCGTTCACTTCCATTGTGTCCGTCCCGAAAACCTTCCCCGACTCACCTAAACAACAGCTCGCCCTCACAAAAACAGTAAGTATGCTGTTCGAAATGACTAAGGAATTGTGCTAAATGGGCCAATTTGCCAAAATGTTGAAGTATCCCTTGAAGATCTGTGGACTCAACACGATGATGAGACCTGATCTGAGATACTGCTGTGAAAGCTAGCTATCTGCAAACTAGCCTAAAGCCATGCCGTCAGGGTGATTATATACAGTACAGACTGCAACAGTTATAGGAAAAGTTTGGACATTTTGCTATATTTTGCACCAGGATCCAGTAAAATTGACTTTATGTTACGATTACAGTCATTTCCCAAAGTTTTTGTTTGGATTTTCTATAATATCTATTTTTTTTCATCACGTTTGCTCTGTGCTACAGCAATGAGGAGCTTTGGCATCATTTCAACAGTCCGGCCTGCTTTATGTAGCTCCTGAACTAAAACGTGTTGAACACCACTGGGTTAAATCTTAGAAACAATCCAATCAGAGAGCTTTTTACAAACTGTTTCAGTACTTGGCACTTGCGTTACGGCAGTGTTGTAAGGATTTTCTGTGCGGGGAAGAACTTTGTGAGACAAAGCGTACTCAGTGCTAGCTGGGACAAACTCAAGCCCACTTATCTGGAACCTGAATAAAGTGGGTAAAGGTGGTCTGGTCGTTGCACTTCACTCTGGGGCAGCCTGTGTCCTGATTCACCTCTCTTGTGTTGCCAGTCTAGATGTAGCTGGTTTACATATTTAGTTCAGTTTGGTTATAATTTGATTCAATTTGACAGGAACTACAGATCAACTCCAGCCAGTTCAGTTTATTTTCACTTGACTGATGAGAACAGGACCTGTCAAATAGAGAAATAACTGAAATCTAAAAAGCACTGAATGTCAGATGCAATATACAAGCTGGGCAGCTTTGAACACAAAATGTACCATCTCCAACTGCCAATGAGATTTTTTTTTTTTTTTAATGTACCTGTGGCTTCCAAAAAATTCTCTTTACTCTCACTGTGAAAATTGGTAAAAACCCAAAAAGCCTTGGTTGGAGTGCAGCTGGAGGGCAGCCTCACTGCATTCACACCCACTAGAAACCATCAGATCAGTGTCAAATGTCAGAGAAAAAAATATTCCAATTGAGGACAGTGTTTTCCGACAGTGTGAACGCAGTCTTTACTTGCAAGCCAGCATGGGCTGCCGACCATGTACAGCGGTGAAAAGTAACGAATTACACTTTTGTTTGGAGTAATTTGTCATTTTTTTGGGTAGTTTTTTTTTTTTTTTTAAATGTACATTTCACTCATCCACGTATTTAATTCACTACAGTGGAAGTCTTCTAGTTACTGTGCAAAACACTGAAATGGAGGGGATGAAAACTAAGAAACCAGAAATTACATAGGTGAGCACGTCTCTCTGAGCTCTGCTGGTTTGTTGTTCGCTGTGAAGCGAGTGCAGATCAGCTCTGGAAGCTCCGGAAATCAACTCCTGCTCGACTAGAACAGGAGCTTCACAGTTAAATGATGGAGAATTTGCTGAGCATTTTATTTCACTTCTCATATTAGCAGTCAATGTGCTCGTTCTTCAATTAGGACAATTGATCTCTTCAGAAACAGTTTGTCCAGAAGGAATTTCTCAACACTGAGAGTTGTGGATACTTGGATTGATTTCAGTGTTACGTTCTGTGTTTTATTTTATTTCCAGTGGAATTGACTTGCCGTTTTGTGTCTGAGGTGAAGAAGAGGTGATGGACCCCAGAACTGAGCAGTTGTACCAGTTTGTGATGGACTGAAAAAAGTTTGCACCGTCCTCCATCAAGTTGTAACTTTAACTCAAAGTAAAATTTTTCAATAAACTCTTTTATAGACTTTCAGTTTGTAGATTTTTAGATGAGTACTTTTACTTCAGTGGAATTTCAACAGAATCAGGATACTTTTACTCAATTTCAATCTCTCAGTCCTTCTTCCACACATTTCAATAACAGAAATTGACTGGCCTTGCCTTTCCGCTCCATGAAGTCCAAATGGCGAAATGTGGGACGGAGCTCATAACCCTCATCCAACCGGCCGTGCTTTGGCACAGTTATTGAGGAAATGCGAGGAGAGAGATCCTCCCTTTCGTTTTGAAGTCTCAAAATTATGATTGAGAGAGAGAGAGAGACAGAGACAGAAAACACCCGCTTCCAGGCCCGGCTTGATGAAGCAAGATTGCAGCCTTATCGATTTTGGGGCTGGTGATGCTGGCGGTGTTATTTGAAGGCGGATGTAATCCTGAGCGCAGACGGCTGTGGGAACGTCTGAGCTGCGTTGGCCGAGACGCCGGATTCCTCCCGACTCCCGTCGCCGCGTCGTTCTGCGGTCCTGGGGCCTCCCGTCGCCGTGAACCGCGACGCCGGCAGTCGGTGCGACAGCTGGTCCCCACGCCTGTTTCCCCCACCCTCCGTATCAGAACACCCAGCTCCTGTAGCCGCCCACCCCCCCCCCCCCCCCCCCCAACGCCAAGTCCTGCCAGCCAATCCGAGCTTTCATCTCCTGACAGCTGACAGCCGATGCACATCTACAGATGCGGGTTTAAATCATTCATCGGGCGCTCTGCCGCCGGAGGTATCACCCGCTCCCGGATGTGTTTCCCCCCTCTGTGTTTGTCGGTTGGACCTCACCTCGTCCGTGAGCCGGACAGTGGGGTGAATTTCCGCCGCGGTGCCGCCGCCGCCTCCATCAGTAATTCAGATATGACACAGTGCTCATAAGCCTGATGAAGCCCTGGCTCACAGCTATAGGCTGAGAGGCTCAGGGAGATTGCCGACTGCAAAGTCACGGGGCTTTGGGTAGTTTCCACTTGATTAAGCCCGACTCAATGCGCTCGGCTCTCGCTTTAATTTAAAATCTGCAAGGGGGAAAAAACCGTAATGAGAAAGTCAAATTCATAGATATGATGTAATTGACTTTGCTGAACATCTAGGAATCCGAAGGAGTTTGATTAGTGGAACCTAATCATACTTTAATTAGTGGACTTAAACTGGATACAGCTTCCACTGAGGAGCCTATGGATCCACGGATCAAGGCGGCGGCAGCGGACAGTGATTGAGATGTCGTTTATGTTAACGTCTCCTCCCGCTGCCGCTCTCCATCTCTTCTTGCCTGATTTGATCTACTCTCCACGCTCTGATTTTTTTTTTTTTTTTTTATTCACCATCAGACACTCTTCCTTGATTGCAAGCTGCTCCGCTAATAGAGTACATTGTATCTTGAGCTGCTGCTGCTGCTGACAACCAAAGAAAGCTTTCAGCCTCACACTTATCTTGTCATGATTTTTCCGCTCCATCTTTACCTCATGTTTGTTATATATCAGCCCGCCTTTCAAGGTCTCCAGCAAGGATTTCTGCAGCCGTCTGCTGCTGTCTGGCTATTTCGATTTTGCCCGTTTCATCTCTTCTTTTCCATCTGCTGATGTTCTCCTGAGCTAAGATAAAATGAGCCATTTATCAACATTCATTTTTATCTTTTTCTCACCTTGACGATGTTTTCGCCACACTTTCCTGAGTGGCAACTCGACGTTGATTCAGTCATTATTCATTTGCACTAAAGGCAAAGTAATCGCTATTTCGAGTTTAGGAAATCAAGCAGACAACAAGCAGAAATAATCCAGATAATCTGAAGAGTCAACAGTAAAGATATGCGTGTATTGTGCTGAGAGGACTTGACTGGAATGGGCCCATACATTCAACACTCATTCGCTGGTTGGTGTAATGAAGCACTTCTGCAGCGTCATAAAATGTGAAAAATAGCTGTTGGCAACATGAAAGCGTCTCTTAAGGTTCTCGGGGATGAATGCAGGTTACACACTCACATAATTACTGCAGTGATTCCTACAAGGGGGACGCCAGAGATTCACAGAGGTCGCCAAGCCCTCTAGATTTTAATGGATGTAGCATTTTTTAACGTCTTAAAAATACATGAGTCTGCATTCAGTTCATTCATGCAACAAAACCACTGTGTTTTCAGTGTTTATATTGAAAGTGTGAAACTTTGATCAGAACTTTGATACCTGGCCTGAACACTGCTACCAGCTGTGAAGGGATGGGCTGGATGTGTCGAACAGCTGCAGCTCATCCAGAGTCCTCAGCAACACAAAGAGGGTGGGGCAAACCGCACCTGAGCCTCACTCTCAGATTTACTGGTAGATTTATGAAACATGCAGACCTCTGAGGTCCTCAGGAAGAGGTTCACTCAGTGTCCCCAGAGTCAGAAGAAACAAGGTGAAGCAGCTTTTATTTCCTCCGCTCCTCAGCAGCAGAACAAACTTCCCGCTGGCACACGGTCTTCTGTTAAATCGGGACTGAGCAGCCACAGCTGCCAGCGAGAGGCGGACCTGGTCGCTGCACTGAGCTCACTTAAACCAGCCAAAGTCAAGAATGCCAAGGCCCATCTAAAAATCTCCAAACTGATCAAAATATGAGACCAAAATTAAATTTCGCTCAAATATTTATTCCAGAGATGCAATAAATTAATGTGAGCAGAGTCTAATGGCATTAAAGTGCTTGCATATCTTTCAGCTAAATCATTCCGCTGTTGCAGTCCATCACAGCTGGGATGTTGATGTGAATATCTGAAGAATGTAATGCTGCAGAGGTCCTCAGAAATTCATCCACATTTCAGCAACACATGTAAGAAATGATGTGCGAAGGGAGCTCTCTTCAGCGCTGATGAGAAAACACTCATCATGGCCTGCAATTTCACTTTAATACAGGCACTTATTACAATCCACATTATTTACACTCGCTGTTGTCGGGTGTTTGGTGATATTTGCACGCAGTCACTGTGAAGCCGCCTGAAAATATTTGATTCGGATACAGAAAGATTTGCATGGCAGGTTTTTTTTTTTTTCATGTAAATCATCTAAATCAGGTGTCAAACAGCCAAATTTCAGACATTTCATCTTGAGAGACCCACTCATTCGTTGTTGTAGTTTAGACAGTACATGAGGAAAATGTCTATGTTTTTAATCTGAATTTTCGTTTACTAGATGAGTGCTTGACTAAATGAAGCTTGGTGAAGTTCAGTCCTCTTCAGAACAGGCTCAGCCTCAGAGAAAGTCTTCTCGGGCGGCTGTGGGCTGCTGGTAGACGCTAACCACACTCATCTGGTGAGTACTCACACAGTCGCACTTTAATAAGCAAAAGAAAGTTTGGAAACAGTTCAGCTCCCTGTTTGCTCTGAGTGTCAGAACGTCAGCCCAGGTCATATTTACAACTCTGAAACCCTCTGCAAGTGCAAAAAGACATGGCATGATTTCTCCTTGTGTGTGTGTGTATGTGTGTGTGTGCGTGTCCATCCGCCCGCAGTGAGCCACTGTTGTCAGTTCAATCTTTCTACATAGAGTTTGCTTTTGATAGTGGTCATCAATAATATAGTATTCACTTTCATTATTCATTTTATGTGGATGAGGGGAAGACAACTGGGCCCATGATGGCGATAAAAATAAACACACACACACACACACACACACACACACACACACACGCACACACACACGCGCACACACACACTTTTTGCCCCACAAAAAACAATTTCCACATTTATAAGGCCGGCTCACACAGTGTGCTCTGATATATTAAAATGAACACCAAAAGGAAAATAAACAGAAGCGTCTGTGTAATGCGGGTCCCTGTTGATGACTGGAGTCAATAATTCTTCTCTGCTGATCTGTGCTCAAAATTCAATTCCTGTGCGATTCCTGTTATTTTCATGAATTCTTCACAAACATCTGAATTTCCTGGTCAAATACCCAGTCCACATACGTAGAGAGGCTGCCATGCGCTGTGCCTGCTCTGAGATCACACATTCCCATGCAAACTGCAGTGAACCTTTGCTTTATGCACATATCTTTTGCTTTTTGAGGCTCTATTTACACACTGTTTTCAAGTGAAAATGCAAAACTGTAGTCACCGAAACAGCAATCCAACTTCTGTACATACGAATGTCCTTGTTAATGTTTACAGTGCATGGATCTCTGCAGATATCTAACTAAGTCCTTTTAAACGGATAGCGCTTTCAAAATGTTCATTGCCAAATAGGCGATGCTCAGTATATTTTATAAATGAGGATAAACCCAGACATCAAATATGAATCTGTCCGGTGTGAGAAACTCACACATCCACTCCACTAAAATGGTTAAATATGAGAGAAAAAAATGAGTTCAGACTAAAACAACACCTGCAGAGAGGTGTGAGAGACATTTTAGACCACAGTTGGCAGCAATGCAAAACGCTGAGAGTAAAACTCAGAACCTGTTCGCTCATACAAGGATTTGCAAAGTATTGCTTTAAAATATGTATGATTGTATGACGCTCCTCCCTTCAAGACCTTGAAACTGCCTCTATATTTGCACCAATACCTTATTTCAGCAGTGAATAGAGCAAAACCATGGATCGTGTTTGACAGTGGTGCTGCAGTAATTAAACTCTCTGAAGAGGTTTGATACAATTCAATATATTTTATATTCTTACTCATACATGCATGTTCTGGCTCAGTTAAAAAAAAAAAAAAGAAAGACCTCATTGCAAAGTGGAATTTAACCAGTCCATTCAGGTTTTCCATTCTACAGTGTGTTGAGTTTTTAAACGCAGGGTTGAATGGTGGCTCTGCAGCTGCCTACCACAAAACAGCAGAAAGGCCAGACAGACCGTGGAAGGTCGGCAGTGGAGGCATGAGTCACCGCTGGAAGGCCCACGGTCGCAGCGCTCCGTCTGAAACCAGCCTCCACCTGTTGGAAACGCAGCCACGACGGCGTCAGTGGTTTCTGGCAGTGGAGCGCACGCATGGCCGCGGGAAGTAGGGGTGCGGAGGGTGCTGCAGCACCCCATCGCTCGCGAATGTAGCAAAAACTTCCATAATTGAAAACTACATCGCTTACTTTTATTTTATAAATAATAATTAATTTAGCTATGTTTCCAAGGCAGCCTAAATTCAGTCACGCCGCATGGTGCCTCATACTTACCTTTATTAAAGGGACTTAAGGCAACTTTTCAAAATTTACCTCAGTGCTGCCGCGATAGGTGCTGCGGGTAACTGCAGCCACCAGCCAAGGCGGCACGGGAGCGCGCACAAACATTTTACAGAATGCCCGGCTTCACAGCGCTGCACCAGGGATGCTCATGCTGTTTATTACGTCGCGGATTACTGCAAGACCACAGTGCATATTATGTGATTTTTGTAAGCATCCATTTTCACTCCCAAATGCAGCTGAAGTTCCCTCCATGAATCAAACGCATATCCAATATTTATTCGGGTGCCTGCCCGGCTTCGGTCATGTTTTTATTTTTTTTTTATTTATTTTTTTTGACTCACAAGATAACGCTGATAATAGGGCTGCGTTAAACGATTACTTTTGTAATCGATTAATCTAGGAAATAGTTCTTCGATGCATTGATTAATCTAACGATTCATTTTTAAATCCTTCGCGGAGCTCCTCTCCGCCTCCGTGTTTATGCGGCGGGTCCCTGCGCGCTCCGCGGCGGTCTCCGCGGCGGTCTCCGCCCGGGAGCGGAGATCCGGAGCTCTCCCGTCAGCCTCCGTGGGGCAGCTCCACTCGGCCCGTGGAAGCCGCGGCCTGCTTCACGCGCCTCCGTGGAGCAAGCCGCGGCGCGGCAGCTCCGGATCTCCGCTCCCGGGCGGAGACGCGCTCTGTGCCGGCCGCGGAGCGCGCGGGGACCCGCCGCATAACCACGGAGGCGCGTGAAGCAGGCCGCGGCTGCTGGAGCTCTCCCGTCGCCGCCGTGGAGCAGCTCCGGGCCGTTTAACCAATCGGCCCAACTCAGCAGGGAGCGCTGCTGAGACTGGCCGCCTGTGAGTGCTTTGGGACGGGGGAGGGGCTCACGCAGCACCCGTTGCTTGCTGAGAAAAGCGGAGACGTCCTGTCACGTCTCCAGAGCACCAGAAAAAGCCGCTAAATGTGTCACTAGTTACTTTTGACAAAAAAAAAGTTTAAAAGAGGCTTTGGAAAGTCGCCAGATTTAGCGAGAAAGTCACCAAGTTGGCAACACTGCCCGCCCCTGATCCCAGCAGCGTTTGAGTCCGTGTCCACGGCGGCCATGTTCTTCCTGTTCGGCAACGCGCATACAGCGTCAATTTACATCACATCCCCACGATTGCGCGGGAAATTCGGACCCCGAACAGCAACAAATTATTTGGCACACAGCCTGTATAAGGCAACAGACAGATACGCGGATTGGTCTGTTATTTTAGGTTTTTAATGCTTCACGACCCATTAGCATTGAATAAAGTGGAAATGCATGTGTAGTTTTTCACAAATCTTGCCTTAAGTCCCTTTAAGTCAGATTGTGTGTTGAAGGAAAATGTACTTTATTTTGCGTGTTTTCACCCAGCTGGCCGAAACGTTGCACTGACGAAACACGCGATTTAAGTTTCACTTTAATTTTCTTCATATTTGCGCTCGTTATTTCAGTTTGTGCCTCATACCAGCCTTTTCCTCGTGATTTTTCTGATAATTCGACCAGTTCAATATGGCAAATAATGAGGAATGGACCGTGTTTCACCGCTAAAAGCGCGCGTGTGTGTTTTTTTTTATGTTCAGCTGGAGCGCGGTGCGACTCTTGGGGCACAGGACAGATTTGGCTTGTTCTTTTTTTTTCTCAGCACCCCCTGTTGAAAATAAGTTCCCTCTTCTATGAGCGCACGTGTGTGTCGAGGCATCAAATCAGTGTTTAATGAAGACAGCCCAAACGATTAGCAGCTTCAAATCAAATGAATGTAAATCCGCCTCTCCTGAGGACGCAGCTTCACCGGGGGGTTCGTTCAGTTTGATCTGGTGTCTTGGCTCAGTTCCTGGACTTCTGGCCGCAGCCCTGCTCCCACCTCACCTCAGCTCCCCTCGCTCCTGACGATCCGCCGTCGGTCGATGCGATCCATGACGGACGCATTCAGAGCCTGCATTTCTTCACAGACGCTCCTCTCACTCACGGCTCGTCTCGCCGGACTGACTCCATTGTCCTCTTCCAATTTATTACACGTGTTCACAAGTTTTTCCATTACGTTTGTATTTTCTGGAGCAGCTGTGATGGGCACAAAGTGCACTTCAGGTTGTACAAGATACATCCGAATTACGTCGTCATGGATACAGTCAGCTGTACCACGGCGTGAGCGGCACTTTTCTCAGCCTGTTAGTTACAGTCAGACACTACGAACATGTGAATGTGACGTTACTGATCAGATAGTGCCTCTTTTTGATTCCGTTGGATGCTGTCATGTTGAATTCTACTGTTCTTCCATTAGATCCGTCACACAACAGACTTTCCTCTCATTCAAGATTGAGTAGGTGCAGGTTTGTGTTGTCTGCATATTACCTGGTCATGCATGACTAGTGATCAGAGCGCCCTGGAGACATGGCACTGTATGGCCAGCGTTTAGCAAGGTACAATAAAGCAGCCTCCCTCAAGAATAGCTTCAAATCTCAGTCATCCTGGAGCTAAATGCTAATTTCCCTAGCCATCTGCTGTTGAGATTTAGAAGAAGAAGAAGAAAAAAAAAGGGATTTCAGTTATTTCAGATACAGTGTCTTTCTGGTTGCGCTGCTATAGAACTGACTGCCTGAGAAATCCTTCCAATCTAATGATTAGTTTTTCGAAATACAGTCAAATCTGCCCCAAGCTAAGTCGGCACATAACCAAGTCGGCCCCATACAAACTCACAGGGCTCTCAAGTCTCACACATTGAGCATGACAGTCACACATTGCAGTCTTTTGTCACGCACTCACACCACACATTGTATTTCTCAGGCTGAAAAAAAAAAAAAAAAAAAAAAAAAAAAAAAAAAAAACTGAAAAAAATGAGCTGTGTTTGATGAAATTTCCAAAAGTTCCCAAATCACATCTGGAGCTCGAGAGAAGGCTGTTTTCGGCTCAACGTGATGAAAGTGGAAAAAGTGTGAGCTCCCCAGGATGAAACCAGTGGAAACTGCTTGTAATTGGTAAATCCATCATAGTTATGCTTTGCTTTAAAATGCATGTAATTACGCTTTCAAAATGCATATAATTATACTTTAAAACACATGTAATTACGCTTTCAAAACGCATGAAAATACACTTTAAAATGCATGTAATTACACTTTAAAACGCATGTAATTACACTTTCAAAACGCATATAATTACACTTTAAAATGCATGCAATTATACTTTAAAACACGTGTAATTACACATTAAAACGCATGAAATTACGCCTTAAAACGCATGTAATTACACTTCAAAACGCATATAATTACACTTTAAAACGCATGCAATTACGCTGTAATGTGCATGTATTTACACTTTGCTGTAACGCGCATGTAATCACAGTATAGAAAGGCATATAATTACACTTCAAACCGATGCAATTATGCTTTCAAAACTAATGTAATCATGCTTTAACATGCATGTAATTACACTACAGCAAGGTACATGATTACACTTTAAAATGCATGTAATAAGACTTTAAAACGCATGAATTAAACTTTAACACACGTGTAATTACACATTAAAACGCATGAAATTAGGCTTTAAAACGCATGTAATTACACTTCAAAACCCATATAATTACACTTTAAAACACATGTAATTACACCTCAAACGCATGTAATTACGCTTTCAAAATGCATAAAAATACACTTTAAAATGCATGTAATTACACTTTAAAATGCATGTAATTACACTTTAAAACGCATGTAATTACGCTTTCAAAACGCATATACTTACACTTTAAAACGCATATGATTACACTTTAAAATGCATGTAATTACGCTTTCAAAACGCATGCAATTACACTGTAACATGCATGTTATTACACTTTAAAATGCATGTAGTTAGGCTGTAATTTGCATGTAATTCCCTTACAAAACGCATATAATTACACCGTAATGTGCGTGTAATTCCACTTTGCCGTAACGTGCATGTAATTACACTTTAAAAAGCATGTAATTACGCTTTCAAAACGCATAAAAATACACTTTAAAATGCATGTAATTACTTTAAAACGCACATAATTACACTTTAAAACACATGTAATTACGCTTTAAAACGCATGCAATTACGCTTTCAACTTGCATGTAATTACTCTTTAAAACACATGTAATGTGCATGTACTCACACTTTGCTGTAACGTGCACGTAATTACAGTACAGAAAGGCATAATTACACTTCAAACCCATGCAATTACGCTTTCAAAACAAATGTAATCATGCTTTAACATCAGAGGCAGAGCGTGGGTCTCAGTACAGAGGGGGCGGAGCATTCTCGACCGGCCCTTGTGATATAAGGGACAAGGGATATAGTAATTTTACCATTCAAACAATACCTCATGCTACCATCAAACAACACACTAATGCTCACTTTTTTTGATAAAAAACTATATGCCTCAGAAAGCAGAATAAAGTCACAAACCAGTTCACAAACTTGTTCTGAAGAACAAATACACATACGCACGCGCACACACACACACACGCGCACAACTGCAGCCTGTGACAGCTGTCAATCTCAGCGCGTTCGCTGTCCATGGTGCTGAAAATTCAGATTAAAAACTCACTGGCTAAATCTGTACCATCTTTGATACAGCTTAAATATAAAATGAACACAGCTGGTCTAAAATTACACAATCTATTCAGATAGATATAGACACAGCTATCTATATCTTTTGGAATTCACGTATATTAGAAAAAAAATAGACTTGGCAGTCTCTTATAGTTGAGAGCAACACAAGGCACATTCAAATAGGCAGGTGTTTAAGACCACATCATTCTGATAAAGATAATATTTTTGAAGGTTTCACTGATTCACCAGTGGCTCCGATGTTAGGTTTTGGGTAGTACCGCTAGCGGCTAGCATAGTGTTTAGCATACAGTTTAACTTCCCTCTAAAGAGTTCAGATCAAGTGCAAAGAAAAACCTCGTTAATGCGCACAGCCAATCAGTGCTGGTTTACAGCTCTGATGCATTCATGGACAGTTGTAAATTAAGAATTGGCAAATTGGAGCCCACAATCATACGTATACCTTCTCACACACACTGCACATTTTATTGTAATAATTTATTTCCGATTAAATGTGAACACATCACATCAAACAGGGCCCTATGACCTTGTGGGCCCTGGGGCGACCGCCCCCTTGCCCCCCCTCTGGCTCCGCTACAGTTTAACATGCATGTAATTACACTACAGCAAGGCATATGATTACACTTTGAAACGCATGCAATTACGCTTTAAAAACATGTAATTACACTTCAAAACACATTTAATTACTCTGTAACGTGCATGTAATTAAACTTTAAAACGCATGTAATTACGCTTTAAGGACTGAACAGAGTGATAATAGAAAACTGAATACAACTTTTTATTTGTGTTCTAATTTTAAGAGCTCATCCCATCAGTCTTTGCAGCTCACTCTCTAACAGACTCAGGAGATAACAATGCTTTTGTTCATTGGTTGTTGCGTTATTTTAGCCCGCCACTTTCCTTTTTTGATTGACAGGTAAGTGACAGGCTAGCAGACGTGTTTGATTCCTCCCGGTTCCATAGCAGCGGCGCACCAGACAAATTTACAGGTTTTTTTTTTTTCAGCGTGAGAAATACAATGTGTGGTGTAAGTGGCAAAAGACCAAAATGTGTGTCTGTCACATTGCGAGTTTGCATTGGGCCGACTTAGTTTGGCGCCGAGTTGTTCGGGGTCGACTTGACTGTAAGACAGTTTTTTAATAACAAATATGCGAGATCTGGACATGGCATTGTTTGTAGAAAACGGTCAGTGACAATAAAACCTTGGAACCCTTCATCCATAGGACTGGATTGGAAATATATTCAAAGTCAAGAAATTTGTGAAGGTCTTTGATGTTTGACCCCGTTTACACAACAATATGCATGTTTTAATTTCACATTTTCAGGTAATGGTCGACACAGATTTGGATGTGAGGAAATGTTTTTGAGACCCTTATGACTCGCACAAAAATCAATTTTGATTCATTGATCATTTAAAAATGTGAATTAAGTGTTACTGAGATGTCAGAATGTTTCATTTCATTTTATTTCCTATCCAAATAGCAGTCATGAAATAAGAAAAAAGAAAGAAGCAAAATGACCCATGATAAAGCTTCACACCATGATTTTAGGACATACAAATGGAGGTCTCCTGAGGACGCTGGGTTGCCTGAATTTGCCCTTTGTGTGACATTTTAACTCTTGTTAATGTTGTTATCCACAGGCGTAGTTGGAAAAGGTCTGCCAAAGGACAACCCCATTTCAGATGTTTCAAGGCGTTTCTCGATATACGTACTTTGCCGTGTGAAAACTGCTCATTTGCATTTGCCCCATGCATCGGCCTCACTTTCATCCACAACACGACACTCTTAATCTGTGTCACACTGCGAATAGATTTTTTTTCTTTCCATTTTCCCCGTCGTGACTGTACACACGCCACCGATAGCTAATTCCAGGCCCAGTGAGGCGCAACAGCGCGCTGCAGCTACTCCGTTAACAAGGTTATTGATTTTGGAAACCACCCCATAAGTATGGGCACTTCTTAAAAAAAAACACCCTAATTGCTATTTATTGCTTACTTTGGATGTGGCGCAGTGACTGATAATCCTCACAGGACCCGACGGGCTGCTTTAAACGCAGCGTGGATGAACATCAAACCGAGTGTGGAGAATATGTTAAGAGTCACACTTTGAGGGAAAATAATACTTCAAACAAGCGCAGCTTATTTCTATTCCCTCCTCAAACCGAAGACCACCTGCTCGAGAAAGAGGAGAGGAAACACAGCAGAGGAGACGCATTTCCAAATGCAGTGAGAGCGTCCGTGTGTTTCCCGTCTCGCCCGTCTCTTCTGGACCAACAAGTGTGTTCCACATGCAGAGGGCAGCCATCATTTATCCCTGCGTCCCTAACAACACGTCATAAATCTCAACCCTCCAGCCGCTTCACAACACGCCAATAGAGTGGCATCCTCCCTGGCGCGCTGCCTCCTCCCCTCCAATTAATCTATCTGCGTGCACCCGGGGGTCATCCTTCACCCGTCCGTTTCCGCCTGGAGCGGCGGCGGCGGCGGCGAGGCCTGTCAGGCGCTTGGCGTCGAGCTCTCAGGAACACGGCCGCGCATTTCAAGGCTTTATCAGTCCAGGGACCACCTAGGATGTGATTGCGGAGAATGAGAATGAGCCTTCTGTTGATTAATCCATAGGAAGCCCGCATCTTCCAGATGGCATTTCACTGGGGGACGCGCATTAAAGTCTATGGAGCTCGGCGTTACTGCCACCAGTCCATCACCGCCCCCTCCGCCGCCGCAGGCGCCCCGGTGGGATCCGCTCACCTCCTGCCCCCTGTGATTTCACCACTGCCCACTCCATCCTTACACATTTGTGCCTGCGCACATATGAAGGAGGTATTGACATTTAAATCAAGCAAAAGGATTAGCGAGAGCAGACAGCTGCTACTTAAGATAGATACATATCCATAAAAACTAGACGTGTGTTACAGACTACTAATATTTTCTGCGGGGACTGGAATCTATATGTTTGAGTTATGCTGGGTGTCGTGCTCCCACTGTGTGTCATGCTTTACATATGGTACATTTTCCATGACACATATACATATGAAGGTGTGACTGATACTCCCCAGTGGAAGGCATAATAATGAAATGTAGTGTTCATAGCAGGTACATGACCCAATATCTGGGCTGAATGGCTGCCAAGGAGCCTGCCGGCATTCGTCACAGGAGTATCCATACGGACCTGATCACCGGCGTTTTGCATGTTCCCGAAGAAATTGCTTTCCCTCCCGCTGAAATTATAAACTGCTTATCGGGTGCATACTTCCCATAGTGTTGGCAGAAGTGGCTGGATGACCCTATAAATCAACCTTCACATGCAGTCTCACAGCAAAAGCCCCCCATAATTTGTCACGGTGACAGAGGAAGGTTTTTGTTGGAAGTTGAACCATCTGGAGGAACCGGAACACTTATCTGCAACTCTGCAACTCCTGGAAATTGCACTCGTATTCTACAGGTTCACAACAGGAAATGCAGAACTCAAGTCTGCACAAGTAATTACGCACTGAAGAGAAGGTCTAAGTGAAGCGATGCTGCTGTCTCTGGGGTTGTACTTGGAGAAGATAGACACCAATCAGACATGCCGTTACGGCCGCTGACTGGTGGAGTGATTAACACTGATTATCTCTGTATGGGTGGGATTTAAACTGCAGCCGGTGGGAAAGAAAAAAAGGCCAAAGTCACGCAACAATGAAAGCAAGGTTCAACAAGCTGCTTCTGATTGTGCTTCATTGCATTGAAAATATGTTTATTATTCAGAAAATGAACTCAGTTCTGCACACCTGAACCTTTTGAAAGTTTTCGACCCTGGTTCAAGTGGCTCGAACAACTAAAATTCCTGTGATGGTTTCTGGTAGTTCTGGCCAACGTGCAGCCAACATGATGTCTGACACCCGTAAAACACACATTTAACATGGATTTGGCCAAATGTTTGCAGGTAATTTACAAAAATTTACTGTTTTCTGGGTGTTTTCTTTATGTGTTCCACCCTTTCATGGATATTTGGCTGTATGATTGACTGATCTTACGAATGAATTTTATCTTTTTGAATTATTTTTAAGAAACAGGAATTTCGGCAACAAAACCAGTCTGAGCTGAAACAGTGAGCTCTCTCAGTGAGCCAAGCCGTAAGACCAACTTTATTGAAACGCTATTCAAATCACTTCTTCAGTGTTTAAGATTTTAATTAGCATGAGCACTAATTTGACGAGTCAATGAACAAATAAGTCTGTCCTAATTTGTCATCTGGACTCCGTAGCAATCGATAAGTTTTCCATTGATTTTTTTTTCAAATGAATTAGCTCATCTTTGCTGAATTACTCTGCATACGCCTATGAAACAAAGAGCAAAAGTGTGTTAAAACACTGTACCCCCCTCCAGCATGAAATCAGATTACATGACTGGAGCCGAAGCCACACCTGTGCACAGTGTTTTCCATACACTGGGATGAATCACATTATACTGTTTGCATAGAATATCAGTAACCTGGTTACTTAGATGAGATTCTAACACAGCAGTGTGAGCAAATGAACCGTGGGGTTGCGAAAACAGCAGCCAGCAGATTATTTGACAGTGAGAGTCAACCCCCAGCAGAGCGCCCTTCCTCCTCTCACTGTCAGCTGTTTAGTGCAGCGTGAACACAGATTTTTTTCCCCAACGCCGTGTGGGGGGCATTGAAGACTAGTAGTGACAGACTTTCAACAGTAGATAAGAGAGACTGCCTCTCTTGAATGCTCTTTTTATAACTATCACATTGTCAATCAACATGAGGTGACAATTTCTGGAAATAGTACCTTGCGGTGGCTGCGGCTCAGACGGTACAGCAGGTCTTCCTTCACTACTCACCGGACCCGAGGACAGTCCAGGGAGTTTATTCCAGATTTATCTGTGGTACAGACCTGGTGATGAGCAGTGCCTAGTTTCCTCCAAACACGACTCCTGGCATCCACGCAAAAGAGCTGAATCTTTGTCACATCAGAACACAGAATTTTGTTCCTTGTGGTCTGGGAGACACTTTCAAGAGCATTTTGTCAAACTCCAGGTGGGCCGCCATGTGCTTTTTCCAAAGGGATGCTTCCATCTGGACACTGCAACACAGGCCAGATTGGTGGACTGGTGCAGAGATGCAGAGCTGTCCTTCTGGACGGGGGAGCGTTGACAGACTGGCCGTCGGTTTCTTCACCTCCCGGACGAAGCCCCTTCTCACCGATCCCTCCGATGACAGAGTCAGCCAGTACTGGTGGTTCTGGACATCTTCCGTTCATCCACGGTGGAGGAAACTACAAAGAAAACTACCAAGTGCTAGCATTATATCAAAGTGTTCAAAAGTTGCCTTTAACCCCATTTCTACTGAGATGGAGTGAGAGTGTTGTTGAAGCTGCTTTCAAAAAGTTGCGTTTTCAGTAGATCCCAGCGCCGTGGCAAACAGACGTCCAAAACACAAAACAGGGCCTCAGTTTGTGTGATGTAGTCACGCGGTACAAATGAAGAGTGAAGCAAAGCACAGGTAGAATTAACAGTGGAGCATCTCCACTTTGGTTTATTGCCCCGTTGCAATGGCAGTGCGCTTTATGTGATTACTGATGGACACAACATGCATTAATGGAAAGCTATTAAACAAGTATCGTTCTGCTGCTGCTGCCACCGAGCAACATACAATATAATGATCATGTCACATCCTGAAAAAGAAGATGCAATGACATCAGTTCATAGAAAACACCTCCATATGATGCATACTTATCAGATCCACCTTTCTTTTCCATCTTTGTGTCAGTCTGTCAGCTAAAACAACGCCTGATAATCCAGTCCACCGAAACAGCCCTCTTCCTTTGTGACCACACTCAGTCTGTGTTGTGATTTTTCCACAGTGTTGACCTTTATGAGCGTGACCAGGGGTGTCAAATGCCCTCCAGTGAGCGCTGTCTAGTGAGGATGACTTCACAAAGTGTAAAAAGTACAAATACAACTTCATTTTGAGGTAGGTGTTTTCTGCTGATTCATTGTTTTAGTAAGAGCAGTAGTCATAAAGTAAGTAGTATTAACATACCGTGAAGGCAAACTTGTCAAAAACATGCAAGCTGAAGGCTGCAGAAATCAAGCTTTTGAAAATATTAAATATTAGAGAAGAAACACCATTCAGGAGAGGAGTTTTCGTCTCTCTGCAGAGTTGGACGGTCCAAACAAGGACTGAGTCATTTGTGGCATTTTTAGAAAAGAAAACATGCTCCGATTAGAGGACTTTTTTCCATTCCATTATTAAAAAAGGCATAATGTTGAAATTGTACTTATTTCTTTTTAAATTTCAACATTTTTCATGTTTTGTAAAAAAAAATATTCAATTACAGTCACTACTTCACAGAAACTGACTGATAGAGTTCAGCGATCCATTTCATTCAACTGTCTTTATCTTTGTTTGCTGCTCGTCGTCTTTTTTCTCCCTTTCTATCTAGAAAAATTATTGCGGAGTGGATTTATGTCTGTTGAATTGAACAGATAATCCCGACCCCGTACCTGAAGCAGATATTTTTTTCTCATTTTGTCTTCTAACCACAAAAAGATCAGCAGAATGTCTCGTCCTCTGCGTCTGTTTGTGTCTGAGTTTTACTCCACCTTAGATGGGTGGATGGATGTATGGAAAACAGACATGCTATTTATCGACAACAGTCCTTTTAACTTTCAAAGAACCATGTCTCATTTCTCACAGCGGCTTGGTCCACACGCCATCTCTGAACCGGTGAAGGACTCGGTACCAGAATGCAGAGCAATCTCAGAAAGAATGTCAGCTGTAATCATGTCGCTACTTTGAAGGGTGAATCTCACAACCAAGGATGTGTCAGGCAATTTCCTCCATTTTCAATCAGAAAACATCTTTAAGCAGTGGGTCCAGGATGTAGCCTGTCTTTTCAGGGATCGGATCCAGCATCTCACGGCCCTGAGCTGAATGTGTGGATGGATAGAATAGCATGAGCCATATTTACTTTTAAGTCATGGTCAAGTTCTGCAGTTCTATGAAAACTAGAAGTGGAAACACAATGAAATCTCGATTGTCAGGAACTTGTTTGTCAGTGATCAGGTATTTCCAGCATTAACACCCCCTGCATGTTGGCTCGGTGTGCGTAATTATTTTATTGGGTAGAATTGTTTTTTTGTTTGTTTTTTTTCACTGACTATGTACAAGAACTCTGCTTTACTTCAGTTTTAATTGTTGTGAAAGTCCAATGGTAAAATATTTACAAATATCTATGTATATATAAGGTTGCACTTTTTTTAGTTGCTTGGCTGGTCACCTGACTTATAGCAAAATATAGCAGTACTGCCCTCCTGTGAACACTAGGTGTCACTGTATGACAATAGAAAGCTGCTATGGTAAAACAGAAAACATCTCCGTGAGCAATAACCAGGGGGAAAGAGACTCATTAATTATATGTTCTGTTTTATCATCATTTTGTCACATGGAATCACATGCATGGAAGATGCTGAAGATTGAGATGACTGATGGTATGACAGTACTTACAGACCATCTCAGTTTCACTCCAAAGTGAATCCAAATCAGGAAAGATACCAAACACATGCAACACAGTAGCAAACACTCACTTTGCCAACCTGTGGTAATTTGTCCTGATGATTATTTCAACAATGCCCTCGAGGAATCGGCCTTCCTAATAAAGTCTAAAAAGGCTTAGGATCTGCTCAGATTCCTTTGTTAACCCTGAAAAAGGCAATCCGATGCTGCTGCTTGCTGATGTTGTTGTGCAGCTCGGTAGATAGCGCAGGTGTGTCAGAGAAGCGGAGAGAAAAACAGCACATCTGTTGTGGGTCACACTGTAGTCAAACAGCCAGGCCATATGGGCCGCCTCCACTCAGCACCGAGCACGTCTCGGCACCGCCGATGTGACAGGAGCGACACCTCCGGAGAGGCTGGGAGCTACGTTTTAATGAACACTGTACGTTATTAAACTCATTATGTCCCCACTCTCCTTGCCTCGCAGTCTCCTGCAACGTGTGCACACGAGCTGACTGCTGAATGCTACATTCAACACGTTACTGTGATGTTTGTCTGCGACGAGTTGGGTAACCTCTGCTTTGCAAATTCAGTCAACCGCTAGATTTATCTGACAGAAATATTAAAGATTAGTGGGCCACATGGTTAAACGTTGTCCACTCCACTGTTGTACATCCGGCCACCACCGTTCAGAGCTACATGCAGCCGTTTGCCCAGTTTTTCCAAACTTGCTGATATTCTTATTCAGTTTGACAATTTTCCAACTTTCATCCTGCCGAGTCAGACCTGCTCCCTCTCAAAAAGATCTGCTCTTATGTAGCTTTGCTGAAATTCTTTAGGACGTTCATGGAAAGTGTTCGATGTTTGTAGGTTCTTCACGGTAACCTGCACTAAAGAAAGTTCCTCTAATTTATTTAAAACCTGAAATCTGTCGACAGAGAAATTAGTTGCTAAGATCTAGGACTGTCACTTTGATTCATAAATTAATTAATTAATGTAAGATTAATTACAGCACACTTGAGTGGCAATTCAATGCGAATTGAATTGCGATTTATTTACAGACGTGTCATTCCTGCAGTATTCATTTTGAATTGCTGCATTAGCTTTAGCATTTTGAATTTATGTTTCTAAGTGCCTATTTCATACTCAGGCTTATTTTATTTCTGATATTTTTATCTATATTTGTACTGCATTTTTGAATAATGCACCAGGCCTAATTGGTTTGCTGCGATGCGCTTGACCTTTTTCTTCTTTTGAATTTCATTAACGAAACACACTGAAAGTGTTATTTGAGTTGCCTGATGGGGTTTAGAATTTATTTTGGACACGATGCCCTGACTTAGGTTTCATTCATCGTTGATAAAAATGTGCATTTCAGATCTTCTGTCTTCATTTGAAGAGTCATGCTCTACAATCCTGTAATGTCCAAGAATTTGAATTCTTTATTTGGAGACTTGAAGCTGACATCAAATGAAAACGTGATTGATTAGATTAATTAATTACAAATCCTGTAATTTAACAAGATAGATATTTTTGGATTGCCTGACATCACTACTAGGAGCAGTATTCACACAGTACCTGTGGTGCTTCAGCGTTTCGTTTCAGATGATTAGCAAAGTAACCACTAACTGTATTAAAATCATTTCCATCTCCATGTAATGAGCACGTGCGACTCATTTCTGTTAAGCTGGAAATCATCACCACACGCTCTGGTCCTCGACCTGCGTTACTTCGGCTGATTGTAAATTAGTGGGATGGAATTTGGCTCCGGCGCAATCTTTAGGCACCAAATGCAAATGTTAGTCTTTCTTAAACAAGACGCCGAGGAGGAGAGACGCTCATCACATTAGTATTCATAGGCAATTACACCCAAATACACTTTTTTATTTCCTGTACACATGTCAACCCCGCCTGCTTTACAGCTGCATAAATCACTCCGATCAGTGTCATTAGCCCCCTGAGATATTTCTGTACATTAGAGGATCGGGGGGAGAGATAATTACCCCCGCGGATTGGTCGATTTTGGCTCCGCTCGCCGGCACGTATGGATGTCCAAGTGGAACCTTGTTGTAATTATCTTTGCAAATTAAAAGACATTAGCGGGCGTCTTGGTAGCCGTGCGGGGGCATATAACTTGATTAGCCCAAAAGAGGGAATCAGCGCCACCAAAGATGTAATTTGCGGTGATGGATATTTCAGGAGTGGGTTGAGTGGGACCCACCTCTCGTTGGGGACGTGCGCCGCCTCGCCGATCAGCCGAAGAGACAGCTGCTCCTGCTCACCGGGAGGGAGGAGGAGGAGGAGGAGGAGGAGGAGGAGAGACACGGCGTGACACAAGTTGTTAGAACAAACAGGCGAAAATGAGGAATAAAGGCAGAATTCATGGGACGGCTGGACGGCCCATGCTTCACTCGATTATGCTGATTTACTCGCCTCTCTGCGGCTTTTTCGGCGCCATAAAACGAAGCTCTTACTCTGATTGTTGACATAAATCTGAGTGAACCCCGTGGCATTTCGCGCGAGGTGAAAATGAAACTGGAGCTGGTGTCCCTGCGTTGGTTTGGCGCCTGCGCCGGATCGCCGTCGCATTCTATTTCTGAAGCGCCGCATTAATTAATGCATCGATTTACAAGATAACGTCACCGTCGCCATATCTCACACCTCATCTGTATTTTGAGTATCTTGAAGCAAACTCCCCCAGTCGTTTTGATTTCTTTTTATTTTTCTTCCTCAGCTTTACCCAAGCTGCTTTGCTGTAGTCTAATTCCGCCTTTTTTTTCCTTGCCTTTTCGCCTCTTTGTCAGCACACCTGCATTCAGCGGCTGTGGAGACCTGCGATCGCTGGCGCTCACACCTGCAGTTTTTAATCAAAGAGTCCTTGATACCCCTGAACCGATTACATAAAAGCTCCAGGTACATAGCTTTAAGGCTTTAAAAAAAAACCCAAAGACCTCTGATTCTACTGGCCTTTTGTTGCCTTGTGTTTTTTTTTTTATTCTTGTTGGCCATGAAAGCGTCAGAGCAAAATTCAACTTCTATTCCCCGAACAAAAATCCCACATGTACTATTTAGTTCTTTCAAAAAGCCGATATAAAGACTGACCGTCTGGGGCCGTTTTGCTTGCATTTACTACGAAGACGCTGCTGCATTAAGAACGGCTTCTTCGCCGGCGGATTACGGCGCGCCGGCTCTGTGAGCGTGTTGCGCATTGTGTGACTTACTCATTATCTGATTGCTCCTCCCTCAAAGTGGAGGGGATTAAGCCGGCCGTCGCCCCGGGCTCCGCGGCCGGGAAAGTGCTTGAAAGTCAAAGCAAACAAGGTAAAGCAGCGAGAACGTCTGCTGCTCTCAGGTTTTTTTTGTTGTTGATTTTTTTTTTTCCTCTCCCACATTTCAAGTGGCGCATTTGTTTAGTCGGGCTTTTGTTGCGCTTGAAAGCCCGCGTGAAGCCTCGCTGACTACCCATTAGATATAGCTGCTGAGACCAGTCAGAAACAATTGCAGTGCCGTGTGTCGCCGGGCATGAAGATATTGATCGGTAGGCAGAGACGAAGGCGCTTTAAAACCGGGCGTTTATTATTGATACTTGATTTTTGTAGACGCTGTAAATGCAATTTGTAAGTGAGAGAAAAAAGAAAAAACTCTTTCCTAATGACCTTAAAGAGTCGATGTGAGGGTTGTTGAATTCATGGTTTCTGGTGCGATTTTTCTTTTGTTCTTTTGGGTTTACAGAGTTTAAATGCAGTTCAGTGATTTCTAAAAATGGATTCCATCTACGTGTCAGTGCAGCAGTGAAACGCTCAAGGTCAGGGGTGTCAAACACTTTCCAGTTCAGGGCCCACGTTTTCATCTTGAGAGATGAAAAGTGCAATAATAACCTTTATTTTTAAGCTTTACGGTTTGTCTCAATTTTTGCAAAAACTAATCAATTATCATGGAAAATGACTGAAATCTCAACATGAAACCAATTAAACCCTTAACAGTTTTGCTTTAAAAAAGAAAATGTACATTCTATTTGAAATTTTCACAGTTTGCTCGGTAGACTGGTGGATCAGATTGGAGGCTCTTGGAGGCCAATTTTGGCCCGCGGGCCCCTTGTTTGACACCCCTGTTCTAGATCATTCCAAAGCTTTTCCTCGGTTAAAGTGATATCCTATATTTTAATCAGAAGCACTCAGACTTCAACTTTATGGTCCCTTAAAGGCAAAATGAAATTAAAAACCCAATTTTCTCACACTTTTAAATCGGTTATTTTTAGAAGCTTAAAACACCCAATTAATTGATGAGGGTAATGTGTCAGTATTGGATATAATTTATTATTTATAAAGATCTTTTTTTTTTATGTTGTCACAGGGATATACAAGATTCAACATCCAAAACACCGAAGCTTAGCAGAACTTTTATCAGATGCAGCCGCCCATATTCATCTGTTTATTCTATTTTAGCAAGTTTGTAATTGATTTCATTTTATTCCACGCTGTATTGTACATATTGAGCCTGTTTTGCATAATATGTCATCGTTAATACTGTGTTGTTTCATATGTAAATGTGATTTGATATCGTCTTGTTAATGTATTCTGTATTGATAAAAGCTGCTTGCTTCTGTATCCGTCCACATGTGTGAGTGGCCAAACAAAGGAACCGATCCCTCTGATGTTGGTCGCACTTTTGGAATCGCCACGGCAGGATTTGTACGTTTTTATACTGCTTAACTGTACAAACAGTGATAAAGATTTAATAATAATGAAAAATTAAGAATCTTTTTAGAAATCCTCACCTAAGATGTGTTAATTTTCTACTTAGTTATACCTGGTGACAAGCGTGGATTTTTATTTCTCTCCATTTCTGAGTCTGCTTACATTATTGTGAACAAACGGCGCTGGCCGGTGCTGCTTGATTTGATTGGTTCAATCTGCATGCCGGGATGTTTTATCGCTTCAATCTCAAAGTTAGCCGGCGCTGGGTTCCGTCTGTGATTTATCCCAGCGCTCCCCGCGGTACTCCTCACAGTGCCTCATGTCATGATTTGAATTATGGACTAACAAGAGGAGAGCTGAGGTTACAGCCCCATGCGAGACACCCAGCCCGCCTGCCTCTGCTCTCCCAGCGAGCAACATGATGGATCTGACTGCTGCAAAAGGGACAAATGTCACCCGCCGCTGACAAGCGGCGCTACGTGGGTGTGAAAAAGCTTTCACAGCCCATGTGATAATCCAATATATATGACATTTTAATGTTTACTTCTGACCTGAAGTTTATTTATAGCGCGCAACATCCCAATTCACAAATTCGCCTCAAGTGACTTTGCATTATGTAGAACTGCGGACAGAGGGAACACTATGTACGAGGTAGCGCCGGATGCTAATGCACTGCATGTGAGCGCTATTGAGAAAACAGCACCAGAAAATATCGAGTTTGAATAGAAGAGATGAAGAGATGCAGACTGTTGTCCAATTGAACACAGTCACGTGTTTGGTTTCTTTGTTGGCTCTGGGTTACATAATGAGGTCAATCAGTATTTCAGTTTTCCTCCTCAGAGTCCAGACGATATCTGGATCTAAGGAAGACTTTGTAAAAGACATTAAATTATGAGCTTATAATGACACGAAGCAGCCTCTTCTGGGTTTTTATTTATAATTATTTTTTTAAAGTTCCCAAGAGAGGTAGATACAGGCTAATGTTAGGTTTGGAAATCCATTTTCTTGCTGTCAGAATGAGTCAGTACAGGATTAAACAAGACCTTGCAGTAATAGTAACAGTTGAGACCAAAGCCTTGAAAGACATCAGCTGAAGCCACATGGAATAGCAATGGAAGTTCCACCAGCTCAGCAGTTTTACAAACAATTTCTTATATGGAAAAGCAATAACAGGAACAGCCTCATTTGAACATCACTAATGATGTTTGTTTACATCAGAATCACAGCAAGACTTTACTGTATAAAGTGATATTTCAGGTTCCAGCACTGTGCCATGGCGGGGGCACATTCACAAAGGAGACATGCTAACTAATAATACAAGGATCACTACTAATCATGTTTTCCATCCACAGCCACACTATAACAGGCATCTAATCTCAATCTCACAATGTGCAGCACCTCTTTATCTCCTGTGAATACAGAAAGCCAGAACATGAAGAACTAGAATTTGGCACTCAGAGAGCGCAGACCTCCGCCACAGCTCAAATCAGTCACCAACAACAATAAGAACACTATATATAATAAAAAACATTTTATTTCTCCCCAACAAAAACAATGTAAGGGAGAAAGCTGTTGTTGCATGTTCATATCTCAGTGTGTTTCCTCACAGTGACTGACACTCCGGAGTCCCCCTGTTTTTGTCTGTTCTGGATCCTGGAATACTTCCTGATCTGGATCAGCAGCTGATATCTGTTAGAGTCAATGAAGAACTTACACTGTAATTTTTTTCTAAGCCCCCTTGTCATTTGTTGTTGAGTTATGCCCAACTATGTGAAAGACTCCCTATCTCTCAATGATAAAGAATCCTTTGAAAAATTCCCGGATCCAGACAGTGATCCGGATCATCACCAAAATTTAATGGATTCTAAGTTAGCCCAAGACCCACCTTTCCACAAAGTTTCATTGCAATCCGTCCATAACTTTTTCCGTAATGTTGCTAACAAACCAACCAACCAACCAACAAACCAACACACTGACGTGATTACATAACCTCCTTGGCAGAGGTAATAATCGCAGCTTTTCATCAAATCTGAAAGAAGGATTTTACTTGTTGTAAATGTGAACGGAGCATTTTCATATCTTGGCAGTGTTTTGTTGATGAGTTCAGGGTGCTGGAAAGAAGAGCATTTGTTGCATTATTTGGTTTCACGGCGTCAACTTGAACTTAATAATGCGATAAATTGTAGATTTTATCACATAATACACCTCTAAATATACAAACACAAATGTTCTAACTGCCCTAGAAGGTCTACAAAATCAATATTCATCAGCAAAATTTAACTGTCATGCTGCAGTGATCAAGGCGATGGGTTTTGGGTGTCTTTTTACAGGACAGCGGTGCTCGGTGCCACTAAAGACTTTTTGAAAACACTCTGACTCCGGCTAAGCGGAAAACATAACTACATTGTTTTCAGCATGTCTGACGCTTTGTGCAAATAAACACTGCTTTGTTGCCACAACTGTTTTCTGAAAAGGAAAACACAAAAAACAATCCGTTCTCACTGGAAATGTTGCCATATAAATGGGGAATAAATGTGTGAAAGCAAAATGCGCAACTATTGTATTTATTAGGAATATTTCAATGAGGCACCATGTAAGGCAGGTTCTATGGCGGGAAGTTGAACCGACGCCCGTCTCACTGGACTCTCTCCAGCAGCAGATATCAAGGCTAGACATCCAAACAGGCTTAAAGGCTATTTCTTTTTTTCTCTCTCTCTCTCTTTTCTCCAAAATGTTGCGGGCCACAGTGACCTGTTCTGTGTGTTTGCAAGAGTAAACTGGAAGCCACGCTAACACGCCCTCCGGCTGCTCCTGTGCTGTGCCACTGCATCGGGTCACTGTAGACACACACACACACACACACACACACAAAAAGGGAGAGGGACATGTGCGCTATAAAACTACAAAAAGGACACAAAGCAGTGGCGAAAGGAATCTTTTGAAAATAATAATTTTCAAATTTAAAGAACGCTGTAGTCCCAGTAGCGGTTATGTGGGCGAGTTTGAAAATATACAAAATATTAATTTGAAGTCTTTTTTTTTTTTAAGAAGATGGAGGGATCCAGTTGTTTTTTGTTCCAAATATGTCAAAAAAGCAGAAATTTCCCCCCCATAGGTATACTTTCTTTTGATTATGCCTGTGCATTATTCATCATCTCAGTAGGATTTATAGCATCCACGTGGAAAAGGAAATAACTCTCCGGCTTTAAGAGCCCTGAAGCTGTTGGCTTCCTGGGCACGAGCTCGGCTGGCACAATTACCAATTCAACCATATTTCCAGTTTTGTAACATAATAATGATTCTCTTGTATGACTGTAAGAAGCTTTTACAATATTTAGATATGCTTAACTTCTTGACATCTTGTTTTGACAGGTTTAAAATTACATTTTTTTGGTGGTGAGGAGATGAAAAAAAAAAAGAGAGGAAAAGGTAAAAGCAATAAAATGTCAGACTGAGCCACAGAAAGTGAGGAGGCTGTTTCTTTGGACGGACAAAGAAGGAGAGGCAGTGTGCGGCAGTAAGAGAGCAAAATGCTTCATAGCCTCGGGGGTGTGTGCCGCTGAAAGAGACAGCCTAATGGAAGGTCCCCGTGAGGAGTGTTGACAGTCTATTTGCTTCAACCCGGTCAGCAGCTCTCCACACAGCCGCAGAAAGCAGGTGCACTGTGAAACCACGGCGAGCGGGCGGGGGGTGGGGGACGCCGTACCTTGCTAATCGAATTCCCTTCTAATTAAAGGCAAATATACATATTTAATGAGACTGAAGTGGTCTCATCTTCACCTCCTGTAGGGGTGTCTGCATAATGTCCGTGCTGCACTAATTATTGGCAGTAACGCGGCGGGAGCGTCACAGAGAGACAATAAGAGGCTGAGTAAATCTCAGTTTTTTTTTCTCCCAGTGATGCATGGCAGTGGAGAGGTTTCACCAGGAGTTTATGTTTATTCCCCGGCGCGCAGCTTGGCGAAAGCGCGCCGGCTTTGACATAAGCCATTATTGTGCAAAGTGTTTAGAATGTGGGTCACATACCGGAGCAGTAACCTTGGAATTTGGGGGAGAAAATAAAAGGACCCTTTGATGCTGAAATTCACAACATGACCATTGCTTAAACGGCAAATTCGTCTCTCCGACGTACTGTATGCATCTGCAAAGTGTGGAGAAGGAGGAGCGGGGAGAGAAATATGGAGGTTCAAAAATAGATTCTCATGTTATTTGAAAGTGGCAAAATTAATATCCTCCTCCGTAGAAAGTACACATCAGAGATACGCTTGGCTAAATCTTCACAAGTTTCACACCACATGCATCCAGACAGATATACAGCCACCACAAACCGGTGAGAAATAATGCAACATTTTTTTATGGAGGTTCCTTCCACAGGAACCCAAAAGCATCTTGTCCTCCGGAGGCAGGTCTGCCTCCGGAGTAAGTGTGCACAGCAAGATAGCAGACCGCAGTTTGTTCAATGCCCCTTTAGCCATATTTTAAAGAAGAGTTTTTCTATTTTAAGCAAACCAGCGCTGAGTTGGGCTGCTTGCTGGATGTCAGAAAACACTCCGGTGCTTCACTGTGGGCGATGCCGCTGCTTTCTCACTGCATCCCCCTCCCCAAATGCACTGCAGAAAAGAACATATTTTGTACTTTTGAAGAAGGTGCTGAAAAAAAAAAAAACCCCCAAAGGACTTTGTCCAACAAAGTACGGTGTGAGAATCGTCTCCACCTGAACTTCAAGGAGAGCCGGGCAGTGAACTGCTGCCCATGAGCTAGGTGAGACCTTCATGAAGGATTAGCTGCTCATGGTGCAGTTTAATTAGCTACTTTCGAATGGGTACGAGCACCTTTTGAAAAATGAAAGATAAGGCTGCTCGGAGGGAAAGGATCTGTTGTTTTGCTCTGGTCTGTTTTGCATAAACAGCAGGGCGTCGCAAACTAACTTAGGAGCCATATGGACTGATGTATAACCCGCTGATTGGGCATTTTGGATCATTGTCATCCCGCATCATTGATTGCACCTGAGGGGAAATTCCATTCTGGCACTTCCCAGTGCGACACGTTGCTTTTTATGGGTTTATTTGTTTATTTGGAACTCAAGGAAAGAAAAAAAAAAGTAATAAAATGATCAGAGAATGCCTCTGCTGGATGTCACATGTCAACATGTCTGCCAGAAAAATGGCACAAAAAACCTGCATCACAGCTGGTGTTCAGTGGCAGATATACTATAAATACATTGGATTACATGTCTTGGAAATACACAGAGCAAGCTTTAGGATGAAGGGCGGCAGTGTGTGTGGAAACATGTCTGCTGGATCGTGACTGAGGATTAATAAAACAGGCTGGGCAAACAGAGACCGGCAGAAATGTGTAGGTAAGGAGTGTGAAACCTGCATTAGCTTGGAGGCCATAAACAATACAATCTGAAAAAAAAAAAAAAATCTGGGTACATTACACACTGAGGTACATCATAACAATAATCTGGAGTTAATATAACTATAACAAACCTGAACAAGTTGATCTTTTATGACTAAATGCACTTAATTTTAGCAAATTGCCTCTTCCATTGGCAAAATGCACTGACAATCCCCATGAAAAAAAGAAGAAGAAGAAGAAGTAGTATTAGTGGCATGATTTTTTTCTTTCAGTTCTGTAGCACAAATAACTTGACCATCTGTTTCATTTAACAAATCTGCAGTAAACATTTGAAATCCTGTTCTCTGCAGTGTTTTTCCTCAGAATTGTCGTCCACTCTGCAGCTTTCACCATGCATGTTTTCACCCTCACAGCCTTCAGCTTCAATGCAAATACCTTTTCACGAGGCAACAAGCTTTCACAGCTGCATCCTTCATCTCCTGACTTGTGTTTTGTCTGCTGCTCTTACTGAAACAGTGTGATCCCATCCATCCATCCATTCACCCACCCACCCTCCCATCCATCCATTCCAGCTGATTATCAGTGAAGGTGTCTTACACCTCAGTCTCCCTGGGTTTTAAACCTTGTCTTTGGGACCTTTAGGGCTTTCTAGTCTGTAGACTGGTTGGTTGTTGGGAGGAGGAGTACAACAAATACATAAAGTGCTTGGGGGGGCCTCACCATGCAACACTTGGAACGTCAGAACTAAAATTTCAATCCGAGATCTGACAGGAAGCCAGTGAAGACGAGACAGGACAGGGTTCTGGGTGACCTGCCAGTAGTGTGGCTGCAGAGTTTTGTACAGTTTGGAGTTTGTTTAGAACAGTTTTGTTAAAATATAGCCCAAATGTGATGAAATAAAAGCATGAATAATCAGTTCCGGATCAGACTTGAACAACATGTGCATGAGCTTCTAAAGACATGGCCTGATCAAACAAAACCCAGAGATTTCTGATGCTGGATTTGACAGAAGAACCCAGAGCAGCAAGACGGGTTCTACTCTGAGGGATGTTATTGTCAGGTGCAATGATCAAAGTTTATATTTTGTTTGAATTTATCTGCAGGTAGTTTGAGGAAAGCCAGTCTTTGATGCACGACACACTTTCCAGCAATAGAGATAAAAAATGAAACTCTGAATCATCAAAGGAACAAGATAGATAGATAGATAGATAAAACTTTATTAATCTCCCAAGGGAGAAATTCCAGTGTCCAGCAGCACACAGATCATATACATGCAAATAAATAACAGTACAATAAATAAAAGTGCTCATAGTGTACTTTGTTTGGCTCAGGCACATCTGTTATACAGCCTGATTGCTGAGGGGATGAACGACCTCTTGAAGCGCTCAGTTCTGCAGCGCAATGACAGGAGCCTGTTGCTCCGCTCACTTTTTTGAGCTGCAACTGTGTCGTGCAGTGGATGTTTGGAGTTCCTCAAGATACTCTGCATTAGAGCCCCCATCCTCCTCTCCAAGACTGCTCCAACAGAGTCCACCTTCCTCCCCATCACAGACACACACCTCCTGATCAGTCTGTCCAGCCGATTGCTGTCTCTTTTTGTCATACTGCCGCCCCAACAGACAACCCCAAAGAAAACAGCACTTGCAACAACAGACTGGTAGAAAATGTACAGCATGTCACCACACACATCAAAGGATTTAAGTCTCCTCAGGAAAAACAGCCTGCTCTGTCCTTTCTTATACAGGGCCCGAGCCTGCTCCGACCAGTCCAGTTTGTGGTCAAGGTGCACACCCAAGTATTTATAGGTGTGAACAACCTCAATACTCTCTCCGTCGATGATGACAGGTTGATGAGAGGGCTTCCTGCCAAAGTCAATGATCATCTCCTTCGTCTTAGAGGTGTTCAGAATGAGACCATTGTCCCTGCTCCAGGTGGTGAATCCCGCGATGAGCTCCCTGCAGCTGGATGTCGTCAGTATAAAATAATAAAAAAAACATTTTTAAAACCACGAATCAGCTGACCAAGAGGCATCAAGTACAACAAGAAGAGAACAGGGCTGAGAGCAGAACCTTGAGCAACTCCACAAGTCTGGTTTGACACATCAGACATCACATTGTTGATCGCCACATTAAAGGTTCTTCCTTTCATATATGAGGAAAACCACTGGAGGACACTAAAACATTGAAACAAATTTTCTCTCGTTTTTCCACACTTCAGACCCTCAGTAGCTCTGTGTTGGCCCACAGGCCGTATGTTTGACACCATTGGAGTATTGAACTTTACAGGCTGAAGAATTGCTAGTATTTCTGATGCCGGCAGTTTTTAAACCGCAGACAGAAAAGATAGTTTTGTATTTTATTAACAAGACGAGATAAACTCTAAAGCAAGCTGCTGTCAAAAGTTTGTTTTTCCCTCCATTCACCCCAGCATTGTCCACCAGTCTCACTTTCCATCATACACTTGTTAAAAAGGGAACACCTGGATTTTTACACCCTGTCTGTGTTTATGAGCATTCCGAATTGTCCACTTCCTCCTTCATATCTGCTTTTCCACCTTGTCTAATAAACCTAAACATCCACATTGACCACGTTGCTTTTGCCTACCTGTCTTTCCGCCCTTGGTTTCACAGAACCAGTCAGTCGCTGTGCTCTGCTCTTTAAATATCATTGATATTTTACACACCCAATTTACGCAACACACCTCTGAAATTTCCACAGGAGCAAAGGCACTGGAAAAACTGCCAGAGCCACCCGATTTATTTCGCAGTATTGCTAAATTTCACGTGAGATTTACGGTCAGCCAATAAAGTTCAACAGCTGGAATATTGAATTCCGTCATGTGCTTCCACAGCTCACACCAATCAATCCAGAAATGACTTAGCATCCACCTTGTGTGTTTTGAACTGAAAAGTTCCTTCCAAAATCTGTCAGAATGAAAGGAAATGATGACTTGAACCGGATTTTCTTTCTGTGTGGTTCAAGACCCTTTTAAGAAATCACCAGAGTTGGATGGAAGTCCAATCAAATCAGAATAGGACACATTTTCTAGGACGTACAACAGACTTGACAAACTGCTTGTGGCTTCATCCTCTTGTCGTCAGATTCCGTGTACATTGCTTGAGAATCATACATTTGATGGAAGAACCTGGCTTTATGTTATTGCCTTTAACAGGCTTTTTTGTGTACCTAGAAAAAGTCTTAGATCTTTGAGTTCAGCTCATGAAAAATGGGGGCAAAAATAAAAGTGTTGAGTTTCTATTTTGGTTCAGTGTATTTACCAATATGCATTTATCACAAACAAAAATAAGCATTGTGACATACTTGAACCCCATAAAACACGAACCACAAACAACACAGAATGCAGCTTTAGAGATCCAATCTCTGGGGTGGTACTCAAATCCTCCTGGATATCGACGTTTCACCAGTGGGGCTTTTGTCTGCTCGTCGGGCAAGGTCAGCCTTCAGCAAGCTGAAATGGGTTCTAATCTGCAGGAATAAGTTACCTGGAGTTCTTCCCGTGACAGCGTGAGGTGTACGGCGGTACATGAAAAGGAAAATTTGCTGGTCTGTGACAATAACCCCAAACGATCAGGACTTGAATTCTTCGTTCAGCTGCACCATTGGATACACAATGATTTTCAGGTACACTAGTGTTTGATTCCATAGTGTCTCAGGAACTCTGTGAATTCCTATGAATGAAGTGGGATCATTGTCGGATACTAATTCTTCTGGCAGGATAACATGAACCAAAAGGTTCACGCAGAACTTCGCCTGTTGTGAGAAATGAAGGATACAATGGGAAAAACTTGAATGGCTGTCAATGACATATAAAAAGTACTGCTTCTCTTTATTTGCAAAATCAATATGGATTCTTTGCTACATGATAAATACTTGAGAGCTTGTGATGAAGGTCTTCTGGTAGTCTCTGCCTATAGATTGGGGATATGATGACTTGTTGACAATTCCTGTCTTCGAGTAAAATAAGACTTAAATGCTTCATTTTGCTTATAAGAAGGCCGTCCTTTCACAATGTAGTGACCCCCCCCAATCAGATATTTGTTGACCTCTCTCAACTTTGAAAAGCCAGGGCATCTCTATTCACACATACTTTTTCTCTGCCTCACTGAAATGTCCTTGAAGCCAAAGCTACTGGTCTTTCATGACATTCTCCATCACATGTGAAAGCACTGCACCCCTTCCATAAGGAGAGATGTTACATATTGTCTCTAGTGGCACGTGTGTGTTGTAGTGTACCAACGCTTCACTTTGCTTTCATTTTGCTGCAGTGGTTTCTTGATCACATTCAGTGGTCCATTTCGACCTGGAGTCCCTCTAGGTGCATTGCTCATGGCTGCTACTTTGTCCACAGTAGGGTGCAAATCATCATTGTCAATAAGATGCTGTAACGCCAGACGGCGGGGCTAAAAGCACTCAATGTTCTCCTAGGTTCAAGTATGTATACCAACAATGTCACTTGTGACCCCTGGGTGACCCAGGAACAACAATAAAGACTGCGATGGTAGCTACCCCGTTTTCACCTTCACCTGAGGTGGACTGACACCACCGTCACGGCTTTCTCTAACAGGCTCTGAGGCTTCACCTCCAAGAGCCCCACAGTCTCTGGGTCACCCAGAGGTCACAAGTGATATTGCTGGTATACATACTCGAACTGTGCATGCACTGTGGGAAACATTCAGTACTTTCTGCAATACCGCCTGGCGGTCATACGGGATTCATAGACGTGCAGTTACATTCATAACCCTTGTTTCACCCTGACTTCAGTGTCTCTAGATGTGTGAGCACTGTGCCTGTGCTCTTCAAACACCAAAGCTCAAGCAATTATACAGACCATTGTGTGTGTTAATGGTCAAATAATCACCAGAGTGTTTATACAGCTGCACTTGTTGGTAGGCATGGGAAAGCTACACTTTGCTGAACAATGTTCCTCCAGTTTGAGCAGAAACGAGATCTTCAGTATTTGTTAGTGGACAGGTCTGCCCTCAAAGCAGTGGTTTGCTCTCACTTTATAATGCCACATACCCACATATCGTTTTGTCACTTGTAGGCACAGAAACAATGGGGCAGGCATATTGTTGCCCAAGACTTTAATCAGTCTTGGGGATCACCCTGACTTTCTCTAACTTATCAACTTCCTTCTGAGGAACCAGACAAGCTTTGCAAGTTTTGAGTCAGACCTTTACCTTCAATAGTTGAATGCAACTTTTCTCCTCTGAAAATGCTGACTGATTTCTCCACATCACCTCCTCGACTCTGTACTCCATTGTGTTTGCATTATTACTTCATGAACTTTCCATACTGGTTCCCGGTTCAGTTGAAGCTTCTTAAGGTAGTTCAGGCCGAACAATATTGGTCTTTGTCGTTTTACAGTAGGCACATTTACATTGGCCAAAAAATCCTCCTTAGAATCTGATTGTAAGGTGAAGCAGTTTGTAAATGTGTCATATAAACAAACACGAGTGGATCCGCTTTACTCGGACTTATTTCGGATCTGATAGTACAAGGTAGCCTTCACCGATCGATAATCCGCTTGGGCCTCAACCTGTGCCTGTACGATGGAACATCCTTTGACAGTGATCCTTCGGCCTGAACACGATTTCAGCTTGAGTCCAAGTGCTGGACATAAGAGGAATTTTGCAAGGTGTGTCTCTTAGAAACCTTCAGATGCCACTGACGGTACACATGCTGCATCCAATAGCAGAGTTATGTTTTTGTTTCCTGGTGTAACATTGACTGAATCTTCTTTTTCACTGGATGAATTTTGGTACAAGAAAATCACACCAGAAAGTTCCTCCTCCTCATCACCATCTCCTCTGGAACCATGCCCTTCTGTTTCTACATCCTGAGTTTCAGATGACACTCCCTCTTCTGCAATCTTGTGAGCAATTTCAAAACATTTATGGCTCTTTTCATTCTTCAGCCTGCAGTTACTGCTGGGTGTTTTCCTCCAAAACAATAACATGCTTGCTGTACACCAGTGTTCTTTTTAACTGACTACTGTCCTTTTCTTCTGTTATCATTTTGTTGTTTTGGTAGTCCTTTCCTCCCCTTTGTCATTAAAGAATTTACTGCTTGAAAAGACGTCTACCTGCTGAGATTCACTTTGTCCAGAAAACTCTGTTGAGTACAAGCTGATATGGCAATCCCACCGGCCTGTGTGAAAGTGAGATCTCTTTCTGACAGCAACCTCAGCTGAACGGCACCCAAGCTGAGTCCACTCATAAAATGATCCCTCGGGGCTTCGCCGAAGTACTGCCTGAAAGCGCAGGTTACAGGTAACTGCCTCAAACTAACAGCATATTCTGTCTTTTTGGTTCATTTTCGGAAACCTGAATTTTTCAGCGATGACAGCCGATGCTTGTTTGTAGTGACCACTAGTGTCCGTGGCGCTTGGAAAACTCAGACACAAGCCGTTCTTTCTCCTCGTCCTCGACATCATTTACAACTATCTGCTGCTTCAATTACTCCAGACAGGAATCAAATTCATCTTTACATGCATTGGCTTCATCCACGTGGCCTACATGCATGTCAGCATGTCGGTGCTCGCTTTGTCCTGTACATGTACATCTTTAATATCTTTGTGGCCATTTGTAATATACGCAGGAGTAGATTTGAAGAAACAGTGGAGAAATGAATTCAGCTTCTTTATTTCAGAATATAGGGTTGAATACAGCTCTTTCTGTGTCATACATGACTACACTTGAATAACATGTTATACAACCAAACGAAACAAAAAAAAAAAGCTATTTCCATATTTAGTCAATAGATAGTGCCTGAATATTATTCTAAGTTTTGGCCCACGTGCCTTATATTTGACACCCGTGAAGTAAAGCAATTGAAAAGGCCTTGATAAAGTCAGCTTATCAAACTCTTTCATCGTTTATGTTGCTGGATGGACCAGACAGAAAAACGTGATAAAGCAAAGGAAAGGTTTCAGTATAAAGAGCACAAAAGCTAAAAAAGTTCATGTCAGTTTCTGCGAAACTACGGGAAAAATGAATGCAATAGTGTATCGAAGAGCTCAGCCTCTTTATTTTTTATTAAGCTGAAAATGAGGAGGTGTCATGGATTCATCTGGAGGAGAGAAATGCTGATCTGGCTTTGGGGATAAAGCTTCAACTGCTTCACTTTTCGTGAAGTCATTTCACAAGCTGAACAAGGACATCCCTCTTCCATTTCACCTCATAACAACCACAACTTCTTGCAACACTGGGCTTGATCTGCGAAAACATTTGTTTGTATGAATGTTGTTCAAACTTTGATATTGCATACACACACGTGGAGGCTGAACCATAAAAGGGAAACACTGAGAACTGTGTCGCTAAGTAACACACATTATCTATTTATGAATATGGAGTATTGGACATCTGTTCCTGATTGTGCACAACACTCGGAGAAGTCCATGCGAATACACCAATGTGATTTATAAGATCTAAAAATGCTTGTGTTATGATGGGATGTGGTTTTAGTGCAGCACTGAGCAGACGTGCTGCTGGTATTGTGGTCAGGGACACTCAGATGACACTCCTTTACTTTTGTTTGCTGGGTTTCACCATTTCTTATGTTTCGCTCTTTCTGAATCTCTTCTGTTGCGGTTCTTTTTTCCCTTTGCTCAGCTCAGTGGATGTTGCTTGTCGACACTTCGGATGCCACAGTTTCAGTGTTAGCTCATTTGATTATTCAGTTACTTGTTTTTCTCCAAATATTTCAGTTTGGCCAAAAGATTGATGCTGTTCATCAGAGACATTCTAACATCACATCTAGGAAATACATCTTTTCCCCTTTAAGATCTTTCCAGGGCTTTTTCCCTCGACATGAAATACTGGTTATGTTCAGCATTCCAGGCATTGGAAGAAAGCAGCTTTATTTGATTTGCTTGCAGCTTAAAGACTTGTGACAAGAGGTCATGAGTAGACATTGAAAAAGGTCACGGAAAGCCACAACCACTCACATACTAAGTACAGATCAGAAAGGAAGATACGTGATGAAGTATGTGCTGCACGGATGTGAATGGGAGCAAGAGTGCATGTGAAGGGCAGACCTTGAACGCTAAAGATCTTGGAAAAGTTGGTGCACATGAGAGCCTTTAAATGAGAATTTTTTTTTTCAGCTTGCAATTGGTGTGATCTTCTGTCTGACGAGGGGGGGAGAGAGAGAGAGAGCGAGAGAGAGATGGAACAGTGTGTGTCGGAGCGAAGCCAGTTTCAGTTTTCACAGCCGGCTTGGGCAAACACAGCCAACCATTCTGCCCCCTGCCAGCCTTTTGTACTCCTTTTAACTATCACCATTTATGGCAGTGGCTGGGAAAGCAGTGTTTTGGCCCTCCTTTAGAGATGCATTCTATTAAACAACGCTGAACACCTTTTTTAAAGCTATAATCACACAACCAATGTATTTTTATCGGGCTCCGGTTGAGATTTTAGTTAGTTGTTTTTTGTTTTTTTTTGTTCTGTTGTTACGATCAAACACTCAACTCCTCTAGGTTGCACCTTGCTTTAACAATCCGGATGGTCAAACTGATGGTTCTGAAACCTATCCTATCCACTTATAAGATCCAAATAGGTAAACTAGGGATGCATCAATGCACCAGTACCACTTTTTGAAAGGATGAGCAGAAGTATGAGAACTACCCTTGAGCTTCATACCGATACTGAATGCGGATACGAGCGAGTTTTGTCAATCCTGCATTACAGACTGGAATCAAAATTCTGTGTTGCTGGGCCTCCTGCGGTGTAGACATATACAGACATATATCACCCAGAATAGAGAACACAGACAATATGTATCATCGAAAATAGAATAAGAATAAGAAGAAAGAGAAAACAGGCAAAAAAAAAAAAAAAGGCAAAGAATAGAGCTGTGCAAGATCTAACATATCACTGAAATGTGCCATAGAAAATACAATATACTCTAAAAAGTGTGTACTTATGATTATAAAATGAAAATAATAAATGCCATTAAGTCTAACTGATACCCCAATGATAGGTGAAGGGCTATCCATGACAGGAAACCGCACCCTCATGGCCTTTCAGTCGACGCTACTAGAACCTCCAACAGCTGTATAATACTCAGTGGGTTGAATTGGGGAATTTTAAAAAGCAGTATTGGACCATCAGGGCATTCCTAAAGTAAAGCATCTGCTGTTTAGTGCAGCAGTACTGATACTGACTTTTAGACCATAACAGAATGTAAATTAAAAAAAAAAAAAAGAGGTGGAAAAATGCCCTTTGCTTCCAGCTTAGGCAAAAATATCATTAGCTCCTTTATATGGAAAGACTGAATGTTTTCTACCTGAAGTCTGGCCAATGCATTATGTGTTTGACATTAAAGTGGAGCTCAGGGAGTCCAAACCCAATCAATTTCAGCTCGGCAGTAAGAGAGAAGCCAATTGCTTAAGTGTTCAGATATTCTGATTTGGAGTCCCAGGTGACCGGCGCTGTCAGTAATGAGATATAATAAGTGCAACCCTGAGAGACTTCTGTTCACACAATGCCTGGGGAGACAAGAGTTGCAATGGCATTTGAAATCTAATTGGAAAACACTTTTGTAGTGAACAAAGGGGGACACCAGGCACTCTCGCTGTGCATGGCACAATGAAATGTAACAAAACTATTTAAAAGCGTCTCAGCATTGTGGTTCAGCTGTAAGTCATCACTGAGGCATAATAAAGACCGTTTAAAAAAAGGTGTTTCATCCCCTGTTGGGAGATTTCAGTCTAATCTCATTATTATCAATTCTCTCATTATTTACACCGTGAGTTAATTAAGGTTAGAAAATGACATTTTAGCAGTTTGGTGTTGTGGGAAAATATGTTGAATGCAAGGCAATCAGCAGAGACCTCTGACAGACCCTCATACCCACAATAACAACATAATTATTTTTAAATTATGGTGATTTTTTTCCCTCTATCTGCATACAAATTTTTCTTCATCATCTGCCCCCTTCTCACCTCCTCCACTGTTACACCAACCGTCTCCATGTCCTTATCCATGGATCTCCTCTTCATCTGCCCGGCAGCTCCACCTGCAACGTCCTGTGGCTCAAACATCGCTTCTTTACCTTTATCGCCAAACTGTTCATCCTCTGTTCTCCTCATTTTCATCCCAATGCTGTATGTGTGGTGAGCCTCACTCCCTTTCACTTGTCCTGGTGTCCAGCTGCCACACATCATCCCTGACACCCGCCACCTCTCTCCACCCTTCCAATGCCTTCTTCTGCCACTCTTTTGTAAATTTGCTCCAGATTGTTAACCTCCTCTTACAGCCTCTGTTCCTCAGCTCTTCGCCCTTGGACCTGCCTCCTTGTGATTCTCACACGTGTATTGAGGCAGTGGTGGCCTCGACACTGGAGAGCCAGCCTCGGGATCGGGAGTTCACAGGTTCACACGTCTCCAGGATCTTTTGCACCTGCTCTCAACACTTACCACAGAATACGTCATCTGCAAACATGGGTGCATGATGTGGCTGCGCATGATTCACTCCTCTGCTCATGTTGAAGAGATTACTGCCATTCTCAAGATTTTAAGTCTTTATTTGTCATGTATTTATGCTTAGAAGCTCATTCTGTTTACATTTACATAAGAGAATTCCATCTCTTGAGGGCAGGGTGTGATTGTGATTGAGGGAGAACATGCAATCTCCACACAGAAAGGCCCCGGCTGATATTTGAACCTGGACGTTCTCACTTTAGAGGTGACAGCGCCAACTACTGTTCCAACTGTGCCAGTGTGGGCAAAAGGGAATTAAAGACAAAAAGGTTGGAAAATAAAGTGGAACAGTGCAACAATTTAGACAATTAAAAAAGTGTGTAAGATCATTAGGTGAAAACAGTGCAAACATGACCTTTTGAAGCATCACTGGTTGCGAATGTGAAGTCTGGAAAGAGCCTTTGAAAGAGGCTCTGAGTTTGTCAATATTAGATTCGTTGAAATGTGTAGTGAGACACTTTAAAGAATCCAAATGCTGGAAATCCTTCCCGTTGCCTGTAATTTGGAGACTCCTGCTGTTGTGTGTTGGTTAGAGTGGCTGTGTCCACCAAGCTTTGGCAAATCAGAACTCAGAGAGGGAATCCACAAGCCAAGCCAAACTGTGAGTGGGGCCGTCATCAGGCCAAGTGCGTCAATCAGCCAGTTGACTGCTTTTAGTTCCCTGGACTGCTTTTGATGGATCCCAACAACAGCTGTGATTTAACCAATCACTACCTGGCTCTCACTCAAATCCCTCTGATGTATCAGTACTTTAAAAAACCAAACATGGCTTTCGCGTCACCATCATTGACAAAGTGCTATATCTGTTATGCATAATTACTTAGTGGCACAGCTTGGAAAGTGAGTGAGTGTATCCTCCACCAGTGAAGTTGTGACCGTGAGCCGGATGCCGGACGTGTAAGGCAACAATAAATGTAACAGTAGCTGGAGCTGCTGAATTATTGATAAAAGTTTTATCATTCACCATGTCAGACATCCCTTATGCCACCATAAATTTGGCATTTTTAAAGACTGACTGAACAGCTGTCAGAGATCAGCGAACTATAAAAGGTGTGGGTGGTTGGCTCAGACTTGCTTGTGAACTGCCAAAGAAATAAATCACAATGAGATATTTTATATAATCATGCTGTCGGTCGTTCTTTCATTATTTATTCAAAACAGTTGTTGAACTTGACATGAGTGAATAAACTCAATCCAACTTTAAAAAAGTATTTTTTGCTAAAGCACGGTGAACCTGAGTCGTTCAAATTGAATGTGAAAAATTTTGTTGTATTTTTGAATTGGGTTTTAATGTACTGTGGTCTGATACCTTTTTTCAATGATGGCATTGAGTGAGTGTCAGGAATTGTGGAAAATTGCTGGTATTTGTCTTGAATACTGAATTTCTGGGTTGCAGTAGCAACTGCACTTTATTCTCTGACTACAGAACATAATGCTGGAGCCACGGAGCATTATATGAAGGCGAGAAACTGTACGTTATGACGACAGCAATATTTAGGGTTATTTGAAACGGAATTATTTGCATCACGATTGAATGTCGGAGAACCAAATACAAATTCACTTTTGCACATTGCTCTGTTACACCGCCAGCAGAGAATGCAAACAAAAAAAGAGAAAGAAAAGGCTCTATGTGCACAATTTACCTCATATTTGTTGACAGTTATAATAGTAATATGATGAAATGAAAAAGGCATCATTTAAAAATTCTAAAAATTATATTATAATTAAGATTTGTCAAGCATAAGGCCTGTGGTCCAGAGCCAGCCCACAACAGGCTCCGATATGGCCCGCCAAGCCATCAAGCTAATTGCAAAATTTTTTTAAAGAAAACACTGATTAGAAATTTCTTAATAGTAGCAGACACAACACAACACAACACAACACAGAGACCCAAGCTGAGATATCAGCGATGCTGCAATGAAAGCTAGCTACCTCATTGCAAAAAGGCAAATTAGCACGAGCCTCACAAACATGCATAATGCAGAACCGATAGAAAAAGAGGTTTGGATATTTTGTCATATTTTGCACCGTATCTGACGCTCCGGCTCCATGTATGCCACGGGGCTTGATTGTGGGCCACTTTCAGCTTTCAGTGCAATGTTGCATGTTCTTTCTGGGCATATACTGGGCTTTTCCTCACAATTTAAAGACCTACATGCCATCATGTCGTCACCCATCGTCAGCTGGGATCGGCTGTAGCGACCCTGAAGGAAGTGGTAAAGAAGATGTACGGACGGGTATGTTTATGTTTCCGCCAGACGTGGAACATTTGATAGAGCTCTGTCAGAGAGATAACGCTGCTTCTGCAAGCTGCAAGCTGCTCCTGTGCAATTGTTCTCTTGGAATCATTGTTCTGTAAGGAAGCAATCTGAAATAGCGTTGAGCGGCTCCACACTTCAAATTGTGTCTTATCAAATAGAAAAAACCCTCTTTTCTCCAAAGCCCACAGCACTTCACTCTGCATCTCCACCTGCCCATAAACGCTATGGCACATTGCACCGTGGGAGTTCACTTCCAATCAATTTACATTTATCTGCTTCTGTTGAGCTACGAGCAGGCATTTCTCAGATGTTACAGCCCAGGCAGCATTTCTTCAGCGGACCCGTCTGGATTACATTTCATCCTGAATGTGCCTCTGCTTCTCTTCTTCAGTTGACTCCTCTGCAGCCTCACTCGCCGTGTTTATATTCACAGCATGCATATATATACACAACTGTCACAAAACCCATTCAAATGCATCTCGGTGGGCACAAGAGCCCAGAAACCGCTTGAGCTCAGCCGATGGACTGAGCGCGTGTTTTCCGAGGGCTCATGGCAGAGCTGCTTAACGCGTTTGAGAGGTGGCGTCGCATGAGGCGAGGCCGTGTCAGCGCTAACACGGCCAAAGCCACGCTCCAGACAAAAGCACTCGCCAGAAAGAACATAAATCTGTTGTCCAAAGGCCTTGACATCCAATTAACTCACGAAGGGACAAGAGCTGAGGCTTTGAACACACAAACTATAGCTTTCTTTTGTGGTTTGGGGGGGGGATAGGTTTAAGGTCACCCTGCTACACCGCAACCCTGTCATCTTTACAACATGTCATGCTCTGCTTGGTAAAAACACCTCCTGTTAGAGCAAATTTATGCTTAATATTCCGCCGTCATACGACATGCATTAACCGAATCTTGCATTTAAGTGACCTTGAAAAGTATCGTTGCGCCCAATTTGCATAGTCCAGTAAAGATTGCGGCGAAGCCCCGTGTAAAGTGGGAAGATTATTAAACATGAATTTTTATATCCCTAATGCTCCAGTTTTTACTCGGGAGGCATGTTTGTGTGAGCACTTACGGGATGATAATTGATAAAATCCCAGGCCCGGCATGCAGAGAAAAGCGCTCGTCTCGCTTCATAAATGGACGGCCCGGTTGAACTTTATTTTAAGTGGACTGAGGTCACAAGCGGTATTGTGCAACCTTGAGCTGCAAAATCACCCTTGACAGAGAAAGAGTTCTTCTTCTTTTTTTCTTCCTAGAAGTGCACTTTGCATGAGGATGATTCGATCCAATAACAGATGGGTGCTGAATGCCAATGTTTGGTCCGGAGGAAGCTACATGGGTCTTTGAGAGATCGGTGTGGCGAGGTTTTCATATCTCAAAGACATCTCTGGATGGAAAATACCACGGTGAAGTATGCGCTGATCACACCGAACAACATCTACAAAATGAGATGCTTGATCTGAAAGCACTGCGAAAGCCATTATTCCCAACAAAATCAGACTTTATATTGGATTTCTTCCCTCTTACTCAGTGCTATAGAACAGACAGCTCTGTCCTTGGTTATCACATTGCATTTTTCCCTCCATACATCAGAAATGGTTAAAATGTCACATCCCATCAATTGGACAGCCCACTCGAGCATTTATAAACCTATTCATACCATCTGCTAGCAGCACACCCTGCTAGACTTGTGTTTACTACACTCTACCCTCGCCCACCGCCCCCAGAGTCCACCCTTCGCTCCCGTTCAGCCGTTGTTATTTCCACGGTTTATGGGAGATCCCTTTAGACAGTCGGTCGCCTCAGCATCGTTGACTGGAAATGACAATAATGCCGTTGTTGGCTGGACAAGAAGAGCTGCTGGTCCTGGCGTTTTATGTTGTTATCTGATTTGACATGTTCGGTCAAACACTGGACGGAGTGGAAATGTAGATGTTTTGCTCATCTAATTCACAGATTTTTCGCCTCAGGACAAGGACGCTCGCACTGCTTTGACACTGCCAGTTGTTCCATTATTCTGCACTGCCAGCGGAATATAGAGGTCATGGTTTCACCTCTGAGCTGCTTCTGTGGTGGCATTAAAGGAAGGTAGTGAGAGACACATTTTTACTTCACATGTCAGACCCACTCATTGATGTAATGTGTTCCTGAGCCTTTCACACCAACGTCAACTCTTAAACTAAGAGCAGAAGACTGACCCTGACATAACAGTGACTCAAAAACAGTGATTTAAGCTTTAGGATTCACAAATGATGGGTATGAATCAGGAATCTTAAAGTCCCGGCCCATAATCCTCCCACATTTTTTTTTCCCCCAACGTTTTTACAAAGTTGAAGCATTTTCAAAAGGTTGTGTTTTCAATGACTTCAAGACACCATTGCCACTTAAACGGACACCCAAAACACAAGAAAGAGTTTCCCTTTGTAGTTAGAAATGGGCCCTCAAATGGCCAATTAATTTGAAATTCAAATGATGAAAAACAATTCTACAAACTGGCTGGTTTGGAATGAAAAGAAATGTTACAGGAAAAGATGTTTTGCAAAAACAAAAACAACTATTTTTAACTAGCTAATGAAGAAAGTCTTCTGAATATAAAGAAAACATGAGCATGCATGAGTTTAGCTGGAAGAAATGACCTCTCTCTGTATTTGTTATTGAAAGTCTTCAAACACGAATTAAGGAGTGAATAAAGATTTGCTAAGGTTTGAAGTTTTGTATTTTGTATTTGAAATAAGAGACACCACTTTGAGAGGTAATTGTACTTTTTAGGTACTTTAATACTGTATTGTTCGTAGATGAGGTGCGCTGAATATTAATAATGTAGCGTCCAGCGGTTGAAAGGAAGACGAGTTGGGTGTCATAATACTGGTTCATTAAGCTTCAGAGCTTATTGTGGCTGTAACCACGGCAGCACTGCAGCAAAACAGCTGTCTGACCCGAAGGAAACGAGGTTGAGAGGCTGCTTTCGCTCTGCTTCTCTGGCACAAGCATGCACACACTTGCTTCCTGGTCCCGCCCCCTGCTCCCTCCCAGCCACTCACAACACAGCTGTGCATTAAGCTAACTTGAAAACATGGGAACTCACCAAACACAACTTATCGGTAACAAATAACAACAGCAGAGACGCTACAGGAACAAGTAGGTAAATAAGTAATAAGGCGAATTAAGCGATGTTAACAGGCGCCATTGTGGAGGTCCTTCTTCTTCGGCAGTTTGTGTCCCAACGGTCCCACTACCGCCATCTCTCCTGGTGTTACCTTCTACCGGTACACACCACACCACGAGGGTCCTGACTTCAGTGGCCATGCCGCTCATAGATTAAGTGCAGCAGATTAGAAGCACACTGTCAATTTTTGAGAAAATCAACGTATTTTAAGTGCATCATATAGCCCGAAAAGCACTGCATTTCAGTTTGAGGCCCCTTGTTAGGGTTTGCTGAAAAGGGTTCCAGATACCACATGTGAGATTTTCAGTTGTTAAGATGGCCTCTTACAAGCCCAGGATGGCCACAACATCTCCCCTTCACAGACAACAGGCGACCCAGGTGTATCTACCCAAATCCCTTAAATAGCTAGGACCAAACCAAACCATGTCAAATTCAGAGGGTTATGTTCAATTGCATTTTCAGTTATTTAATCAGTGTTATTCACACTTAAAATACCCTACTTACATTCATTCTATGTACAATAACAATTAGTCCTGCCTTATCCATCTTAAGCTACCCATTAAGTATCCTTTAAACCATACATTATAAATTCCCCAGTGAAACCTCCCCTCCCTTTGGGTTCCACTTGGGCCAGTCCAATAAGGGTGGTGATGTGCAGCTGGCCTGCACGCACATGGGCGAGCCTCCATGCCAGTGCCCCAGCCAATCACCTCAAAGAGAGAGAACTGATGAGACGTCAAATAAATGGGTGTGAAAACAAACTAAATGAGGATCCAATCTTCAGTTGTTAACACAAAAGGGGCGGCTGTGGTTCAGTGGGGAGAGCAGTCGTCTTGCAATCGGGAGGTTGTTAGTTCGATTCCTGTCTCCCCCTGTCTGCATGTCGAAGTGTCCTTGGGCAAGACACTGAACCCCGAACTGCCCCCAGTGGATGGACTGAGCGCCTTGCATGGCAGCCGCCTCCACTGGTGTGTGAATGGGTGAATGTGTCAATGCAGTGTAAAAGCGCTATATAAGTGTAGAAAAAAAAAAAAAAAAAAAAAAAAACCATCTGTAAAAGAAATGCAATGTATGAACCCAAATGAAGACCTAAATAAATGTGTGAGAGACAGAAACTAAATGAAAATGTACAAAATAGAATGTGGGTAGCAGAAAACACCTGATCAGTGAGGACTGGCTGCCAGCTTCCTCACACCAGACATCACAGTGGTGAAACAGGAGCTTGAAAAATCAAAATCAAGTACCACATCCCAGAGATCACAGGAGACCAACACTGAGACACCAGAAAGTAACTCATGCAGAATACAGACGAACCAACAACCACAACACACAGAAGACCCTCAATATAAACCCCAGCCAACAGCTGAAGACAATCAGACACAAGGAGGGGAAATCAAGGAGCCAGAAACCAGAGACAGAATCAGAATATCAAAATAAGACAGAAAACAAAGCATGTACCATGGCATCCCTGGTCTAAACCATCCAGTCTAGTGTGTTGACAGCTTGTATGTAGTCCTCATTAAAGGACTGTCAAATATGTTCAACAGCAGTGATCAGCTGGGATTGACTCCAGTGCCATGTGACTCTGAGCAGGATGAAGTGGTGCAGAAGATGAATGGACAAAATTAGAGCTGAATGCATCTTTTGCAGTGAAACTGGCAAATAAAAGTTTCAAATGAAGAGTGCATGAAAAAGGGAGTCATTGATGCTAATATAATAAAGAAAGTGCATTTCGCACAGTGTGTTATCGGGTTCCTTCAACTTTTTAACAGTAAAAATGTGTATGTCTGTATGTTTGTTGGAGAAAGATGATGAGTAGCTGTTGAAGTTACCGCTGCCACGTGTGAAATGTCAACCTTTCTGCTTTGGAGAGGCAGATAAAAATAAAGACCCAACTGAAAATTTATCATGAACTCCAACAAAAGTCATTTTCCATAAGCAGAAACCTCGGTTTCTCCTCCTTTGAAGTGAAATGCTGTGTATAACAAGCAGAGTGTGTTTTGTTAACCACTTGCCCAAAGTATTCTCCGCTCTTAAGACTTCAATAAAACATAGCTGAAATCAATCAGGCAGTATATTATTGTGAAGGCAACAAAAGGTTCGCATAAAACACTTTCTTTGTGTTCATTTTGCCGAAAAAAACACAAAGGAAGCAAGGTGTTTCAAGGTAACGATTTACGGGAGGATTTGGCTCCAGACGTGCTGACAGGAGCCGTTTGGATCACACAGCTTCACACTGAACCGACTCACGACACACACACACAATACGAACCTTTAGACCTGGTGAGGAAGCTGACTGGCACTGGCATCCCGGCAGTCTAAAAACATTACACCTTCGAAGTATAGATTTAAAATAAAATGAATTATGAGTCATCGCTGTAGTGCGTGATAAACTCCTGGAGCTGGAACACAGCATTTCTGTACTTTGGAAAGGAAACACAGACCAGGATTGGTATAATTATTTTCCCAAAACAGGAAGAAGTAAAAAGGATTTCAATAGTTCCTTTGGAAATGTCAGCCTAACGACTCATCAGCATGCTACACTATAGGATATGTATATATAGCAATGGGAGAAAAGTTCAAACAGTGTGAAAGGTCATTGCAGCGAGTCCGTAGGCCGCTGGATGACTTCTGACAGCATGCTAATTATACTGGTCCAGCTGAGGCTGCAACAGTGCTCCACAGCCCCCGGTGCAGCCTCCACCGGAGTCCCCGTTGTTCTGCCGCTTCACAGATGTTCCCTTAACCTCCAGGTACCACGACGGAAGAACCGCTCTCACTTTAAAATGTCAACATTTTATTCATCCCAGGTCTGCAGCAGATGTTTTTGAAGTCTTTCAGGCTTTGTGAGAATGAGTGAAAATGTCCTCTGTGACTTTTGTTTTTGTAGTCTGGAGCATGATGGACTAAAGGTCAACATATTCAAGCCAGTGCTTCATCAGTGTTGCCTTTTTGTTTTTACTCACCAGAGAAGACTTTCTGTAATGCTCCCCTGATTCCAGATTTCACTGTCTGCAAGTACTGTCATGCTAAAATTAATGCCGATACTCCACATTTTATCCATGACACGACAATGAGCTGGAATTTGGGTTTGTTTAAATTTTAACATAGTTCTTCTGCATACACACAGCACATGGACAATAACAACAATGGCGGCCTCCACAGTGCCATGACTCCAAGTCCGCGTCTGGTAGATTTAAAGTTGACAGTCACCTGTATTCGCGAGCCAACTTGGTCGTTTGTTCATTTGAATGTCCGTGTACTCGCTGTTGCTAATGTGTGTAGTGTATTGTTCTCTGCATGCATTTGTGGAACAGTGTTAAATCAAATTTGGCATGGAAGCTACACTGTCTTTATTGTTTCTGCTGTGGCCGTGTAAACAGACATCACTTTCAAAATGTTATGTTAATAAATGAATATAAAAACAATGCTTTTTCACATGAAATGTCATATAAGCAAAGCTTCAGTGTATGCTGAAGTAAAACTTGGTTGCAAATCGAAGTAATAGCCAACTATCCGCAACTTATATTATTGTTTTAGCATGAAGAACAATAAAAGACTCCAAAAATCAGTCTCTTCGTGTATTTTCTCTGATACAAGTCAAGGATTATAGCTCCTCAGGAAGGATTTTTTTTCATTTCACATGTCCAAACAATTGTTATGGTCTTTATATAGTCAGCACAACAAGAACAAATCTAATTTGGCAGTTGTCTTGTTTTTTTGTTGGATTTTAGAACATCATCCAACAGCAGATTGTCCAGAAATCGATTCTTTTCTTTGGTTATAATAAACCAAAATAGTAAAAGAGGCTTTGTGCTTGGCATGTTTCCCCATTGCACAGAAGCACACACTTAGCTGTTGTCTGCTAGATGGAAGAAACTGCTTTCAGGAATTCTGCTAGGTGACGTTATTGAACCGCGGTGTCACGCCGAGCTTCCACTACGAAACAAGCTATTTATAATGCAGTGTAACTTTGGGTGGAGGGTAAACTATTGTTCAGAATAATGGAGTGTTTTGGCTGAGGAGATGAAGACGGGATCGGTGTGGCAGTCAGCCATCCCTCTCCCAGGGCCACGCTGAAAAAACACAAAGTACCGGCTAATTTTCTTGCTGGCTGAAGCCTCGGGGGGAGAGCAACACTTGCGAAACCCACCCCTGGAAGTGTGACCTTGGGCCCCGGACTGGTACTGAGACAGGGGAGGCTAACAGGTTTTGCATACCAAGAGAGACGCCTCCTTGTTTTCAGTCCAGCGGGGAGCCGAATAATAGCAGGCTAGAGCGGGTCGAACGATCCCTCCCTCCAACTTCCCCTCTGTTTACTCTGTCCTGAACACCTGCTGTCTCTCAGCCTGTAAATTAGAGAGTGCAACACAGGAGCAGTGGACTGTATGCAGGAGCTCAGCACGCAAGGATTAATTGCCGGCCTGGTGATAAGAGCCCCCCTTTGCTCGGCGTCCCCCTGCCGTCTCTCATCAGAGACTCCAGAGCCCCTACCTCCGCAACCCTGAGAGACCCCCGCCTGATCCGGGCCCCGGGAGCGAGAGACGACACATCGACGGCGACGGAACCAAAGCTTTGGCCTTCACAGCGTCCGGTAATTTAAATATTTATTTTTCGGTCGGGCGTCTGCTGGTCAGCTGCGGCTGAACGAGATGAAGGAGATGAAGTGAAATGGCTGTCAGGAGGAATTTAGGAAATGAGGAGAATGGGGTAATTGACTCACTCATGTGGGCCTTTGTTTTGCTGTTTATCGAGCCCAGACCTTGAATGTGTATTCCATTCTTCACCGAGAAACCCTATTTGCTGCCCAAAGTATTCCCTTACCGTTTTCAAGGTATTGTGAATCTATTTATTTGTCCATTTATCCATTGTCTCCTTCCGACTTTGTTAGAGTTGGCTGCATTCAGGAGTTACTTTCATTAAGGTCCTTGAAAACAATGTTTCCAAGTGAAAATGGAAAACTTTTCTTGTGATTTGTCTGTTTGTTTACACAACACCAGCATCGCACTCTCGGAAAGTGGTACTTTTTTTACAACGGCCTCCTTGAAATGCACCCGTCTCAATCTGTAAAGAGTGAAAACACAACTTTGGCTCTGATTTCATTGTGGCAAATGGTTCTTTTACACATGCACAAGTAGATCGAAAACAATAGCAATTTTCTATCCTAGAGTCTTGCTTGTACTGCTTGCACAGAGTGCAGGATTGCTACACTGTTTCAATCACTGGAAGAACATTTCTTGAGCACGTTCTACACTGATAGGGCCTATACAATTGGAAACAAAGTTGCTTGAAAGTTAGCATAATGCTGTTTTCTTCTGTGTTTCTGGTGTTCCTGCATGTACAGCGATGGCTACTGTCTCATCGTGATAGTTTTCTGGAACAAAAATTAAAACACTGACTGGTAATTATTTCCATATAAACAGGGCTTTAGTCCAACATAATTTGCTGAATAAACGGTGATGGTTTGCTCAGTGGAGGACTCCGGAGGCCAGACAGAGCCGCTGGTTCAGCAGGAGCTCATTTTATCGAAGCAAACCAAAGACTAAAAATCCAAACGATCAAAATGGCAAAGTCTTCCAGCTCAAAGGAGATAATGATGAGACGGTGGAAAGTCCAAACACGCCGAACACGGTGAGTCAGAGACACTGGAGAGCGAGAAACACAGACCGACCAACGGCCAGAACACACACAACTGTCCAGAATGAAGGGCTACACTTCACTGCTTAACCTGACCTGTGAATTCAGTGCAGCTGGTGCAGAAGATCTGCTTAACGTAGAACAAACGAATCACACAGCTGTAGTGCATCTCTTCAACACCCACCCAGCAAACGGCGGATCCCTGAATGATTCGATGAGTATAGAACACACGGTGTGGTCGTCACAGTTTCCACATCTCAACCCACCTGAACAGCTTACGGAAATGTGCGTCCGACATGCTCGGGATTCTCGCTTTCCACCATTTCTACCGGACCAAAAACCTGGCGTGATCTTTCAAGTGTGAGGTATCTGCATGTACAATGCTTCCTGCTGGATTTTGTTGATTCAAATGTGGACACAGTTTACCTTTAGGGTGTGTGTGGACACACACACAGCCCACACAAAGCTATTTCAAATTTAAAGTTAAATCTGGTGATGTAGAACACCGGTGAACTGGCTGAAAGTGGTGAAAGATCTTTTTTGCTGAATCCAAAGAATGAGTTCAGTAGATGGGCAATAATAACAGGGGCAGCCTCCAGAGTAGCATGAGGCCCAGTCCAAAGTCACCTCTAATAGCAATCCAACTTCATCATCTATCCATACGAAGGTCAGCGTGCTCGTCATTGTTATGTTAGCACATTAACGTTAACTCATTCACTGCCATTGATGTCTATAAACTTCATTTGGTTTTTCACTGTAAACTCTTTGGATAAGAGATGAGCCGATGATTGCATGAGAAGAAGATGAGAATAAAAAAACATGGTCAGAGCTTGGCTCATGTTTGGATCGCATGACGGAGAGAGTGATCACGATGAGAACATGGAGCTCTGGAGATGATTGAAAATCAACCCGGGCCAAGTTGTTTCCAGCTTGAGAGATGCTCAGGTGTGTGTAGGGGTGGCAACACACACACGCACACATGCACATTACGCACATGCATGCTTTACAGCATACATTCATGACTGAAAAGCACCAAAGTTTTTGTCATTTATCTCTGTATATAAATGATTATTTTGCTGTCAGAATCCCTTTCTGTGTTGTTTTTCTTGTTTTATTGAAGGAAACCACTGTTCAGATGTTTGAGGTTCCCTAAAGCAAAAATATTACCATCATAGTCATCGTTTTACTAGAAATGTGTTTTTCAGAAAAAGCCCGCTTTCTCCATTTTGTTAAAACCACCCTATGTTCTACTGCTGATTACTAAAACATGAGGAAAAAAAAAAGGGAGAAGCTAATTTTTTTGTGATGAAACAAAAGAGTCCACTATTTTATTTGATAATTTCAGTGTTCACGTAGTCCTAGAACTCAATATTCTTTGGGTCTTGGAAGAATCAGTCAACATCCTCTAACATGGCTGGTCGCGAAAAAGCAGGCAGCCAATCAGTTTACAGCAGTTGTTATGATTATAGTCTACCTATCAATATGTCTTCCTAACATAGTTACCAGTATCATGCTGTCTGTTTGAATATGCTTATGTGTGGTAATGCCACAGTGTTGATGTTCAATCTGTTAATTTTTTTTCCCCAATCAATAGTAAATTGCATTCTGGGTAATCGCTCTACCTGTCAGAACTTACTGTCCATTGATGCATGGGAGTCATCTGCAGGGAAAAGAGCCAAACAACAATATATTGGCTCAACACTTAAAATAAAAAGCAGCAGAAGCCCAATCAAACAACAGAACTCATGTTTGAAGTGAAAGTAGTTGAGGTCAGTCAGGAGGAATATAAATACACACATCTGCTTCACACACATTAGTACTAATGAGAGCGAGTGTGTTCACTTCAAGTTTGAAGATGAAACTACCAACAGGGCAGCTTTCAGGTTGGAACTGAGTAATTCTATCATCTGACAGGTAAAATGATTGCATTTATTTTTGTTTATTGACAGAAAGCGAGCCTGGAAGCCCGCTGAGCTGTAGCATTACCACTAATTTCCACATATGGAAATGTCCATCCAATTAAACACTGCATCAGTTAAAGCTCTGAAAACCCCACATCTCAAGTGGCACTTTTTTGGATTTTTTCTTTTTTTTTTTTTTTTTACATATATATATATATATATATATATATATATATATTCCACTGTCACGATGCCAAGTTTCCACTCACCGTTAAATCCACTTATAATTCGGGTTTGGAAAGGCGCACAAGTTTAATTTGCTGGAACACCCACATGGTAAATAATTAATTTTATTTCTGAATCTGAAATGAAGCATAAACAGACTTCAGCAGGCATTACTGGTATTTTGCAAGTGGGTGATACTTGTGTAAATGTTTTCAGTTTTTGAAATTATTTTGGCAGCTTGGCGGTATCGCCTTCATACTCGACCGTTCATTCAGCTGCGCTCACCTGGAGTCACAGGTGCACAATGGTCGCTGATTAGACGACTCCGATTAAAACCTGCCGGTTTTGGAGTGCAGACGATCACAGTTGAACCTTACATGCTCTGCTTGTAATTACTTTTTTTTCCCCCCGCCACCATCAGACTCTACAGCTGTTTGGCCTCTGTTTAAAAAGGAATCTGCATGTAGCTACACTCTGGGGAGTGTGGTGAACATCCAAATAACATGAAGTACGTTTATGTTTGGAATTACAGCCAGGGCGCAATTTTCCAGGACAGGTTCTTCTTCAGATTAAATATTTTCTTTACAGGGTGAGATACAATCTATTTCCCTCTTCACATGGAGAAAACTTGTCCTTTCAAGCCTTGAATGAAGATTTCTCTGAATAATTGATTGCATAAAGAAAGCATTGCTGTTTTAAAGGACATTATTTGTTATATTAATTAACCAAATGGCTGCTAAATTGGACAACAAACCACATTTTCACATCAGTTTTCAGGAGGAAGGTGCAGAATAATACAAAGAAAAAAAACCCTACTTCATCCAATAATGCCAGCAAACACAGAGCTATGGTAAACTCCTGTTTCATCCAAGTAATATGAAAACACACAGAAATACACACACACACACGCACACAGGCATCTGGAGCAAAACCAATGAACGTGAGATGTTCGTGGAACACAAGCATAGACTAACAGTTACTGAGGTATGTGAGACATTCGGGGAATGTTGAGAAATTGTAGCTTCTGCCAATGCACAGAGATGATTATGAGAATATTTATGGAGGGTTTCTGTTAAGGTTTGCTGAAAGTTGGACTCGAGGTGCCTGACACTGCCGTAGGTAGAACAGGAGGTCATTTTATCGGAGCAAAAAAATCAAAACTCACTAAATCCTGGAGATCGCAGGAACTAACGCTGCGACACCGGAGAGCAGCCCACACAGATCACAGGAACACAGACGAGATGCCACACTGATACTGCACCGGGAGATTATCGTACATGTAATGTGTTAAGGTAACAGCATTCGATAGCAGCGATGACCAAGACGAGAGGCTTTCAGGGGAAAATCGATAAATTACAGCATGCAGGAAAGCGATGAATCAAGGGAATATTGGTTAATTGCCGTGCATGAAAGATATTTAGGCAACATCAATAAATTGCAATAACTATCATAGACTCGACACTTTAAGGGACACAGATAAGCTGAAACGTATAGGAATGCATCTTATGTATGTCATCATGAATGACTCTGTTGCTGATACAAAGTAACTACATTCATAGTTACCATACCAGACAACTGTAGTGCTTGTTAGAAATTTAAGTTACATCAAAAAAAGCAGTAACTTTCCAAAAATGTGAGTCATTTAAGGATAATTAAATGGTAACATATACAGTGTTATGAGATTTGTGACAAGATTATTGGATAATTGCACAAAGGCATTCAGCATCACATCTGTGGATTTCAAAAATGATCCATAAATCTGAGACATTCAGGAAGACGTGACGCTTTGCTTCTCAACTGGTAGCAACACATGTCTTCTTTAATGTAGTGTAGAGAATAGATAAGGAGGCATGCTGGTTATTGTGAGGCTTTCAGGGATCGTCAGCAAATTGATGGTACACAGATGTAACTCAGATAATGAATAACTGTAGTAACTTAAGTAACGTCAGAAAATTGTGGTGCATATTTTATATGTAAAGCACTGATGAATTCAGTCAGACGATGTTCTGTTTAGTCGGTTATGAACATATTTCAGACGCTTGGATGTGAATTAATATCTTGGGTTTTCAGCTTTTAATAGTTCTGTAGCTCAAGTCAGGCAAAAGTTACACAGCAGCAAGAAAATTATAGAAATAGCAGAGAGGAGAAGAAAGTGGAGATGAAAGCCACAGAACACAACTGCTAATAAGACACGTTCCCGGCTTGAGGCCACATGGTTATCTAAATGTTCCTGTATTCTCTTTACCCTCACATGTACCGAGACACAGCAGCTTAAAGCAAGAATGTGACTCTTAAACACATTAAATGGAGCCACAGCAGCAGGTCAGAAGCAGAAACGGGTTTTTTGACAAGTACAGTAGTCTATACGATACACAACAGCAATAATAATAAGATGAATGGAAGGGCACATTTTTCTACACATGCCATCATGAGATTTTTCAAATGATGGTTTTTTTTTTCCCCCAGCTTCTTTCCATAAAGAAAAAGTTTGCAGGAGTCTTCAGGATTCACACATAATGTTCCTACATGGCTGAAAATAAACAAGAGAGAGATCTGGATCGCCTTCCAACACTAACGAAGCCCCGGCTAGGACGCCCCATTCCCGACACCGAGTGAGCACCAAGAGCAAATTTATTCTGCCAAGTTTTTACCAAATTCAGGAGTTTTGTAACATGGGATTCTGTCCTCGGGCAGCGTCACTGAAATGAGGCATGATTTGAAATTCTTTCGCATGAATCTTAGCAACACGTTGCTCGTGTGCTTTCACGCCAGGAGCGTTTGATTTGGACGGGATTTTTATGCTGCCTGAATTCCTGACTGAAACATTCCTGCTCACCTCCATCTCTCGGTTTGACAATTTATTAAATAAAAAAGATTTAAATGACCTGTCGGGTTTGCAGGGCTGCCCTCTGGCCATCGCAGGCCTGAAGGGAAAGGCCAGCCTCTTGGTGTTTTCTGATTAATATTGTGCGTATAACACACAGATATCTTAATTGGGGGGATTAATTAAAGACAAACTGGTGTATCAACAACTTTATGACGCAAATTGCCATTTTCAGGTTTTTGTAGTTTCTGTTAAAAGCAACATTATGAGTTAAAACACTAAATCTTCTGATTAAAACATGCTTCTTCTTTTGCAGTATACTAATACCATGTGGTGACTAGGATGAAGTAACAATAGAATTTTTTGAAGAAGTGACAATTTTAACACGTTTCCAGTTTTTGAATGAGAAGTTAAGGCACAATAAAGCCTGATTCTCTCTGTGTTGGCCTAAAATGACGACACTGCTCATTACCTGCCGCTTCTGTAAAGAGATCCTGCAGGATCATATGCACGCACGTCTTGTCAATAGTTGTGGGTAAAGTGTAAAACAGGGTCTGCAGGCTGGTTTATTGATCACCACTGTTTCCCTGTAGTGAGAAGATCATGGATTTCATTCCGGGTTTTCCCGTGTGACGTTTGCACGTTCTGCCTATGCTCCTCTCCAGTTTCCTCGAAGTCCATGCATTTGACCCTGAAGTGGATAAAACATCATGAAAACCTGAACTTTTCCCTATTTATTTGCTCGCTCCCTCCCTGTCGCCGTCCTCTAAAATCTGACTGACAGGCAGAATGTGACCGAACATCGTGCCCGATGCCGGGTCCTCTGTCTGACCTCTCAAACTCGCCGGCTTCTCGAGCGGCAGTTCGGTGATGGAGCTTTGTAGTGTGCATAATTTCCCCCGCATTTGATTTTAAAATGAGGCCCCCGGTGCGACGTGAAGCCCCGCACGCAGCACGTGTCCACATAGGAAGGGGCGGTCCCGAACTGATGTATTCCAGCCCACATCCCGTCTCCGAAGACCTCCGAGGTCTGCTGGGTTAAGTTTTCTAGCTGTAGTGAAAACCCAGGTGAAAGTCGAGGGGTTAGAGAGCGGCATGTTTAGTATTCACGCCGCCTGCGCGCTTCTATCCAAGTTTAAATGTGGCTTTGAGACACCTTTTCTTTTTTTTTTTTTTTTTTTTTTAATAGATGCGTCTTTCTGACTAATGGCAGTGTTGTTGTGATGCATAATCGCGTTCTGTCACGTTGTTACATCCGTCTGCTTGTGTGCTTTTTTTCCGTCTTTTACTCGCTCCTGTGTTTGCACTTCATTCATGCCTCGTAATTGCACTTCATTTCCCATACTTTTCACCGGGAAATAAAATACAGTTATTATAAAAATTTCAATTACTCCAGACTGAAGTTGTGATACTTTCAGTCTTCCTTCAACCTTAATAATACCACAATTAGAAGCTATTTTCGTGTTCCCGCACCTGCTCCATCATTTTTTGAATAGTCGGCCCGAGAGCGTCACAACTTAAATTATCCGACACAGCTTGCTTATTGTTGACAATAAAAGGAGTCTATTGAACGGCGTGGATTGTTCTCGTCGCATGCATAAAGCCGCAAAAAGACGGCGCCGCATCAGTCTCTATATTTGATTAAGGGATTGTTTAGCATAGACGGCATTACAACCTCTCCTCAGAATTGATTTGACAGTCTTAAGCCGGCGTCTTTTTTGTCGCTCGCAACGTCCCCATCTGTTTGTCACCTCTTAATATGAACCGAGTCGCTCGAGCTGAAAATGTGTTGCAAGGCTAATATTTACGGAATGCCAGTTATCCTAATGCGTGCTGGAGCTAGCAGCATAATGCCCCGGCGCCGGGCTCACGGTGCAGGCTGCATGACGAATCTGCGCGGGCGTGGGTAATAGGAAATGATTAGGAGAGGCGGTCTCTGGAGCATTATACCACCGTAATGGTGATGCAGCGGAAAACGGGAGGCTTGACCATGTTTGACAGCGGTGATGATGTAATGGAAACGGTTCCTTCTTAACGTCCGCTGATGCCGTTAGAGGGCGGCGGCCTCGCTCAGCCCCGTTAATCACTTTAACCCCTTCACTGTTGAACAGCTGATCCCCGCCTCAGGAAGGACTGACAGGCCGCACAAATAAAGGCATTCCACATTTGCGTGCAGATTTCATCAAAAAGTCCTTTTAAGGTGGAGAAAAGGGAATTTTAGCATGTTTTTCTTTCCACCCCTTTGCAGACATTGCTCAGCTCGCTGCGGCTGAAAATGGTGAGTAGTTAATCATCTGAAGATTGATTTTGCTGTTTTTCTCCAGACTTGCGAGCTTTAAAACCTCACTGAGCATTTTAATGCGACCATCATCATCAGCGCCTCGGATTAAAAATAAACACACACTTACACACACACACACACACACACAGAGCATCCCGGGTCGAACTCCGTCTTTTCAGAGCCGAGGGGATACCGAGCGCCCGCAGAGGCTAGCTGCCAACCCACCGGCTCAACCCACGTTGAATTATTTACAATCAAAAAGAAACCCATTTTCTAAAGGTAATGGCAAAAATCTCTTCTGCAACCCCAGTGAAGTACAGTCCCATCTTATGTTTGCAGAATGCCGTCAGAACCTCTTCAGAATCACATAAATATAAATCAGCAGGGGAATTTGTAACGGCTACTTGCGTGGGGAGATCAAGGACAATGATGATATTGTTCTGATTCATTTCTTCAAAGTGAAATCTGGTTAATATGCTTGGCATAATGCCAGCACACCTTTCAAACTGAATGAATACATATTAACAGAAACACACTGAGAGCAGGTACGATTTGAGATTAGATGGAAGGGAACTTTTTAAACATCAGTTCAGTCAAATATGAGGCAACTTTTCAGAGTTTGAATCTGGAACTTGTTTGCTTGACTGGAGAAAATATCACAGGAGAAGAATGCAGACCAGGAGGCCTGTGATTGGTCCTCTCTACTGGCTGCTGGCTTTCGCTCACAGATCAGATTTGCAGTGTTATTGCTCATCTGTCTCCCAAATGGAAAGTAAACACTACCAACAAGTTTCATGCGGTTTTACAGCTGATCCTGTTGTGGAGCTGCTGTCTCGCGATGTCCCGCTCATGAAGGTAACTACTGACTTGATGGTTATTAGTTCACTAAACTCCCATTTACTGGAGAAGAGGAAGCTCATTATTATCACATTTGATTAAATAAGACAGAGAAGCAGCCCAAGGGGAAGTCTGCTCGAAACCAAACCAAAATCAGAATCAATTAAAAAAAGAATAACCAAAAACAAAAACTGGAAGGAGATGGAAAGGTTGGGCAAAATAACAGTGGTTACAAGCAATAACAACAACAACAACAACAACAAAACACGGCTGGCAAGGGCAGAGAAGGAAGATTAATGAGGCTTGGCAATTTTTAAGATGAGACAAATTAAGGGTGGCGCTACAAGACAGGAGAGAAAGACATGAAGATCAACAATCAAGGAAACAAGAAATGAAAAATAAATAAGAAAAAGCAAATCAAAGAAACAGAGTGAAAAAAACTATTAGAAATGAAGCAGTACAATGAATATCTCACTGTAAGTCACATTTCCGGGACGTCTGTGAATAAATGTGAGCCTCCTTTTCCAGTTCCCGTTTACACAACAACTTAAATGGAAACGCATCATTTTTGCACTTCGTTTCAGAGAACTTTCACATTCACATGGCAATGTTTTGAAAATGGCTGCACTTATAGGGTAACGACAGAATGTAGAATGTTGTTAGCATGTAGTGCCACTAGTGGGTGCTGTGGGCTGTTTTTGTATAGAAACCAGACATGTGCTCTCAGAATGTGTGTGAGTTCATGGTTCAGTTGCTATTCCAGGCGACTAAATTCTAAAACTACGAAGTTCCAGGAGAACATGGGAGACAAGAACCTCTGGAAGTGTTATTTTTCATCTGTTCAGCATGTGCAGAACATGTGCATGGCCATGGTGCACATGTGTAGTAGCATGTATTTTGGGGAAGTTTTTTTTTCCACTTGTTTCCATGGAGATGGAGTCCGTCAGCATCTCAACAAGTTGCATTTTTAGCACCGTTGTCATACAAACAAACACCCGAAATGAAAGGAAAGTTTTCCATTTGCACCTGAGGAAGTTGTGTAAATGGGGTCTGTGGCTCATTTGCATAGAGTTGTGCTGAAGCTCATGTTTTTTTTACTGTACTGGATTCATACACAGTGTGCGTCTCTCTTTGTGTATTTCACAAAAGCGTCGTCAGCTGACACGGTGTTGAAATGCTTTTGTGTTTCTATTATCGGGAGGCTTTTGCATTTTGCCCGTTCTTGTTCGCCGCTGCTCCTGCTGTGCGACCCATTCTCACCGTGCCAATTATCCGAGCGGCGCTCACACATGCGTCACCAACACGTTTTCTGAAGGTTAAGCAAAACGCTGCGAGATACTCCGAAGAGGCTCTCCAAGCCACAGAAGTACCCGGAGATGTGTGTACAGCAGGGCTCTGGATGTGTGCATTTCTCCGGATCCCTGTAGAATACTCCTGACTCCAGCTTACTGGAGATTTTCCTGCCAAGAAGCGAAGGAGTGAGCGAACAGTGATGCAGCCCTCGAACCCTTTGTTGCACTCTTAATTTGTCTTTTGCTGTTGGAATCTTCTGTATTCATAGAAGACGTAGCTTCATGCTCATCGAGCAATGGAACACCAATTAGAGAGATAGACTTTGATAAAGAAATCACACTTTGCAGTGAGAGCTGTTTACCCAGGGCATGGTGTCCAGGTGCAGGAGCAGCATTTCAGAAAAGTTGCATCTCCCCATGTTTACACGGACTGAGTCAAAGCATTTTCCTGAAAGTTGCGTTTTCAGTGGTTCCGAGCACCGTTGTCATGTACACAGGTATCCATAATGTAACAGAAGTTTGTCTTTTTTATCTGGAAATGTCATGTGAACTGCACCTCAGCTGCATGTCTTCTTGTGTGGCCAACGCCCGATGCATCCTAGAAACAGGAGGGTTAAAGAAAGTATGCTTCCTGCCTGTTTTTGGTGTATTTCCTGTAGCCAAGACATTTTCTTGTCCCTCTGGATGAGGTCTTCTTAACCAGATTTTATTTAGCAGAAGCATTTTAATGAACAGACAGGATGCTGTAAGATCTCTTCCTCTTCTTTGGAAACCATCGTAATAGCATTCTTTACCATCAAGTCACCTTCAGCACTGTTTTTTCTTCCACCTTCAGCACTGACACCTGCATTAATGTCTGCTTTCCTTCCCCAGACAACAAGATAACAAGTCTCGGCTGCTGCCCGTGGGTGTAAACAGGGTCGCAGAATGAGGCCGGTGTCATGTGTAGATTGCCATGTTATGCAGATGGTGTCAATCTCTAATTAATCCTTGTAGACTGGCATTCCGCGTGTCGCTCTTCATTTGTCAGCTTCAGATTTGATCTACAGCTGACGCGCAGGACTCGGCACCTCGCCTCGGTAAATGTTATCACTTTAGGTAAGAGCTTCAGATTTCTCACTTATGCCTCTGGATTTCCAAAAGAGTGCTGCGAGATTTTATCTCCACGCGAGCGATCCGAGTGTTAATTAATTAAACAGCCCTGTCTCTTTACTCGGCTCTTTAATTACAAGTGAATTAAACAATGCCCAATGTGAATTATGTCTAATCAGAGGAATAGATTTCCCCAATTAAAGTGCCCTCCAGACTGGAGGTGAGGGTAAAAATATGTTGCAGACTGGCTCATAAATCCAAGTATTGATTGGAACACAGAGGCTGGGCGATTTCATTAATACACAGCAGCTCTCTCTTGTGCGCCGCACCGTCAGTTCCTATACACAGGGAGAGAGGATGATTGGGGATCATTAAGCTGACTGCTTATATATGTTGGTCTCTGGGTCAAAGGAGCTGCCGTGAGTTTTTTGGGTGTAAAAATATTTTAATGAGAGACCTTGGACAGCTTCCATGTGTCCTACAATCACTTGTGGAGTGCACATTGTGGAATGTGCTATTCCGTCAAATTGAATAATTTCACAGTGAAATTTGGCCAGAATGTGAATCGGTACAGTAATGAGCTATGTAGGTAATTCATCATTTTCATTCCTTTTTTTAATGATGTGAACCTGGCAAAACCTTACAGGTTGGAGTAGAATGTGTGGCTTGAAGTCTTCCAAAAGCGCTGTTTGCATAACCTTTGTGTGAGGAGACGTGTGGTATTTATCCGAGTTTTCGGCGCCTTAAAATCTAATTAGACTGAAGGCACAGGTAAATATATACAGACGAGGAGGCGCACAATGAAGAAAGGGATGGAAATAGAATGCTGAGCCGAAATCAAGCAAATGAGGACCTCGACTAAATAATGTGAATAAGAAAGCAGTGTTTGTTTCGGCTGTTAACCGTTTACGGTGTTACTGAAGCCCAAATCCACATTCAAGACTTTTCAGTTAGAAGCAGAATTACTGAGCGATACAAATGCAAGCGTAACTTCTTCACGGATTTTGGGTCTCATTATTGTGTGTCAGTCTGAAAACTCTTTCATAATGTTCCAATAAGTGTTGGTATTTGGGCCCCATTCATGGACATTTCAAAAGTGAACGTGTCGTTTTTGCATTTTTGTTTCAGAAATGTTTCATTTTTACTGTTGCTGTGAAAAAGGACACATAAAACACAGCAAAGTTTTTCCATTTGTTGAAAAAGTTGTCATGTAAATGGGGCTTTAGCCCAGAAGGGATGCTCGATCGTCCGTGTCTCGATGATCTTTTGAAAGTATTATTTTAGAAAACAGGTTCCAGATTCCAGTTAACAAGAGGCAGGTAAAACAGCAACAGTTAAGCTTTGTCTTATACTTAGCAAGAAGGAGAGACAATTCTACAACTACTGCTACCTTTCATTGTCGGCATTGTAAACATTTAATCCGTTATTGCCAAAACACACTTCCATTAACTTTCATTAAGTCATGTGTTATGCAAGTTATGGCTTTTTCTCTTTTTAAAGTTAGTCAGGATAACGTTCATTAATGGTTTGGCGAAAGCCCCACATGCAGGTAGGTGGAGTGTATGTTTATTCTTAGCTGCAGCCATTGTTCATCACCAGTGCGTTTAACAGTAGGAGTTATTAACTGCTGCGATGACGCACATCCAGTGGCGCACAAGACCAGCTGTTTGTACAATGAAGGAGACTAAAAGACACAAGCATGAATACACACAAGTGTGTGTGTGTTTGTATGTATCATATATTTGTGTGTACAGAGTTTGTTTCTGAATTTTAGATGTTAATCTTACCTCTACCCTCTTCCATTAATTAAGGACATCTTGATACATTGTTGTACAATTTTTGAGTCTTTCACTGTTGATATCTAGAAAATCCTCTGGAAGAAACATACTACGATGCAGGAAACATCAACTTGTATTGAATTTATGTATCTGGGCTGACAGGCTGAACACACAACAGTCGAAATACTGATCAGTGAATTCTTACAGTTTTGAGGACGATGCCTGATTTACATGCAGTGTAAGAAAAGCCACAGGTAAAAGGTTGGTACAGTGGTGGAACTATAAGAACTACAGCAACGGGAAGCAGAAGAAGACGATGACCGGCTCCACCAACGCAGACGCCCTCCCCACGGATCAGTCAGGGCGTCGATCAGGGGTCACCCCAGGCCTGGAAACAGCACCCAAGGCTACACTCTCCACTCTCGCAAGCTCAAGACAACATTCAGTGGAAAGAAATAAGATGACCTGACCCACAAATAAAGACAAAATCTCATCTTTCTTTCCTGTTGGGATTTCATTTTTTTGGTTATATAATCCGCCACATTAAGAAAACTGTATCGTCACTGCTGGTTGAGTCTCTTATACTGAATTATTCCACTTATGTGAGGTTCCAGTGAGTCACGTGAGATTGTCCTCTTGCACAGCACAGCCAGCAGAACAAGCTCCTCTGGCATTAATCAGGTAATAACTATTCTGGTACGCACTTCACACCGTCACTCGCTGCATCTTGAGCACCTTATCATCAGAACTAATGTCATCACTGCTCTGAATGCTTCAGCTAACCGATCTCTGGTTTGTTCATGCTGAATAACTCAGTCTAAGACAAAACATTGCATTTTTACTTGAAATACAATAACGTTCATTTTTTTCTTTGCTCGTATTTGTATGGATTTACATAGATCTGAAACTGTGCTTTACATTTGTCTGCACATGCTACTGCTTGCCATCCAACCCTGTCGCCACGGTTCATCTTTTATCAAGAATATCCACCGTCTCTCCGCAGAACGTATCAAAGCCATCTCCAGCTGGTATCTCTTTCTGGCATCTCGATGCTTCTCCACCAGAGCCGTCTCTCTGAACTCATTGTTGACGCTCTGAATGGTTGATCCTTGACCCTTGACCCCACCGACCTTCAGTGCCTCCACTCTTGGGCACACCAGCCTCGAACAATGACGGAAAAGAACCTGTGGTTTGAGCAACAAGCTGAACTTGTAAAATTTATGAGCATGATATGATCAAAACAGGAGCAAGATGAGCAACATGACCTGAATCATGACGCCTTGACAGCCCAACAGTTTTAAATAAAGCAGCAGAACAAGTCTAATGAGAAGAGATGTGAGGTTAAAATTAGAATATATCTGGAGTGTCTGATTGGGAGTTCTCCATATTTCAAGAGGTGAAATGTGTTAAGACGTGGCAAATACCTGAATTTCATCTTGGAGGTGCCAAAGACAGCCTCCAGCTCTTCATTTCTACTCAGCGTCAAAACAATGACATTTGAAAGTCGGCCCCACAAAAACAACAATCCACTAATTAAAACAGTGACAAAAATGATTAGAAACATGAGCTCGTAAACACCTTTTTTTTTTTTTCGTAAAGATTTAAAATCTAACACAACCTTGTGAACCTACTGACTTCAGTCGACTATTACAAGGTGCTCCTGACCTGAAACCACTTCGCTGTTGCTGGGTAGCTCTCAGAGCTGTTCTGTGGTTGGCCGTCACCATGGAGGCTGATCCACTGGAGCAACCAGTATGTCTGAGATTACAGCTCTGGGTGGGTCTGGGACTTACTTGGGGTTCCCCCAGAGGAGCTGGAGGAAGGATGCAGGGAACAGACATGTCTGGCTTCATTGCTCTTTATACTGCGACCCGATACAGACGAAGTGGGAATAACAGAGAAGCATTACACCAACAAGGCCTGCATTAATATTGTGTTCAAACACGTATAACTTACCATGGAGTGACTTTCATTTGGCAGTCACAACAGCTTTCACTCTTCTTGGAAGGATTTCCACAGGATTTTGGAGTTTGGGTGGGAATCCTTGCCCAGTCATTCATCAGGTCCAGCACTAATGTTGGACAAGCTGTCCTGGCTCACAGCGTCCCTTCCTGCTCATCCCACCGGTGCTAAACGGGGTTGAGTTCCTCCACAGTGAACTCATCGAACCAAGAGGCTTTTTCTAAACTGTTGCCACGCATTTGGAAGCGTCTGTTCATTTATTTAACCTTTATTTTACCAGGTAAGTTAATTTGAGAGCTGGTTCTAATTTTCAGTGACGACGTGGGGGGGGGGGGGGGGGGGGGCGGGGCAAAGAAACCAGTGCACACACAGGGAGAACATGCAAACTGCACACAGAAAGGTCCAGCCTTGTGAACCAAGACAGTGAGGTGAGTGCTAACCACTGCACCACCACATGTCTTGGTATCTGATACAATGCACCTGTAGCTAATTCAGTCATCAAGAAGAATAGCAGCAAAACATTTCTTAAAAAAAAAAAAAAAAGTGTTTTTTTAACACCCTTTTAACCACGAGGTTATATTGTTAGAATCAATCATAACATGCTTCTAATTGAGAAAAAGGCATTGGAACAGGAAGTCAATACATGCTACGCTCCCGGCATTCACAGCTAGCTAATAAATAATCAATGGCTCAATTGTAAAACATTTAACTAACAGGGAGGCTACGTTACTTTCTGAGATATTTCCATTGATTAAAGTTAGTATTTTTAGAATGAGAATCATGAGCTGTTCCAATTGTAGGCACTATTCATGAATGTGTAAAGATTCTGTTTGAATGGTTCTTAAAACCAATTTAAATCACATGGCGCCCATTACAAGTGTAAAAAGCAGGGCATAAAATCCAGGAGTACAAATTGTTATTTTCTTTGCTGAGCCTTTGGGGGGTTTTGTGGGAAAAAACAAAACAAAACAAAAATATCCTTCATTATGTTTACCCAATTAGTTTTCCAGGCAAGCAGCTCAACACACCGAGTCTGTGCAATAACTTGCTGTCACTTCGCATTCTGAGATATTCATATTGCTAAACTCTATCGATCGGCTCTGCATTTAGCACAGGGATCACGCTGGGAGTACAGTTCTCTGCTGCCGTGTGAAATGCACACATTGAGGGAGTTTAAAATTAAACACACTGGTCGACATGTCACGGCGCCTCATGGCAAACACCATCGATATGCAATATACTCCGCTGTTCTCATATATAAATATATAAATTTCAGAGAATGAACCCAGCTGCATGGACCCGTGGAGAAAACCACAGGGCTGACCTGAACTCTTCAAACTGCATCAGATGAAGTTCTGTGCAGCGGATGGAAAGCAGCCTAAAGCAGTGGCGGCGGTGGCAGCCCAGAGAGTAGGAGTGAATGATCCTCTGTGTCAAAAACCTGCACTAAGATCTAGGGGAACTAAAACAAGATTTTCCACCTTAGTTACTAAAAGCAAGTCATTCATCAGCCAGAGAGGAGCTGTCTCGCAGCTATGAAGGTGCTCAGAAGCCAGATTGAAATTTCTATGAAGACTGTTCCTGCTCCGAAGAAGAAAATGATCAGTTTTCAATTATTATAAAGAACTGTGTGCAGAAATGACAGCATTGGCACCCAGGACAGGAAGGAAGAGTTGAAATTTCTGTGTATACTTGCTGTACAAATACCGAAAAAGAAAGAAACACAGGATTCCTTGGGGCACATCCACCGGGAGAATAGAAATTTCCCCAGTTAAAAGTTTGAAGGCATTCATTAAGACATTCATTCTTACCAACTTGGCCAAAGTGTGCAAGTTAAAATCTCACACATCTACCATATTAAGTGCCCGACAAAGCCGACCATGCCTATATGTGTATATATATATATATATATATATATATATATATATATGTATATATATATATATATATATATATATATATATATATATATATGTGTGTGTGTATACACCCACTCAGAGCCAAACAAATTCATTCCAATGGACAGGACGAAGAACAGATAAATTAAGCTTGTAACCCTAGAATGCAGCTCATTAAAAAGAAATAGAGCCTAAATCATGGCGTGACATGTGGTATTTAGCAGGTAAAAAGACTGACTCCTCTTTGTCTCTGCTCCTTCACCGGGTTGTCAGGCTCCATTACAGCAGGAGCAGACCTTCCCAGCTCGCCTCCCGGAGCACTCGCGCTGCTCCGCAGCACACCAGTCACCAGCCATGCCTTTGCTATCTAATGCATAATTTGGCGCCTAATTTGACAGTCTTCACTTCAGCCCTGTTTTTTGCCTGTAGCTTCTCAGTCAGCAGAACAAGGGCTGCGTGTATAGCATGCTATTTTTATCCGGGCGCACATCTCTTGTTGATAGGTAATTGTCGGAAAAACCTTTGTCTCATCGCCATCAGAGTGTGGGAGCCTGGCACAGGTACAGCGAGGAATGAAGTGAAATAAGGTCGCGGCAATTTTATTTACTGTATTATTTTATGAGTTGGGCGCGTGGGAGATCGGCGGGGAGGAGTTGAAACGCCCTGAAATGAGGCATTGCATCAAACGCTTGCCCCCCCGTGCCTCATTTCTACATCTCGTCTGGGAAGCCGCTTCCAATTACGAAAATGTGAACCCTTCCCTGGGAACCGTTGCCGAAGTTGTGCGATTATTCCTTTCTAGTCATGAAGCAAAAGCCTCCACAATATCATTTGTGGATAACCTCTGTCTGTGCTGGCTTAAGGAAAATGAAATGGAAACCTGGGAAACAGTTTCCAGTAAAAGTTGCGGCTCTCTCCAGTAAACACAATGCCATTATGTCTGCTTGTAATGAAATCGAGCAGCGCGGAGCCACCGAGCCTCATCTGCAGTCATTGGCGGCGCTCTGGAGATGGACTTCCCCCCCGTGCGCATTCACTGCGTTGAGTGTTTTATCAGCAAACAATGATTCAATGCTCTGTGGTCGACCACACACTGTGCTTCTCACACATCAAGCGAAGGCCTATTAGAAAATACAGGGCATGAGGGGCGGTGGGGGCCGGGGCCGTGAGGCCCGCGTCGCTTTGCACTGCGGGAAATACTGCTGACTGAGCCTTTTGGGGAGACAGGCCACGTCTGTATTCAGAGCTCGGCGAAGTCCGGGACTCCTGTGTGACAGTGGCAATGTTTGCCAAAGTGTTGGTGGTGGTAGGGGGTGGGGAGAGGGGGGGTGAAGCGAGGGGGACTGCAAAACAAATATACCACTGTGGATAAAAAAAAAAAAAAAAAGTCTTAGAGCTGGTTCTGTTTGTCTCCAGAAAGCTTTGGACAGTTTTAGAAATATACAGCTGTAACTGGTACACCCGGTTCATAATCCCAATTGTCTGCAAACTCCGAGTCAGACTTTTGACACATGCATTTTGGCATCATGTATGGAATACATTTTGAGTGCAGCCGAGTCACTCAGACAGCTCTGCACAGTCTTTCGTTTATACGAATGTGTGTGTGTGTGTGTGTGTGTGTGTGTGTGTGTGTGTGTGTGTGTGTGTGTGTGTGTGTGTGTGTGTGTGTGTGTCTGTTTCTGCAGCTATCTTGTTAACCTGACCTCACAAACTTTTCAGTGGAAGAGACAAGTGACCACTGAATATAAACCATCAAACTGTATCACTGTTCCTTATATAACCCAGAACAGTTTTTTTTCCCCACTAAAACGCTCTCACAGCGGATTTTAGTTCACTACTTAAAAAAATGAAAGAGGCCCTTCAAAAGAATAGGTTTCCCTCTGTCAGGGTAAATCAACTCGCATGACAATTAACAGCCATTATAAGGAAAAACCACTAATTCCACACGAGCAAGTATAGGAGATGGTGATAAACAGGAAAAAAGGAGGAAACCTGCAGAACCAGACTCAGGGGAGACTTTCTGCAGAACCAGACCCAGAGATACAGTCTTTGTTCTGTTCCTGTTGGGTTTAGTGGATAAAAGTAGAGAAAATATTGAATAAACAGACAGTCTGCAGGCAGGGATTCAAACCGTGGATCGGATTCGAGGTAGAAATTTTCTGTTCAAATCAAAAGATATAAATCCACTCTCAACAGTTTCTCCCTCAGACGCAGGTCCTGTTGTGGTCTAAGTAATCTAAAAATGGCTTGAGCTACGCCGGCTTTCTGATGCAGATTTCTGTTTGATTGCTGCTCCTCCTGGACTGAAAGTGCACGAAGTTTGTTTTCTCATTCAAGCCTCTGACATGGTTTTGGGTGCATCAATACTCTCTGCAAGTTTTGCATCATCTTAGCGTATGCTAGTCAGGCCTTTTGATCGCATTCGCCTTCTAGGTAAAAGTGCGCTTACAAAACTGTAAACTACTTGGAGGGAGGACGGAAATCAATGTGAGTAAGAGGTTTCTTGTCATGGGGTCAACATGCATACTTCTCTCTCCGTCAGAGCCGAACATAGCCACATTCACATTCTTCTTTCAAGTAGAACTTGCCTCTGGCAAGCTATTTTTTTCATTTCATGTTTCTATGCCGAGGCACAGGGCCATGGGCATGTTTAGGAAAACGTGAGATCATATTTGAAATTAAAGTTTTTCATATTCATGTACACTACTTTTTTTTACAATCAGTAATGTGAAAGCTACAACTGTTCCTCATTCATACAGTCATTTTATGCTCACTTCACTGCTTCACGCTTTCATGTCATACCAAAAAAAGTTCTTTTGCTGTTCCACGGTTGGAGAAATGTGTCTCACATGAAAATACATCTATACATATGAAAATTCAACTAAAATAAGTTGCACAATTATCATTCTGTCTTTAAAAATTAGGTGTTAGAACCAAGTTTTGTGGTAGTGGGTTATTAGTCCACAACCTGGAGGGTCAGAGCAGAGGCTCATCTTCTTCTACCCGTCCAGCTTCTGGGGTTTGAGAGTCATACAAGCTATCTCATCGGCATGGATTGCCAAACTTAAACTTGAACTATTTCATGACATCTAGACCAGTGAATTCCAACCTTTTTCTTGAGCGACCCAAATTTTTAACATTGTAAACCTCAGTGAGCCCACCACCACAACCGGCAACAAGTTCCTTTCCTCCTACGATATACTCTTTGGTTTTCCACTTTGTGTTCTTGGTGGACAAGATAACTGGGCTAAAGTATCTCAAAAACTGCAGTTTCTGTGGGGTGTTGCTGGTTTGCAGGGGTCTACATCAAAAGTGGTCAGAGGAAGGTGAAGCAGTGACCTGGTGAGGGGCCACTGCCACTGAATCATGTTGATGATAAAATATGGTCTGTGGAATAATAGAAAGCAGAGATCAAACTGCTGCAGATGTTCATGCTGGTTTCACGAAAAAAAGATGTCAGAATACACAGTGTGCTTCTTAATCCAACTGAGCATCTGTGCAGTACAGTCAAGGCAGAACCACGGAGGCTCCGTCATGCAAATTCAAACATCTGAAAGCTCTGCTGTCAACATCTTGTTACTAGATAGCACAGCACCAATCCAGGGTTCTAGAGGAGCCCTTGTCTTGGCTCATGGTTGATTTAGCAAGAGGAGGAGCACCGGCAGGTTCATAGACAGCTGACTGGAGTAATACTGTCATTGGTCTTCTCCTCACAGCAAGAAGGTTGAATCTGGCCCTGAGCACATTCATGCTCCCACCATCCAATCATATGAATTGACACTGAACTGTCTTTCGATGTCAGCGGGTGTGTGAATGACTGTCTGCCTCTTTGTATTAACCCAGTGATCATTTGACAGTGTGTAGCGAGAGCAGCTCGCCATTCACCCAGTGTCGGTTAGGATAAATTCCAGACCATTTGACACTGCAGTCATGACATATATTATGAGCTTTAATACCATTTAGATACTTTCTGTGAGCTAAATCACAAGTTTTGACTCCGCCACGCACCCTGCCGTGTTTCCCTTTTGGAGCCAGTTCCTTCCAAATCAGAAAAATAAGTTTCCATTTTGAGAACACACCTGCTCCCGGTTCACGTGTACGAGAGAGTGACTGGAGGTGAGAAGCAGAAGTGTAGATCTGTGAGCCCCGAGCAAAGAAGTGTCAGGACACCTGCGGACGCTTTCAAGCACCTAGTGAGAAATGCACATTGCACTGAATGAGTTGCCATTTTCAATAAGATCACCGGGAAGTAAACGAATCTTGAGTTCCAGAATCCATCCTATCCTCTCAGTGCAGAGTGGTGAAATGACAGAGCGGAGCTGTTGGGTTGCACCACACTGACATCCGTCACTTCCCCATTCAGCGTCTGTGCTATGTGAATAAGCAGGTGCACCTACGAATCCAACCCTGGGTTTGTTGGTCTTAAAATAAAGTGTGAGGAGACTAATTGGTAGGAATTGACTTTGCTGAAGTAACAGAAAGTAATATGATCCCCACAGTGGTTCACAGTTTTTCATTTCTGGAGAGATCTGAAGAGATGACCCTTTGCATTTCTTCGAGGTAACCTGACGGGATGTTACCTCTCGGAAAGGTAGAGGGCCAACTCTACAGTCTGTGATTTGTCAAAACATTACAGCGAGGCCAAATACTGGCTGTCACACTGACTCTGACCAAAATATCAAAACAAAAAGAAAGAGTTTGCTCTGGATCCCAGAGAGTGTTTAACGATATTTTCTTTGAATATGCAGCTATCCATTGACAAGGCTTTGGCAGGAACCTCAGACAAACCGCGGTTCTAAAGTTGGACTAAATGAAGGAAGCCGTCAGACAGGGTCAAAAACCAGGGCATCCACAAGCAACGGCACAAATAAGTCAAAAACACACTGGAGTCAAAAAAGAGACGCAGCTGAAACATTTCCTGAAAAGACATTCTGACAATGGACGACACACCAGGTAAAGACGGAACAGAGCAGACTTAACGTGACTCGGATTAAAATAATAAGGGGAGCCTGAAGCAGGATGACAGGCGGGCGAGGCGAAACCTGTCACAAGAGTAGAGGTGGCAAAACACAAACAGGAAATGGTGCAAGATGACCAAACAGAACTGGGTCTGCAGAAACATCAACACCAAGAGTCCTTCACATGCCTGAAGCATCAGACCGCAGCAGGATCTGCATGTGTGCTGGACAGCTGTGCACTTCGTTTCAAAGATTTCAGTCAAACTCTGACATCCAAAACAAGATGAATCAGGATGTGACAGCAACATGTGAGACTACTGTGTGAATTCTTACCTTCAGACATGCAAACTTTCACACAGAAGCAATGCTTTGTTTCAGAAAATAGATTTTCTCCTGAGCCAGAGAGACTCAGACACTGGTTCAATCATTCCAACAGTCAATTTATAGACACCGTTTCAATTAAAACACATGTGCATTTGAACCGTGGGCGGTAGCTCGAGTAATCTGAGAAAACCTGTGCCTGAGAAAAGCCCTAAACTACACAGCAAGGCCCCCAAGCCACAATCGAACTGAGGATATTCTTACTGTTGTCATGTGTGACGGAATCCAAATCCTATAATTCCTGGATATTGCTTATCAAATTCATGCTGAAAACACGGATGTAATATTAGACCTTCTCTTATTAAAAAATAAATTAAAAAAACACTTTAATTGGATTCAGATAAACAAAGCAATAGGGATGCACTGTTACCACATTTTAAAGAATAAGTATGTTTGAGCAACCTTTATTGGCTTGCCAATACTGAGTACTGATACAAGTGCTTATTAAGTGCCATTTAGACTCCATACGCAAACGATATGTGAAGACCATGTGTTGCTACAAACCAGCTCCACACAGCCACTGTGTCCGGGCTTTGTGAATCTCCAACCAGCTTGAAGGCTCCAGTTCCGCTGCTTGACAGCAGTGTTCAAAATGCAACCTTTTAAAATAGCTTCCAGAGAGGAACTTTTTGAAAATACTATGATTCAGTCTCCATAGAAACGGGAAGAATACACCACCATTGTCAATATTGGATCTGCACATGCAGAAGTACATGGATGATCGTGATAATGACGGCCTCACACGCATTGAGCTTACAGAAACAGAGCCGTGTTTGATAAAGTGGGTATTGCAGAATGGGTTTGGGAGTGGCTCAGTGAAGCCCCCCTGCTCCGGATACAGCTGCTGCTCTCACGACAATTACACCACTGACAGTATTAATAGTTTGATCTACTGACTGCATACTGCGTTAATGCCGGTGAATAAAAATGAACTCCATAGCAATTAAACGCAACTTTTTACAGACTGAAGATGCACCATGCTTGCTTGCTTCCATTAACTTTGGTCTCGTTTTAGGCGTCTGAATTTATGGCGACTGGCGGCGTGTCGGTCTCATTCAGCCGACAAGGGAGATTTTAAAAAGTCATTTTTTTACTGCCGCTTTAATTCTTCTCAAGAAACACCTCTGGAATCATTTCCCTACTTTATTGCACCGCTCTTCAATTGCAGACAACTGCAACTCAACATTAGCATTTCTTAGTAGGAAAGGAAGAAAAAAAAGGATTTTGTGACAAATATCAGTATGCATAGCTGTTGTATCTTTAAATCTCCATGAACCTCAGTAAAACAGGATCAAATCTGCTTCTGCGGTGTGACGTGCTTCGTCAGCTCCCGGCTCAGTTAGATATAATTACAACTATGCCATCCATGATTCATCACGGCTCAGATACGATACGTACATACATTATTACCAGTAAAACGTTGCTACATGTGAAGAAACTATATTACAGTAAGTACCAAACCATTTATTTCATTGTTCCCACATCTTGGGAGGTGATAGTGCTTCCTCCTCGGTAGCGCACGGGGCAGATGTGTTGTGACTGCACACCCTTTGAATCCCCTTCCTCTCTCTGCTGCAGTGTTAATAATTCATCGGAGTTACATGTTTGAGGCTGCTGGAATCTGTGTGACCACCACACAGATCAGGTACATCCCCCGAGTGAGAGAGCATCATGGACCGCAACACACACACACTCTCATACGAAGAGCCGATCACGATCCCTCCTCCCTGGTGTAGAAATCCGCCTGAGATTCCACAACTCTCCCCTTAAATCCCAGGACACGGCGCCACGGAGGGAGGGGTGTTTATGAGGCAGCGGATGGATTGACAGCGGATTGAATAATCGGCAGTATTTATGAGGCCCTCTAAAGTATGGTGGATAATGAAAGATGATGCCGATGCTATGTGAAAAACACCCGAGTGCGAGAAATGTGACCGATATTAAAGTAATCTAATTTCGCCGAATCGAATGCATATGGTGGCGTGGAAGGCGAGGGAGGGCGTCGGCTTCGGAGCAGTGCCGAGCTGTCGATTCAATAACGTGTCCTTCCTGGTGCGGAATCTCATTCAATGCAGCGGAGGTTAAAACTGGATGATATGACGAGGCAATTCCTCTGCAGAAACCTTATTGTTCCTGACAGTGGGGGCAGGCGGCCTCGGAATGACACATGGCGAAACAATGAGGGGAATAAACGCCTGCTGCTTTGTGGGCAGAGCACAGATACGTACATTCATAATTTATGTATAGCTGTCTTGAATGGAAGGTGGGGGAAAAGGATACACACACACACACATACACACTCACACAGGCTTTTCCTTGAACTCCCAACTTCAAATCTTCACGAAAACAGAGCTTTACAAGAAACGCTCTCGGTGACGCGACGCCCGCCATTCAAATTCCAGTCAGCTTGCAACTGTTTGCACAAAAATTGTTGCTCTGATTAGTGCAACAATATACATTTTGATGCTGGAACATCCTGATCCGACGTCTTGGAAAACACAGCATGCCCGGAATGTAAAATCAATCGCGGCCTTCATTAGAGTCGGGTAAAGATTTCTATCGACACGTACAAATGTACTGAGAGTGAAATGGATATATTCAACTGCAACACATTCTGTGTGTGTGTGTGAGAGAGAGAGAGAGAGTGAGTGAGTGAGTGAGTGAGTGTGTGTACTGGGGGTGGAGGAGGAGGAGGAGGTGGAAGTAACCTTAGACAACGTGCCAACAGTGGAGACTGCTCTTTTTAAGTAATAAGATTAGCTGACAGCATGTGTGCAACAAGATAGTCTCAGCTGCGAGCTCGGTCAGATTTACAGTTCGGAGTCACTAAAGAGTTCCCAGTATTGTGATGTGGGATCCATTAAGCCTCGTATTAGCTTTGAATTAACGGCCGCCTCCATACATAGAACGGATCGGCTTTTCTTCATTGCAAGAAAAAAAAAAAAAAAAAAGAACACAAACACAATCTCAGTGAACATTACTCACTTTCGCAGTGTTCAGTCCCCAAGTGCAAGACACTTCCTGTAAGGTGAGCTTGTGTTCTATAGATTCTCACTGACACCTTCCGGCGAGCAAGTCTATCATATTATGCTGGTTTGTGGTGGTGGGTGGGTGGTGAGGATGGGGGCGGGGGGAGGGATGCACTTGGCACCAGTGTGTGTGTGTGTGTGTGTGTGTGTGTGTGTGTGTGAACCTGGCAGAGACATGAGATGAGAAAACACACACTGATTCTTATTGTCTCCTGGAGATTGCACATCACGGTTCAGCCCGGGCGGTGTGTTTTCTAAGCTCTTGCAATGCATTTACCGTCCAAAGGGAGGATTAGCAATGAACACGCAACAGGATTGGGGGCTTTTCTGCTGAACGGCTCGATTTTCATATCTCTGTCAACAGAGGCTCGAGTCGGGGTTCAGCAAATAGCCACATTGCTTTTACCAGAGTTCTGCTTGATATAAAAATGCATGGTGGATATTATTGAATCGCTATTAGCTACAGATACGATCAGTTTGTGACATTAGCCTGAATCTGGAGGTAGCTTTTGAGCTTGCTTGTTTGTTCGAAGGTTCACTATCAAGAATAGATTAGAACAGAATAGAATCCTTTATTAATCCCAGAGGGTGCGCTGTCCATCCAATGGGAGCAGTTTGGGGATCAGTGTCTTGCTCAGAGACACTTTGGGGAAGAGGAGGAATACAACCTGCAACCTTTTGATTAAAGACAACCCTTGTACCAAGGGTCAAGGCCGTTGCCTTGTGGCAATTATGTATTTGGAGAGAAATTCCCCCAGAAGTTGGAGGAGGAGAACATGGGTGCGGTCGTGGCTCAGAAAGAGAGTCAGCTTGTAGCCGCAAAGCATCTTCAGCCGTAACCGATGAGCAAAAGTGTTACACTGATCAGTGTGTATATTTCATACTGTATTTCTCTTGGTTAATTAGTTCACGTAGGTTGCAGCAGTAGTCATGATCACTCCAAATTTCTGACACTGACAGAATTCTGACAGAATTTTATTGAAGGGCCTGTTTGGACAAGACTCCGGCCCTCCTTGAACCGGTCTCAGTGTGACATAGGGCCAGTGATGATTGGCTGTCAGTGGAAATCACAGTCTTTTGGGTGATTATCCTCTTTACTGCTTTATCCGAAGGATTCTAGATTGTTGAAGTCCTATCTAGCTAACATGCTGTAGGCGCAAATCAGAAATCTCAGAAGGAACCCACACAAGCACAGCAGCCCAGAATCGAACCCATCACACTTTCACTATAACGCAGACTGCCAACCACTGCACTGCATTGGTTTTTCTTCACCATACATTCTAATGCAGAGGGGGATTGAGCCAATGGGGAATTATTTAGAGTCACTAATTGACTTCAAAATGGAAGCTGCTAAGAACAACCTTCAAACACACAGGAAGATAATGCAAACTCTACAAAGCGTTCAATCCCAGAACTGAAGTGAAGTGAAGATTCTCTTGCTTGGAGGCAAAAGGAGCTAAGTCCTACAGTAAGCTGCAGACCTCTAGGCAGTGCAGACAGTTGACAAGACCAAGTCCGTGCCGGGCTGAAGGAGGCACGTCTCTGTGCTGCAGTCTGCAGCGTTATAACCTTGAACACAAACATGTAAAGTAAACTTACACTGCCTCAATTCAAGGGTGTTCAACACATTTGACTTCAGGGGCCACATCCAGTCCAATTTCATCTTGAATCTTAAGATGTCAGAGGGTCAGGGTTAGGGTTAGGCTGTTTCGATGTGGAATGCGATGAATGAAAAAAGTTTGGCCGTGAAGGACGGTGACTGAGACGTGTTAATTTCTTTCTTGGCAAATATGTTAAAGACATGAATTATTAGTCAGCATAACACATGTTGGAACACGAATTTATATGCACCCCATGCAGCGTGGCAGGACGGTTTGCATGCATCATGGGAAACCATTTACACTGTCTGCTGCTGTATAACTTGCCTGAATGACAGCTTTTAGAGGCGTGCACGGAGAATCTGAATAGGCGTTTAATTGAGCAGGCAGCATAAAACCAGAGCCTGGCAGATGACATATGTTAATATGTCAGTTCTTTTTCTGCACTGTAATTTGTTCTCATGCACACAAGCCTGGAGCAAATTAAATATGTATTCGAATTATTTGAATTATGCATTTGTATCAGCTCCACGCTAAAGCAATGGACGGTGCAGTAATTAACATTCCTAAACTGCTGTTATGCTAAATCGACCCGCGTCAACACGCTTCGGAACGATCAGGCGTCCAGTAAGCACGTCTTCATGCGAGCTTCGGATGCTGGATCTTCTCTAATTTTCATAGTTTTCTCTCGTGCTGCGGAGCTCTGTCGTGCGTAGTCAAATAAAACATTGTTTTCTCTTTCTTGCATGTAGTTTTTGAATCGTCGAGAGGTTTCTTGAAAACAGAGGTGCCAATCATCAGGTATGACTGAAACCAAGAAATCCCTGAGCCGATCGTAGCGTCCCCACTTCTTCATTATGGCTTAATCAAGACACTCGAGCACAGATGTGGGTTCGTCCCGCTGATGTTGATGAGTTTCTCGGTTAAATATACTCGCAGGATTTCTGTCTGTGCGATGACGCGGGGGCCGCTTTGATGCTTTTGTATGCCAAGATGTGTATATCAGCACAAACATCAGGCTGCTGTAGCTGATAATTGTTGCGAGATCCAGCTAAACCGGGTTGGATGAACTTGCACGCCTCTCTGGGTTCTGGCAAAAGGACATTGTAGTGTGATGTTGCGTGTCATTACACTAATTTAATCCCCGACAAGCCCTGCAAGTGTAAATGTGATATCGCTTAAATGAAAAATGCAGAGGACGCGATACTCTGCGCGTCACACTTATCGAATACGTTGTGAATAAGCCGCCGACTGAGGTCTTAATTGTCTTCCTTTAGACTGTGAGGGGTCACGCGCAGCCACATACTGAAGCACATACCAATTATCTGCGCCGATACCATGTGATTGGGATGTTAGGGCGAGTCGATCATTGCTAATCCAGTTCGCAGCGAAGTGGCTCTCCTGTGGTTGGGACACGGGGCTTCCTTGATCAGCGTTTCATGGCAGGACCTGGATTTAGTGAGGCCTGTCGGGGCAGGGGAATGTGAATTACGGCTCAATGTTCCTCGACAGTGCTGAGCCGGTGGCTTCATCTGTTCTGACAGGCTCTTGACTGTGTGTGATGATGAGAGACAGCTCCGGGTTGGTGCACTGCACCGGCCCTTCAGCTGACAACGTGAATTATGGAGACCCAGAGGAGCGAGAGCATGCATCAGCAGACCCCCACTCCTATTAATCCAGCCCTCAAAGGTTCCGCAGCGGAGACCCCAGATACACCCCGTCGATGCTCTTCAAACGCCGGCTGAAACACAATGGAGGCAACCGCCTCCAGTCCTCCACTCAATTCTGTTAGCTTCTCAAATTTCATTCCCTCTTTTGCTTAATTTTCCCCTCGATTCTCTTCCCTTTGTTCTGGTATATTTATAGTTAATAGCTCTTAAAATTCTATCAGACTCTATCAAACCCTATGAAATGAACCAATAATCATTTAAGAAATCATTAAATCTCAACCTCATTACTTTGGTTATTAGCTCGCTTTTGTCGACTGTCGTTATATTCCATAATGGCATTTTATCCAATGGTACTTTTACTTCATGTCTTTTCATAATGTCACACTTCATGACTCTGGAGTACTGTCTTAAGGCGCCGCGCTCCAGCGTTTCCACCAATCACATGCTCACTGCTCCTCTTAAGAAAGCACTGTGGTACGAATCCCACAGGATGCAATCTCTAACCAACCCCTTCTATCACTCTTCTTACAATCCTTCAGGTTTTATGATTACAGAACCGTTCCCACTCTTGCCCATGAAGCACTCAGTCTTGACAATATATTATCTCTGTACACTGAATGATGAATCAGACGTGTTAACTAAACATCAGGCAGTCCTCCACACTCTGCCCTGCAGTGTTTTCAAAAAGTAGTATTTTTAGTTGCTTCCAGGTCAGCTGTCAGGAAAACGGACTCACAAAAGGTTGAAAACGTTGTTGGAAAAGGGGACCTAAATCCCACCGCTACAAGATAAGACCACACAGAAACAGCAGGGAAAAGAGAGAGGAGGAGAATGAGACACAGATGTGACTCAAGGTGATCACACACAGACTGAAAAGTACGGAGGCGAAGGCGAGTGAAGCTACAGAGTCATCGCAGATGAGATGAAACGGGAAACATAAAGAAACTGACAAGACGTGAGACAACAACACTGGAGCTCAAGCAGCAGGGAATTCTGGGAACAAAGCAGGATGGCATCAAAAACACTGAAAAACACAGAAAAACAAAGCGGGAGACAATGGTCCCGCTGAAATGATGATGGCGTAGCTTGCGTTGCAGTTTTGTTTTGCTTTTGATGACAACGTCTCTGCAATTTAAGACCTTCCCAAGGCTACTGACAATAAAGATTTGGATTGTCTGCCATTCATGAAATAAGAGCATTTATAATCAGACCTGGAGCGTGGAAAAATACATCGCAATTCAGAGCGTACAACACAAGCTGTGCGCCCTAAACGATCAAACCTTATACCGGCAGCTCAGCGGCCTCGGACACATTTGCACAGCAAGAGAAGCACTTGCAGTTTCTTGGGCCAGATTTCCAATTTAGTGAGCTGGAAGATGTCGGGATCTTCCATTGAGGAGGGTTTTTCTTCCCAGATTGAGTCATATGCTCACTGAAATGGAGGATTTTGTACCGCTTTCATACAGTAAAGTGTTGACCTTGATTTTCTTCCACTTTGTGAGTGAAACATACAACGTGCTTTGTGTAGAAGAGGACTTTCATTTAAACCTTTAACATGTGGCTAATGATACATTTGACCACAGCGGGAGAAGATTAAAAAGCTCCGAAATGTTTCTCTAACCTCCAGCATGGGACTAGCATACAATTAGTGTCAGTGCTGTCTTATTTGGGCTCGGCGCACGTCAATCTGCAAGAAGGCAGTCCAAACAACGAATGACTGAGTAAATTGGTTTACACTTTAAATTTCCCAAACAACAAAACCCTCTTTTGTGCGCGTTTGATTTTATGTTGTCCATGTTACGCAGTGAAAAGGAACAAATCTGGCCTCCGTAGCGTGAGGTATGTAATTGTGTCACACAAGCAGCCTGTGCATTTCAGGATTAAGGGGTTATGGCAGCATGTAGCAAGTGTAATCCAGTGTTTATCTGCCTCTCAACAGTGCAGCGTGCACCATGTGAGCGCCGCTTTCCAGTGATTACCGCGGCACAGAGACCACTCGTAGTGATTGTCGATGACGGGACAGCTGTCAACAATCGCATCGTTTCTCTAAGCTTTTGCTTTCGTGCATTTTAAGTCATTTTTGTTCCTGCTTATTCTCGCCATCGATTCTCCTCTTCCTTATTTCAAATGGCCGTCCTCGTCATGTGGCTCCTCCCTACCGGTGGTCATGTTGGGAACTCGGTGGGAAAAGTTCTTCTTCCACATTCACCCATCCTGTGTTTCAAGGATTCGGTGTCTGCTGTGGGAATTGAACCTGCCAACCTAATCTAGCCTCTTTGGCGTCCAGTGATCCTAATAAATGTATAATAACAAAACAGTTATTAAACTGTATCTGCTGATTCTTTTTGATTTTGTCATTTGTTTATTATTTCATTTGTTAAGCTCCACATTGAGACTGAGGTGGGATCCTGGGTTTTGAGGTATTAGGAATGTGGGACAAGCACTAGAACGAGAAAAACCTTTATGTCTACGCATTAACCATCAGGGGCCGAATAGTTTGCTGGCAAAAGCAGATCGTACTCCTTTGATGAAACATTCAATATGTCTTTGACCACGTTATAGAATCTTGCAGTTTATTTTGATTCTGCTGGACTTTTCCGGAAAAAAATCTGTCAGATTCAATTTCTGATTAATTTTATTTTCCCTTCAAGGTGAATTTACTGTTCCAACATTAAAGTGACATTCCTGCAGCAGACAATATTCAGATCGCCCATCTTAAACAAAGTCTAATACTTGATCATGCATCACAGGGTGAAGGTTTTACGCGTGTTTTTTGCACAAAAGACTCAGGCACTCCAAAAACAGGAAATCGTGGTTTAGACCTCGGAGTGATAAATGCCATAAAGATTAATTCACACTCCATGCAAACAATTCACTCAGGCTAATAGAGCCGCACACCTCAGAGCAGTGCATGGCATCTATCTACACACTGCTGTGTGTAACGCAGACTGTAGACCGAGGGACTGAGGACGCTGTCTGAATGAGTGTAACAGCTGTAGCGGAGCCAGAGTGGGGGCAAGGGGGCGGTCGCCCCAGGGCCCACAAGGTCATAGGGCCCCGTTTCATGTGATGTGTTCACGTTTACTCGTTAAAAAATTATTATAATAAAATGTGCAGTGTGTGCTAGAAGGTATACGCATGTGAGTGTGGGCTCCAATTTGCCAATTCTTACATTACGACTGTCCATGAACGCATCAGAGCTGTAAGCCAGCGCTGATTGGCTGCGCGGCATGAACCAGTTTTTTCTTTTGCACTTGATCTGAACTCTTTGGAGGGAAGTTAAACAGTATGCTAAACACTATGCTAGCCGCTAGAGGTACAACCCAAAACCTAACATCGGAGCCACTGGTGAGTCAGTGAAACCTTCAGAAATATTATCTTTATCAGAATGCTGTGGTCTTAAACACCTGGCTATTTGAATGTGCCTTGTGTTGCTCTCAACTATAAGAGACCGCCGAGTCTATTGTTTTTTTTTTTTTATTATACATGAATTCCAAAAGATATAGTCTATATCCATCTGAATAGATTATGTAATTTTAGACCAGCTGTGTTCATTTTATGTTTAAGCTGTATCAAAGATGGTACACATTTAGCCAGTAAGTTTTTAATCTGCATTTTCAGCACCATGGACAGCGGACGCTCTGAGTGACACCTGTCAGGCTGCATTTGTGAGTGTGTGTGCGTGCGTCTGTGTATTTGTTCTTCAGAACAAGTTTGTTAACTGGTTTGTGACTTTATTCTCCTTTCTGAGGCATATAGGTTTGCTTGGCTCAATTAAGTGAGCATTAGTGTGTTGTTTGATGGTAGCATGAGGGATTGTTTGAATGGTAAATTACTATCATAAGGGCCCGTCGAGAATGCTCCGCCCCCTCTGTACTGAGACCCACGCTCCGCCTCTGTGTAACAGTCATACTTCGATCACTCCTTGAAGTATAGAACTCGGCACTGGTATTGATATGGGTCCTGATCAGCAGATATCATTAAAGATGAGCTTGCTGGACATTGAAAATGGACTTCAAATCAACTCCTGGAACCATTGCCGGTTTTCAGAGGACACTTTATTCAAGTCACGGTACAAAAACAGGTCTGTGTCTTTCAACAAGATTTTCATGCAGGACAGTGCGCCATTACATGCATCAAAGGCTTGCCAGTAAAGACCTCAAGGATGACAGGAAAATGACACGGTTCCTTCCTCACCTGACTCACACCCCCTTGAGAATTTGTGGCTCTTCCTAAGCGGGAGTTTTACCATGAAGGAAAACAGTAAACCTGTCTGAGGAGGCCGTGGTCGGTCGGGAACGCGTAAAGAAATTGACAGATGAGATGGATGGAGGGGTGGCCATCTTGGTGGTCATATTAGAATTTATTTGGAAATGATCAGTTGGTTTGCTCATTGTTTTCATACTAATCAGTGAAAATATACAAGGGAATTGGGAAAACATTCATTTTTTTATTCAGCTGTCTGATAAATCTGCACACCAGTATTTGCCAAAGAATTGCACATGCTGAGAGATTCTCCTCAGAAAAACCAACAAAACCTGATTTTAACTTCCTTAAATATTTAATTTTGAGCATTATTAACATTTTGGATTGAATGAGAGTGTTGGAGTTGTTAAGAAACAAAATTAATCCTCTAAAATACCGCGTTCCTAATAATTGTGCTCACAGTTAATCTCACTTTAAATTGTCCGTTGTTACAATGAATGACAGTATGAATTTCTGAGTCCAACACAAAGGAAATTACCTATGATAAAGTCAAAGCAGATAATAATGGAAGTGATGTGTGTTTAAAATCGTTTGATTCCACACAATCTGCGGTAACAGACGGAGGGGAGGCAATTTGTTATTGGAGCGAAAACAGCGGGCGATGCAAATCTCTCTCTAACCTGATGGAAAGTGACTTTCAATAAGTCCAAACACTTCAAACTGTCACTCACACACTCTTTGAATTCTCCATTCATCTTACAGTGAGAGTATTTAAGCACTTTCTGGATTTATTGTGCTGATTTAGGGTTGTTAATTCTTTTGAAAACAGTTACACTGATTCATGGACGTTTCATGACCAGAGATATTCTCCAGGGGCGGAATGGGAGGAATCCATCCTGCATGTTCTCACTTCAAGTTCATCTCATGAACTTTATTATTTTCCTTAAATTTTACAAACAACCGTTCCTTTTTCCCAAATCTACATTTCTTAGAACATCCTTCCTCTCCTAACTAATCCCACTCTGTTCAGTTTGACTCTGAGACCCTGGAAACGATAAAACATAACTGGACTGATAACTGGAGCTTTTTGTTCTAGCGGACAAGTTCCTGGCATCTGCATTGACCCGCTGTCCACACACAGACCATCCAAACCATCAAAACATACAGTTTGAGTCCTCCGAAGATCCTCAGCACTCTAACATTTCCAGAGAACAATCCGTGTGCCGGGTGTGGCGGAGCCGCCACACTTGCACAGATGTATTATTCCACTGTAGGTGTGACTGTCATTATCACTTGTAAAAAGTTATCAGCCCAACCTAGACGAAGGCAGTCTGCGAATTGCCTCCAAATGAAACACCAGTAATCCCATTAGGAAAGATATGAGGGAAGTGTGAGGGGGATGAACGCGCCTGCTAACTTACACTGAAACGCTGCAGAACGGTTTAATACTTTCCAAACTGTCCTCGGCTCATAATGTCAGAAACGGAGGGCGGAAAGCAATTTCCTAATGTTAAACACTGTAATTGAGCTAAAATTGCACAGGTGTTATGTTATATTGAAGTGGAAAAGGGAAAACTTCCTTACACGATTCTTTCTTCTTCCGCTTTAATGAACCTTCTGAAGTCGAGGAACAAGGAATAAATGTGCTAACGTTAATTATTGTTTCAGGGTGTTCAGATTCAAACTTCTCTACCACCGAGTACGGTGTTAGAAAAAAAAAAAAAAAAAAAAAAGGATATCAAGATTTTCTTGTAATTTCATTTCAGCTACTTATTGCTCGCATCTGAGAGAAGATTTATCATTAAGGCTCATTATGTGAACTTTGGCATAATTCTTTTAAGTCATTTCAGCGGAAAATTCTTGAGAAAAAAATTATGAAGCGTAAAAATAATCATCTATCACTGTCTTGATGACTGGTGGTGGTGGTGGGGGGGGGGGGGGGGGGGGGGGGGTGTAATCTGCCACAAAGCAATGTCCTGTAATAAAAATTGCAATGGATATATATATATATATATATATATATATATATATATATATATATATATATATATATGTATATATATATATAAAATGTATTAAAAAATATCCTTGAAATGCCATTGGACAAGCGCAGAACAAAAACAGTGAAACCACTGGTGCTCAGAGAAGCTCTGAGCCACTGTAGCATCCTGGGATTTCTGGGACCAATCCTTCAACAGCAGATGTTTTAAGTCCCGGAAGGTGCAAGGTGGAGATCGGATTTGGTTTTCCCACCAACTGGATTGAGGTCTGGAGGATGTAGAGGCCAAGTCAACACATCCAACATCCAAGAAAACACACAACACAGAAGGCTGAGTGGTACCTGTGGCAGGTTTTAAAGGGTTAACCATCGGTTTCTTTTGTTCTTGTCTTTACTGAAAGATTCTTAAAGGTAACAGATCTGACAGAAACAATGCAGAACATCCATTCATGCAGCACAAAGAGTCAGTGTTTGGAGATTATTAACTATTGTTGGGTGAATTAAGTGAAGCTTTACAAAACCAACTGCTGTTAAGATCCTGCTCAAAGAACACGTTCTTAAGATATTTTGAAGCTTGTTTACAAGTTTGTAACTGGAAAAAAAGAAACTCTTATACCAAACCAACACCAACAAAGCTGACTGACCAACAAGGACACAGACTCCACAGCCTCGATCTGCAAAAACCCAAACTGATCAACACACATTTGAAGGTAAGGCACACTGGACAAACACTCCATTGGTACCACAATGGGGAAAACACTTTTTTTTTCTGGAAAACACAACTTTACGAGGCCTCAACTATTAAAAACCTGAACACACAATTTTAAGAAATAGAATACAACACAGATACCAAAACCAAACATCGGACTGAAGGACAGTGAGATGTGAGGACAACATGGAAGCCATGCCATGGTCCACATGGGACCATGAGGGGGCCAGTCCATGAGACGTTGGTCCAACACACTGAGAAAACAAGCCATGAAGAAACAAACCACCCAAAATGCAAAATGAAAGTTTTGCGTTGTCACTTAAAAATGTTCCTTGTAATAATAATACTTACTTCGTTTGAAGACTTAATGCGGACACTAACATGAAGCACAAGCAGAAAATAACAATCATCCATATTTTGGTGACATAAAGTGAGAAACATTTGAAATAATCTTATTAAAAGTTCCACACTTTCCTGTTGGGGCTGTTCTCGACAGATGCCACCGTGTAAAGACAATGAATTGTCAGTAGATTTAATCGCTGGTGTTGATGCCAAAACATTCAGATGCTTCATTTCTACCTTTGCTTCACGTCACACGAGGTTAAAAGCAAAAGGGATTTCTCGGTCGCAGTGGGTGAAAAGGAGACACTAGAAAAGTGTGAGAAGACGCTCCATGTCTCGTCTTCTCGACACGATTTCAATTATTACAGCCCCAAAAAGAGTTTGTGATGCAGCGGTGAGAGTAATGGATTATGGATTACAATTACGCAGAGAATAGTTCAATTCTGGACATCATCAGTCATTCCTGAGTACGATCAAAGTGTCAATCATCAAACCTTTTACACTCTATGGGCAATACGTTTCATCTTACACCACGTGTTTTTTTGTTTTATATCTTCACTTATTCACCAATGAATCATCGTTATTTGCTTTGTCTGGACATTGATATTTTCCACTTTTTCAATGGATCCAATGCAAATGATGAAAAGTATTCACCCTGGTTAAAATAAAAGAATTTAAATCATATTTGAAGTTACCTCAGGTCCAGTTTACAAAACATTTTCAAGTGAAAACAGAAAACTTCCTGTTGCATTCTGGGTGTTGAGAACCCAACAACTCAACTTTCCCAGCATGCTGCTGCTCCTCATGTCCAACAGGGGTTCTAGTAAATAGTTCCTCTGCATGTGCAGGAGTGGATGCACAATAAGAACAATTCATAGGTTTAGAGCTGTAAGGAAAATCCACCAAGTGTCTCTCAATGCGTTGGACGAATCCTGCATGGCAGCCGTCTCTGCGGCGAGTGAGCGAATGGTTAAAATAAAAAAGGCTGTGATAAAATCTTTGGCTTGAGTCCAGGTGCTTGGAGGGAAAGCAGAATTACTACTGCAACAACACTAACCCGTCTGACGACGGTCTAATCCCAGCTCACACTCCCTGTTAGCGGGTGAACAGTCCAGCGCTTGGTGAATTCTGCTACAGAGTGATATGAAGAGCCAAGGTCAAAGGTCAAAAAGCGACTCGCTCTGCGGGAGGTTTCTGTCTTTGCCCCTCTGTGTGTGCTGGTTTCCAGACGTGCATTATGGGGATCTTTAGATGATTTTAATTGGATTATGGATGTAGATATTTGTGTTTGTCTTTCTGTGTTTTCCCTGTGATGGATGGGAAATCCGTGTCTGTCCTGCCTGGGGTCAGCCTGGGGTCAGCAGCACCATGTAATCTTCCACTGGAATAAGTGATGAATGACCAAAAAAAAAACAAAAAAAAAAACAAAAAACAAAAAACAATTTGTTATCTAGTCTTCATACAACTTAATGCTAACTTAAGCAGCAAAAAGAGAAGATCAGTGTTGACTTGATGGTAAAGAAACTGGGTTGCTTGAAGATCAGAACGCTGCAAATGAAGGAGCACCAAAGTGTGAGAACTAACTTCTTACATAATGCACCTTAAAACACTGTAAACATTTTGGACATATGCATCACAAGACGTTATATGCAGTTGGTTTATATTAAAAATGCTGATCAGATGATAGCAACTGCAGAAAAAAAAAGTTTTTTGGATCAATAAGGTATTTAAAAAAAAAAAAGATTCAAAAATTGACCAAAATTCTAGGACAAGATGAGAGATTCATCAAACTTTTTACTTGTTTGAGTTGGTTTCCAAGCTGTTCTCCAGTTTATCTCATCAAAAAGTTAAAAGTATATGGAGCATCACAGCTGATCAGTCCAAACATGGATATTTATCTACACGTTACTTCTCACCATTATGTCCTGTACGTTGTTCAGATGTAAAGAAATGAAATGAACAGAAAGCGCCCACACACACACACACACACACACACACACACACACACACACACACACACACACACACACACACACACACACACCTCCGATACTGCAGATATCTGGGGTCAGAGGTTAAAACAGGAGTGTAGAGGAGTGATGGACGCAGCAGATGGCGGACGGCTGTCACTGTGACCCAGCAGACTTTCACAGACACTGACTCATACTTTCTGCTTGAAAGTAGCACATCACGTACAATTAGAAGCCAGCGTCAGTCTGGGGAGAAAAAGAATACTGCATCTTTCACAATTACTTGGACAGATTTTGATACTGAAATTCCTAACTTTACAATTGATTTAACCTGTAACAGAAAAGCCGGTCTCACAGGAGGAGGTGAAAGATTAAAACCCACATTAATGTGAATTATTTTGAGTCAAAAACATAAAAGTCAAAAGGTTTTCCATCACTGATTAGAAAGAAACACTCAGAGAGTGACTTCTTGATGACATATCAGATTTTATGTTGACTTAAATGGTTCATAAGTGGCAGCTGCTTGCGTTCAGCCCACCAGAGTCTCCGGCGATAATGAATCCAGGCTCAGAGGATTAAAAGCAACAGTCACTGTGGCTGATTTATTCTGTTGTTCGTTACTAGATCTTAATTAAAACATCCTTCCAAGACGGATCACACCAGCTACATATAAAAAGAGAGTGTTTTATGATGCAGTGACGTTAAAGAGACAGCACACCATCCAAAAATTCCCACAGGGGTGTCAAACATAAGGCCCGAGGACCAAAACTGGCCTCCAATCTGCCGAACCGCCAAGCAAACATCAAAAATGTCAAGTTAGACCTAAATTTAACATATAGCATTGTCAGAGTCACAACACTCGCTCTGTAAGCTCTAAAAATAGGATAAACGGAACGCTGCAGAGCGGTTTGTTCTCAGCACTTTCTTCTTCTAATGCAAGTCAAACTCTGACAGTTGAGTATGAGAGTCTGTAGCAGTTAGTGTAGCCCGGGGCCTTTAGCCTTAAGCACAGAGAAGAGTCTGGCGAGCTCACTTTTTTGTTTTTCCTATCTCCAGTAACAGATTTCACTAAGATTGCTGAGAGCGACTGAAGTGTAGTCCTCTTAAATCTTTGTAATTTCTCCTGTTTTCTTTCGTGTACTTTTTCCAACATGTAATTCATCTTAAAAGCTGTAAACTTCATTCCAAACTTCTTTGGTGCAATTCCTCAAACTGCTGATTTTATATGATATTTCTACCTCTTTCTTTTCTTTGAACGGTGGTTTAAAAGATGGATGACAGCCCTCAACGCTCCCAGCTGACAATTCGGTGTCTCAGAGAACTCAGGCGTTACCAACGCAAAACTCTTTTCCCAAAGATCTGAAACAACTGACGTAGCACCAAAAACACATTTTCACTGTTCTGATACAAGTTATAACCGCTGATTACTTATGATCCTGACATAATATGTCCACTTTGGTTTCTGTTTAGGTCCAGGTGAGAGCAGAAGTGTCCAAACTATGGCACAACTGTGACTCAAAATGTTTAGATGATCCACAAGCAAGTTCTTGGAATATGCTCCATTCACATGCTCCTGGTGGAATCGCACCGCTTTTTGAAACAAGAGTTACCATGATTGTATTTCAATTCTACAAAGGTTAATGTCACATCGTGCGTGCCGACTTTAAAGGAAAATGCCAGAGAAACACAGGATACCAGGACACAGAATTTCAGGTTACTGCGTATGTGCACAACGACATTATTAAATATGTCTTCTGCACATGCGTGAGTAGATGGTCAATAACGATTTCCTCCAGACTGTCGTGACTCCACGTCCATGTTCTCCTGGGTTTGATGCAGAGTGTCTGCAGGGCATTAACAAGCTTTAAAGGTGCTGTAGGCAGGATTCGGCATCTCCGCCATCTTGCTTAGGGTTACCTAAGCAAGATGGCGATTTGACCCATCTAAGATGGCGATTTGAAACCCAGCACAGTCAATCCTGTCCTGTTTTCTCTGACATCACGCCCTTACGCAAGTTAAGCCCCTCTCACAAGAACGTGCGACGAACGCCCCTCGACCAATCACGGTTAGAGCCTCAGGGGCTCTTCTGATTGGTCAAAGACACCTGGAGCTGTCGAGATTCCTTTTCAGCTCAGAACAGAGACAGATGGAAACGCTGCACCCTCGCGGTAGTGCAATTATGCTACACTCCGAAAGGATTATCAATGGATACTCTAACATTTAATTCAAAGAAAACACAGAAAAATTAGCATTGACTAGCAAAATCCTGCCTACAGCACCTTTAATAGTCACATTTTTTTGATTTTTCAAAAATTAAGGACTTAACTTTCATCAATAAAAAAATTCTGGAGATTAGAGAAAAATGTTTGATGATATATAATCGTAATAATATACATGACAAATTGTAATATGTGCATCTGCTTAAAAAATCATTTACAAAAAATAAAGCTGTGTAATTTTTTGGAGTTCATGATCATGACATTCTAAATGGTGCAATATAGCATTAAAAGGGTATTAAAATATATACATTTTGAAGGGATGATTTCTGCAGCATCCTGTTACAGCAGAGAGTCTCAAGTAATGGCAATTAAACTGGGTCCATTCAAAAGTCTGTGCTCTGTAAAATAGAAAACAGAGTAGTGCAGAGAAGGGAAGATTCTGCCTGTCTGTTCAGAAATTAATAAAGTTTTTCATTGGATTTACAAGGATTTGAAGCTGCAAAGTGGATTATGGGGGCGATGTTTCAATTGCTGCTTTCACGTCAAGAGGAAACTTTTTCCCAAAAAACGAGCAAACTTTCATCAAAATATTTTTTTTTCCTTTATCTTAAGGTGAGGGTTCAATGATAGTTCCAGCCTCTGAGTTTTAGTATTCTTGATATTTTCTGACCTTTTAAAAAAAAAAAAAAAAAAAAAAAAAAAAAAATCATCTTAGAAGGTTAAATAGACTGCATTCTGTCTCTTTCACAGCCAAGTCCTTGTTTGGTCATATTCTGGGATGGAAAACTCAATTTTCTTTGATCTAGGTCACCCTTTGAGGAAGAAAAAAAAAAAACTTTTAGCATGCAGAGGCTTATGCCAACCTTGTTCTTCTAATTTGCGATCCCTTCTCGACGTGGAGATGCTATACGTTACGTCCGCTCACTCAGCTGGAAGCTGCTCACTACCGTCACAGTCCTCCGTCTTTGGCCAGCAAGGGCATGTTGGGGTTAAGTGCCTTTATCAAGGGTAGCTTGATAGTCGTCATTCAGAGAGGGAAAAATAATCCTTATTAATTTTGCCTGTTCAGATTTTCTCTGGGTTTTAAAGTACAAACCATCAACTAACCTGATCCAACAGTCTGGGAAATATATTAGCAAATATCTTCTAGGCGATCAATAACAGATGATCTCTGGTAGATATAGCAGAGGAGGACAACAAAAATGTTTTTAGACATGTCATTACTGCCTTGAAGATAAATCTGTCATCTGAAGATCACTGCTGTAACCAGGCTCCGCATGCAGGACCTGCCAGTGGTCATGAAGTCACCCTCAGAAACCTCCAGGACCGAGCCGCGGTCTCCTGGCCCTCCGTGCCCGACCAGCCGACTCCTGGACGGGTTTCAGCTCTAAAGCAGAGGGATCCGGGGGCTCATCGAGTGGTTTTGGCTTGAGCCCTCCCCGATGACTCAAAGCTCCCTGGTGAAGGTCCCTCCACCTCACTGGACTGTAAATGAATCCCTTGTTGTTGCTCGACTTTATTTTGAAGGATCTTTTCCTTTTGTGTTCGACTGACGTGTTGAAGCAGGAGAACAGCTGAAGATTAAAAACTTGCATTTTTACCTTCAGCTTTTGTCAGCAAAATCACAAATTTTCCTTTCTGTTGTATAATTTCACACGAGTTTGATCCACCAGAAATAGGAATCCTTTCTGATGGGCTTGATAGATGTGGGTAGCTTGAACCTGCTGACCCTGCTGGAGCTGGAAGACTGATGGTGACCAATGATGGCTGTAATAATTATGGCCAGAGGAGCAATAAGAGGGGAGGACGCCGAAATCAGGATGTAAAGGGTTCCCAACCAAGAGCTATTAAAACTAAATTAAACCCTCTATCCATAGAGAAGAATATTGTCATTGATGAAAACAAGCTGGCTTCCATTGATTATCCAGGTATCATTTCTATGGTTCAGTCTGCTTTACTTTTTAACTTTTATCTAACCCAGGTTTGAGCAAACTATTGGTGAGGTCCATGGCGCTGACCGTGGTGCTGAAATAGCCTCTCAGTCGTGGAGGTGCCAGATTATCAGCAGGTTGTTGATGAATCAGTAGTAATATACATGGTGCACAACTCATCATAATCCACAATCTTTCTGTTTTATACACTTTAACAAGTGATTAGTCAAGAGGCTACAATGGCTCAATGCAAGTCCCCACTCGCTCTGCAATGTCACATATTTCACAGAATTCATATGACAACAAACAGCCAAAAGTAAATCCTTGTTAAAGTCTGTAAATGATGAAGGACATATCTTTAACTGCAAATGTCAACACTTTAAAGGTGCATTAAGGAGTTTTACAACCTTAAAAATACTTATTTTCCACCATAAATATGTTACACATTTTTAATGATGTGTACAATGTGCCCTGACATATTCATTACAAGTACCTCTAACAGCGCTAAATTGTCACTTGAAAGTCACAGTGCCGGTTCGGCACCAGAATTTTTTGGGGGAAAATTTGAAAGGAATGACGTAATGCACGCTCCGGCTGGTTAGGTTTCATTTTGTCCACCATTACTCCGCCAGATGCTTAGTGAGCAACAACTGAGCAGGATCTTCCAGAAAGTAAGAAAAAACTGGCTTCTAGCACTGCCACAGCTCCAGCACAGACTCCACCAGGTAAAAGAAACTTACATTTTACTTGAGTGCTACTAAACGAGCGAGGAACGAGTCCCCCTCTTCCATGCACGTGAGCCACAGGCACGAGTTTTTCACTAAGCTGCATTACGCCCAAGGCCTGCAGGGGGCGCTGTTTCGCATAAAACCTGCAAACTCCTTAATGCACCTTTAAAGAAAGCTTCAGGTCCATTATATCAACACATGTTGCTTCTACACACAAAATTCTTCTGGTTCTTGTTTCTAGGTAACCACATGTGCCAGCCTAATGAAGTCTTACTAGTTTCACTTTAATAAAGTGCAATAAAGTTTGTTTACAACTAAGCAGTATTAAGAAATATGTGTTAATTGGGACCCATTGACACATTCCAGCAGCTGCAAAATTATCAAACACCAATGGGAGGAAAGTCACATTTCCCAGATGGCAGTATTCATATGGCATTAAGTACCAGCTAGACGAGTCAGTTTCCTCTAAATTTTCAGATAATTGATAAATGTAGACTCACATAACCTCAAACTTGAAAAAAAAAATGCTTATAAAGTTAATATTATCAATCAACATCACTTCTACACATGGAAAAAAAACAGCTTGTTTTTTGTAATTGCTTGCAAACTTGGTTGGTGAGGCCAGTTTAGTCTTTCTATTGTCGCTTTATATTTCTATGAGGTTTATTTATTACAGAGTGAAGTAGTATGAAATACGATTCCTCATGTAAATGCACAAATTAGGTTATCACATTAGTTTCCCACTGCATCATTACATCTGTAATCTCCCCCGTCAATCATGATGATGGCTTACTGAGTGGAACGTAAGGCGTGGGTGGGCTGCACTGTGTGGACTGAAACCAGCCTCAGCTCACTTTAATTACACTAAATACATGAACACATTCAATTCAAAGAATGTGTTTGATTACATGTATTATGGTGGGATTCAAGGGAACGCCACACACACACACACTCCAGACAGAAGCAAAAATATTAAACATAAGGTTACAAGCGGGGATCATTTCAAGTTCAACTCCAATCTTTTTTTACGAGGTGCATCACATTTTATGTGGAGAAATCACCCAACAATGTCAATATTCTGCGTGTCCCCTGTGTGCTTTAGTGTGACCGGATCTTTAGTTTTTCTCTCGCAGTTCAGCGATCGTAAATTGTTGTAATGAATTTAAACTATTACCGTCATTGGAGGAGGAAGCGGCAACAGGAAAAGGTTAAGCAATGACATTCGGGAAGACTTCAAGCAGAAAGTCCTTAAAGTCCAACAGTGAAGCAGAGTGTAAGGCGAAAAGCTGCCTGTGCAACAATAGCAAAACATTAATATTTGAAGTCTAAATTAGGTCTCGATAATTATGAGCTGTTTGATATGATGATTTTCTTTTCCTCGCACTAAAGATTGCCTCTAAAAGCTTTACCCTGCTGGTGGCATCGCGCACTTCCCAGGGTGATGGATGGCGCTCGCCTCTGATCGCTCCTTTTCATGTTGTTCTCCGGCCACACAGGGCCGTTACCCGCTCATTAATAACCCTCAGTGATTAATATCCAAACCCCCTCCTGTGTCCCGGCCCTTGTTGTCTGTGAGAAAGGCGCCCTCCTAATTAGTGAACACTGATGGAGCATCTATAATGACTGTGGACAATGTGCTGCAGCTGGAGAGAAATCTATGATTGGCCACCGCCGTACAAGTCTTGGTCTAAAAGCCCCGTGAATCATTTTCAACTCCTGCATCTTTGTGACCATTAGACCTCCTGATCAAAGCTGCAGCGCTGCTGTTAATTACCATGTCAGGACTTGCCAGACCATTATGTTTTGAAAAAAAGGAAAAAAGAAAAAACCCAGCTCTTTCATTTTAAATCTGACGCCTGTGTCCTGAAGTTGACATTTCCTTGTTTGATTAGTGAAGTGTTCAGCGTCACTCATATCGGTGATTATGTGACATTTGGAGCCACAGTGACTCTGATTAAAAGTGACCTGATCCAAAGACTTGAGCTACATGCTGGATTCTTCTGTACCTGTGAAACCACGGCGTCTGGAAATGGCAGACTTTGACTTTTTGTCTAGTCTTTAGGTTTCAGCCCTTATTAATCCACACTGCATTTTTATTTGTCTAATTCATCCATCTGCCTGAAATTATTCATCCGTCCATCCATCAATCTGTGAAACCATTAACCATCAATCAGTTCACTCATTCAACATCAGTCTGCCCATGTAATGGATTGATTCATCCATTCAGCCAAGCAATTATTCTTTCTATTGACTCATCCATTCTGCCATTATCTCTCAATCCATCCATTTATCCCATGAACCACCAATGTTTCCACTCATTCATTTATTTGTAAATGATGACATTTGGCCATCAAGAAATTACATTTTGTGTGTTTTCTGATCTATTGGCATCTTTCCCCATCCATCCGTTCATACATGTATTTGTCTAAATCATCTGTTTGCCTCAACTTATTCATCTGTCCGTTTAATGGATTGATCCATCCATTCATCTATCCGTCCATCCATCAATCTGTTGCTCCATTCATCATCCATCAAATAAACCTCATTTGAAAATATATGAATTTAGCAAAGCAGTATAAACCATAGAATGAAAGCATATGAAACACATTAGTGTTAAAATAAGTATTAAAGTAATACGGCCATGACTAACTGTACTCAGAGAGCTCCATATTTTCTCAGGCGGTACACTCTGAAAGGTTTGAGAACCACTGTTTTAATAAAGGAATATACAGTAATTCCTTCATGGAGTTTGCTGACGGTATCAGTCAACATGTCCTGGATGGCGTGTGCTGAGCTTCCCGAGTGTGTCTGCACCTCCAGACACCGAACCCTGAAATTAACACCATATACTTTATTATTCGCCTTTGCTCTCATCAAGTTTGGTGATCTATTAAAGGATTTTTTTTTTTTAAATCATCACTACACTCATTTGTTTTGTTAGATGAGACAATCTACTGTCACGTCTGTCTGTTACGTTTCGTTTCGAGCCAGGAGCTGGTTGTCTTCTTCAAAGTGTCTCACTCTGTTGGGAACGAGCTCAGTGGTGAAAAAGGGGATTTCTTTGTTGCATGGCAGGAATCTACCGCTCAGCATAGCAAAATTGTGTAATGATTATTAAATCTCATACCTCTTCATGATATTTTACATGCTGGGTTAGTTTTCCCTCTCTTTCTCTTACTCATGAAAGACTCTTTAGAATATCTTTTTTATACCTTGTCATGTTGCAGACCCGTTTCCAATTATTCCACATTTCCTGTGAGAGTTATCAGCAGGTGGAATATCTCACAGCTAATCACACTCTTGCAGTTCGATGTCCAGCACTTTTGAAACACGTTGTTTGACTGTTTTCAAATAAATGACAGTTCTATTTTTCGGATTCATCAGTCCCCCCCCTGCAGCAATGTGGTTTTATTTGACTTTCTTGGCTCCACAATTCAAAACATGTACTTGTTAGATTAACTGGTAACTTTAGATTGTGTGTGTATGTGGGTGTCACTGTGTATGTAGAGGATTGTGTCTCAAATTGTGTTCGACCTGCGATGATCTGGTGACCTTTCCAGGGTGTATCGTACGAATACCAGAGTCAGCCAGATAACAGGCTCCAGCTCCCTTCAAACATGACGAAGGAAAAACAGGATTCCATCAACCAGATAGGATCGCACTGTAAATTCCCCAGGATATAGAGGCATGTTATCATAAATGCAAGGTGAATAATCCATGACAAGGTCAATGGTCATACTCATCATTTCCAGTGAGCGCACTATAGCAGCACTCCATTATAGATGCCGCTAATTCACCGACATGTGAATATTAAATACACTTATATAGCTTTTTGTCCCACTTCAGCAGTCCCATCACATTTCACTGAACCAGTCATATTCATCCGTTCACGCTTCGGTCGTACACTCACACAGCAATGATGACGGTGTGAAACGCAGAGACATTTCAACACATGAGCAGGTTGAAATGGAAAATGGAACCATCAACCTTGGGACTGAACGATATTCAACTCTGTAAATTGAGCCCATATGTTGGAGAAATGCAAGCATGATTACAGGTAATCAGAGTCTGTGGCGTGGGACACTGTGGCAGTGGGTATTGTGTTAGTATTGTTTCTTCATCAACCCGGATCAAGGATTTGAGAATATGTTTTGTATATCTCACCTCTTTTAACATCAAGCCTGAGCCGCAACAACTTTATGTCAACAAAAGCAGGAATTAACTTGACATTGGATGCTGATCTACTAAAGAGCCAAACTGCACATTGCATCAAACAGATGTGTAAAATAACACACTACTGATTCTGTGCAGTTGCTTTCATAACTATAGAATGTCAGGCCCGTCTTCAAGGTCTTGAGAATATAAGAGCCACTGTTGGTGAATTGAATTTATGTCAACAGGATAATGTACAGTGCGATTTTCAATGTCTGAACACTTTGTTTACTGTTGTATTTCCTCCTGAAAGAGCTGAGAAAGGAGGCTCAAACTCAGTCACCCTTCAGCAACAACACTGCTGTGTATTGAGCAGCGTTGTCTTCAAGACCTCCGGACCAAAAACCGAAACAAGACAAAGACTTTAAGGGGTTTAGACCAAGTCAAGACCAAGACCAGAGCATCCCAAGACCAACACGAGGCCAAAAGGTAAAGATCAAGTCAAAACTAAGGACCAATCCCAATTCTACCCCTTGGCCTGTTTTAAAGGTGAATGGAAGGAGCAAGAACAAACGCCAATGAAATGAAACAGCACTTGGCTCATCACCCCTGGTCGCTCACTGGCCGTGACGTAGGCCGATGTGACGACTGTTTGCCCTCACTCGTTCTAGCTAGCGATTTCAAAATATAACCATTGGCTCAAAATAAGGCTAAGATTTATGTGGAGTAGCAAACGATCAGAATATATTTTATTAATATGAATAACACTCATGTTTTATAATCAAGTATGTTTAATTATTTACATTCACATGTTTATTTCTGCCTCTGGTCTTCCATCTTTTCAGCAAACGCGGTGCATCATGGGAAATGTGTCATTATCCTTCTTTTCAAGGGCTAAGGGGCACAGTTAGGATTGACCCCAAGACCAGAGACTCCCTGGATAAGAGGGCCAAGACTGAATCAAGAAAATGATCAGACCAAGACTTTAAGGAGCCAAGCAGAGTCAAGACTGCAGCGCCCCAAGACCAACTGTCAAGTCCTCTGAATTTCTGTGCCGCTCCAGACTTGAACGGAATGTTTTCTTCACAGGGATGTTCCACAGGATTCCACTCAAAAAACCAGTGCAAGTTTTCTTTCAATCTTTTATTGTCGTCACATGTCAGGTTTCAGATACAGGCTATTGCAGATTTCTTCAGCTTTTTAAATTCCTTTAGAATTCTCTAATACTTCCACTTTCCAGTTCTTAAGTTCTCTGGGATTTCTTTGCATTTCTTTTTTTGTTTAACAATTCTTTGAATCCGTAAGTTTCTTTAGGTTCCTTTGGTTTTCTTTTAGGTTTCTTTAGAATTCTTTAGGCTTCCCTTAGGTTCTGCATTACATTTTAGCAGGTTTCCTTAGTAGGTTGTGCCAGTTTCTCTAGGCTCTTTAGTTCTTAGGTGAAAAACCTTCAAAAGGAAAAAAACAGAAAATGTAGCCAATTACTCCTAGGAGTACTATTTAAGTTTTTTTTTTTTCTTTTTTCAAAGGTTGAATTCAAAGTAATATGACAACTAATAATGATTTGGCCATAAAGCATCAAGTATTTTTTAACAGAGGCAGACTTTAAATATTTAACACAGAGGTAGCAACCAAATGCAGTAAGAAATCAAATGCTTTTCCGCATAACACATGCTCTCACAGTTCCTTTTTAGTTCATTTTTAAACGCTTACCAGCTGGCCATCCACAGTTGTGAAGAGTTCTTTGCGCCGATTAGTCACAGAGAGGAACACTTTTCTGTTTTATTAACCAGATTAGGTGAGCTGTGTCCTGCTTTATGTGCATCAAGGCTGCAACACGGGCGTCTCCTCCTCACCCAGCCGGCCAGGGACATCAACCAGGTGATTGGTTCCACCTGGTTTTTCTCCTCCTTTGCAGGGAACCAAGACTGCTCTTGAGAACCACTTCACTCATAGAGACATTTCCTCAGCTGGCTCAACGCAACATTCATTTCATTTGGAGACTTTATTATAAGGTATTTTCTGTGTTGTTCCGTCTTATTTCTGTCATATAGAATATGAAATACGTTCCATTTGTTCACTCCATGGAAAACTCCAGGAAACACACATGGAAACAGTTTCATTTCCAGCAGGTCACTTTTGTTTAAACAGCTTAATGAACTGAGACACATTTGTGTTCAATTTACTGTCCCCCAAACAGTCCGGAATTTTACATCCTGTCACTGAAATAAATGGATGCGGATTTCTTGACGCAAACACAAAGTATTGCAACAGTCTCTCTCCCCGCTTGCGTCGACATACGGTTGCTTTATATTCACCTTTCAGTTTTCAAATTTTCTGAAAAAAAAAAAAAAAAAAAGCAGAGGTTATAAGGGAAGAAGGTCAGATTCTTTGAAGAAATATGAAACATTTCTAGCCAAACTAATATACAAAAAGCCTTCCGTGCTGGATTTTCTAATTATTTATAGTGAAAGGGCCTGTTTGAAAGACCGGAATGCTTTAATTATAAAGTCCTGATGCACATAAGTGAATCAGCAATACATTGAAAGGTTTGAAGATGACCTCATGCTGTTCATAAAACATGTCAGTTAAAGCATATCCACACTGCAAACATCTTAAACTGCACAGATTCTGCTTGTAATACTCCAGCCGGGCTGGTTCTGCTGCTCTCAGAAAAAAATTCAATCAGCTTTAGAGTGGATGCTTTGTAAAACATATGAAATGTTCCTTCTGTGCTTGTCGCCGTATGTTTGAAATGATCCACACAAACTGGAGGTTTTCATTATGTTTTTAAAAACGGTAATCGAGCACGAGAGCGCGAACCGAGCCGCTCCACAGAAGCGCTTTGATCCACATTGTTTCTCATTACAACAGAGCCGCTGACAGTGATCATTTACATGCATAATAGATCGCACGTCCTCATCTATATTGTAAAAACCAAACATTCAGGGTCAACAAGGGGGTGAATGAAAAGAACAACAGTCTCTGACACAAAAACATGTCTTGGAATCCCACGGCTTACTTTGAGATGACCTCCGGTCAGATATAAAGAAACGTCTATTCTTCATAGATACTGAGTCTGAGCGGGGCTAATGACGGGTAAAATGCACAGCAGAGGAGCCAGAGCAAAACTGTGCTTTGATGAATAGGGTGATTATATTCTGAAACACTCCTTTGCTCTACAAACTGCTGTGGCATTAAATAATCCCGTTTAGATCTGGCTGACTAAAAAGGGGCCCGCCTCGTCGCGACGTGTGAATCCCACATGCAGAAGCTTTCTGCCGGTTTGGTTTAGATTATAGGGGGAAAAGTGCTTCTAATTTAATCAAGTATGACTATGATGTTAAAGTTAATCTATGTGAAAGTTAATACTCTTCATTTACACATCAGGCTTTCACTTGATGGCTGTGAAGAACCGCTAGTGAACCTGCCATGAATTATTCACCACAGGGTTTTAGAGCTCCACAGGTCTGCTTCACACCCAGAGTCAGTGTTGTGTGGGAATCCAGAAATCTGCTTCTTTTTAAATAGAAAGAAACACAAACACGATCAGAGGCTTGAACTGCAGAAAACTTCCCATGAAAATCTCTACAGAGATGCACGACAAAGCTGTCAGACAGATCAACATCACGACACTGTCCTCACCTTCTAAATGATACGAGCGCTTTTAGACTGGATTCAACCCTTTTAACACGTCTCAAGTGAAAACACATCAATGTTCACATTCACACGTCAATGTTTTGAAAACAACTTCCGTGGAAATGGCAGGAATCTCAAAAACAATGTAGTTAGTAAATCAGGCCACAAGTTGATGCTGTTGGCTGTTTTTGTAATTAAATTGTAATAAAGCTTTTTGCTTAAGGGTAAAATTTCCTGTCCACTCTTTGAATTGAACTTGGTGGCTGGTTTGATTCCTGAGTGTGTGTCAAAGTCTTCCAAATTGTTCTCGACGTAGAACGACCCTCCTGCATGGAAGCCATCACCGTCAAGCTCAAACATACCAAGCAGTCAGCATTTTGTCCCAGACTGGTTCGAAACTGAAGCACGTTCAGGACTTTCTCATACGGGGGAGGGGAAGCCAAGGAGACAGTCTGGATCTCAGAAAGAACACAAGAAACAGAACATGGACCATGAAGAAAACTTCCATTAAATCTACCAAGGCTGCAGTTTGTCAACCGACGTCGTTGAATCCAGTATAAAAATACAAACCGTCCCTTTCTAGTGAGCTCAACCTGCAGCTTAGTGGTGACGTGACTGGAGGCAAAGGTGGGGAGTAAACTACATTTCCATTGCAAATCCAAGCAATTTCAACCATTTGACAGCCGAACCAGAAAAATATCTCGAAATAAAATATTTGGACTTTTTTATACAGCCAAAAAACACTTCAAAAGGTATTTTACCAGAACATTTCAAAAAATTGAAAAGCTACATAAATAATAATTTAATTGAAAAATTGAAAGCCGTTGAGGGAATAAATATTTTGCTCGCTAAAACTTTCAACCCGAGTAGCCAAAAAGGCTCATTCAGGTTGAAGAAAGTTTAATTTTTCAATCACAAACATGAATTCCGATTCTTTTCACCGAATGAATACATGAGAACTAATTATGCAAACAGGAACTGGTGGGAGTGAATTATGGGTGTAATTTCATGAAATGCTTGAAAATAAATGTTTTGAGATTTCCAGACTAAAATCATGTCAATAACAACCCAGTGGAAATGGAGTGATTCATCTTCTGGTACATGAGAGCAGAAAGTCTAGATCCAGAATCTCAGGGTTTAAATTCAACACTAAATAATTTCATTCATTCAGGCAGAAACATGAAGGAACACCAGAATCTGGAATAAACATTTTTATTAAGTTATAGTTTTACAAAAAAATCCAACACAAATTCACAAACAATGATTAACATGCACAATTTTTTTTTTAGTATACAAGACAATACAGTTACTTTTCAATATGAAAATGCCCTTCTACATGTCAGTATCTCACAGAGATCATTGATTAATACACCAGTATTAAAGGTCAGAGAACACACTATATAAAAGCAGTAAGGTCATCTTTGCTGGCCATGTCTTAAAAAATATATGCAAGCTATTTACACTGCACCAGGTGCACTCCTGTCTGAGCATCGACGCACACAGAAACCAATCCAGCTGAATCCACCTCATGGATATAAATAGATATGTAGTTTTCGAGTGATCGATACATTTCAACATCGCCCGCTGGCTCCGATCACGTCTTTTGCTTTCTTCAGATTGTACTGTTGTTTTAGAGACGACGGGCTCAACTATGGCCGACCGTGGTAAATAATAAGAAAAAACCAGCTCATGCTCACTTTCAAAATATTTCTGTGCATCCTTGGTGATTGTGTTCGGATATTAAAGGAATCGCTAACTTCGCTCAGATCAACACAAAAACTGCTTTGAGAGCGATGTCACAACCACAAATAACACGGTGCCCTTCGTCTGCACAGGCGGCTGAAGCTATTAGTCACGGCTCTAATGGCGACGATGCTCGTTGCTCCGGATGATTTTGGTATCATAGATAAGATTCCCGTGGTGTGGAGCCAGCGTGGTGCCCTGCCTGTCCAGCTAGCAGCTTCCACTTCTCTCTTCCTGCAGCAGACTCACGGCTCGTTCACACGACAACGTACCAAGTGAAAACGCGCGGTTTCAGAGAGGTTTCGTGTTTACACGACAACGTTTTGAAAACGACGACGGTTTACACAGGAATGGTAGAAACGCTGAATAACGATGTAGTTTTCATGTCGGGCCGCTAGAGGGTGCCGTTGGCTGCTTTAGTGATGAAACGACACACAACGAGAACATGGACAGACCACCAAGTTAGATTGTTATTACGGTGACTGTCACTCCAAAACCACCAAGTCCAGGAGAGTCTGGACATGACTGGAGTCCTGGAGTCATGACTCGCTGGAGGAAAACACTGCTATTGTAAATCTATTCGCGCATGTGCTGAAGAACTATTTACTCTAGCCATTGTGTGCATATGCACAAGTTTTTTCAATGACTCCACGCACCGTTGCCATGTAATTGGTGACGTGAAATGCAACAACAGATTTCTGTTTTCACTTGAAAACTCGGCCGTGTAAACGGAGCCGGAACGCTAAAGTGACTCCCTGCTCCATACTGTGGTGGAAAATGGTATCGCGAGCTGCAACAGACCGGGACTCGGTGATTTGCTTGCTAACGTTTGCAGAAAGCCCTGCGGCACGACACTCGGACATATTAAGAGTTGTTAAAAAAAAGTATTTCTTCACATTGTTTTAATCTTTCATAAAAATGTTGCCTATTGTACGTTTAATTCCTCACAGTTTATTCAAGAAACAGAAAAATAAAAAAAAAAAAAAAAAACACCACTGGTGTTTGTAACCATCAAACATTTGTGGAGCTGCTTATAATTCAACAAATTAGGGCTTAATAAAAGCAGATAGTCCCACACAGCCAGTCATTTTGTATTCCCCAGCTGAAAGCAATGCCAGCAGCGCACACACACACACACACACACACACAACGCTCACACACACAAAAGTGACAGAAGTCGAGCTCTGCGTGGAATTTCAATGCTTTAATGCTGGTGTGACTGGGATTTTTCTGTTGTCGGGAAACAAAGATAGCAGTGGTCCTATCGCTGGAGCGCAGCGCAGCGCTGCCCACAGTGGGTTTGTTTCAAAGAGCAGCTCAAAGAATCAACCAGCTAATCGATTTCAGGTCACGGCTCTGATTCAAAGTCACAATCTACCACTACGATACAGAATACTTAAATCTGAACAGCAAGTTCTGTGAAAAAAAAAGCCCACAAATAAGCCAATACAGTGAGAGCTCTGGTCACACCGTGGAGAAACATGACGAGAAAGCTTGAAAAAAAATCAAAGAAGAAAAAGGAATGCCTTTAAAGTCTGGTCGTGAAGAAGAGAAGTGAAGGACATCTGAAACATCACCGACTGCAACACAACAGAACAAGTGCAAGAAGAAGTCGGCCATCAGTCAATCAAGCAGCTGAATTGTGACAGCCGTAATAATGGGGCAGGAAAATCAATATCCCATTGACTGGTCTGCAGCAGTCTAATCAACGAGCAGAGGGCTTTATGGAACCAGTCAGGGAGCAGATAGGACAGCCTGATTATGTCGGCCGCTCAGACTTTTTACGGGGCCTCTTGGGCCTGCGCACCTGTTCAGACGGGGAAGTGAGGACGTCCAGTCACCTTGCATCAATTCCTTGTGCTTTCATTCGACTTTGGGGTGGCAGATGCGTGGGTGCCGGGGGGGGCGGTGGGGCGGGCGGAGGGGTGGAAGAGTGCAAAATGCAGACGACGACCAGCTTCTAGCTAACGAGCGTACGCAACCCCGCGTTCGGCAAAGCACAGCAAAGTGTCGCGGTTCGGCTGACCGCGTCCCCGGCTGAACATCGCCGGGACCCCGGCGAGTCGGCTCGCCACTCCGGGTTCCACACACACTCGTCCTCGTGATAAAGGGCGTGAAAGTGGCTCCCTCAGCAGAGCGTCGGCAGGAGTCCCACGCACGGAGATGAGTCGGTGGTAAATGACAGCCATGCCTTTAACTCTATTTCCAGTCAGGGCTCTTTTACCGTGGTATTCACATCAATTATTCTGATGCCTTAATAGCCCATAAATTATGCTACGGATGGAGTCATACATTTATTATACCACAGGCCATAAATACAGGGACCGAAAAAAAGAAAAAGAAAAAAAATCCTGCCAATATCTCAATCCGTAGCGGCTTTCCTAAAGCTTCCAACCCTTTTTGTCTCAGGGCTCCGGCGTCTCAATGAAAATTTAATCAACATACCATTTCCAATAATGGGTTTCCTCTACATTTCGTGGGGGAGGGAGGGGGGGCAGACAATGCCTGAATCTTTCTCCCAATATAGATGAAGAGAAACAAACAAACAAAAAAAGGGATCGGACTCTAGTGAAGGCACTGTTATCTCAGAGGCTGTTGTGCGCCGGGCCGAGTGGTCATCTGGGGTGCAGACGGGATCCGTGCCCGGCGATATGACGAGCGTATCTAGAACACAGGTCGTCTAAATGGAGAGGAGGAACGGTACACAGGGGATACGCTTGACACAGTAACACTGGCACGTCTCCTTCCTCCCTCCACAATCCGGGCCTTTCCGCTAGACTGAGAGTGCGGCGTGTGATAGGCATTTATTATTTAGAGGAGCATGAGATAGAGAGCAAAATGGTGGAGATCTATCAGGGTAACGTCGGGACGGGGGGGAGGGGCTGTGAAACAGACCTCAGGTTGTGGGATAAGTGGTTTCAGGCACAGTTATATTGAATTTGCGATGCATCTTTGATATATTTGACGAACCTTCGAGCCTGAAGTGGATGGATTTTTTTTTTTTCTTTTTTGGCAAAAAGCTACACAGAAGAAAATAAGGATGGGGTTAAGCTGGTGGAGACGTATAGAATCATTTTGCCTTGATGAGATTATGAATTCCTTTTTTGGGAGATGTTATCATACATTAGAGTTAAAGAGAAAGCAAGCAGCCTCAGTCACCTACTTTGTATTGACCGTATGTGAGAAGTCGGGGTTTTAAGGCATTAGCATCGCTATCGATACTAAGATGATCAGAACTTCTAAACCTAGAGGGGGAGGGTGGCACTTATGACGCTGGAAGAAATACCAAAAAGATATCATGCAACGCGAAGCGTCTCATCTCTATCTGATGTCCCTTTCAAAGAAAAAGTAGCGTGTGGTCCCTTTAAGAGTCCGGTCCTGTCCCGGTCCCGTGTGCCAGTCCGGTGGAGGGTTAGCGTGGGACAGGCTGGCTGTGGAGGGGGAGGGGGAGGGGTGGAGAGGAGAAGAAGGAGGGCTGCGACTGGACATCACCAGACGGAGGAGAGCAGCGCGCCGGCCAGGACGGCCGAGCGGCACAGCAAACTGAGGCGGCCCGCTCCGGAGCCCCGCGCTCCCATACCTGAGGAAAAAAACCACAGGGAGCGGCTGGTGAAGACCTGAGAAACACGCCGTTTCCATCAAACGCAGGAAAACCTGCCGTTTGCTGCACTATCTTCCTTTAAATTTCATCATCAATCAAAAGCCAACTGAATTTTTTCCCCCCATATCTCTAGTTATTGCTGGCTTTCAACAGGAGAGGCTATTTAAGTATCGCAAGAAGATAAAGTTGGTATCACATCAAAGCAAACTGAGCCGCCTCGCCATTTTGCACAGCGAGGGGATGGGAGCACAGAAACTGCTTTATATGCTGCGGCGCTGTGCAGCCAGTCAACAAGGAATAATAACCCCAATGGCAGAGATGGATGACACCGCGCACACATTTCTGAAAAGGTCACTTTTCTCGCACTCGAAATAAGTCTATTACACATGGTCGGAAAGGGATGCGATGAAGCCAAATCAAATGTTCATTCTGAATTATTGAATCCTCCCTTAAGCTTTATCAGTGGCCAAAGAGAGAAATATGAAAAACAACATAAGGACAGAAAAACAAGAGACTCACTGAGCTTGTGGATGTGGATGGGCTCGCTGCCGACGCCTTCGCCGCCCTCGCTCACGACCTTGATCTGGATGAGATAGTTGTCGTTGGCGGCCAGGCTGAGCTCGGCCGTGGTTTTGTTGGTGGCGATGGTTTGGATGTCGTTGTAGCGGTGCCTCTTCAGCAGCACCTGAGGCGTCGGAGGAGGGAGGGTCGAGGTTAAAATTGCCACTCTGACAAGTTCGTTAAACCATGACACCATTAATGTTAACTTATGGAGGGAGAAACTTACATGGCAACGTTTTCAAGTGAAAATGGAAAAGACTGGAGTCTAACCGAAAACAACTTTTGGCAGTGAACCTCCTCATTGCAGCAGATGAGTGTGGTCTGTCATGAGTTAATTCTGTAGATAAACCTCAGGGGAGTCGCAGGGAACCAGTACTTACCAAATACCCGGTGACCTTTGACTCCGTCTCCATGGCGACCACGGGGTCCCAGTGCAGCGTGAGTGTGGAGCCAATCATTGTCCATTGTATGTTGAGTGGAGCTCGATCTGGAGCTGGAGGAGGAAACCGGCGGTCAATAACAGACACGCTGGGCGACTGTTTTCTGTGGTCGTCTCTCTGAAACGCTCGCATGCACAGCGAACAATTTGCATCCCCGGATTAGGAAGACGTTTCACTTGCAAAACAAATGAATTGCGGTTTCACCAGAACACTAATTAAGACACAGTGAATACTACGCAGGCTTTGAAGTTCAACACACTGCATCTTAGTAAACAGCAGCTATGAACAAACTTTAAACCTCTTCTGTGCATTTCCCAAAGGCAACTGGGCTCGAGGTTTTGAAGACGCTGTGCCTCAATTTCATTAATTCTGATGAAGAATGAACTGATGGAGTGGAATGAGAGGCGAAGCGTCTTCAAGACTTCAAGAAAGTCAGGAAGAATTGCAAGCACCATGACTGGAAACCTTACAGAAGTGTCTCTGCTTTCCGTTGAGCTGCTAAAACAAACATATTATGTAACGATGGATGCTGCCAAAAAAAAAAAAAAAAAAAAAAAAAAAAAAAAAAGATACCGAGAGCCCACTGTGTGCCTGTGTTCAATTTGAATTAGCTAAAGAGAAACTCTTCATTGTACACAGCAGAAACCTGTCATTTCAGTTCTGCTGAGAGCCAAGCCATTCACCTGTCAGTAACCGAGCAGTAACCTATCACTTCTCAACAGACACACACCTAAAACACAAAAACAAAAAAGCATTTATTAACAGTCCAACAGGCAGGAAATAGGAAATAGACTTGTGCAGATCATTGTCAATGAAGTATTTTGATGAATTAGCGTAATCAGTCGTATTATAAAATCCGAACCTAAAATATTCATAATTTCTTCAAGCTTCAAGTCAGGTCAGTTGAAAGTGATGAAACATTTCAGATGGGAGGCGAAACATCATGAAATCTTAATATAATTCATTGATTTTAATACTTCAACTGGCATTCAATCTCCTGACCACTGAATCCGTTGGATTTATAAATTTGAGGTTTCACTCGTTAAGTTTGAAAGAAGAACCAGAACTTCATAAAAACTAAGATAGCAATCTTTCCAAATGACTTTAAAAAATAAATATTACTTTTTATTATTGTTGTGGTCTTGTTTCACAAATTTCATTTCAAAGACCTGATTCAATCTAAGGCGAGAAATCACTTCTGTTTATTCAAACTACACTTGACAAAATGAATGGCTTTAATACGTCTCCTCTTCTTGCTGTGCTCCGGAGAGGCTGAAATCATTCCTCCTCCTTCAAGGGCACCTTAAGACCGCTCGGATTCGCTGCAGGTGTCGGCACTAGACCTCCCCGCGCGAGGATGGAAATCTCTTTTGTCAGACTGATTTTCATAAGCGCCAGCAACAAAGTCCAAGAAGCGCTACGCCTATCAGGCCGAGGACGGCGCGGCGTCCCGCGACGGGCTCCGTGAATGAGTCTCCACTGGGAGACGCTCTGAATGGCCCTCCGGGGACGGACTCACGTGGTTTCTTTGTGGTGTTGTTGATGGGCGCCGACTGCGGCCCGGGGCCAGCCGTGTTGAAAGCGGCCACAGAGAGGTAGTACACTGTGTTCGCTTTCAGCCCCGTGATGTTCACCAGCGTGTAGTTTCCAGTGAGGCGCACTTTGCCAACGGTGTCGGGCTTGGTGTCGTCTTCCCAGTACACGACCTGGAAAGAGAGAGACGGGAGGAACGGGAAGCGTTACGGGCCGGAGCAGCCGACGTCTGGGAGCCAAATCTGAAATGCTGCTTGTACTCCAGAAGTGTGGGGAGGGCGGAGATGCTGGATGATACGTCTTTCACCGGTACAGGTCTCAATTACTGATGCGCATCCTCACAGCCAAACATGTAAACAGTCCATCTGCAGGTCAGATAACTGACCACGGACGAGAAACATCAACCTAAAGCAACGCCATTATCAAAAGTGAAGAGGGAAGGGAGAAATCTTTCAAATATTAAAAAAAAAAGCTTTATTTGTACTGACAAATCACAGCTTTCTACAGCAAAGCGCGATTCCCCCGCCATGCCAGACGAGATGCAGATCCTGCCTTCCCCGAGGCTACCAGCCCACATCTACAAGTGCCGGAGACACGGTGGTATTTGCAGAAGCAACTGATTCTACTCGGAGCTTTTCTTTGCATTACCTTTAATATTCACGCTTCTGGTGCAAAACTGGCAAATGAGTTAAGTCAATAATGAGCGAGATTCCAACATGGAGGCAGCCCTCTGGGAGGTCTGCGGTTTGTAGTGGATTGTATTTCCAAGTTGTTATCAATTAAGCTCGTCTGTGGTAGAGCCGGGATTCAATTGATGGTAAGACAATCTTTTGAATGTGAAATTCCTCACTGTGTGAGTGTGCGTGTTTGTGTGTTGTGTGTTTGTGTGTGTGTGACCACATCCATCGTTCCATACTGCTGGTCGATTTGAGATTCAGCAGCCTGGATCCACTTCAGGACCTGCGCTTGAGCAAGGACAATGTGGCCAGTGCTATGGCAACTGCACAGCTTTGTGCTGAAGGGCCAGAGGTGACAGATATTGAAAGAGCATCAAGGAGGAGGCACAGTGGCGGAGGAGGAGGAGGAGGAGGAGGAGGAGGAGGAGGAGGAGGAGGAGGAGGAGGAGGGCGAACAACAGCAAAGTCCTCTTTGCATTCTTGAAAAAGATGAGGGGTTTTCTTTTGACTCCTGTGGGGGTTTCGCGGTCGCCGCATTGAAGGCCCTTATTCGTGATATTATTATTATCGCTCAGGACGAACCCTCTGCGGAGATACACGAGACGATACAGTGAAATATGGTACGTCAAAGACGGAGGGAAACTAATTTAAAGGACAGCAGAAGGATGGTTATCCTCTGATAAACAAGCCGCAGGGAAAAGCTCAATTATCATCTTATTTTTTTGAGAGGGGGGGGGAGGACGGGAAAAAAGAATAGAAAAGAAAAGAAAAAGAATGACTTTGCAGTGAGTCATACCTCATATCCAAGCACTCTTTCAGCGAGGGAAGGGAGAGCTTCCCAGATCACTTCAATTTGTGCTGCAGACACACTCCGAGCCCTAACCCTCTTAGGAGCCACGCTGGGGACTGCAGAAATAGAGCAGAAATGCAGTGAGAATCCCACAGACTCATCCAGCACCATCTCAAACACACACACACACTAATAGCAATAAGAGGTAAGGCACAAATAGACCTGTAGTTTCACTGAAAAGCTATTTCCCCGCTCTCTTTTAATGGGATCTGTGACTGACATAAGGGAAGACTATCTGCCCGGCAAATTCAATTAACAGGATACCTCCCTGACAGCGCGGCGTGGTAAGTGTCTGCTAGGATTTCCTGTAATCTACCGGCACGATAACTAATATCCAGTTGACATTCCCAGCTTGAGAGGGGTGGGGAGTAACAGCACGAAGAGAAGGAAAAGAACCGGTTTCATGATTACTATTCAAGGTCAGAGTTATAAGGAGAGAGATTATAGCTTGTTTAACTGTGAAGTCTACCTTCCTCCGCCGAGTACACGGTGCCGATGGAGCTGAAGGGCCCCTCCCCGCGGTTGTTGTAGGCCCCCACTTTGACGTCAAACGGCGAGAACGGCGGGATGGTGTCGTTGCGGAAGGAGTAGCGCGACACGCCCGGCGTGGAGATGACGGCCCGCGTCCACGTCACCGTGCCCATGGGCCGGAAGGCGATGATGTAGCCGAAGCCCTCTCCGTTCTGCAGTTCCTCGGGCACGGGCTGGGAGCAAAACACAAAACTATAGTGATATTAAAAGGCATACAGACAAAGAAACAGACAGGCCCGACTCTGCACCTCAGAGCCAGATGGGATGACTGCGCAGCGGGTGATGTTTTTTAAGTTATAAAGATAACTTTTTTTCACGAAATTAGAAAGATTTCTCCTGTTTTCTGAATGTCTTGCATTGCAAATTTTTCCCATGTAAGCATGGTCTAATGTGAAAACTCATCTCAGTACTGCTGTCTGCATGTCACACCACACAAGGCGTGACTTTTAGCCAGTGCTAAAGAACAACATTTCAGCCCAGGGCTCAATTTCATCTTGAGTGGGCGAGACTGGTAAAATAGTGCCTCCCTATCTTCAAACTGAAATCCAGAGTTTTTTGTAGTGGTGCAGGATGTTTTTTTTTTTTTTTAAATACGAAGAAATACGACTCAAGGAATTGACTCCATTCTCAATATAAAGCCAATTTCAGTGAAATCTTCTGGTGCAAAATACAGTGAGATATCGCCAAAACTTCTCCTCTGGCTGTTACATTATGCATGTTTTCACAAACTCCCCTTGACAGCATGACTTTGAGGCTAGTTTGACAGCAGTGAGGTAGCTTCGTGTTCACCACAGCATCACTGACATCCCAGCTCAGGTCTCAGGGTTGTGTTGTGTCTATGATTTGTTTTTGCAATTTTTATCATTTGCTTGGGAGTATGGCCTCTTGAGGGCCAGTTTGGGCCCACGGGCCTTATGTTTGACACCTGAGATAAACAGATGCAAAACGAAAGTGAAATCCATTTGCGTACATGAGTACAATGTTAAACGCGATATCAATAAATAAAGTCTTAAATGTTTCAGGAACAAAAAAAACAAAAAACAAAAAACTATATTTGACTTTTCTTCACCTTTGATGAGATGCTCATAAAATACCTTTAACCTTCTAAGTAAATGTGTTAATAAAGTATTCATTTGTACAAATTTATAACAGTTTTACTGTTTGCAGGTGGAAAAATGTAGACTAAATTGGATTATTTTTTCACTGGGGTTTTGCAAAAGATTACTCACACACTATTGTGCATTATTGTTTTGCCTTATAAATTATTTCAAGCAGTCAAAACCTACATATGACGTATAAATGGTCCTAAGAATCGAAGCACAGCCATACAGTCACTCCACCACTTCTATGTGCACATCTCAATATCTCACTGAGATGTTTTTCCCGTATTATTTTAGATTAAAACCATTTATGAGTGCTCTGAATTGGGAAAAAATATTCTTCACTAAAGCATCGGGATGAAAATGTAACAGCAGCACTTATCTCAATGTGTAACATGTCTTTCCAATCATAAAATTCTTTGATTCTTGTCGATTTATTGTTCACATTTTGTAAGAAACTGGGAATTTACCCAGTATAGTGCCTCCTGATCATCACTGTCTTCTTTTAGAGCCAAAATTCTGTTCTTTCAGTGTGTTACTGTGCGCATCAGCACCGCTCCCTGTGTACCAGCCTGTCAAATTTTATCAGGTGAAGCCTCCTATTGTAAGAACACAGCGCAAAGTGAATAAAATGGGAAGGAGGCGAGGGACAGGCAGGACAAGAGGAAGTGAAGGGACTGGAGGAACACGCAGTGCTACCAGAGAGGAGTCCAAGCTGCTGTATTGACTCTAACACAGCTTTACCAAAGGCTGGGAGGGAGCATATTGGAGATGTGGGGGTGCTATTGACAGAAAGAGGTCCAGTAGAGGCAAGCAGAAGAAATCCTATAAACAGTGAGCATCAACACAGTGAGCTGGCACCTTCACCAGCACCTGCCAAAACATGTTTATTCATCCATTAAGGATCGTCCGCTGACAATATTCCAAAATGTGATATTATGGAAAATCAAGAAGAAAAATGTCCTAGTTATATTTAATGTTGCAGCTTCAGCTTCCAGTCCTGACGGCTCTGCTGGTTTTAGATTTGAAAATACATGTGGTCTAGTAATGCAGGAGGTTTGACCACAATGGGAGAGGCGGACTTAATAACACCTCAGCAGAATGAGGGATGTGGGGGTGGGGCTGGGGGTGAGCAGCTAAACTAATGAGAGCCATCGAGCTAACTGCTGCTCTCAGTGTCTCTGGTGATGAAGTTGCTGGTGTTGTACCGCTCGGACTGGTGTTTGGGCAGAACATCATTTACAGTCTGTCTCATTTTGTCTCATTCTCATTAATATTAAAGAATCTCCAAATGACCGTGTTCTCTGCGTACCTACGTCACCTAACGCTCACCAGGTTGTATTGGGAATCATTTACGAGTATGAGTACACCGTGCAGAATCAGATCCCACACTGGGATCGGGATCGGTGCATTCCTACTCCTCCTCATTCTGTTAGCTTCCCACATTCACCTTCCTACCACATTTTTTTCCTTTATATAACTGTGGCTAAAGTGAAAAACTCCTCAGAGGAAGTTCTCTCCATCTGTAGCTACTTTTTGGAGGGGGAGTGGAGGGAGAAACGGCCCTCGTGAGGCTGAGCCAGATGAGAGGTGTCTCCCTCTAATGTGGGTCATAAAATTGCTCCCATTCAATTCTGCACAATTAAGCAAAACCATTACTCGGCAATGGAGAGAACAGTAAAATGTGACAGATGACTTACCTCCCATGTTATCACTAATTCAGCCTTGGTGCCGCCTCCACCTCCGACATCAGTGGGAGCCGTATCGGGAACTGAGAGGTAAAGCCCAGAGGGGAGCAATTAGAACACAGTTTACCCAGCTCAAGCGAAGGCCTCCACAGTGCTGGTGGCCTTACGGCAGACACCGCCTCCCCTTTCACACCCCCCACCAATCCCTCTCGCCACGCAAACACAAACATTTCAGGAGAATTACTGATATTGCTCAAATGCATATGCGGCGAGCCAGGGAGTGTAATATTTTGCAAATGACATTTGACTCAGCCCACTCCGGTTCTATTCCCAAACGGCCGCTTGTGCACCGCGGCGTGCTGGCGAAAAAATGACAGTGTAGGTGGAGGGAGCACTCAAGCGTGTCCTTATAGTATCCTTTGGTAAGTGGAGCCTGGCTTTAGCGAGCGCTGCTGACGTCTGATGTCCGCCAGAGTTTGGTCAGTCGGGGTTGAATGCCGGGAAGAGAGATCCCACTTTTCTCCCGTATCATTCTTTCAAGCCTCGCTCTCTTTCAGCATTATTTCATTTTCTAAAGAGACCTGTTCCACTTTGCTGTATTTTTCGCGTGTGGTTCCTTTACCATAAGCCACATGAGGACTTTATTATGAATGTCATCGTGAGGTGAACCACATGTTTAGAGCCGTCTGAGCTGAGAGGCTGCTTCAAACCAGATTTTCCAGAAACAGTCTCAGCTCAGCCAATATATGGTCATGCACACCTGTGGTTCCCAGCCATTCTCATGAGGAGCTGGAATTTTTTACCATTAATTAAACAACTCACTCACTACCACAACCTGAACAATTCTTCACAAAGAAAGGCAAGTTAAATCAAGTTTTCTTTATTAGATTTAGCCACAGTGTGTTCCAATTCTCTGAGGATAAACTCTTTGGGTTCACAAGGTGTTTGGTGCAGAGTTTCATACTTTCATTAAGCATTTTTCACCCCATAAGATGCGTTCACCTCTGATTTTCTCCATTGCTTCTATGAAGCCATATCTACTCTCTCTATTTACAACAACAGCTGCAGTCAATAAGATGACGAGGCTGTGTTAATTACAAGCACTTCTGAACCAAGTTGGCAAATCCAGCTACGTGAAGAGAAAGATTTCAACACTGTGTAAAAACCACCTTTCATCCTGTGTCTTCTTCATCACTGGCCAAAAACATAACAGAGTGAGATCAATCAAATCAGTGATGCAGCGAGAACCGGCCAATCAGGGACAGAGCAGGGCGTTTTCATGGCTTCATCATCCTAGGGAAAAAAAAAAAAAAAACACTAATCTAGCTTGTAGATACTGCATTGGTGAATGGTGCATCATGGTGGATTTGGATGAGGGTCTACACATAGCTGACTGTGTGTATACCCCGTGTACCCTGGACTACACCACTGCTGACACCTCCTGCACGAACTCCTTCCTCCTTTTTCAATCCGATCCTTTTTCCTGCATCAACACGAGATTCAGATTCAGTTATTGTTCCAAACTAGCTTATCTTCAGAGTCGCTGACCACTGGAAATGCTGATCAAACCTGGAGCAAGAGTTCTCTGCTTTACTGGTGAGACGTTCAATGGAGTCTTTCAGTTTCTCCTTCAAGACAAAGGAAATGCATAAGCCTCATGGCAAAAACGAAAATTAGTACAACTGGGCACCTTTTCCACATAATTTAGTTCTATGTAAATGATAATCTACTGTCTTGTTTTTCTGCAGGGTTTCTAATCTGCCACTACTCAGATTTCTGTGTTGACTGTGACTCAAACAGGAGCAACAAATCCTCTGTAACTCATAACAAAGTGGAGCTTAATATGCATCTGGAACAAGGTCAGGCTTTTTTCCCATATCTGCATTAAAATCAGTCAATAAAATATTGAAAAAAAAGCATCCAAGCACTCTATTTGAAAAGAGATGCAAAGTTTTGGAAGAAGTTTGGGATTTTGCTGACTTTCAGCACTCAATTAATATTAAGTTAAAATGAAAAAAAAAAAAAAAAAAATACAAGCCTGCAAAGCTGCAGAAACTACATTAATTGTTCAGACCTTCTGAAATGAACAATTGATCTTTCAATCCATCATTAAAAATGAATTTGTCCTCAGTGTTTTTTTTTTTTTTTTTCAGGAAACACGAGGCAGGTGGGCCATTGAAACTCTTTTTGCAGTGGGAAACAAACGCAACAAAGGTTTTAGGCCCATTTAAACAACATTTCTCACTGGAACACGTCATTTTGCAGTTTTCATTTCTGATAAGTCTTGTGTTTACGTGGCAATGTTTTCAAAACAGGAGAGTTATCATTCCAAGCCACAAGTTGACGCTGTTTTTGTAATGAAGCCGTGAACAATACACCATTCCCCATTTTCAGCACCGTTTTGTGAAACTGAAACCCGAAACGCAACTAAATACTGGAATGATCACCTTGCAAAGCAAAAAGAAAATAAAACCTTCATTTCATAATGAGAACATTTATGCCTTCGACACCGTTACTGGAACAGAAGACGTCAGTGAACTCACACCAACGCATATGCTTCCTGCTAATGACTGTTATTGTCTTGTAGGCTGAACAGCCTGTATCCTGGAAATGACTTTAAGTGTTTTCCATGTTGATCCACTTGTTACATCCAGTAGTGTTGCACTGCTGTCTGGCAGTGCATCTGAAAAAAAAAAAAAAAAAAAAAAGCCAACAAGCATCATTTGATGCTGAAAATAAGCTGGAGCGGTGTTAACGTGTGTCACCGTGTGTCACCGTGGCTCGCAGTGACCTGCTCCCTTTACTCTTGTGAAGCATTTAGCCCCATCTGCAGCAAGAGCCTTTCATACTCCCTCCATCTCTGCTCCACTTTTCCTTTTCTTCTCGCCATCCGTCTCACGGAGCGATTTGGCTAAAACCTCGGTGGGAAAGTACGCGGACGAGTTTCGGGGATACTTTGAGAGTAAGAGTCCCACCTGCAGCTTCGAGCACTTTGGACTCCAGTGATGTACTCTTAACACCTAAATGGCTGAGTGTAGACGCACAAATGGAGCGCTTGGAGCCGCTGCTTTTCGGCTAAATGTGCCAGCACTGTGCTTTTTGGTCAATCCATTGGATTAGGGAATCATATTTTGTGTTGTATAGAGCACCTTGTCATGCATATAGCTCTCATACAATGATGGACCCCTGTAAGAAGATACAATAGTGATTTTATGCAAGATTCTGCAATTTTATAAGTTTTCAAGTCCAAAAACTTTCCAACTGGACAGTTTTTGAGAGGATCTTTGACAAGCCTTCTTTTTTGTCGCCTAGTTTTGGCTAAAATACATAGAAATGATCCAATTTAAGGAGACACAGACTTAGATTGACTCATTCCTGTTAGCGATTTTGTTACTGGTCAAGTTGACTCTTTCTGGCAATCCTAAAAGAGGGTCAGCTGTCCCTGTGAGGGAACGACTGTTTTATCATCTATTCAGCCTTGGGTCGAACATCTCTTTTGTAGATTTTATGCTGTTTTTGTTGTTGTTTTAAGCGATGATATTTTCAAATGTCGACTGGATTGGGATGATTAAAATGTTAAATCTGAATTTCATGAAAGGGTAGGTCAATTCGTCTGAAGATTGCACGTGCATGTTTGACATTGAAAGACTAGTAAACAAAGTTAATGGAGACAAAAAAATAAATAAAAATAACAGACATTAATGAACTTTTGGATTTCTTGAAACCCTACTGATGGAAATAATACCAGAAATCTGCAGAAGAGGACAATCAAAGTAGGAGAAGGAAACTGTCATTTTCATCAACTTCATCAACATAACAAGAACAAATGAAGTTATTTCAGGTTTTCTGCCCTCTCTGATCTGAAACTAACTTATCTCAACTGATCACTGCAGAGGCAGCGATTCCTCCATCTGATTTATGCTTTGTAGTGGTAGGAGGAGTTGTAGGAGGTAATGTTGTAGTCAAGACCGTCTAACCCCAGGCCGAGTCAAGACCAAGACCTTGCACACATGCAGTGGTTTGGAATAAGTGTGACAATCGCTTTACCAGTGGGCATAACTCAAAATAAAAAATACGGACCAAATTCTGAGAAGAAACATGGCAGGAAGTAGAAATGCTGTTCTTGAAAGAGGCACAATCAGAGGCACTAAGAAACATCTGGTGATGCCCTATCACCGGAATTCAAACTTTTAATCTTCAAGTAGCCCGTTGACACTGCCGTGGTTACTGGTGGAACCGCCGTGTATATGTAAGCTTCCAGGAGACGGACAGAAATACATACAGAATGAGGAACACGGGCGGAAGGCCTTGAACATGTTAATATTTGTATCTAAATGAGATAACTACATTTTCCATCCTTTCCAATACATCCAAAAGGATTTAGACTCAAATCTTCGAATCTGCCAGACAGAATAGCTAATGTTTTCTGCATTGAAAAATTGAATTATACAACTGCAGCTAAAACATGTGGCACAGCGTCCACAACTCCAGCAGAGCTTTGAAACATTTCCATTTTTAGCTGCGTATTAGTCAGTTGGAAGAAAAACCTCGGCGAAAGCTTAAAGAAATCATTGCTCGGCGACTGCGTGAGCCAACAATTTACTGTATGCCAGGAAGCCGCCACAAATTAAAACAAACATTTTGCGAATCGATTATCTGCAGTTCTGTGGTTCCAATCTGAGCCAGGAAGTCACGGGAAGGCGTGCCGTATATTTCCAGTAAGACGTTACTCGAGTGTTGAGTGGGACTCACTGGCGTCCTCGGTTCTGGTCTTGGCGGAGGAGGGGCTGGGCTCCCCCAGGCCCACGGCGTTGCGGGCCACCACCCTGAACTCGTACTCCACCCAGGCGTTCAGCCCCACCACGGTGGCCGTCAGCATGTTGCCGTTGACCACCTCCGGCACTGCGGAATGGAAACGAGGTCCTTAATGGAAAATGCTACTCCCATTCACCTCAACTCAAATTGAATGATGAATAAATAAAACCCCGCCCGGGGGGAGTGTTTGTGGATACCTGTGTCTACGGCCTGCCAGCCCACGGTGAAAGGAGTCCGAGCCTGGATGATGTAGCCGGTGATCGGGCTGCCGTTGTCCCGTCCGGGAGTCCAGGACAGCTGCGCCGTGCTGTCCGTGATCTCCTCCACCGCCACCTTGTCCGGGGGGCCCGGGGGACCTGCGTCAATCGCACGTCAGGGAAGAGGTGAACCCGAGGCGTTCGCCCTGTTTGTCGAAGCGCCGCTCATCAAACTCATAAAGGCCTCCAACACCTTGTTACACATCAAGGCCTTTCCACTCGCTTTAATTACGGGCTGCGTCCTTGATGTGTGGGTGTGTCTGATGAGCGGGGCTACTAAATGATGAGTGAAGACGGGATCACAGGAAGCGGGAAGATGAACTGGATGGGATCATTTATTAGAAATGGAAATGGAAGCTGCAGCAGAGGGAGGAGGAGGAGGAGAAGAAGGTAAGAATGCACGCTTTTGTTCCACTCTCCGGCTTTGCGGTGTTGTTATTGTTTGCTCTCGCTGCTCCATTATTCAAATGCCTTCCATGATATTTTGCAGATGTGTAAATGAGCCAATTATAGTCATTTTCTGTGATAAACATTGCCTTCTCAAAGTACCTGGGACAGCTATTACAGTTTGTTAAGGGCATGAATACCAATGTGAAAAACCGAGCCGGATACACCAACACACATCACTGCGGCTAACTCAGCCACAGAGTCACACACGGCAGCCGGCACGGGCGTGCGCACCAATTTTTATTTTACTTTTCAGTGCATAATGTAAACAGAAGCCGACTCTGCCTGGTGCGGCTGGCTTTTTTTTTTTTTCCTCTCGTTTACTCTGTAATGTATCTTTGCAGGAAGCCTCTGGGATTTTTCGCACCTTTCCTTCAAACTCCTTTCACCAGCAATGCTTTGAAGCAGCATTATTTTGCAGCGGGCTATTCGCACGCCAGGCATACACAAACAAGCTGTTGAAATCAATTGGTTCTCTTACCTTTGACTACCAAAATGGCAGAGGTGGACAGGCTCTCCACATCGGTGTCAATAACACAGACGTACTTCCCACCATGGTTCAGCTGGATGTTACGAATCATCAGATCGCCCGATATACTCTAGAGGAGATGGAAATAAATAAGGCTAAATAAGAGATGTGCTGTTGTTTCATCACTCAGCTGCTTTTCTGGCTCTGGCGTGTTTTAACATTTATAACAGCGTCTCCAGGCCACTGATTTTTTTTCCTCTTTTTTTTTTTTTTTTTTGCATCTATTTACACACCAACAACAAGCATGGCAGATGTACCCTGCACAAATAACGCTATTGGCTGTCCTTCAGGCACTACCCGACCATCCAGCCTCCTCCCCCGCCCCCCCTCACAAATAACAACCGGCTACACGCAGGACACGCAAAACAAACACAGTCGAGCTAATTGGCAAGGCAATACCTAATTATTCCCTCATTACATAAGCTCAAGCAAGATACGAGCAGAACTCTCAGCGTATAGAGCAAATATTTTTACACAAACTGCATGCGGAGGCCATCAGGGACCAAACACACAGGACAAAATTGTTGTATTTCTTATACGTGAGGGCATTTATCAGTTCTCGCTGCAGAGAGGGAGAACTTTTTAACAAATCCAGTTTTTAACAAGACTATAAATCCAATCACACAATTCCTCGGTCCAGCCACAAACCCCATCATTTTTGTGAAGAGACATTGTTTTCAAGACGTCATGTGAACGTGAAACTTTTCTGACACGAAAACGCAAAACGATGCTTTTTTGCACTTGGAATGTTGTGTAAGTGGGGTCTTAGGCTCTGCTGTTTCCAGTTGCTCGTGAAGCATTTGGTGTTTTCGGGACCATGATTGTAACCTAATTAACTTGCGTTGTCCACTGAAGTATTATTAGAAAAGTCTTTCTCTTTTAAAGGAGCTGTACCATGCTTTTCCAGTGCCTGTCACAGTCATCTACGGTCAATAATAAGCTATTTTATCACTCTGAGCACTACGTATTACTTTTGCATTACAAAATATTACCATTGCATAGACCCCACGCTGATTGTGGATGAGCGTGTCTAACAAGTCCATGTTGCATATATCTGTGGTGCCTGTGTACCACAATCATGTGAAGCAACAATGAATGACAGTCTATGGAGGCAAGAGGTTCTCCTAAAGAACACTACGATGCTGCACATTCGTATTTGACGCTTCATGATTGGTTCCACCGCCTGACATGAACCAGTGAGCCAGTCTTTTTAGGGAGAGGGAGGGCAGTCGAGCTCAGACTGAATATTCATATAGGTTACTCAAAAATGCGCGACTGAAGAGAAACATTAAGAGAAACTTAACTCAAGTTTTTATAAAATAATCACAATAACAATACTGAAAGCTCATAAGAGTTGATTTTTCATGATAAGGGTTCTTTCAGTGTCATCTCCTTACAGATATCTAGACTTTCATCTTCTACTGATGTGCGGACTATAACGATCAACCATCCAGCTGTGTCTTGCTAACTTTTGTACGTGGCACACTTTGTATCGTTATCATAATAATCCCACCCCCTTGTTTATGATTTAAACACTTTGTAAGGTGTCTATGCATTAGGCGTAGACATCTCAGGAAAAAAGTCCTTTCTTCAAAGAAATTTAATGTGAATCAGTGGTTTGATAATCATCAAAGTGCCGTCCTTTTAGGATCGTGTGCTTCTGACAAACATTTTAAAGGGGATGTTAACGGACTACAAACCACTTATAGCTTCAAAGGCTTGTGAAGCATGAAGATGGAAAAGCTGTGGTTTGACATTAGGAGTCATTAATCATGTCAAAGAGAATCTGCAGACAGTGTGAAGCTTTCAGTCAGAAAGTTATACCTGTAGTGGATCTTTCAACAATAACGATCCAAAGCGTAGTGGTCAATCCACCAGGGAACGTCTCAAGAAGAGGAAACGCAGTTACTGAATCGCTCAAATTGTGAGTGCCACAGAAATATGATACAATTTTAAATGGCCCGTATAAGAAATGTGTAAAGCTCTGACAGTCAGATACTGAGGAGCAGTTTCAGCCACAGTGAGCAATACTAGCTTATAGTGTTCAAAGGATATGTCCATATTTTCATTGAAGCAGAATGTGGTTGTGTTGGAGCAACATGAACCTACTGCGGTCCAGCTGTGACTGAAACGCCCACAAATTCTATGGACTGCAGATCTTTATGTGTTTCTGAACAACTACGCTCCACAAGAGAAAAAAGTCTTTGACAGCAAAGACAATACTTGTTGTTGGGTGAAAGAAAAAAAAGAAGCCTGTCACAAACAGAAATGGACAATCCGAGGGTGAAAGGTGGAAAATCTTCAGTCATCAATCCAAAGTGGAGGCTTCAAATTACACTGCTAATTTTGAGCGTCACTTCCAGTGATGGGCTGCATGATGGAAAAGCGTTCCACTGGTTTACAATTATCCAAACGCAAAGACGAGCCCGCAAATGGGCATCCTATGGTTTTTTTTTTTTTTTTTTTTTGTTTTTCCTGCAGAACTCTGTCAACCTCACCGGGGTTTGCTACCTGTGTATTATTAGATCCATCCTGAATGGTGTGAAATTCACGGAACCTGATATTGCACAGTGTGAGAAAAGAAAAAAAAGAGCAACCTCTTTGCTGTATAGATTGTGGATGGTCTTTTGATGGTAACGTCAAGAGTCTTATCTGCTGGAGAAATGTGTATACCGAGGGAAGAAGACGTTTACAATCCAGACAACGTTGCTGTGTGTTTTTTTTTTCGTATTTTATTTTGACTGCTGATGGGAGGTTTGTCTTGAAGTGGTCTGTCACAAAACACGTCAACCTGTGAAGGGAAGTGTGCTAATTTGGAAAGCAGTCACCTGAGGGGGGTAGAGGCAGGTAAAACTCTCTGCAGTCACAGTAGATTTCACTCCAGCGGCTGCTGATCACAGCTCTGCGCTGCCATGTCTGTGGGCACCGGCGCCTGCGGATCTCCGCCTTCTCCTCGGCACCTGACAAAGCGCAGCTGAGCCGGATGGCATCTCCGAGCGGGATGAAGCAACTATCTCTCTCTCTCTCTCTCTTTTTTTTTTGTTCCTTTTCTTCGCCTGACAGTTTTGAAAACCTCTGATTTTGCTCTCGGATGTCAGACGCCACCTGGCCAACCTTAAAGCTCCCGATGGGACGCGAGGCCCCCCCAGCCTTGGCAAGCAGGAAGTGATGAGGCAGATTTGCTTTAATTATGTTAATTAATTCATCAGAAGCTGTTGAGCAGGGGGTTGGTAATCTCTCTGGACAGGGGAAACAGATTCTGTGCAAACCAGATCTCATTAAATTCCCGTGCACAGTTCAATGTCATTAGTAATTGCTCCTCGTATTCAGGAAGATATGAGTTTGGCATGACCACAATGCTGTGAGGGAATTCAGATGTGATGGCAACCTTTAACACTTGAATTGGCAGAAATCAGATTACCAGCCTTGGATGATGAGTGGAAGGGAAAAAAAAAAGAAAAAGAAAAAGAAAAAGGTGTGTGATAATTCATAATAAAGTGACAAGTGTCTGAACAATTACCTTTGCCCTTCATCAAAGGGAACAATACTCAACAAAAAGTCATCACTTATCATTATTTCAAGGCATAAGGATTTCAAATGAACATTTACTGGTGGCAGGCCTGCCCTTGGTGAATGCCAGCCAGCTCATTACTTAATTATTTCAGGGCTTGAGATTCATAAATAGGTATGCAAATTCAATTATGGCACAGGGAGATGATAAGGAAATGTTCTCCCTTGAGGTGCGGGAATTAGAAGTTGAAGGGATGAAAAGTATAAAGACTTCATTAATGAGGATCCTCTGCACTGCCGCAATGGCATTTCACCGATATATTTTTAGAGGTGTAGCACATGGCAGCTCACAGCGCCCATTCAGAAGGTGAAGATCCTGATTATTGGCCCGATAAAACCATTCGCGGAGGGCTTTTAGGGCACGCGAACGACCGAATGTAAGTGACTCCTAACAGATGTCTCTATCTTTTTGACTGTCCATTCACCAGTCACCACGGGGAAACTTTCAAATGGTCAAGCCTTGGCAAGAATCGCTCTGCCCGGATATTATCGGTGCCTAAGAAGCCTCAGCCAGGCAGTGGAGCATGCCCTTGCACATCACACAGTATGTCCCAATTAAACTCGGAATAGCTCAAAAGTCTCGGAGTTTAACGCCCGGAGTGACTCACCCCGCCCACTCTTTCGAAGTGATCGCTGTCTCGCTGGAAGTCGATGAGCTGGCCGTTGAATGCCCACGAGAAGAGACATCCAGGGCCGGATCGCAGGCGATCTGGCAAGGCAGCACGATGCTCTCGCCAACGATGATCTCCATGTTAGTGGGCCTCATGGTGATTCTGGTGGGCTCTGGCCAGGCAGACAGATAACAGTGCGTGCACGTTAAAACCCCCACCGCAGCACCCACCGTGACCCCGCGCCGCCCACCGCTCACATTAGCATTTTTAATAAGCGCTTAAATTCCACGCTTGTCCATTAGTAACATTTAATGACATCTCCGACTCGCACTTTCCGTTCCAGATCAATTTGGAAAGACACGATTGAAACTGGATTATACGGGGATGGGAGCACATTCCCACCGGTGGCAGCGGTGGATTGGAAGCCTCGGCGTACGCCGTGGAAAGGTCACAGTAATTAAATTCCATGACATTAAATGGTTCAGCTGTCATTGCATGAGAAGAATAGCAGCTAATGAGAAAAATAAGTTAGGTGGCTCCACACACAACAGATTAAAGCAGGGGACCACGCAGACGCGTTGTGTCACCACGCTCATAAATAATGACCTTTAACAAAAATCAAGGATAATGTTTGCTTCTTGCTTTACTGACTGCTATTGTGCACAATGTACAGCAAGCCGCATTCATTTCACAATGAACAATTCATGATATGGTAGGGAATACAAATGAAAGAAAAGCGAGGAGTTTCCAGTTTAACAGGAAGTTTATTCAGAGATCGGCCTGATCTATGAAAGGTTTGTAATTTGTTTCTCTTTAGACATTTATTTAAAAAACAAAAAGCAATCATCTTTGAAACCTGTACGATTTGCTTGGTGGTTTGATGGGCCAAATTCTGCAATACGGGACAATTTGGCCCATGGGCCTCATGTTTGACACAGCTGGTTCAAATGTCAAGTTTGTCACATTTTCAGGAATAAAATGATTCATGCATCCCTCCTGAAATCATTCTTGACTTAAACAATTATAAAACATCTATCTTAACATACCTTGTCACCCAATGTCTATATGCTCTAAAAGTAATTCAGTTCCAAATTTGACGAATTTGACAATTTTCAGATCGCCCTGGACCATCTTCTAGTCAAGCTGTGAAATGTTTAGACTGTTAGGAAATCTTCGATCAACTGAGCTTTCCCTCTTCTTCCTGCGCTCAGTCTGGTTCTGCAGGTTACTTCCTGGTAAAAACAGTTTTCCTTCCCACCACTGCTCGTGTTTGTCCGTAGGTGATTGTTTGGACCTTCCCTGTGAAAGCGCCATGTGACGACTATGTTGTAATTGGTGCTGAAGTAATAAACTGAATTGAAATCGAACTGCAGGTTGCCATGGCGACTATATGAAGAAGTAAGCCTGTGTGTGCAGTTCTGAAAAAGCCCTCCGATCCAACTTTATGCCTGCTTTCTGATCTTGTCATGTTACACATAAGCAAATAATTTCCAGAATTAAATATATAGTAATAAATAAAACCAGCTTAAAAAGTCAAATGAGAAGTAAAAACACAGGGACGTGTTAAACATGTAAAGAGAGATTTGGGTGCAGAAGCGCAGGACTCACCAGTGATGAGCAGCCTGCTGGTCGTACTTGCTGTCCCAAACTGATTCTTCGCGATGCACGTGTAGCTGGCTGCGTCTCGTCTGGTCACATTTGCAATCTTTAACGTTCCATTTGGGAGCAGAGTAATCCTGAGTGATGAAAAAAAGAGAGGAAAATACTGTTTTAATGCATTGACCAAGGTGAAAACAGTGCATTCAGTGGATCTGTGTGTAGGTTTTTTCTTTTTTATACTCACACTATATTCACATAATGTGCTGGGGGGTTTTTTTCCATGCAGTGAGGCTACTCTAGTGGTTTTAACAAAATTATATTGGTGTCAAAGCAAAAAAGACCGCACGAGGAAGCAGGCTGACCCCTCGAGCTGCTTTACAGCTCTCCGCTGAATCCCAGAGAAATGAAATTCTTAAAGTTTCGCAGCAGGCGAGGTGACCCCTCGCCCTGAGTCAGCGGGAGCTAAACTGTGGGACACATTACTAAATGAAGAAATACTTTTTACAAAGAGCATCCCTCAATACCTCGCTGAATAAATAAACGCGCGCTAAAGGCCTTATGTTGCTGGGGTCGGGGCGGGAGCGGGTTCGTGCTGGGAGGCCACTGTCGGGTAGAAACTTCGTCAGAGTGTAGAAGTGCAGCTGACATACTGCTGCTAATGTGTTCAAGGAAAGTGAAATCCTCCTGGATCCAGTCAGCAGTTCAACTAATGAGCGACATTGGGCTAATTCTGCTGGTCCAGACGTCTCTGCTGATTAAGCTGCTGGTTTTATACCAACTTTCTTTCTCCTCCTCTTGATATTTTGCCAGAACAGAAGTACTCCATGCAGCATTGGACCTGACTCTCAACATCAACTATTTGACAAACTTAAATCCCAAATAGTCATTTTTCTTGAGACAGCAGATGCAGTAATGAGCCATTGAATAGCAATAGTAAGAATAGTAAAGTAGTACAGATGGAGCAGTGAAACGTTTGAGTATTGTTAGTTTATGAATGTGCTTTATCTTATTCAAAGTCACATTTTTAACTTGTGTAATGAAATAGGAGGGATTTCCTTTAAATTAAAAAGTCACTCCATACGCATTGATACAATATGAGATTAGATACGAGATTAAATATTCGACGTTTGAATTTCTGATAAAAGTGGATTGATATTCAGTACAGCTTTATTTCACAACAGACTGTTTAAGCTTTTGCAATAGTGGCAGCATATTCATGTTGTCATGACGATTCCTGGCTAAAGTGCTAATACTCACCTTTAGAAATATATTATATTGCATCAGTCTATAATAATATTTAAAAAAGCTCTTCAAGGCTGCCGGATCAGTGAATAGAGCTATAAAGGTGGGGTTCATTTACCAATACACCATGGTTTGCATATGAAAATGTTATTTCTGTGGCAAGTTGCAAAGACAGAGATGTGAACATAAAAACGTTTAAATAGTATTGCACGGTGAATGATCTGGAGCACTAATCCAACATCAGCCGGTGCTGCTCAGTGTTACAATGTGTACAAAATCCATCTTTCTAAACACTGTTCCAATTTACAGCATGACTGCATACATGAGGAAGCGTCGCCCCTGCGAGTGTCTGCATACATCCACCTTGAAAAGCAGACGTGGGCTTCACATATACTGCTCTAAATGTCAGCCGGCTTGGGAACTGGACCAATTTTCTGCCGCTGTAGACGCAGCTTCCCCGTCTGCAGCCGGCCGAAGAGACACGGCGCTGTTTTGACAAGATGCTCCGCTAGTATTGTTCTTTTCCAGACCTCCTTTACAATAAGCGGCGCCGGAGTGATTCAGACGCCGCGCTGTGCGCACGTGGCTTGCCTTGAAGTGGGGGCTTTTAGTCGCTGTTCAATCGTTTCTAATCGGGATGATGGAAACTCCGCTGACGAGCTGCTCAGCTCTGATTTGCTTTTGCGATTCCGCACCTTTAATTGCTCCTTTAGTTTTGTGAAATCCTGCGACGTGTTCGATGAGAAATCAGAGAGAGAGAGAGAGAGAGAGAAGAGAGAGAGAGAGAGAGAGACAACAAACTAAACTGAGCAGCCACTTTATAAGGCAGAAAAGTGGCTGCTTGATGTTTGCTTATTGTCTTCATCACGTCAGCTCGTACACTTTCCGGTCCAGTGAGACTTGAGGAAACTGCGTCAATCAGACTCAAGTTATGGCTTTGTGTGTCACGAGGAAGAGATAAGCAATTAAAGCTTGAGTTTTAGAGCTAAACTCTTTCTGTCATGGAAAAGCTGATGGATCTTCTGCGGCAAATCCATCTGATCATCTCTTATGTGCTTAACTCTTCATAGAGCTCTCAATAAAACATGTTTTTATTGGGTTTGAATACAGCAGGGCTTTTCAATTACAAATTCAGAGGGGCTCGATTAAAGACTAACACCATGAGCTGGGACATTTTCTACACACAAGCAGAGGAAAGTATCTTTACACACACAGATGCAATGAATTATATTAGGAGTGTCAAACAAAATTTAGTTCAGGGGCGACAAACAGCACCATTGAGCTGAGTGGGCAGAACCAGTAAAATGGTGCCATCAAAACCTTTACATTTAGATTTTAAACAGTAAGTACAGAAAATGATTACAATTAACTGTTATGAAACCTTTTGATGCAAAACAGGGAAATGTCCCAAAAAAAACTTCTCCTGTACCTGTTGCTTTTGTTTGTTGTAACAAACTGGCCCTGACAGCATGTCAGGCTTATAGGTCAGTTTGATAGCAGCTAGTTTGCTATATTCATGGCAGCATCACTGTTATGTCCGCTCGTGTCTTCAGTGTTGTGTTTTGTGTGCTACTCTTGAGAATTGTTTTTTTTAAATCAGTTTTCTTGAAAATTTTGCAACCCAGCAAACCATGAGCTGTTTAACACATGATGATGCAGCAGTCACTTTTATCTGAAATATAACCTAATAAAATAGCAATAATCTAATTTCATCTGTACATAAGTGTATTCCTCAGTTGGATTTTCATCGTAAAAACATATGGTAATAATTTTAAAATAGTAAGGCATGCTTTTTTAATATTTCTGGCGGGTACAGTTGAATGAGACACAACAATAGAGGTGCTCTTGAATCAAACTAGACGCAGCCACATTTCAAAGTCTAGGTCTAGGTAGAAATTGTTCAAGCAAGCAGGTTTTTCCAACACACCTTTGACGTGTTTCTTCTTCCATCTTCGTCAGAAACGTCACCTGGTGGCGGTGGACGACGCCTGACGGAGCGGACTCAGCGTGACGGGTCCGTCGACAGGTCAGTCACGCCTCAGCAACGTCACGAACCACCACTATATGACGTTTCTGACCAAGACGGAAGTCGAGACCTGTCAAGCCTACGCTGTAGAAACCCACGTGCCAGATTCAGCATGTCCTCCTCAAGCACTGCGCTTTAAAGCTGCTGTGAAATCAGGAGATACTTGAAGTCTGGAATGTGATGAGATCTGGTTGGAGCACCGCTTGAGGCAGAAAGGCCGTCCGGCTTCAAAACGAGCCAAATCCACAGTGCAACTCGCAACAACTTGCTGCGGAAACCATTCTAAATGTGAGTGACCAAACAGAAACTTTTCAGTCTGTCAAGGATTCATTTCAGACTTTAGCTTCAGGGTAGAAAAACATGTACGGTTTCTTTTTTTGCTGAGGTGTGTTTTTCAGGTCTGGCCAGTCACTCAGCAGTTCCTCCCAGGCCACTCAGAGGTTGCTCTCAGACCGTTATGTGTCAGAAAAGGAAGAGCAAAATAAAGTCAGCCCTTCAAACATCCTAACATGAGGGTCCTCTCCTGATGGCAGGTGAAAACAAGCAACAAACCAACCTGCGATTGGGCCACTCAAAGATTCAAAGTTTCTCTCTGCAAGGTTACAAAGTCTGTCAGCACTTACTCCAGCCATGTTTTCAAATTCATTCAGAGAGGAAATAGTTGACAAAGATCTAGAAACGATTCCACAGTTTTCTGAATTTTTCAACGAGACCATTCGCCTTGAATTAGACTTTCTCAAAGTGGAGGAAGGACGACTGAACTTTCAATCAACAATTAGAAGTGAACATCTGCAAGTGATCGCATGTGCAAAAACAATGATATGGGTTTATTTCCAAGCATAAGAGCCAGAACAGAAAGAATCCCTTCCCCTATTCAAGCCAAGGTTTGAATGTCTGTCTTGTATTTCGCTCCAAAAAAAAAAACTTAATGGAATAAACATAAACATGATCAGGAATATCGGCCATTGCATTGCATATGTCTACTAACAACGTATAAAACTGATTAAATTTCCACATATTTAATGGTTTATAGTATAAAAAATATGTCTAAATGATAAATATATCTGACTGTGTGCCTGTAAGAGGTTGGAAACACTCATTCAGTTCTACAATGTGACAAATTATTTCCAAGACGGCCATCTAACACGACCAAATGTGATGGCACAGTTCTTTATATTTTCCAATTAAATGTTCAAATGAGGTGCACTGACTGAGAGTAAGAGGTGATTTTCAAAGGCAATGGATCAGACAGGCATCGCCTTTTTACATGAATGTGTGAAAGGTCTAAAGAAGAAGAAGTGCTTTGATTTATACAGATTCTATAAATCCTACACAAACACATCATTTTTCAATGTGTCACACTGTATATTCCGTTTCTGATGAAATTAACAGCGTTCAGAAGAAACGGTCAGACTGCAGTCGCTTCCCTGGTGACAGTTAAATCTTACAAATGCTGCGTTGATAAGACTCACATCCTCATCTCTCACAACAAGATATCTGCAAACGGCGGCGCTCGCAGATTATTAGCCACGTGCAGTTTTCCTTGAGGGTACAGTGCTCCGACTGTCCTCATTAGCCTTTCCCTTTATGCAGCCGCACAAATGCCAAATACACCATTGACACGGCACTGAATGTGAATGAAAGAGTGCACTCGGACTTTTATCCTACCTTTCAGTTCTCTGCAGGATCTCATTCCCTTTCTTCCACAGGCTAATTGCTGAGGGCGAAGCCTGAGGCTTGCATTCGAGAGTGACTTCGCTGCCCGAGCGAGCTTTAACCAGCGGCCTCAGCGGACTTTTGGAGAAGCTCGGAGGCGAAGCTGCATGTAAGGAGAGAGAGAGAGAGAAGAGAGAGAGAGAGAGGCGGGATTCACAAACAGGGCATGAGAAGTTGTTATCGTGACCCGGGTCCAGTTTAGACAATGATTCAAGTGAAAATGCATCATTTTAGTATTTTAATTTCAAAAAGTTTCACATTTACAGTGCGACGTTTTGAAAATGATGGTTGCTTACACGGAAACAGCAGAAATGCTGTAACAATGTAGTTAAAATGCCAGGAGAGTTGTTTGTTTTGTAAGGACATCATGCAGACATGAGCAGCGGACAAAACGCTCTAAACATTAACAATGTTGAGAGCACGGACATCAGACAGACGACAAATCTGGCTTGAACTCAAAACTACTGAGTCCAGGAGAACATGTGCTGGGAGTCATGAAACTCTGGAGGAAAACGTTGTTACTGTCCATCACGCATGTGCAGAAGAACTTTTTGTATTCACACACATAATGTACAGCGTTTCAGAAAACCTGGAATTTCCCCGTTTCCATGGAGATGGAGTCGGAGCATTTTCAAAAGGTTGCACTCGGAGTCGTTACAAGGAAGTTGTATTTTTTTCAGAGGCTCTGAGAATTGTTGCCATGTAAACAGATCTCCAGAGCACAATGACATTTTTTTTTGTTTTCACTTAGAATTAATGTTGTATAGCCTAAATGGGGTCTGAGAAGTTCCTTCATTTAAAAAGTACAAGCAGCAATTTATTAATGATTGAACATGTTAGCTTAATTACAGCTGGAGAAACTTCAATTGCAGAGAATCTTAATTGTTCTGACAACATGTACATTACTATAAGATCATCTGCGTAAATGGAGATTTATTTATTCCACACAGCAGACACTGAGGCCTTCCATACAACTGAAGGACTGTAAAGGGAACTTTACATCATGATGTTCTCTCTTTGCATGCTTGGGTGGGTGAATTAAAGAAAAGGAAAAAAAAAAATAAATCATAGCACCTGGCCGGGCCTGCAAACTACAGTTTTCATCTTTTCTGGCATTTCTGAGCGTACGGTTTGAAAACGTTGCCATCTGAACATGAAACATGAAAAAATGAGGGTCTCTGTTGATTGTTCAAGAGTATCGAGGAACTCCTCCTCAGATAAAGATGGATTCAGAGACTATTAAAGGCAAAGCCAGGTCGGTGAGCAGCACAGAAGAAAACTGGTTGTTTAGCACTCAGTGTCACAGTAATCCATTACTGGATGTAACTCTGATTCTCTGGTGACAGCAACCGCAGCTCTAACCCCGCCGGGCTCGAGGCAGACGACCCACCCATCGACAACCTGAACGTCATCCCCTCTCGGCGTCTCCAGCCAGCAGCCAGTGTCCACACTCATCATCACATTTTGTTAGCAATCATTAGGACCCTTAAGTGCCATGGCATGTATCAAGGCAGAATTGGATTTCTCATCGAGTCAGTCAGATAGAAGTCATCAAAGCCCTGCGAATAAATCAATATCCCGTCTACATGAGGAAGCGTGCACAATGCCACAAAGCAACGTGTTTGTAGTATCCAAATCAATAGATGAAACGGCTCAAAGTAAAATGAGACACTCTATCAGATTCAGATTTTTGCCAGCAGAGCCCATGGTGACATCAAATGAGTGTGCAGACTGATTGCTGAGGAGCGCCATAGCACGGCTGCGGGTTTTTATCTTCAGAGATGATCAAACGCACAGACAGATAAGCAGGATAAAAGCAGAAGGAGGGAAGGCAATCTTACCTAACACCATTAGCTGGGCAGCGGAATAAATAATGCCATGTTTGTTTTCAGCCACACACTGGTACATCCCCGAATCTGACAGGTTTAACGCGGTTGGAAAGGGCCCCGTTTTCGATTTGCACCCGGCCCTGCGAGGAGAGAGAAACACTTCTGCATACCATTGCAAGACCAGCCAAAGGC